>NC_138775.1:93052420-93711170 GCF_965119305.1 Pelophylax lessonae
AGAAATACAATACATATCAAAAAGTGCGTGGGTATGAGAATATGGCTGTGCAAAGGTCGATGCGTTTCGCGGTAAGCTTCATCAGGACCATATACAATTAAATTCTTAAAATAAATAAAATATTCGTAATTATAAATATCACATGGTATACATTATACTAAGGAAGTGCACATAAATAGAACTCTAATGTTGGACAAACCTCTTCCAAGCAAACAAGACAAATATTTGGCTTTGGGCGGACACGGGGGGTAAAAGGAACCAAAACGCCGGTCGCTCTCTCTACCGATGCAAGATAAAAGAAGGTATATATAATAAAGTATACAGATTTTACAACAAAGCGAGGTATAATCATGTAGTATATTGTATCATACTAATGATAAACTAGTAATAGAGGGGTACTTCCCTGGAGACGGCGCATTCGTTCCGGTTTTTAGTGCAGTCTCTTTGGAATGCACATCGTGCAGTACGTTATGCGCATCACTTTCACCAACGTCATCAGCCGGCGCAGCTTCGTTTTCAGGCGCCGGCTGATGACGGTCCATTCCCGGGGTCACACATCCTGGAATCATGTACTTGTCTGGTAGGTAATTTTTTGTTCTTAACTTTTGATTATTTGGGCTTCATTTCCCTGCTGTTGGGACTATACCATCTCCCCCCTTTTTATAGGTCATGGGGATACGGTTTGTGGTTTCGCAGGGCCAACTGCTGGAGGCAAAGCTTTTGATTTTTGGGCCTCCCACCCTCAGTATTGTAGATCTTTTCCACCAGATCTTGTAATCCTATCCTGAACACCTTAGGACAGATCTTTATTCTGTATATTGGTAAGTTCCGGCAATCATGTGTAAAGATATCTTTCTATTCTTCTCTACAGCTACTACTATTATGTGGGGTGATCTCCCATTTATTTACCCTACATTTGTTACTGCTACCATTACTATTATCACTACTACTACTATGTCCTTTAGGGTCCATCAAGGAACTTACACCTGTAGCAGTGGACATTAATTAATCCTATCGATCAGATCCCTTGAACACACCATCTGCATTCGATCTTACAAGATATAAATTTTTTACTCCTATAAAAAAAAAAAAAAAAAAGGTGCCTCCCATTTCCATATACTCCTCTATTACTAGTTTATCATTAGCATGATACAATATACAACATGATTATACCTCTGTTGTCCTTATACTTTATTATATATACACCTTCTTTTATCTTGCATCGGTATAGATTTTGCATCGGTATAGATAGCGACCGGCGTTTGTTTCTTTTACCCCATGTCCGCCAAAAGCCAAATATTTGTCTTGTTTGCTTGGAAGAGGTTTGTCCAACATTAGAGTTATATTTCTGTGCATTTATTTTAGTATAAATGTATAATTACGAATATTGTTTTTTGTTTATTTTAAGAATATAATTGTCTGTATATGGGAATATAATTGTCTGTATATGGTCCTGATGAAGCTTACCACGAAACGCATCAACCTTTGAACAGACGTATTCTCATACCCCCGCACTTTTTGATAGGTATTGTATTTATATTGTATACATGACTCACAATCAATAGTTATGTTCATTTGCATATATGCTTGGTGATCTGGACCTTCTTCTTGGTCAGTCTCACCATTTTAATGGTTATTGGTTTTAATAATTGCATTAATAAAGGATTTTATATACCTTTGTCTGTAAATATGTGTGGACTTTAAGGGCACATCATGACACAAATGTAGTTTCATACAACTGTTTTTTTGTTTGTATATTTGGATTATGGCACAGCTCCTTTTTTCCCCCCTTTACTTTTAAGCATAGCTTGGGGAATTAAATGCATTTTTGGGGATTGGACAAACACACACAGTGTTTAAGCAAAAAGTGAAGAAAATCTGCCATTGAACTTTATTGTATGGCTCTCCTGAATAGAGCTACTGAAATAAAACTCCAGAAAGTTGGTTAACCAAACACCCCAAACAAAATAACCTGCTTTAAAAAGAGAAATTAAAAAAACACTAACAAAATACAGTGCAATACTTAAACTTTTTCAAAAGTTGCATCATAAAAACATAGTATACCTCTGGTTTATTCCTGTGTGTGTTAACTGCATCAATGTTCAGATTGATCTCTTCTATATTGCAACCTGGGGAAGAACAGTACATATTTCAAGTAATACAATAAAATCAATAAAAAAAATATTCAATAGCATTATTGTAATGTAAACATCTACAAAAGGAACTATGGAAGCGATTTTTTCTTTAAGTTGCTACATGCATGGATTCTCCAAGTCACGGACCTGGAACAAATATGCAAGCAGCAAATTATCAGAACTGATCTTTATACTAGTTCAGTGACTGAGAATTAAAGTGAATCAGCATGACAACCAGCATTTTTAGAAGGAAAAGACTATAGCGGCCACCATAAAGTGCTCAGTACAGGTTTTGTTGAAGTCAGTCTATGTAAAACTAGGATATCCCTTTATAGTATAGTGTGCAAAGTCTCTCAAGGAAGGGCTTCATAGAATTATTGTGTTTCCAACAGTTCTTTCCGCCTACCATAAATAAAGTGCATCGCCAAAACAATGAACCGAACTAGAACAAAAGCAGTTGCCTGCAGATCTTGAAAAAATATGTCTTAACAGATATAAACAAAATGAGACATAAGCCATTTAAAATCCATAGAAGCCATATGTATATAGACAGCCCATCCAAGGTTAAAGGAATGTGAAACCGATAGGGGTAATGATATTAATAAGTCCTTAGTGCCACAGAAGGTAGATTGGAGATAAAGGATAGATCGCAGCTGCAAAGGATGAGCCCTAATTCCACCGCTGTGCCATACATGGATGTACTCTTACCGGAAGATGTGGACCCCCCAAATGAATGAGTGGTCAGATAAGCCTGTGTATCAATAGACAGCCATGATCCGCAATCCATATAGGCAAAACCGCGTTTCCTCAATCTTGTCCAATACACATAGAAGTAATCCGCCTTCAAGGAGAGCCCCCACTGGTCAGGATAAATCTCAGACAGACTGTGTCCATAGTCCTATAAAGTCCTTGTTCTAAGGTAAGTGTCCTTTACAGAGCAAACATTAGTATCCAAGTTTCAGGGACAAGCAGCCATGCTCTGTTGCTTCCTCACATGCGGACATCCACACTCTAGAGAGTGGACAAGATTGAGGAACACGGTTTTGCCTATATGGATTGCAGATGATGGCTGTCTATTAATACACAGGCTATCTGACCACTCATTCATTTGGGGGGTCCACATCTTCCGGTAAGAATACATCCCATGTATGGCACTGCGGTGGAATTGGGTCTTATCCTTGGCAGCTGGGATCTATCCTTTATCTCCAATCTACCTTCTGTGGCACTAAGGCACTTATTAAATATCATTACCCCCATCGGTTTCACATTCCTTTAACCTTGGATGGACTGTCTATATACATATGGCTTCTATGGATTTTTAATGGCTTATGTCTCATTTGTTTATATCTGTTAAGACATATTTTTCTAGATCCGCAGGCAACTGCTTTTGTTCTAGTTCGGTTCATTGTTTTGGCGATGCACTTTATTTATTTATGCGCTTTTGGTGATTTATCATATAATTTGTGCTGGCAGCCTTATTTATCTAATTCTATTTAGCTGAAGGCAACTAGGCTTTTCATACATTTTTCATGTATTTATGCTTGTGACCAAAGCGTGGCCTTTTTACCTTTTTTATTACTCTCCACCTACCAATCTCTTCCTGCAGCTTCAATATATTCTTGTTAAAATTCTTCATAATATAAAATGAAGAATACAGCAGGGAAGAGTGAAGGGCACCATGCTATTGACTTGGAAAGTAACTGACTTGGAAACGTATGCAGAGAAATATCACCACTAGAGTCCCAACTTATTACCCACAGACACCAGTTTATCACAGTGGCAACTTAAAGCCTCGTTTATTTGGTAGAATAAAGTTACCGGATGTTTTACTAAAGCAGACGACTTGGGCGCCTCAGCCAATCGAACTACCGGCAGGCCTATTTTCTGGCTATTCTTACCCGAGAATAACACGTGTGTCTTAAAGTAGGATGGCTGCTTTCTAAAAACGTAACGAGCGCCCACCGCAGTTTTACCTGCGAAACGGCGCAAACTGTACGTCGCTTTGCGGAACTACTAGCAGGGGCGCAAGCATGTGCGCCCATTTGCCAAAGAGGAAGCCAATCAGTGAGTCCAGCAGCCATGATTGCTTCCCGTGGAGACAGACTGGAGGTCTGCTGTTGAACACGGCAGACCGTTGTTCTGCCAGTTATGAACACAGGGATCCTGTGTTCCTCTTATTAAGGAACACAGATCTCTGTTCATGCAGAAAGCTCACCCCCCCCCAGTCAGAAAGCACCCCCTAGGGACACATTTAACCCTTTGTCTTTAGTACAGTAAGTGCATATTTTTAGCACTGATTACTGTAGTAATACCACTGGTCCCACCAAAAGTGTAAAAAATGTCAGGGGTCGATTTGTCGCAGTCCCGCTAAAAAGCGCTGATCACCGTTATTACTGGTAAAAGAAATAAAAATGACAAATCTTTCCCCTAGTTTGTAGATGCAATAACTTTTGCACAAACCAATCAATATGCAATTTTTGGGTTTTTGTTCTTTAACCAAAAATGTGTCAGAATACATTGTGGCCTAAAAGGATCACAATTTTGATGTTTTACATTTTTTTTTTTTTTTTTTATTGGGAAGGTTATATAGTCGAAAGTATTCTGAAGATTCTTCAGAATTGTCGCTCGGTTTACACCGCAAAAAAAAAAAAAAAAAAGTTCAGGCGATCAAATACCACCAAAAGAAAGCTATTTGTGGGAAAAAAACTGAATTTTTGTAAAATCTTACCTGTAAAATTCCTTTCTCTGAGTCCTCCGACAGTCGCCGCCTCTTCATATTCGTCACATATGGGGTATTAGACTTTGCTCCGAAGGAGTAGCTAGGCAACAGAATATGTTAACAATAAAGCTTTAACATATCCCACCCTCAAGGGGTGGTCCCCTCAGTCAATACCCTCCTACTTCCTGCAACCATATCTCAGTTTTAGTGGAATAGCAGTAGAGTATACATTCAAACCCCAAAAGAGGGGCGGGGGCGGCGACTGTCGGAGGACTCAGAGAAAGGAATTTTACAGGTAAGATTTTACAAAAATTCCGTTTTCTCTTACGTCCTCCGACAGTCGCCGCCTCTTCATATTCGTCACATATGGGGACGTCCCAAAGCAGTGCAAACATGAGGGGTGGGAAACGCATCCGCGCCGAAAGGCAACACAGTCTCCACATCAAAGAAAGGAACCTTACCAAAGGAAGGAAACCAGCTGGGCAACAGCAAAAATAAGTGCTCAACAGGAGCAACAACCCAGGAAAAGACAAAAAACCAGGGGATACAAAAAACTATCCCAACAGCCAGGAGTCCCCAACAAGGGACCCTATGGAACAGCCGCACTAAGAACCTTGCGGCCAAAGGAAGCATCCGCCGATGCCTGAACATCTACTTTGTAGAATTTTGTGAAAGTGTGCACGGTCGACCAGGTCGCCGCCTTACACACCTGGGCTACAGAAGCCCCATGACGGCAGGCCCAAGACGTACTCCGAGATCTAGTAGAGTGCGCCTTCACAGGCATAGGGGGAACCTTCCCCTGCAAGGCATAGGCCTGTTCAATGGTCTGCCTGATCCATTTGGCGATGGTAGAGGCCGAAGCCGCCATGCCCTTCCGAGGACCCTCTGGAAGAACAAACAAGGAGTCCGTCTTACGAAAAGACTCAGTCGATTTAAGGTAAACCCTTATCGCCCGAACAACATCCAGAGAGTGCAATCTCACCTCCTTTGGATGTTTAGGCTTCGTGCACAACGAAGGCAAAACAATATCCTCGTTAAGATGGAATTCCGAAACTCGTTTCGGCAGAAAAGAAGGATTAGGTCGCAAGACCACCTTATCCAAATGAACAACCAGGTACGGAGACTTGCAGGACAAAGCCGCCAGTTCCGACACTCTGCGAGCCGAAGTGATCGCCACCAAAAAGGCGACCTTTTTGGACAACATAGACAACGAGATCTCCCTGATCTGTTCAAAAGGAGCACGTTGTAGCACAGATAGAACGAGATTCAAGTCCCAAGGGGGCAAAGGATCCCTCCTAGGAGGAACCAGATGCCGCACACCCTGAATAAAAGTGCCAACCAAGGAGTTGGAAGCCACGGGACGTTGAAACAGAACGGCCAGCGCAGACACCTGACCCTTTATCGTAGCCAGCGCCAAACGCTGATCGACACCCGTCTGAAGGAAAGACAGCACACGGGAAACCGAGTACGTGCGGGGTGAAAACCCCCTGGACTCACACCAGGCAAAATAGGCCTTCCAAGTACGGTAATAAACCTTTCCCGAGGAAGACTTCCTCGCGTTGATCAAGGTATGAACGACCTCCGGAGAGAGACCCTTCTCCTTCAGGACCTCGGTCTCAACAGCCAGGCCGTCAAAGCCAGCGACTGTAAAGCAGGATGGTAAATCGGTCCTTGAGACAGTAGATCGTCTCGAAGAGGCAGACGCCAAGGGGCGTCGACCGCCAGATTCACGAGGTCTGCGTACCAGGACCGGCGAGGCCAGTCCGGTGCCACAAGAATCACCGTGCTGCGTTCCGAGTGTAACCTGCGAAGGAACCTGGACAGCAACTGAATCGGTGGAAACGCGTACATCAGCCTGTACTGATGCCACGGGGCCACTAACGCGTCCGACGCGTCTGCCCGAGGGTCGCGCGTCCGTGCCACGAACCTCTTCACCTTGTAGTTGAGGCGAGACGCGAACAGGTCCACATCTGGAAGACCCCACTTCGCGCACAACATCTGGAAGACAGCCGGATGGAGAAACCATTCCCCCTGATCCAGGGTCTGGCGACTCAGAGAGTCCGCCTGCCAGTTCTCCACTCCCGGAATGTGAACCGCCGTTATCGCCGGGACATGAGTCTCGGCCCAAGACAGAATGTCGGCTACTTCTCGAGCCGCTCGGGCACTCCTGGTGCCCCCTTGGTGGTTGATGTAGGCCACCGCCGTGGCATTGTCCGTCTGCACCCGAACCGGGCAGCCCTGCAGTCGGTCCGTCCAGCGATGAAGACAGAGCCTTATCGCACGCAATTCCAGAATGTTGATCGGGAGGGAAGACTCCCCCTCCGACCAGGTCCCCTGGGCAGACAGAACGCCCAGAACACCACCCCAGCCCGACAGGCTGGCATCCGTGGTGATTATCGTCCATGAGACCGGACGAAACGACTTGCCCCCGGACACCAACGGGGACTGGAGCCACCACAGAAGGTATTCCCTGGTGCGATGACTCAACGAGATCTGAAGATCCAGAGATTGAGGTCGCCCGTCCCACTTGGACAGGATCTCCGCCTGGAGACCCCGCGTGTGAAACTGCGCGAAAGGAATCGCCTCGAAGGCCGAGACCATCAACCCCAGACATCTCATACACGTCCGCAGAGACGAGTGTGGAACGTCCCTGAGGGACCTGACTTCCTCCTGAAGAGTCCTGAGTTTGTCTTCCGGCAGGAAGACCTTCGCCTGCACCGAGTCCAGTATCATTCCCAGATAGGGAAGACGAACCGACGGACTCAGTGTCGACTTTGGAACATTTATCGTCCAACCGAACTCCTGCAGAGTTTGCATCGTGACAGACAGGTCCTTCTCCAGACCCTGACTGGTCGCAGACCGAATCAGAATGTCGTCCAGATACCCCAGGACAGAAATGCCCTGGGCCCTCAATAATGCCAGAACCGGTACAAGCACCTTGGTGAAGACCCGCCGAGGCGAGCCCAAAGGGCAACGCCACGAACTGGTAGTGATCCTCCGCAATGGCAAATCAAAGGTATCTCTGATGACCCTCGAATATGGGGATGTGAAGGTACGCATCCTTCAAATCGATGGAGGCCATGAATTCCCCTGGAACCAGGGCAGCCACCACCGACCGCAGGGATTCCATGCGGAACTTGCGAACCCGCACAGAGCGGTTCAGAGCTTTCAAGTCCAGAATCGGACGAACCTTGCCCTCCTTCCTGGGCACGGTGAACAGATTGGAATAAAACCCCCGAAATCTGTCCCGATGAGGCACCGGAACCACCACTCCCTGAGCCCTCAGGTCCCGCACCGCCAGGTGCAGGTCCCGCAAACGCTCTGGAGACAGTTGAAGATTTGAGGGAAAAAATCTGCTCTCCGGCCGAGAGAGAAACTCGATCTTGTAACCAGATCGAACGATTTCCAGAACCCATCTGTCCCGCACACGGGCCAACCAGGGCTGAAGAAAACCGAGCAAGCGTCCCCCCACCCCAAAACTGGGTGAGGGCGCCCCTTCAGGCCGAACTGTTATGGGCCGCAGGTCCGGATTGGCCGGACTTCTGTTTCCCAGACCAGGGCTTCTTCTGAGAGCCTTGGCCCTTGAAAGGACCCCTGAGGGGGCCGAAAATTAGCATGCTTCTTCCCAGAAGCCCCCTTAGCCTTGGGGAAATGGGGCAAGAGAGTGCTCTTACCCCCGGTAATCCCCTTAATCAACACATCCAGGGACTCCCCAAAAAGGCGAGACCCATCATAAGGCAGATTGGCTAAGGTTTTACGTGAAGATTGGTCCACCGACCAACATTTCAACCAAACCAGGCGGCGAGACAACACCGCCACGCTGTGCACACGTGCAGCCAACGGAATCAGGTCCAGGTCCGCATCACACAGATACATGACACCCTGGTGGATCTGATCCACCATATCCAGGGTCGCCGCCGAGGCCGAGTCGGCCACTAGGACGCGCCTAAGCATCTGCGTCCAACTTGCGATCGCCTGGGCCGCCATGAGAGAAGCAAACAGAGCCTTAAGCATAGAACCCGTAACAGAATAAGTATGACGGGCAAGAGACTCCAGTCTCCTATCCGTGGCATCACGGAAAACAGGGGATCCCTCTGCAGGGATCGCAGTGGCTTTGTTCAAAACCGCAATAGCATGATCCACTGGCGGAGGCACACACCACCGTTCATCAGTGGCAGGCGAGAAAGGATAACGCAGCTTAAATTTACTTGGTACCGCAAAAGGCTTGCGCAAATCGCGCCATTGGTCCTTAACAGCGCGCTGAAAATCAGCATTGCAGGGAAAAACCTGCGGCGTCCTGCGTTTTCTCTGCGTCCCATAAGCCGCCAAGGCAGCTGGGGGACACACCTCGTCCTGCAAACGTAGCGTCTGCTTAATGGAAGCAATCAACTCATCCATGATTGCAAGCTCTTCAGGCGAGCCAGGGGGAGAATTATCAACCCCCTCAACTTCAGCCTCTACCTCAGACCCCACTAGATCAAGAGAGGAGCGGGACCCCGATAGGGGGGTCCCTGCCAGAACAGCCCCATCACCTTCACCCTCAGAATCAGAGGACAGAGCAACTCTGGGCCGTTTAGTAGATTGAGCAGCCACCAGCATTTGCACCTGTGCAGCAAGGCCAGCCACAATAGTGGCTAAATCCCCCCCTGGGGGGGAAACAGCGGTCCCCTGGCTTTCCACCAATACTGTGGGAAACTTGCCCTCCAGAGAATCCATTGCCCCTATATGCCAGACAACCAAGGGTTAACTGCCCCCTTTCAGCAAGCGCGGCAAGCGCAGCCCACCGCACCACACTCAGGCACAATGAGACCCCCACAGGGAATATACAGACTGAATACAGGCAATGGAACACAGGAATAGAAGGATAAAACCTGAGGAGACTCCGCTGCTGCTGCTGCCTCGATCGGTGCTTCCAGGAGAGAGGAAGTGATGCTGCCAGGGCGCTCTATGTAAGCCTATGGAGGCTACAAGAAAATGGCCGCCGTGCATGTAAACCATGCGGCCGGAGCGGGCGCCGGTAAAATGGCGTCGTTTGGCGCCGAAATCGCCGCTCCACAGTGCACAAAAAACACACACAATTTTATCCCATTATATGGATACATGTTAGATCGCCGCAGCGATCGCTGTATATGCCCCAACATGCCATTAAAAACATGCCCCACAGCACACAGCTCCTCACACTGCCCAGCCTGACACACTCAGTGTCATACAGCTCCCCCCCCCCCCCTTGCAGCCCACAGCATGCAGCCGAGAGATAGGGAGACAAGCAGTGTGATTAAAGGCAGGTTACACAGTCCCAGACTGAGACCCCCCCCAGACAGACAGGTCCCCACATAGATACACTTACCTCACATGGCGTGGGGAACCCGCACAGGCGAACAAGCCACTGCACATGAGGCAGGGAGAGTCGCAATTCAAGACGCACACAATGGCGGTTAAGAAACCGCACAGCGTCCGGTGAGGTAGCCACCTCACCAATCATCCCTGCACCGAACAGGGATGGGTCGTTCACTGTGCCAGGAGCGTTACCTGGCTGAACGCTCGATGGCAGACTGGGAAGCCACTGACCCACGACCTGCGATCAGGGGGATCAGCCCGAGACCCAGTCCGCATGATCCTCTTCGTCCGAAGAACTAACTAATGCTGACAAAAATAACAGCTAAGTAAAGGTAGAGAAAAAACTCAAACAAAATATTAAAAAGAAGAAAGAGTCTGGGACAAAAAGTCCCAGCACAGAGAGAGCCAGCCACTCCTGACAAGCTAGACATTAAAACTGAGATATGGTTGCAGGAAGTAGGAGGGTATTGACTGAGGGGACCACCCCTTGAGGGTGGGATATGTTAAAGCTTTATTGTTAACATATTCTGTTGCCTAGCTACTCCTTCGGAGCAAAGTCTAATACCCCATATGTGACGAATATGAAGAGGCGGCGACTGTCGGAGGACGTAAGAGAAAAAGACAATTCTTTTTGGGTATAGTGTCGCACAACCGGGCAATTGTCTGGTAAAGTACCAGTGCCGTATCGCAAAAAATGGCCTGTCATTAAGAGGGTAAATCCTTCCGGTCCAGAAGTGGTTTAGCTAAAAGATAAATTTTCTTTATAACTGACCACACAACTGCTAGTAGAATGAACGATAAACAAACAGTCTCAAACTTCTAGCATGGTATAAAATATTTTATTGCATAACAGGTCATGTAATAACAAAGTGTTTGTTAGGAAAAAAAAAACCCAGATCCTGTTCCCCCTAAAGCATGTTATACAGCACAGTGCTTGTGGTGTGTAATTTGGCCCACCGTATCACCTAAAGAAACCTGGCTGATCCTGCCAGTTTCTACCCTTCCCCCTGTAAACGGACCACGGTATATCATGGCTGCTGAGCCCCGACACTGTGGTCAGTTTATGTGCCTCCGTCATCTGAAGCTCTGCTCTGTCCTCTCCTCCCCCTCCCTGCCTCTCTGCTTGTGTCAGTGCCCACCCCCTCCCCTCCTGCTGTTCATATTTAATTTAAAATCATTCCATCCCCTCTGTAATATAACAATAAGTGTCCCTGTGCCGGTGGTATATAAAAAAAATGTGCCGATCTGTACCTATATTAGAGTGGCTCCTGGCAATCACTTCACTGTTCAGTTCTTTCTCCTCTACCCCTCCTTCTTGGCTGAAGTCCGTGGCAATGCTCAACCTCTGCCCACTGGAGCTGTCAGCTGGGCAGAGAAGAGAGCCGAGGATTCAGCTGAGCACCGGGAGCCACTCTAAATTAAAGAGTTACAGATTGGCATTTTTTTTTCTAGAACACAGGCCCAATTGCTGTTATATTACAGGGGGGAATGGCATTATTTTAGTTAACCCCCCCTGGCGGTATTCCCGAGTGTGGCTCGGGGATAATTTTAAGTACCAAAAGCGGTAACCCCGAGCCACACTTTGGATTACCCGCAATGTTACTCACCTTCCCTGCGCTCCCCCACCGTCCTCTTCACATTCTCTCCCCGATCTGTTCACAGGACTTGCCTTCTGGTTCCCTCTTGCAAGCGTTGCGACGCAGGGTGGAACTGGTGGCAAATTCAAAAGGGTAAAAACACAAATGACATGATACAAAGCTGTGATCCTAACAGATCACACTGTATCGCACCTGGTGACTTTTCAAGTGCTTTGTGCCTAGAAAATTTTGAACGACCATGGCGTCCAAAATCGCTTTTAGACGAACTGGAAAACAGCGACAGCGAAATTGAGTTACTTGAAGAACTGAGCGATAGCGATTTGTGGGAAAATTAGTAATCAGGTACGGAAAGGGACAACAGCGACGATTCTGATGTCTGTCATATAGCTTGTGGAATTTGGGAAGTATATCAAATGATTCTTCAGACTTTCCAATGGAGCTATGTGCCAGAAATCAGAATCGTCACGGTCGTCGCTTTCTATACCGGATGACGAATTTTCCCACGAATCGCTATCGCTCAGTTCTTCAAGTTACTCAGTTTCGCTGTCACTGATTTCCAGTCCGTCTAAAGGCGCTTTTGTGCAAAAAAAAAAAAAAACGCTTTTTGGACGCCATGGTTGTTCAAAATTTTCCAGGCACAAAGCATTGGAAAAGCATAGGCAGGGCACTGGAAAGGTCACCAGGTGAAATCCTGTGGTGAAATGGCATGCGACAGTGTAATCCGTTAGGATCACAACTTTGTATCATGTCATTTAGTGTACTTACATTTTTTAAATTGCTGCCGGTTCCACCCACCTGCGTCGCAACGTTCGCAGGAAAGGGAACCGGAAGACAGGTGCCGGCATCGGCCGAGCACACAGTGGGAGGACGGCGGAGGAAAACGAGTTTTAAGATGTAAAACAGATTTCTATGCAAAAGAATGTACTGCTTTTAGCACAGAAATCTGTACATAATCAGACCGCCAGGGAGGTCAAGTGGCTTAACAAACACCTTCATCCAGGTTCTGGCGAGTACTGCTGGTATAATAAAGGATCTGTAGGTCATACACATGGATTTTAATGCTTGAAATGTTAGAACAGAGTGAAAAGGTAACTGAAAGACAAGTAGTTAAATCTGTTGTAGCATGGATGTAATTTTTGTATAGGTTGTAAAGATGTGGAAAATTTCAATAAAGAATGTATTAAAATAAATAAAAAAAAGAATCGCCAAAATCATTAACAAGTAAATAAAAGGATCTTCTCACCTGATAAAGTGGCTGTTCAAGCACATCAGTGTGGAACAGCATAAATTGCTTGCTGAACAGTAGTCATATGACCTGTGTCAGTCCACCAGCTATTTGCTATGTAGTGACCAGACTAAGTACTAGCCAGTCACCCACAGTGCAGCACCCACTTACTGTGCTTAGACTCCATTACACAACAAAGATGCCTGCAAGTTGTAATTGAGGATTGGTCAAAAAAAAAAAAAAAAAAATAAGCTGTCAAGGTGATAAAGGCACTGACACTCCGCTTGAGGTCTGATCACTACCCCATTAACAAAGCAAATTGTGTCGTTCCACACAGATGTCCGTTAACAGCCACTTTATCAGGTGGGAAGATCCCTTTATTTACTACTTCTACTTTTCAGATAATTATTCCATGCTGACGAAATTCTTTGGATACAGTGACCTATGGAAGACCTTTACCAAGCCTGCTTTATCTATCCTGTATCAGAGTCTAAGCTCCACTGCATATGTAAGGTTTTTATTTTATTTTATATATGCGTCTTACAGGTGGTACTGCAGATAAAATCTTAGGGCATAAGAATAATTAAGTAATGAAGCAGATTTGCCATTGCTTTCTAATTGGGAATACACATTTAAGAGTGAACTGTGCTGCCACCTCACTCTTCAATGTCTACATTTAATATACCAAAGTATGTACTACATATATTAAAACAAAACCTAATAAAGTCAGAAAAAAAAATTATATTATAATAAACAATAATAAGGGGATTTAAAGTGACAAGAATACCCTTTTTCCCCAAAAATAATCCCTACACATCATTAAACTCCATGGTCATGTAATCTATGCTTCATGAAATGTTAAAAAAAAAAAAAATTGTGCCTCCTTGTTCTGTCCTTGTAAAGAAAGGCAAGAAAGGCAGTGCTTTGAGTGAACAGGGTGGATAAATCAATTTGATTATCAAATTTATTTTTTTTAAATGCTTTTGGAGTAAAAATCTATTTAAAAGATAGTTTTCCATTTAAGATACATTAAAAAAAATTCCAGCATGAAATGGAGTTATTTAGCATGAGGCTGTATATTCTGCAATATTTACATTTTTGGTAAACTCATTCAATAAATCCAAGGTTTGCAAGCGGAGATGCACTGCATTGATGCATTCACACAACTTCACACTAACTACCAGCAAGAATGAGTCCTAACATTTAAAGAGCACCTGTCATTTCAGATCTATCATGGCAGTGCCTGTTAGTGGGCATCCACTCACCTGCTTCCACCAAGTCTCTCACCTGCAAGTGAATGGGACTTGTCAGTGAGTCAACAGCGGGTCAGAGGAGGAGCCGCTCCGGGACAGAGATGACAGTTGCTATTTAAAAAATTAGGATTTAAAACCAAGCCTTTACTACGGATTTTAAACCAGGATTTAAAATGGGGATTTAAAAATAGACTTATTTTAAATCAAATCCACCCTTTTTTTTTTTTAAATCAGAGCTCACCAAGAATGATCTGCAGCATAGATATTGACTGGAAAACTACTGATTCACCGTTTGTGTTCATAATGAAACCATGACTTCTCATTTAAATACTAAAAAAAAATAAAAATAAAAATAAAAATCTATGCAATTTATAACTATGTAATCCTCCACCTTTGGCCTCAACAAGACAATGGGTTATTAGACCTGTGAGAAATGAAGCTGGCCCTACAAAATAGACCATTGCACTTTCAAGCAGAAGAAAATAAATGAACAGAAAAGCATTGTCACTAGGTTTACAAAACAGGGCCTTACCGTATGCTATAGGAGTGAGTTTCAAGACTGTGTGCAAGGGGCACTTGAGGTAAGGCAGCTGATCTGTAAAATATCACAAGATAATGTTAAGACTTTTTGACTCGCAGACACCTTGTAAGAAAATCAGGAACCATTAAAGGCCAAGCATTTTTTTCCCTCAATCACACTTCAGAATAGTAACTATAAGAAGTGGAGGTAAGAGACATCTAACAGTGGCACAGACCCCTGGAGGTCAGGCACGTAGAGAGCAGAAAATTCCAATCTCCTGGAATTGCTAATATCAGATTTTCCCCTGTTGGTTAGTTATGAAAAATATGAGTATATATGGTATTTTGTTCTTTAGGTAAAAGATCTATGGTTTCTGTGTGTATAGCTGACATAACATCACCGGCTAGGCCCCATCCGACATGTTTTGCTGTCAACGAACGTTCAAAGGACATGGAGCATCCCTTGAGAATGAACTTTGACAGTGAAACATGTCGGGTGGGGCCTAGCCGGTGATGTTCTGTCATGACATCATGTCAGCATTTTTCCTTGTGCTGCTCTGTACTCCTCATTCTGGAAGTGTTTTCCTGTGCTTTGCTAAAAATAAACCTGTGTGGCAGTTTTACACCATGCTGCCTTCTTTGAAGATATATGCAAGGTTCCATGATCCATTAACCCCTGAGTATTTGGATGGTTGGAATGGCAGAGAACTGCATTGGCTTGCAGGAGAGGCTCTTGAAAGGCATACAATAACTAGAGAAAACCTGTTTTTATAAAAGAGGCAGAGTATGCAGTGGAGGAGCGATGTGAGGAGCACTTTCTGCTCGATGTGTCCTGAAGTTTGGATATGCAATCCTTGCTCGTGGGTAGTGTTGAGCGAACACGGACTGTATTGTTCGGGTCCGTACCGGATAATTGGATTTTTGTTACCCGGACCCGAAAACTTTACTGTATGTTCGGGTTTAAAATCCGTGTTCTGTAATTTTATTTCCTGTATGTAATGGCGCGGTTTAATGGCGGCCTTTCAACAGCCAATCACCAAGCGTTTAACTGGTGTGCCATAGAAGCCATCACAGCCATGCCTACTAATGGCATGGCTGTGATTGGCCAGCTGAAGCATGCGACCCAGGTCTTTATAAGCTCGAGACAGCGCGCTGTGCGTCAGTCTGCTGTAGTGTAGGGAGAGAGCACACATCATACGTGCTGGCTGCTGCTGATTAGGGACAGACAGGGAAAAACAACATTGTGCCCGAAAAGAATGCAGGGACAGGTGGGAGCGTAGGCAGGTAAAGATATTTGAGCATTTTAGGGACAGGCTGGAGAGAGTAGGCAGGGAGAGATTAGGAGACACAGGACAGAACAATCGTCCCGTTAGCAAGTTACATCGATTTTGCTGTGTGGGGGGTGGTGCAGTGAACAATCTTTTTGCCCTCACTTGAGCCCACTGAGGAGGACGACGAGGAGGGAGAAAAAAATATATTTTTATCAGTCTGTTGTGTGCAGCGTTCAGCTAGATTTTACTACAGAGTGCAGTTCTAATCTGCTATTTAAAAAATTACAAATTTAAAAAAAGGGGAATTTTTTTTAAGAGCACTTAAATGCTCTTCACTACATTTTGCTGTCATTTGCAGCATTCTAGCCCTTTCCATTGTTTTTTAGAGCCATTTTAGTGCCTGAAAGTTCGGGTCCCCATTGACTTCAATGGGGTTCGGTGTCCGGGTAAAGTTCGGAAAAAGTCCGGGTCACGGACACGGACTTTTTTTTTCAAGTTCGGCCGAGGTGTCCGCTCAACTCTACTCGTGGGTCTTAAAGTCTGGATCCGCACATTCATATATTAGCTTTTGAGTATTTTTTTTATTGTTTTGCATTTTTGTACATATTCAATTTACATTAAGTGTACTGTGGTCACTGACATGCATCTTTTTCATGTGTTGCTTGACATGCATTTGTTGCACACACGATATTATGGTTTAAGTGTTTTAATTGCGAATATAATTTATATATATATATATATATATATATATATATATATATATATATGATTTCAAAGGAAAACCTACGTGTGCAGTTGTCATAGGCCAAGAAATTGTTAGTTAATTACATGAAAAAAAAAAGTGCTTGTCTGATCAACCATACAGCTTTCTCTAAATTTTAATGTAGGGCGAGGGTGCAAATATTAGTGGAGGTTGATTTGGCTAAGCTTTTGAACTGAAAAATTTAGTTTGAGGGGACTCCTAGGGTTAGTTATTCATGTATTATTTTGTACATACTCTGTTTAACAGGTCCTCTGTTGCCATGATCCAGTAAACACTACTCTCTGGAAAAAAACCAAGGTTGCCTGTAACTTTAGGAAAATGCCGCGCAATATGAAGTGCTTGAAAAACTTGTATGTGTGCAAATGTGATCTGAATATGTGCAAAATATATTCAATAAATACCATAAATTAAATAATGTAAAGTGCATTCAATATTGGTATAATTCTGTACCTAAATAATGTAAAGTGCATTCAATAATGATAAATGACAATTTAAATTAACATACAGTAAAAAAGCACTTCATATTGCGCGGCATTTCCTATATTTATTTAATCGCTTACACTTGCCTGTAACTTTAACGTAAACAGTTTATGTTCTACAAACGCTTCTGGTTTCGCTATAATTTACAAAATATGCATTCTAAAAATTTTAATTATGCAGAGACTTAAATCACATACAAAGATTAGCACAAACACCCAGTACTATCAATTGCCACTAATGATGGTTTCTGCTATATTGGTGTATAATTTTCTCATAAGTTACCAGGCTTGGTGTATAATGCACAAACATAACATTTTCGTAACTACAGTTATGTCGGTCTTAGTGGACCTTACCAAACAGGGTAAAGTGAGAGTTGATTACCAAATAATAGCTACAGTATATTCAATTTGAGTCATCCAACATTTACAAACTGACAGAGTTATGTTGGAGCATTTGGGCACTACTTGGTTTTGTTCAATAGCCCAACATAACGGTTCTGATTTTATTTCCATCAGTTTCCAGGGTCTATAGAGGGTTAATAAACAGTTATAAAAATGTTAGGGACCTAGGAGTGCAATCACACTGCCATGTTATTTCTGGGACCGGATGAGACGCATTGAGATGTGGAAACGCCACCCGATATCCCCAGTATTTGTTTGATCCCATGCCTGTTTTTTTCCTGCTAAATGTAAGTGTATCTACCTTCTTTCAATAAATATTGCCTGTACGTACTTCACTATATTGGCCATTCCTTTACACTGCTGAGGAACGTGGGGCTGGCTAAGGATTCTGAAGTTATACAATATACTGGCGATTGCAAGGTGGATCCTCCAGGAGGGCTCTAATCTACTCTGGAATATTGGCTTTTGATGAATATCATTCTTCTTACACTGACCCCCTATAACTAAGGGGTCGGTGATTTCTGGTAAGCCTTTTCACACATTGGGTGTCCATGTGGTGAAGGGATTGAAGATCTGGTTGTGTGTGGAAGAATCCTTTGGAGACTGCACTGAAGTCTGTTGGTGTATGGGACTCTATATGCGATTTTTTCACTTATTGCTGCTGCACTTTATATTTCACTGTGTATGGAACTTTATATGTGATTTATTTCACTTATTGTTGCTGCACTTTATATTCACCACTGTTAATGCACTATATTTATTTATATTCATATTGTTATTAATATTTATATATACTATTACTCGTTAATCATTTACTATATTAAAACACTACACTTAGTGCACTTTAGATGAGCACGGCTCTGTACACCTCCATAGGTGTATTTAAACCATAAAGATGTTAGCAGTACAGATTTTTTTTTTTAAGGTATTAGGCATGGGAAATACTAGATTGCCCTATACCAAGCCAACTTGTTATGGGTAAGACTAAGGGTTAATTTGCTCCCAATGAGCTTGTTATGGTTAAATACTGAGCATCTTTTGGTATTTAATGCTTACTCCGCAGAATCCAGGCATTGCACCCACGATCTTCTGATTGCAGAACCAAGCAAATACACAGTACATTTTCCTGAAACTATACTATAACATTTCAACAAGTATCCACAATATATAGACAGCCAACTCCAAGGTTTTCCAGCACGTGACATCTATAGAAATGCCTCTTTAATTACAGCCTTCCCTATCTCTCCAAGTGTGTACCTGCACTTTTATCCAAGAAGTAGGCCAGCAGGCAGCGCATGACAGCTTGATGGCAAATAACTAGTACATTCTCCTGGCGCTCCAGTTCCATGATAACAGGTTCAAGACGTTGTACCAAGTCCTCATATGACTGAAAAAAATAAATAAAAAGAAGAAGTTTGTACAGTTTTCTCATATTAATGTAAAGGCCGATTCACACCTCGCCCATTGGGCTGCACTGGACTGCAATAGGCAGCACACAGACAAGGCAAATCTTATTCTTTAAAAAGCAAAATCCTATTCTTTCAGTTCACAACAAAATGCTGCAGCTAAACAAAAATAGCAACATCTAATCAGCATCTGAGCAGTTTTCATTTGGGCTGGGCTTGTTTGGCAAAGACACACAAAAGGGGTCTTCAGCTGCAATTCAGCAAGTCTGGGCTTCTCTGGTGTTGATGTACTTTTAAGGGAAACCAGTTACCTCCAGGTAAGCCTGCAAAACAAGGAAGAAAGCCGCTCAGGTGCAAGTTCAGCACTCGGTGCAGGTCAGATCCGCCATCCAAGCATGTAGACATCCAAAAGAGAGAGACCGCACTCAAAGATGTTAAATAAAAATCCTTAGGACTCCTTTATTCTCCATAAATCCAACAGACAGACAGTGCAATACACGGACAGACGTGTCGGGTTGACGCGTTTCACGATAAAAATCGCTTATTCATAACCACACACCTTGAGACTGTGGATGCCAGCAACCTTTTGTAGATAAACCAAGTAAAAGGTGGATAGGAATGTAATTGCTTACACCCTGAGTTAATTGATACGAGAAGGCACACAGCTGTTCATTTAGCAATCCACAGTCTCAAGCTGAAGACATTTAGTTACAAAACATGTCTCCCTCCCTACAGGGGGAGGGAGAAGGGTACATACAAACAATATAAAAACACGTTTTAATAGAAAAAATACATATAAATACATGTATATATATATATAGCGGGCTGAAAGAATCAAAGAAATATAACAAGTAACACATGACATGTATACTTATAGGGCCTGTCCTCTGGTAGTCAATAATAGCTACATAAAAATTATCTTTATCCAAAAGTAATTCTTAAAAAAGAATTTCTCCAAGTAATCCATCGGCAGCGGTGTAGAGTCGGTGCAATAAAATATAAATGAAGAGACACAGATATCCATATGAAATAAACGATCTCCTGTCCATAAATGTTACCTGTAAAAAACTGAAAAATAGAAAAACACATTGCCGAAGCGGTGAAAAAGGAAATTGTATTATACGTAAGTATAAATAAGTGAGCGTATCAGTGAATGAAGAAAAAATAAATAAAATAAGTATAAAAGTATGAGCATGAAACCACCCAATGATACGCATATATACATAAAATTGTGAACAATATATGATCATGTGAAAAAATAACGTAAAATTGTGGTGACATTATAAAGAACATGATGTGTTAATAAAATATGAAAATGTGAGCAAAAATATGTCAACCAAAAATGTGAGCCTGGTTTCACTTGTGAAATATTAATTAAAAATAATAATAATAATAGTAAATGAAACCTGGCATATGGAGTGAATGTGAGGATAAAAAATAAAATGAAAGTATGAGGATGTATATAATTTATATGAAAAGAGTACGTGTATGTGAATAATACGAAAGAGGAAGAATAAGTGATATAAAAATAAATAATAATTAGCTAAAAGTATAATATAGAAGTTATTATGTAGGAAAAAATGACACCAGAGGACAGACACCTACGAAAACAGCCCGTATATAAATTGTATAATATCTACACTGGCACCGATCTCTAATATATAAAGTGATATAAAGTAATATGATGTGGTTTGATTAGCATCCACATGAATAATGCAAAAAGGAGGCGCGATCATGGGGACCAGAAAACATATATAAAAATGTTGTTTATTGTAATTAGAGCGTCCCATGGTCGCACTGTGCTCATAGCATACAGGAGCTGATGCACATATCAAAAAACAACGGATGAATAATCAAAAATGAATATAAAGATGAACAAGATTAAACATGATATAGGTGCATCCATAGTAAAGTCCTGTAGAGCAAAAAAATGTAAATAAATAGAACATAAGAGATCGGTGTCAAGAAAGTGGGAAAACAAAGTGTTTTCCCACTTTCCCACTTTCTTGACTTTGACACCGATCTCTTATGTTCTATTTATTTACATTTTTTTGCTCTACAGGACTTTACTATGGATGCACCTATATCATGTTTAATCTTGTTCATCTTTATATTCATTTTCATTTTTGATTATTCATCCGTTGTTTTTTGATATGTGCATCAGCTCCTGTATGCTATGAGCACAGTGCGACCATGGGACGCTCTAATTACAATAAACAACATTTTTATATATGTTTTCTGGTCCCCATGATCGCGCCTCCTTTTTGCATTATTCATGTGGATGCTAATCAAACCACATCATATTACTTTATATCACTTTATATTTTAGAGATCGGTGCCAATGTAGATATTATACAATTTATATACGGGCTGTTTTCGTAGGTGTCTGTCCTCTGGTGTCATTTTTTCCTACATAATAACTTCTATATTATACTTTTAGCTAATTATTAATTTTTATATCACTTATTCTTCCTCTTTCGTATTATTCACATACACGTACTCTTTTCATATAAATTATATACATCCTCATACTTTCATTTTATTTTTTATCCTCACATTCACTCCATATGCCAGGTTTCATTTACTATTATTATTATTATTTTTAATTAATATTTCACAAGTGAAACCAGGCTCACATTTTTGGTTGACATATTTTTGCTCACATTTTCATATTTTATTAACACATCATGTTCTTTATAATGTCACCACAATTTTACGTTATTTTTTCACATGATCATATATTGTTCACAATTTTATGTATATATGCGTATCATTGGGTGGTTTCATGCTCATACTTTTATACTTATTTTATTTATTTTTTCTTCATTCACTGATACGCTCACTTATTTATACTTACGTATAATACAATTTCCTTTTTCACCGCTTCGGCAATGTGTTTTTCTATTTTTCTATTTTTCAGTTTTTTACAGGTAACATTTATGGACAGGAGATCGTTTATTTCATATGGATATCTGTGTCTCTTCATTTATATTTTATTGCACCGACTCTACACCGCTGCCGATGGATTACTTGGAGAAATTCTTTTTTAAGAATTACTTTTGGATAAAGATAATTTTTATGTAGCTATTATTGACTACCAGAGGACAGGCCCTATAAGTATACATGTCATGTGTTACTTGTTATATTTCTTTGATTCTTTCAGCCCGCTATATATATATATATATATATATATATATACACATGTATTTATATGTATTTTTTCTATTAAAACATGTGTTTTTATATTGTTTGTATGTACCCTTCTCCCTCCCCCTGTAGGGAGGGAGACATGTTTTGTAACTAAATGTCTTCAGCTTGAGACTGTGGATTGCTAAATGAACAGCTGTGTGCCTTCTCGTATCAATTAACTCAGGGTGTAAGCAATTACATTCCTATCCACCTTTTACTTGGTTTATCTACAAAAGGTTGCTGGCATCCACAGTCTCAAGGTGTGTGGTTATGAATAAGCGATTTTTATCGTGAAACGCGTCAACCCGACACGTCTGTCCGTGTATTGCACTGTCTGTCTGCTGTCTGTTGGATTTATGGAGAATAAAGGAGTCCTAAGGATTTTTATTTAACATCTTTGAGTGCGGTCTCTCTCTTTTGGATGTCTACCTCCAGGTAAGCCTGCCTGTTCTCAATGAATGCATTGCTTTAGATATGTCCCAAGTTGGGAGCATAGCTAGGGACCATACTGTGCAGAGGTACCGTGATACAATAGTATGGCTTTACATGTATTGCAAATATATCCAACACAAAAAAACAGCTTTGTTTACCTAAAAAGTTGACAGATTACACAGGTATTTTGTGCTGGCTGGCTTGTGTGCTGGATAAGATTTGTGCTTGCTAAATAAAATTATAGACACCATAAACAAATTGTATCCGAATACATACAAACTACTAAGAAATGGGAACTCCACCTCTATAAATGACCCCATATTCAAAAAAGACTTGCAATTTTCAGATTCAGAGGTTATGAGCTTTCACTTCGCTGGAATATCAATTTCCCCTCATTGTCCGGTGGAATACCATAACTGCATTACATGGCTACTTTTGGATGAAGGTGAATTTAATTTAAAGCCATAGCCTCTGAACCTAAAAACAGCAAAAGTCTCTAGTATTAACGATTTCCTCTAGCTCAGTATCCTAACATTTTCGGTCTGAGAAAAAAAAGGAAAAAAAATAAAAAAAGATTTCCTGGCAATAAATGCTAGCAATCTTCAATATACAGAAATCAGAGGCAAGGCCTTTTCTTAAAAACATGTTTGGTGGATTAAACATGGTCAAATAATATACTCGAGACCAACTATGAAAATGTATTCACCATTTCAGACTAAACCTTTTGACTCTTCATACTGTACGTTCATACAAGTTCTTGAATACACAAGTTAAAAATTGCTTGTCCAGTTTGATGGACTCAAAAATGCACATCTTGCTCTTGTATCAAAAAGGAACCTTTAATACAAATATAGACTGTGCTGCTAGTTAAATCAACTGTGTGTTTAGCCATTAGTTGATGATACCCTTCTTTATAACTGGGATTTGTCTTTTTACAGTCATTAGGCAGGTCAGACTAGGTAGCTAATAGCTCTGTGATAAACAGGACACAGCTGTTGAGCTAAAGGTTTCCTGGTATAGTGTACATAAAACACATAGTAGCTGTGTCTGCAGTTGGGAAGATAAACAATATGGGAACAGGTCTTTTACCGTACAAGAACAGACTGATAATTGAATCGCATCTGCCATAAAAAGGAGCAAAATAGAGTTGGAAAGTAAAATCCTAAAATGTAGAGTTACCATATTAGTGCATTATTGTAAAATATGATAGAAAATTGGTTTACTACACAAAAACAGTGGTTGAGCACCATTAGCTAAGCTTCCTGCATTTGGACTAAACCTATGAATCTTCAAAGACATCTTTCAATGACAAGTCCCTAATTCATCAGTATATGCATATAGGCTCTATGACCTGGGTGTCCAACCTTTTGGCTTCTTTGGGCCACATTGAGTGTAGAGAAATTTTCTCGGGCCGCATATAAAATATATACTATAGTTAAGGTATATAAGCAATAAAACGCTGCTGCGCCCTTCCCACGCTGCCACGCCCCCTATCCAGCACTAATTTAACACAACAAGTGGATGATCCCCTCTGAGGGAGCCTCTGCCTACCAGTGGCGGTTGGTGGTCAAAATTTGGGGGGCGCAAACCGAAAAAACGAGCGCCACAGCGTGCCCCCAATCAATGCAGAGCGCCACAGCATGCCCCCATCAATGCAGAGCGCCACAGCATGCCCCCATCAATGCAGAGCGCCACAGCATGCCCCCCAATCAATGCAGAGCGCCACAGGATGCCCCCCAATCAATGCAGAGCGCCACAGGATGCCCCCCAATCAATGCAGAGCGCCACAGCATGCCCCCCAATCAATGCAGAGCGCCACAGCATGCCCCCCAATCAATGCAGACACCAGTGTGCGTGCTCCCTTCAATGCAGTGTGGGCTTCCCCTGAGACCAATGCACTTACCTGGCGGCGGCTTCTTCAGTCCCGGCGGCTGCTTCTCCCCTCCTCGAGACTCCGTCCTCTTCTGCGGCGGCGGGAAGGTGACCGGGCGGTGACGGTGAGTGACTGATGCACGCACCGGCTCCGCCCCCATTGCGACGTCAGCAGGGTCAGGAATCGGATGTCCTGAATGATGATTGGTCCAGGCTGGAGACTGGACCAATCACAGCCAGGATATCACGAAAGTGGGAGTGTCCTAGCGCAATGACCTGGCCCAGGTGATGCCCCAGAAGGCAGCCAATCGGCGCCTCTGCCGGGTCGAAACCCCCCCCCCCCATAGCCTCCACTAAGTCCGGCGACCTGGAATTTTTTTTTTTACTTTTAATTTTTTTTTCTTTCCTTTTTTGGGGGCGGCGCCCCTGCGCCCCCTATGCACAGGCCGCCACTGCTGCCTACAGTTAGATGGAAGCCGCTGTGGCCGTGCCCCCGACTCAACTTCCTTACTCCCCAGTAAAAAAAAAAAAAAAAAAAAAAAAAGGACAATTGTCAGGGGGCAGTAAGCCGCATCGCCTGCCATTCCGGGCCGCAGGTTGGACATGACTGCTCTATGACGTACACAAAGTACTTAATCAACCACTGAAGTACATTAAGGCTCTTTTCACACTAGTGCGATTTGGGGCTGCAAAGTGGCATGACAAGTCATACTCCATGATTTCCAATGGGTACCATACATATCTGTGCGACTACAAGTCGCAACAACTTCAAAAGTAGTCCCTGCAATACTTTGGTTTGACTTTGATGCGTTTTGAGGTCTATAAATTACACAAACATGGCTTCAAATCCAGTCATAATCACAGCAAAAAAAAAAAAAAAATAAAAAATAAAAAAAAAACACGACTTAGGTCACACAAGTGTGAAAGGGGCCTAACACAGTATCTCACGAAAGTGAGTACACCCCTCACATTATTGTAAATTATATATCTTTTCATGTGACAACACTGAAGAAATTACTTTTCGCTACAATGTAAAGTAGTGAGTGTACAGCTTGTATAACAGCGTAAATGTGCTGCCCCCTCAAAATAACTCACAGCCATTAGTGTCTAAACCACTGGCAACAAAAGTGAGTACAAAAATGTCCAAATTGGGCCCAATTAGCCATATTCCCTCCATGGTGTCATGTGACTCGTTCGTGTTACAAGGTCTCAGGTGTGATTAGGGAGCAGGTGTGGTAAAGTTGGGGTTATCGCTCTCACTCTCTCATAATGGTCACTTGAAGTTCAACATGGCACCTCATGGCAAAAGACTCTGGGGATGTGAAAAAAAAAAAAAAAAATTGTTGCTCTACATAATGATGGCCTAGTCTATAAGAAGAAGATTGCCAAGACCCTGAAACTGAGCTGCAGCGCAGTAGACAGCATAACAGGACAGGTTCCACTCAGAACAGGCCTCGCCATGGTTGACCAAAGAAGTTGAGTGCACGTGCTCAGCGTTTTATCCAGGATGTCGTCTTTGGGAAAGACGTATGTGTGCTGCCAGCATTGCTGCAGAGGTTGAAGGGGTGGGGGTCAGGCTGTCAATGCTCAGACCATACACCACACACTGCATCAAATTGGTCTGCATGGCTGTCGTCCCAGAAGGGCGCCTTTTATAAAGATGCACAAGAAAGCCAACAGTTTGCTGAAGACAAGCAGACTAAGGACTTTGATTACTGGAACCAGTTCCTGTGGTCTGATGAAACCAAGATAAACGTATTTGGTTCAGATGGTGTCAAGCATGTGTGGCAGCAAACCAGGTGAGGAGTACAAAGACAAGTGTGTCTTGCCTACAGTCAAGCATGATGGTGGGAGGGTCATGGTCTGGGGCTGCATGAGTGCTGCAGGCACTGGGGACCTACAGTTCATTGAGGGAACCATGAATGCCAACATGTACTATGACCTACTGAAGCAGAGCAGGATCTCCTCCCTTCAGAGACTGGGCCGCAGGGCAGTAATCCAACATGATAACGACCCCAAACAGCGCCAAGAGGACCATTGCCTTGCTAAAGAAGCTAAGGGTAAAGATGATGGACTGGCCAAGCAGGTCTGCAGATCTAAACCCTATTGCGCATCCTCAAATGGAAGGTAGAGGAGCGCAAGGTCTCTAACATCCACCAGCTCTGTGGTGTCATCATGTAGGAGTGGAAAGACTCCAGTGGCAACCTATGAAGCTCTGGTGAAATCCATGCCCAAGAGGGTTAAGGCAGTGGTGGAAAAGAATGGTGGCCACACAAAATATTGACACTTTGGGACCAAATTTGGACTTTCACTTAGGGGTGTACTGATTTTTTTTGCCAGTGGTTTAGAAATTAATGGCTGTGTGTTGAGTTATTTTGAGGGGACAGCAAATTTACACTGTCATACAAGCTGTACACTCACTACTTTACATCAATCATTTCTTCAGTGTTGTCACATGAAAAGATATGATAAAATATTTACAAAAATGGGAGGGATGTACTCACTTGTGAGATACTGTATATATCTACATATACAGTATGTACATGACTATAAAAAAAAAAGTGTGCCAATGACTGCATTTTTTTTAAAAAAAAGCACATTGTGCTAGAATTAAGGGAAGAAAAGAACTCACAATGTCAGAGTGTAAAAACACCTTTAGCAAGCTTGATGAGCCAGGTAAAGTGTGGCAACCATCGGTAATAACTGGTTTCCACACTTTATCTGGATCATCAGGTTTACTACAGGCATTTTTTATTTCACTCTTTGTACTTGCATTACTTCTTTTAAATTATTCTAGAAAGGTGTCTCTTTGATGCAAGATACAGTCTGGTTACCAACTTGGTGTGCGTATTTATTATTTCCATTCAAATTGAAGTCTATCAGGTTCTTTCCTTTAAGAGCCCATTCACACTAGCGCGACTTGTGAGGCAACTTGTGTTGCCCCAGGTAGCTTGACATAACAAAAGCAATGTTAATCAATCAGTGCCGTCTTAATTGGCACTACTGAAGTTGCTCCGACTTCAGAAAAGGGTCCTGTACTACTTTGAGGCGACCTGTGATCCGACTGTCCCATATACTTCAATGGGAGTTGCCTCCTTATCTTAATTGACACGACTTGTTATCAGACTTTCCAGGAAGAAGAAAGGAGATTAGCCAGGCATTCCCCACAGACAAAGTCGCCTGTCTCTTCAAAGTAGTGCACAAGTCTCGTCACAAGTCTCTTCAAGTCACGGGGCGACTTTCTGGTAGTGGTAGTGTGAACCAGCTCTAAGAGAAGTTATGACAGCCTGAATGTTTATTTTGGGTGATTATCTTGCTGTAGAATTAACCCCTTACCAACTAGGCAAGTACCAGAGGTCCCCGCGTAGAGCTACAAAATGTTTTAGTAGGCAATTTGGTTCAGAGGGCCATTTACGTCAGACAAATAGCCAACTCTGGATCCAGCAAGAGAGGCTCAGACCATTATACTTTCTTCTCCATATCTGACAGCAAGTGAATTTTATAGATCTTCTTTCGGTCTTCAGTAGTCCTCTGGCAGTGGTTCTAGACATAGACAAGTTGCTTTTTCTTATTTTGGAATTGCTTTTTCTTATTTTGGAATTTAAGCAATGGCTTTCTTACTTCACCATTCTACATCTCAGATCTGCAGCTCAGTCATTTCTGTACAGCTGGAGGTGAGAATTTTATTGGTCAAGCATTACTAAACTGCAGATGAAGTGGTTTTCTTGCGAGGTGCCTTTTACACAAGATGTTGACTCAGAAACCTGTCATCAGATTGTGTTGAGTCTTTGGATTTGCCAAACCTGTTCCCGCTAGTGTTATGCAGTTTCCAAGTGTCATTTGACAGTGTAATGAAGTAGGAAACTGAACTCACAAACCTCTTGGCTTTGTTAAAAATTTAAATAAAAAATAAATAAAAAAAAAAAAAAAAAAAAAAAAAAAAAGGAGGAAAGACCTACATTTAAAAAGGCCCTTTAACACTAGCATCATCAGTGTTCACATTTTTACCAAGAAAAAAGACAAAATGATGAATACTGATTCCGGTTACTTCCGTTTCCATCAGTTAGTATGTCCATCTTAAGTTTAGTTTATATCCACAAGAATGGAAAATAATGCAAACATTTTCTGAATTCCTTCAGCTGACAAACTGACTCTGATGTTTACCGACACATGTCCATTTACATTCGCCCATCCATGCTTGCTAAATAAATAAAAGTAACTGGGGATTGCTGGGAACGGGAGGGGTTATACAGCTCTTCTTGCCAGTGTCCAATCACCTTAAGGTGAAAGCACAGAATCCAGTCATCTGCCTGTGCCCTGTGCTCAAAGAAAGTACATTTACAGGCAAGTTAAAAATCCTATTTTGAATATCACTTATTGCAAGCCACTACATTTTGGAATCTACAGGGACTATTTTGCTTGCACAGAAAACAAGCAGTTGCAGTGAAGATAAACACTTCACTGTAGGGTAATTGTAGCAGTGGACAAATAGGCAGGTGCAAGTGGAATCCCATGCAGCTGCAACCCACATGCCGATGCGGTATAAACTTTATACATTTATATTCTGGCTGACAAAAACCTCACCGACCTCTCCTTTTGGATAGCGGTATCTGTATTTATCTTGGTCCCGTAGGGCGAATTCCAGAGGAAAGGACTCCTGGATTTCTTCATAACGCATCTCCTCACATACACCCTAGTAGAAACACAGCAGGATAATGCGTTAAGCTGTGCACGTCAATTTGCAAAATATACAATAGTGATTAAATTAAAAAAAATAAATAAATTACAGACACAAAACAAAGATATTTTAATGATTATGAATAGTTAAATGCAAAATTAGTTTGCTTATTTGTGGAAGCACGAATATGGACTTGGCACCCCCTTTGCAGTTGTTAAAGCCCAAACTTTCCGCTTTTGATTTTTGTGCCCATTTAGCAAAAAAAAAAAAAAAAAAAAAAAAAAAAATGATGTGTTCAGTAGGATTGAGGTGAAGGCTTTGTACAGTACACTCAAATTACTCCAAACCAAACCAGGTCTTCATAAATGCAGTTTTATGAACAGGGGCACAGTCACACTATATTGTGAAAAGTTCTCCAAACTTTTGCCACATCACTGGAAGCACACAGTTGTCCAAAATATTCTTTGTATAATGTAGTATTTGAATACTCTTTACTGGAAGCATTTGAACAAACTGTTTTGACGGGGGTATCCACATAGATTTGGAAATGTAATGTATGAATTCTGGCATTAGCAATCAGCTATGCATTTTGCTAAACAGTGCGCATGAGACTCTTTACCAAGAAAAACCTACAGTAAGTCAGTTACCTATCTGCAACAGGTTGATAGCATTATTTATTTTTTTTTCCCTTTTATAATTTTGCATTTCTTGTGCCTACATTTCTGAAAACCCATACTGAAACCCCTACTGAGAGCACGTCCAGGAGCAGTAGCATTTTTGCAGAAAGTATTTAAAAAAAAAAAAAAATGAATGACGACGCACCGGTGAAGCAAGTGTGCAAATGCACATTAACGCTAGGTGCATTTCGCACGCCAACGCTAGGTGCATTTCGCACGCCAACGCTAGGTGCATTTCGCACGCCAACGCTAGGTGCATTTCATTGGCCAGAATATTAATTTATTAAATTAATTACTGCCCAAGCAATTGAAAAACCTAAATGTATTTACACGCGTTGTGTATTTTTTTCTGCCAAAAGCACTGCTACCAATGGAAAGGAGTCAGAGATGGCTAAATATCCAGTGTGTATGAGGCCTTAAAAGCAACAAATTGGCAGGTTTTCAAGTAGGGCACCGTCCAAAGAAACAACAGAGGCCAGGTGGACTCTTTAGTTATGGTGGTTAGGGTATAGGACAGAGGGGAAGAGAAGAGAAGAAAAAAAAAAAAAAAAAAAAAAAAAAAAAAAAAGGGAAAACAAAAACCTATTTTAGAGCCTGTTCACACCAGCTGCAGTGGGACTGTGCTGCAATTAAAGGACATGGGATGTCATCAAGTGCACTGCATTTTTACCCACACCAGGACATCACACCAGTATTGTGGTGTGAAGTGGACACTCCAAAAACAATTGCTTTCGTGGACTCTTGCAATGACTGGCATATGTCTAGTGTGTGTGTGTGTGGGGGGGGGGGGGGGGTGTCAGGAAAATAATTGCACAGATGGAGCCCTTAAAACTGCCTGGTGGAGGAACACTTACAGCATCAATCTCATTCAGAGTTTTCCACTGTTCATATGGAACACCAAGAGCCTCGGCGGTCTGTATTGTCCTCTTCATCTGGCTTGTCCACACTTTGAGATCATGGATATTTTGTTCATGGATGTATTTAGCCAAGCAATTGGCAAACTGAGGAAATAAAACAACAGTTTAGAATTGTGCACCAACAATGACGTGCCAACAATATACTAGAAACCAAGATACTCAAGTTAAAATTTATACTAAAAAACACACAAATTAGGACTCGTGTTTAAACCCTTTATGCCAGGCACTAAAGCCTGCTGCACCTAGGTAGGTGTCCAGTGATCATTGTGCTATACATTTAAAAGGACCAATGGATTTGTGGGTGCTGACTGAAAAAGAAAACACCAAGAGAAAGAAAATCTTCAACATGCTCAACAAAGCAGCTCAGGAGTCAAGTAGTACCAGATGTGACACGCTTGTACCAGATGAGGAGAAAAAAAAAAAAAAAAAAAAAAAGTGTTGTAGCCCACATTTCTTAGTGGCCGAGGCATAGGAGCATCAGCCACTTCCTGCGGCAGAGGTCCCAACACTAAGGATGCAACACAGTGGGCATAACCCCAAAGGGGTCTTGCTGGTGGACCACAGTCCCGGCCCATATTTTTCATCCAAAGAGGGTACAGGTATGGCCCCCCAAGACCAGGCCTAGGAGTAAAATCGATCAGGAAGCTGCAGAAGGAGCCACAGTGGTAAAAGATAGATACAGTCTGAAACTGTGATAGACTTCTCCTAAAATAAAAAAAAAAATAAAAACCTTCAATGGAAAAATAGGCAAGTTTCCCTAGGTAAAGAGAAGAGATTCTTCACAGAAGAACACTTCAAAAAAACTGGAGGCTAGCTTGGGAGTAGAAGGGGTTATGCAAGGATGTTCTTGCAGCTTTTTGGCATAAAAACTGTTTTGTTAATGCCAAAAAGCTGCAAGAACATCCTTACAAATGAAAGGTTCAGCTTGTGTCATTGGTTCACCGCTTTTCTTACATCTACACCAAGATAGAAGTCAAAATGCAGGCATCGCTTGAAGTAGCAGCTTAACTTTATATCTCATCCTCCGAGGATGCAGATTATCCAGCTGTTCCCATTACAAGACAGACTGCACTAGATAGTTCTAATGACAGTATATCCTTTAAGAAATGTAGACGCTTAGAACTCATCCTGAGAAAGACACCGTTAAACACTCATTTCTTAAGAGTATGAATCTGCATAATATTTGCTAAAAATACTTTCAACGTGTGTGTGTGTGTGTGTGTGTGTGTGTGTGTGTGTGTGTGTGTGTGTGTGTGTGTGTGTGCGCGCGCTAACGGACAAAGTGTAGGGTGACGCAACTAGTCCCTGCAGGTAAGTGGCTCCAAAGTATTCTATAAGAAAAAATGAGCCCCCCTGAAGCAGTAAACTGGATGATTATTTTTCCTCTGAACTAAACTGCAATTGCACTTAAAGCCAAACTACAGACTACCACTCATACTAAACAGATTCAACTAAGGTGTCAGCAAATCCATTTTATAGGGAAATTGTAATGCAAAAGTTGACTTTCTGTGCAGTGTGATACATAAAGTGTTTTTGTTTTTTTAAACAAAAATTTCAAAATTAGATATGATGCACCTTTTCAGGATAGGTTTGACCCAACTTCCACTCAATTGCAAGTTAGTTATGAACAAGATTAGGAAAATGTAATGAAGAAAGGTCTAAAACCCACACGTTTACAACAGATTGAGAATGTTACACCAGGTCCAGATTACAATGATTACACCAATTGTGTTGTCACTTCCTTTTTTAAGTTAATTTCATCATAAAAAAAAATTAGTCAATAACACGGTGAACTTGATCAGAATTAAATTGCAGAAACTGAAAAACAGCTTCCTTCCATTTTCAGATCATTCCAGACTGAAGCAGTGCACTTTAGGGCTGCAACGATTATTTTCATAATCGATTAGTTAGCCGATTAATCAGATAACCTTCTAAAAAAAAAAAAAAAAAAAAAAAAAAAGGTGGTGTATAATTTAGTTAATATGTAAAGTTAAAAAAAAGGCAATTATTTCTTAAATATCTCTATGCAGTGGTATATATAAAGAACCGACTATATGGTTAGGGAGCAAAATCTCTAATCCACTCTGAGAATAACAGAAAGAGATATACTGTATATACTATTAGAGGTTGAAACTGGCAAATATCAGATTCAGAGATCAATTTTTTTTTTTTAGTAAAAAAAAAATACACTTTTTTGCCAATTTTCAGTATATTATATATATATATATATATATATATATATATATATATATATATATATATATATATATATATATATATATATATATATATATATATATATATATATATACACACATATATACACACACACACACTTGTCATAGGTAAGTGGCTTGATGAAAGCTACCTGTGCCTGCTGTCACTAATGCTGGCCATACAAATACAATGCCTTTCTTAAAAAAAAAAAAAAACATTCATTCAATTTTCTAATCGTTAATGGGGTCAAATCAACGTTCTTTTTCGACCAGTGACGGGAAAATTCAAGGGAGCAGAAAAGAAAAAACTTCTTGATCAAAATACATTTTCATACAGTATGTGGTTTTCATTAAGAAATTCCATTCCTTTTAAAACTGAATGTTAAAAGCAAGAGAAGTTTTAAAACATTCTTTCATTCAGCGAATGTACAAAGATTGTTCGTATAAATATTCTCGTCTGAAAATGGATACGCGTATGGCCAGCATAAGGCTTGGTTCACACCTATGCAGTTTTCTTTTGAACCGTTTCAGCAGTGCTTTTTGCATTTTTTTTAATGCTTATTTTGCCCAATTTGTTATTGAGCAGATTAAAAAAAAAAAAAAAAACGCACTACATGCTTTTCTGCAGCTGCTACATTTAAGTCTATAGAACCAGAGAAGCAAAAAGCACCATTTTGCATTGAAAAGTCCTTAACCCTTTCCAAATACGCCGCGGCTGAGAAAAAAAAAAAAAAAAAAAAAAAAAAAAACAGCACTTATGACACTATATATGTGTATGTATGTACATACATACACACAATATATATGTGTGTGTGTGTGTGTGTGTGTGTGTGTGTATCCATCACATGCACATTAGGTATTCGCAGCTTTTGCTCAATACTTTGTTGAAGCACCTTTAACCACTGGTGCTGGGGGGGACAGCACACTCCACGTTCCCGCCCCCCCCAGGCAGTGGGGATGCTGATCCACGGGACCAGCGATTGCCGCCAGGCACTTGTGATTGCCCCCCACTGAGTGAGAAGAACGGTCAGCTGTTGTAAATCACAGCTGACCGTTCTCTCCGAGATGATCATAGAGCGCCTGTGATCCTTCTATACAAGATCACAGGTCTCTGTGGTCATTTCACAAGCCCATCTCCCTCACAGTTAGAAAACACTCCTAGGCTCACATTTAACCCTTTGATCACCACTGTGTTAACGCCTTCCCTGCCAATGTCATTACAGTAACAGTGCATACTTTTAGCAACGATTACTGTAGTAATGAAACTGGTCCCCCCAAAGAGTCACAAATGTCAAATGTCAGTTAAGGGTTCGATCTGTCAGTGGCAATCCTGGAGAAATAAAAAAAAAATAAATAAAAAAAAAAAAAAGAAGAAAGAAGAAGATGAAGAAGATTAAGAAGAAATCTTTCCCCTAGTTTATAGACGCGATAAAAACTGTGTGTAAACCAATCAAAATACGCTTATTGTGATTTTTTTTTACCAAATATATGTAGCAGAAAACAAAATTGGCCTAAAAAAAAAAAAAAAAAAAAAAAAAAAAGATGAAAATTTTTTATTTCAATTTTTTTTTTTTTTTTGGGAATGTTATATAGCAGAATGTGAAAAAAAATATTTTCCCAGAATCTCCCAGAATCGTCGCTCTTCGTTTACAGCACAAAAAAACAAAAAAGACAACATCAATTTTATTTTGGTACAGTGTTGCATGACCGCGGAATTTTTCCGTTAAAATAACGCAGTGCTGAATCGCAAAAAATGGCCTGGTCATTAAGGGGGCAAATGATTCCAGATTCAGAACTGGTTCAAGGCTTAAGTCTTTTGGAGTATGATGCTACAAATTTGGCACACCTATTTTTGGGCAGTTTCTGCCATTCTTCTTTGCAGGACCTCTCAAGCTCCATCAGGTTTGATGGGGAGCGTTGGGGCACGGCTAATTTTCAGATCTCTCTAGAGAGGTTTAATTGGGCTCTGGCTGGGCTACTCAAGGCCATTTACAGAGTTGTCCCTTAGCCACTCCTTTATTATCTTGGCTGTATGCTTAGGGTCGTTGTCCTGTTGGAAGATGAACCTTCGCCCCGGTCTGAGGTCCAGAGTGCTCTGGAGCAGGTTTTCACTATACATTGCTGCATTCATCTTTCCCTCGATCCTGATTAGTCTCCAAGTTCCTGCCACTGAAAAACAACCCCACAGCATGATGCTGGCACCACCATGCTTCACTATAGGGATGATATTGGCCAGGTGATGAGCAGTGCCTGGTTTCCTCCAGATATGACACTTGCCATTCAGGCCAAAGAGTTCAATCTTTGTTTAATCAGACCACAGAATATGGTTTCTCTTGGTCTGAGAGTCCTGTAGGTGCTTTTTGGCAAACTCCAGACAGGCTGTCATTGTGGCTTTTGTGTGGCCACTCTACCATACAGGCCTGATTGGTGGAGTGCTGTAGAGATTGATGTTCTTCTGGAAGGTTCTCCTCTCTCCACAGAGAAATGCTAGAGCTCTGTCAGAGTAAACATCAGGTTCTTGGTCACTTCCCTAAGACCCTTCTTCCCTGATCGCTTAGTTTGGCTGGGCGGCCCGCTCTAGGAAGAGTTCTGGTGGTTCCCAACTGCTTTTATTTACAGAATGATGGAGGCCACTGTGCACCTTCAATGCTGCAGAAAGGTTTCTGTACCCTTCCCCAGATCTATGCCCTTGATACAATCTGTGCCTCGATAAAATCCTGTCGGAGGTCTACAGACAATTCCTTGGACTTCATGGCTTGGTTTGTGCTCTGACTTGCACCGTTAATTGTGGGACAATAGACAGGTGTGTGCCTTTCCAAATCATGCCCATTCAACTGAATTTACCACAGATGAACTCCAATCAAAATTGTAGAAACATCTCTCACGGATAATCAGTGGAAACAGGATGCACACAAGCTCAATTTTGAGTGTCATGGCAAAGGCTATGATTACTTATGTACTGTACATGTGATTTTGTTTTTAATAAATTTGCAAAGATGTCAAACTTCCTTCAAGTTTTTTTTTTTTTTTTAATTATGGGAGGTATTGTTTGTAGAATTTTGAGGCAAATAATGAATTTAATCCACATGCAACAAAATGTGGAAAAAGTGAAGCGCTGTGAATACTTTCCTAAAGCATTGTATGTGCATGTTATATACCTGGTAAAGTCTCTCTTGCATAGAAATCTAAAAAGGCCTGAAACGACTGAAACTAAGCATCAGCAGTTATAGGCACATTACTGGTGGGAAAAATTTTTTTATTTTACACATGTACATAAGTACTGTAATATATCTCTATATGTAACCCTGACCTGAATCAAAACTTTGATCTAGCCATTTATTTATTTTTTTTACACACACTTTTTTCCACCCCTGCAAGGAAAGATACAATGTATCTTTCTATTCAAGAGAAGAAAAGAAAACACACGGGTGGACTGCACAGCGACTGATCACTGTGATAGCCAATCAGAAGCTATCCTGGAGTCCAGGGTCCCGAACGTACGCATATATGTGGCCTCGCGAATCAAGACCGACAACCATGAGGCCCCATATATGCGTGTGTTTGGTGCCAAAGGGGTTAAGTTGGTAACAGGGTCTGTTCAAGAGTCTAAATAGGGTCTGTATTCAGCACAAGTTCTAGTTTTCATTACTTTTTTGCATCACTTGAAATAGAAGTCTGTGCCTGCAGTTTCCATGTATCTGTGCATGGGTGAGCACAGTTACTGGAAATATAGTTCCCTTTAGAGGGCTTGGGAATCCTTAGCCCCGGTTCACACTTGTGCGAGTGCCGGGTTAGCATGCAATGTCGGAGCGCACTGCTCCTTCATTACATGCGATCGGCTGTGCGGTGCGAGTTTTGCACCGCAGCAAACATGCACAGGGACCCTTTTTGGAAGCCGCATCAGGATCGGATCGCACAGCCGTTCACACTTGTGCGATCCGATCCTGTGCGAACTGCACGATCGCACTGCGATATGCGATCAAACTGGGGGTGTCATTAAGATTACATTGACACCCCCAGCGTATCGCATATGGCAGTGTGAACTGCCGGGGGTGCGTGTGCGATGCGGGAACAGGCTGCGGATTCGCAGCCTTCCCGCATCGCATCAGTGTGAACCGGACCTTAAAGTGACACTAAACACACATTTATAAAAAAAACAAATGCAGTATGTCCAAATAGAACTAGAATGTACCTTCTCGCTCTTCTTTTCCTTTATTTCATCTTTCAAAATGTGTGTTTTATTTTTCCGACAGTTCTCCCATTTCTTGTTCTAGGGTGGCTAAATTTTTTCCATGCCGCCTTTGTGTAAAGTAATGGGCCATACACACTATAAGATTTTCTGAAGACTTTTTCCTTTAGATTTACCAAAACCATATAATAGAAGGTCAAACCTAAACACTTTCAATTTGTATGCAATCTGGCAGGCCCTTGCACTACATAGAAAAGGTAAATCTGAAGGAAAAAGTCTTCAGAAAATCTTATAGTGTGTATGGCCCTTTAGTCACCCTTTCCTGCTCGCCCCCGAGATGGACTAAACATCTTCGCGCAGACATATTGAGCTCTATGGAGTCCACAGAGCAGATTATGTGACCAAAAAGAACAGCACTGCTCACTCTACACTAGCAGCAGTGAGTTGCATCAGTGGAGTACAGGGAGCATGCAGCACAGAACAAAACAAAATTCTCTGTGACCTCATCTGTCAATTTCCAGGAACTGCTACAAAGTTCCACAGTCCTGAGTGGGTTAAAAGGACTGGAGACTGAAATTATTCATGTGGACAAGAGAATACAAACTGGCATGGGCCCATGTCTCACGCCAATAGTGTACGTCTTGTACACTAGACGTCACTAGGCTGGAACTTGCAAATATTACCCTGGTCTTGGATGACTTTGAGCTCCACGTTGCAAAGCAAACTAAATTATCACCTTATCTTCTTAGGGCGTAAGAAAGCTAGGCAGGAGATATCTCATTCTGAACATGCAAGGACTTTTACCCTCCTCCTATCATGCATCTATCCATTCCACAAGGTATTGCGTCATATTAATAAATATAAAAAAGGAACGGGTATTAATAAATATAAAAAAGGAACGGGATTTCCTACAGACTACATAAACTACTGTAATTCTCTAAATAAGTCATGACCAGCAGACAAAATAGTACCCGTCTCCAACATAGGACATGGTTTCCAAATTCATACCGTACAACGTTTCTGTATACAAGCACACAAGTTAATGAACAGTTTAAAGTATCTACTGTTGGGAAAAAAGTATTCAGCTGATTGTGCAAGTTATCCCACTTAAAAAAAAAAAAAAAAAGATGAGAGGCCTGTAATTATCATAGTTATACTTCAACTATGAGAGATAAAATGAAAAAAAAAAAAAAAAAATCCAGAAAAAAAAAATCAGTCTGATTTTTAAAGAATTTTTTTTTGCAAAATTATGGTGGAAAAATAAGTATTTGGTCAATAACAAAAGTTTCTCAATACAATGTTTTCACACACTGTTGCTGGTATTTTGGCCCATTCCTCAATGCAGATCTCCTCCATGCAGTTATGTTTTGGGGCTGTCGCTGGGCAACACAGACTTTCAACTCCCTCCAAAAGGTTTTCTATGGGGTTGAGATCTGGAGACTGGCTAGGCCACTCCAGGACCTTGAAATGCTTCTTACAAAGCTACTCCTTTCTTGCCCAGGCGGTGTGTTTGGGATCATTATCTTCAATGCCCTTGCTGATGGGAGGTTTTCACTCAAAATCTCAACAGTACATGGCCCCATTCATTCTTTCCTTTGTGTGGATCAGTCGTCCTGGTCACTTTGCAGAAAAACAGCCCCAAAGCATGATGTCCCCCCCCCCATGCTTCACAGTAGGTATGGTGTTTTGAATGCAACTCAGCATTCTTTCTCCTCCAAACACTGCGAGTTGAGTTTTTACCAAAAAGTTCTACTTTGGTTTCATCAGACCATATGGCATTCTCCCAATCCTCTTCTGGATCATCCAAATGCTCTCTAGCAAACTTCAGACGGGCCCGGACATGTACTAGCTTAAGCAGGGGGACACGTCTGGTACTGCAGGATTTGAGTCCCTAGCGGCGTAGTGCGTTACCGATGGTAGCCTTTGTTACATTGGTCCCAGCTCTCTGCAGGTCATTCACTAGGTCCCCCCGTGTGGTTCTGGGATTTTTGCTCACCGTTCTTGTGATCATTTTGAGATTATCAGTGGTCTTGTATGTCTTCCATTTTTCTAATAATTGCTCCCACAGTTGATTTCTTCACACCAAGCTGCTGCCTATTGCAGATTCAGTCTTCCCAGCCTGGTGCAGGTCTACAATTTGGTTTCTGGTGTCCTTCCACAGCAATTTGGTCTTGGCCACAGAGTAGTTTGGAGTGTGACTGTTTGAGGTTGTGGACAGGTGTCTTTTATACTGATAAGTTCAAACAGGTGCCATTAATACAGGTAACGAGTGAAGCACAGCTCCCATAGTGTGATACTGTCACAAATTTATTGCGCTTAAAAAGACAACTGGCAACTTACAATCGGCCGGGAAAAGCAGAGCATGTAGCGTGTAATCTCCTGACGTCGTCAGATGTGTGACGAAACGCGAAGGAGCTTGTGGCACGTCACGCTGCTACGGACAGGGGACACGGCGGCCATATTCCTGGTTTGATACCAACCTCAGGAGATTCCACGCTACATGCTCTGCTTTTCCCGGCCGATTGTAAGTTGCCAATTGTCTTTTTAAGCACAATAAATTTATGTGACAGTATCACACTATGAGAGCTGTGCTTTTTCTTCACATGACTGTTAACCCTTGAGGGGTGAGCGGGAACGATTGGTGAAGGAGCAATAGTGAGATCTCCCTTGGTGCATATTTCATATTGGCTTCCTGCTCTCTATGATCCCTGTAATAAGCATCATAGCGTTCTCGTAAGATGCTAACTTATCCCCTATGGTGGTGGCTTTCTCACACTTGGCTTCTGGCTGTGGAAGATCTGCATGCATATACTACTGAAAAATTAAACACATCTTTCTGTGGAATCCTTCCTTTATTTGGAATGACTTATGCTTTTTTGTTTAGTTACAATTATGGACTGATGGACTTATAAGCTATTCATTCTGAGAAAATCATAGCGCTACACCATTATCCATCTATATGCTATTTCAGATCTGTTTTTGCTCATTCAGGATCAGGTGCTGGCAGCTTGATTGATTGTTTTATAATTATACCCTCAATTGTGTATACCTTCATTAAGCGCAGCAATCTCTATACAAAATGAATTACATACACTTTACACTGGATCATAATGAATGATATACACACGCACACACACACACACACTGGATCTCTCTCTCTATATATTTATGTATTTTAATCTGTAATATTTGTTTTTCACATTTTGAGTCAATTTGAGCGCAGGAGATATTCAAAACTTATATAATAGTTTACAAATGTATTGAAGAACATGGAGTGCTTTCAATTTCTGTTCAGGAAACAAAACAGGATTTTTGCCTTGCCTGTAAAATCCTTTCCTGGAGCACATTTCAGGACACAGAATGGTATTCTGGAATCAAAGTAGTAAAGACAGAGCCCTGTATAACCCCTCCTATTCTAGGCCACGCTATTAACCACTTAAGCCCCGGAAGATTTTACCCCCTTCCTGACCAGGGGGTATTTTGCGATTCGGCACTGTGTGACTAACGGACAATTGTGCGGTCGTGCGACGCTGTACCCAAATGAAATGGACGTCCTTTTTTCCCCACAAACAGAGCTTTCTTTTGGTGGTATTTGATCACCTGTGCGGAAAAAAAAAAAAAAAAAAAAAAAAAAAAAAAAAAAAAATCGCAAAAAGCGTATTTTGATTGGTTTGCGCAAAAGTTATTGCTTTTACTAAGGGAAAGATTGTCATTTTTATTATTTTTTTTAACATGCAATGGCTGCAATCTGCGAATTTTTTTGCGGAACTGCGACATTGCGGCGGACAGATCGGACCCTTGACTGACATTGACACTTTTGGGGGGTACCAGTGACATTACTACAGTAATCAGTGCTATACATATGCACTGTTACTGTAAAAATGACACTGGAAGGGGTTAACTTTATTGGAGAGGGAGGGGTTAAGTGTGTCCCTAGGGGCGTGATTCTTACTGTGATTGGATGTGGCTGTGTGTGTAACAGAACAGATCAACGGTCCTACATAGCAGGACCGTAAGATCTGTGCTTTTACACAGGGGAGAATGACAGGCGGCTTTGTTTACATTAGCCACCTGCCTTTCTCCCTCTCTACCCGACGATCGCGAGTGACACGCGCGGGGTTCTTAGGGGACGAGCGAGGGATTATCACCAAACTGGCCTGCAGGGAAGGCCAAGAATGAGTTTCATAGAATGAAAGACCTAAAATTAGGTTAAACTGATTTCACCAGTGCATCCACTGAGGTGGCTTGGTGATCACTGGTGCTGGAGACAAATCTGTCCAGTTTGTTGTTGAACCTGGCAGCCATACATACAGGTGGTATCCAGGTACTAACAACAAAATAAGTCCGCCTGTCAATTTTCCGCGCCTAGTACGAATCCAGAGGTCGGGGCCAGAATGTGAGGTTCAACCCAAGCCAGAATTGGGCAATTTTCATTTTTAACTGCACAACTTCTGGTGCATCACTGATGGTTGATTAAAGCCACTGAATCATGTTACCTTGCAGTCGGGGGGTGTATAAGATTGCTGTGAACTCCAGAATACTGGTTGGGTGCTGAGCTTCCACTTATAATCCAAGTGCCCCAATCCCAAGACCGTGGGGGGGGGGGGGGGGAGAGAGAGAGAAAGAGGTGGAAAGAGGAAGGAGCATTTTTCCAATTCTAGTGCACGCCTGGAATTCCACCGCACCAGGGCAAGCCTGAGACTTAAGCCTCGTACACGTACCGATTGTCGGCCGTAAATATTCGGCCAACGACCGATCGGCCGATTGTAGGCTTGTTAGTATGATGCTTCCAACAGCCGACAGCGCATTTTCGGCCGAACAGAATCTGTCGTGCAGGCATTAAAATTTTTGTTGGCCAACACCAGAACGGCCGATTGTTCGCCAGTCAGTACAGAATTCGGCCGACAATCAGCAGATGTGCAAGACTGGGCATGCTCAGAGAAGAAAAAACACAGGGAAAGTTAACCATCACATGACATCACTTCTGCAGTCGGCGGACAAAATTCTTGTGCAGTCTTTTGCACTTTTCAGCGGACAGGACAGCCCTGGACAAAAGACGGCCGATCGGTCAGCCGACAATCGGTACGTGTGTACGGGGCATAAGCCTGCATGTCCTACATTGACAGAATGCAGAATAGAAATAGTTTGGAGTGAAACTGGGCACATGGGACTGCACAAAAAAAATTCAAACCATTAGACTCAGAATCCCCAAGCAAAAAGTGAATGATTGGGCAGCTCCTTGATCATGGGGTCAAAACAAGGGAGACTGGAGCTTGTCCAGAAGATGACCATGGACAGAGCCATATCTCAGAATAGGCCCCAGTACTCCAAGCAATGAATCTGATCCAGTGCCGATTTCTGAAGATTTAGAACCCATCCGAATATCTGCACTGCCCCATCAGACATGGGCTGACAGAGACTGACCCAACCATTCCTTCAACAGGAGATTGTCCTAGCAATTGGGATTCAGTGAGAGCAAAGCAGAGCAAGAACAAGAGCTAGCACCTTGGAGCAGTGAACAGGCCAAAGGAAAGGGCAACAATCTGATGCGTGTCCACAGCAAAACCCAGATTAGTGTTACTGTGCCAGATAATGATACTCAAACATCCTTGATGCCCACAGAGGCCTGAAAATCTCCCAGGTGAAAGGAAGTATTGACTGACTGGGTGGAATCCATATGAAAATTCTGAACTCAAAAGGAATCAGTTCACAATCTTAGATCAAGTGTGGGTCAAATGCCTCTTCGCCTCCAGGATGGTGAACAGAAAACTTTGAACCTTCCCCTTTTTGGAGCAATGGCAAATATATGGAAAAAAAAACAAAAAAAAACCATCCAGAATGTTAATCTGCTGGAGTTTGTGCTGCCTTTTTCAGGGGCAAAAGTGCTCCTCCTCCCCTCACCCAAGACATCCTAAATACAGGAGTCCAAGGATTCATCAAAAAGGTTTTCCCCTTTGGCAAAGCTTGGCATACCAACATTTGAGGCAAAGAATCTCCATACGTATTGAAAGGAGACCCATCCTGGATACCTGGTGAACTGCATGTCATCAACACGACAGTGCATGGCCACAGACAAGAGCCCCAGTTGTCGGAGGACAGAGTGGCCCCTTGTAGATACAGGGTCAATAACTAAATTGTTGACCACACAGAATCTGGCAGACAGACACCATCGCAATAGCAGGTTGCAGAGCAGGACCTGCAAGGGTGAACTAGGCCTTGGAAAGGGTTTCCAACCTTTTATCCACAGCGTTCTTGAATACTAAAACACATTATTAGGGGCAATTAAGATTTTGTTGAGGCATTTTGAGGAAACCCAGTCTTGTCACCGATGGAAAGGCTGATGCAGGTTGCACTAGGTCAAGGCATGTGCGCACTGCATCAATAAGGGTAGAAATAGTATCCTTAACCACTTGCCTACAGTGCACTTTCACCCCCTTCCTGCCCAGACCGATTTTCAGCTTTCAGCGCTCTCACACTTTGACTGAGAATTACTCAGTCATGCAACACTGTACCCATACAAAAATTGTGTCCTTTTTTTCACACAAATAGAGCTTTCTTTTGATGGTATTTGATCAATACTGGGTTTTCTATTTTTTGTGCTATAAATAAAAAAAGACTGAAAATATCGTGAAAAAACGCATTTTTCTTTGTTTCTGTCATAAAATTTTGCAAATTAGTCATTTTTCTTCACAAATTTTGGCCAAAATTTATACTGCTACTTATCTTTGGTAAAAATAACCCAAGTAAGTGTATATTATTTGGTCTTTGTGAAAGTTATAGAGTCCACAAGTTATGGTGCTATTCATTGAAAATTGATCACACTTGATCACACCTGATGTACTGAAGGCCTATCTCATTTCTTGAGACACTAAAAGGTCAGGAAAGTACAAATACCCCCCAAATGACCCCTTTTTGGAAAGTAGACATTCCAAGGTATTTAATAAGGGGCATGATGAGTTTTTTGAAGTTGTAATTTTTTCCCACAATGCTTTGCAAAATGAAGATTTTTTATTTTTTATTTTTTTTTTTTTACAAATTGCCGTATTAACAGGTTATTTCTCTCACACAGCACATGTATACTTGCAACTACACCCCAAAACACATTCTACTACTCCTCCTGAGTATGGCGATACCACATGTGTGAGACTTTTTCACAGCCTGGCCACATACAGAGGCCTAACATCCGAGTAGCAGCGTCCGGCATTCTAGGAGCACAAATTACACATATAATTTCCTGACAACCTATCGCACTTTTGAAGGCCCTGGAGCACCAGGACAATGGAAACCCCCATAAAATGACCCCATTTTGGAAAGCAAACAGCCCAACGTATAATTTTTGAGGCATAATGAGTCTTTTGAATATGTCATTTTTTCCACAAGTTTTTGGAAAATGTGGAAAGAAAATGAAAACACATTTTTTTTACGCAAAGCTGTCCATTTATGCAATATTTCTAACACATCGCATGTACATAGCAAAACTTGCACCCCAAAATACATTCTGCTATTCCTCCTGAGTATGGCGATACCACATGTGTAACACTTTTTCACAGCCTGGCCACATACATAGGCCTCACATCCAAGTAGCGCTTTACACAAAGTTGTCCATTTATCCACTTTAAGACTGGGCCTATTTTTGACACTTGGTGTTTACAAGCTAAAATCATTTTTTTTGCTAGAAAACTACTTTGAACCCCCAAACATTATATATTTTTTTTTAGCAGAGACCCTAGAGAATAAAATGGAGATCGTTGCAATATTTTTTATCACACCATATTTGCGCAGCAGTCTTCCAAATGCGATTTTTTTGAAAAAAATTCACTTTTTTGAACTAAAAAATAAGAAAACAGTAAATTTAGCCCAATTTTTTTCCATAATGTGAAAGATAAGGTTACGCCGAGTAATTAGATACCCAACATGTCATGCTTCAAAATTGCGCATGCTCACAGAATGGCGCCAAACATTGGTACTTAAAAATCCCCATAGGCAACATTTTAAAAATTTCTGCAGGTTACTAGCTTAGAGTTACAGAGGAGGTCTAGGGCTCAAATTATTGCTCTCGCTCTAACAATCGCGGCGATACCTCACATGTATGGTTTGAACACCGTTTACATATGTGGGCGGGACTTGCGTATGCGTTTGCTTCTGCGCGCGAGCTAACGGGGACAGGGAGCTTTAATTTTTTTTTTTTCCTATTTATTTTATTTATTATTTTTTTTATTTTTACACAGTTTAAAAAAAAAAAAAAATGTTTTGATCATTTTTATTCCTATTACAAGGAATGTAAACATCCCTTGTAATAGAAATAGGCATGACAGGTCCTCTTTATTGTGAGATCTGGGGTCAAAAAGACCTCACACCTCACAACTACACTAAAAAAGAAAAAAAAAAAAAAAAAAAAAAATTGTTGAAAGAGGAAAAAAAAAAAAAAGCAAAAAAAAAAAAAGCGGCCCTTTAAACCGGTTGCTAGGCAACGTCTTTTGACGTAGCTCCGGTCCTCCAAGACCATAGAGTTGAGTGAGGGCCATCTTGCCCTCTATCGACTTCCTGTCTCTGAGGATCCGGGACCGGATAGTTTTCCCCGCTGCTGGCGGGTCCGGTAAGCTGGGAAAACGTCTGGGACGCGGCAGGGGGGGGGGGGGCACCTCTTCCCCTGCACCGTAAGGGTAATTCCGCGGCGAATCCGCCACTGGGACCACCCTTATCTGAAAGCCGACCGCCCGCCGTTTCAAAAAATACCGGGATTATGGGGGCTATCTGCTGCCATAACCCCAGTATTTAGCTTTTAATGGCCGACGCATATAGTCGTTAGGCGGTCAGTAAGTGATTGCATGTATATGGCAAACAGGTGACGATGACTGACGGGGTGACGATGACTGATGGGGTGACAGGTGACGATGACTGATGGGGTGACAGGTGACGATGACTGATGGGGTGACAGGTGACGATGACTGATGGGGTGACAGGTGACGATGATTGATGGGGTGACAGGTGACGATGATTGATGGGGTGACAGGTGACGATGATTGATGGGGTGACAGGTGACGATGATTGATGGGGTGACAGGTGACGATGATTGATGGGGTGACAGGTGACGATGATTGATGGGGTGACAGATGACAGTCACTGACGGGGTGACATGTGACGATGATTGATGGGGTGACAAGTGACGATCACTGATGGGGTGTCAAGTGACGATCACTGATGGGGTGTCAAGTGACGATCACTGATGGGGTGACAGGTGACGATGACTGATGGGGTGACAGGTGACGATGACTGATGGGGTGACAGGTGACGGGCGATGGTCACTGATGGGTGACAGGTGACGGGCGATGGTGCACGGCGGTACTGATGGCAGTCTCTGGTGACCGGTGAACTTTAGGCTACGTTCACATGTGAACGTAGCGATCACGGGCAGAATCACTGCGATTCTGCCCGTGATCCAGAAATCATTGCAAATTGCGGGACGCCTGTGCGTTGCCCGTGATTTGCAATAGCACCCCAAATGCTGTGCGATGTTGCTGCGATTTCCGCCTGCTGAATCGCGGTAACATCGCGCAAACGCATGACGCTCCAAAGAAACTCTTGTACCTTTTTTGGGCGTCATGCGTTGTTTGCGCGATGTTACCGCGATTCGGCAGGCGGAAATGGCGGCAACACCGCACAGCGTTTGGGGTGCTATTGCAAATCAGGGGCAACGCACAGGCGTCCCGCGATTTGCAATGATTTCCGGATCGCGGACAGAATCGCAGTGATTCTGCCCGTGATCGCTACGCTCACATGTGAACGTTATGGGTGTCAATTTCTGGGCACTGATGGGGTGACTGTTGGGTGACAGGTGACATTGGGGGGGGCTGAGGACTGTGTGGGGACATTTATTAGTGTGATTTTTACTTTGTGACAGGTACACAGAGCAGTAACTCAATGTTTCTAGCTCTTCTCCCCTCATACTGGAAGCTGTATGAGGGGAGAAGAGCTAGTAACAGTGAGTTACTGCTCTTTGTTTACATTTTGTGATTGGTCTGTGAATGGATTCACAGCCGATCACATAGTAAACAGTCACTGTCAGTGACTGTTTACTACCGCCGGTGACAGCTGTGTTCCTACGGAACACAGTGCCACCGACATGACCGCGCTGCGCGCTCCCGATCGCGCATGCGCGGTCATCTGGTGGGCGCCTTCATTGTGATCGGCTGTGTCATTGGAACACAGCCGATCACGTGGGAAACAGCCACGCCCATTGGCTGTTTCCCCCCTGCCGGTGACGGGGGGTGTCCCGGGGACACCCCGACACCGGCAGTGCAGGGCGGCGCGCACGCGATCGCGCGCCTGCCCTGCTTAAAGTGCCGCCGTCATATGACGGCGGCCCAGGATAATGGTCGCTCCGCTCCGCCGTCATATGACGGCGGGCGGGCGGCAAGCGGTTAAATATGAAAGATAAATCAGAGTGAACTTCTTCATGTACCAGATCCTCTGTATTGGACGAGATGCTATACTCCTCTGCTAAACTAGCCAGAGAAAGATCAGAGATGGACTCTATGGGAGAGGATCAGGCCTTAAACAGGGCTGAAAGGTTCCCCATAAAATTCAGACACTGCAGCAGAAAATACCTTTCATGATAAGCACGAGTAGGATAACTCGGTGGAGCTTGGTGAATGGTAAAGACCTTATTTCGGGAACAGCAGTCCAGGATTCATGCAGATCTCCCGGTGGCCAAAAGCGAAGCATAGGGTGGCAGAACCCAATGGCCCACTCACCCCCCCCCTTGCACCTATGGACCACCATAGAGTGCAAGGAATATCCCATTAGGACACTAGGAATACTTCTGACCATACACTGCAGATCAGGAAGAGCAAAAGCCCAGCAACTCAAAAAAGGGCACCACATTTAAAAATTAACTGGACTTTTCCGCTGCCAGCTGTGATGAAAGAAGTCATAGGTAGGCATCTACTGCAGAGTCCAGTGCCCAAAAGACATTACAGGACAGCCCTGCACCTTGTCCCTGGCAGGGTCCAGCTACGGTCCCCCAGGGTAGAGCAGAAGCATATTTGGTAAAATAAAAGTATATACAATATTTGGCAAAGAACAAAAAAAAAGTTTTTTCTTCCCTCATAGAAGAGAAGACATCATTCTCTGAACACAAAAAGCAGCTTGCTGGAGTGGAAATTGTTAAACAGGGCTGTCCTTTATTTGCCATTCTCCTGTGTTCTGTAATGTATGAGTGAGAAATACGTATTCTACACATCACTATAAAATTACCTCTTTGCCTCGGTTGGAGAGCCCAGAGTCTCCACCAATCTTCCCCTTAATGTTAAGCTCACTTTCCCCGTGTCGGCACAGATATATGGAGCGTGGAGTCACATGGATATTCATAAGGTAGTATACAATCCTGCTTTGGATATGATCCATAACATGGTTAACTAGGTATCTGCGGCCTACATCCATGATTTTAATATAGGACAATTCCCTACAATGAAAAAAACACAAAAGAAGTACACGTTAAAAAATAAAAAAACAGATTATATTCTTGTTTGGTCACATTAAAAAGGAAAGTGATACAAAAAAAAAAAAAAAAAAAAGGTAGAATATGAGAGAATATTAAATATATTTTTATTTTTTTTCCAGTCTTCACAACTACTTAAAGTGCGTTTAGATTTTGCAACCAAAACACTTGCTTTATATTTTTTTATATGGATTTACTCACATAGCATAATACAAAAAATAATAATCATAATACGCACAAAAAAAAAAAAAGTGTGACGCTCGATTCTGGATCCTACAGCACTGTAATGTCCTACTAGTTCTCTTTGGTTATGGGGGGCTGGGCAACTAAGTTTGCCATAATTAGCCCTGTCTGTACTGTGCAGACAGATCATCATCAGTTGAAATGACATTTTAAAACACCGTTTTAGCCTCAAAACAAGGTTTAGAAGCTAGGCTTTGCATTGTATGTAAAGCATACACGGTTTGAATTATGGCCAGTTCACAGCAGGAACCAGGCGAGATTCGAACAGTGTATGGGCAAGGAAGGCCAAATGTACCGAGTTTATCAGTCAACTTGGGTATAACAAGCATGCTCTCTGGGGCTCTCTGGCTGTGCTAAGAACTCAGCCTACTCTCCTCCATTTATCAAAATGGTGCTAACATGCCCCTCCTGCACAGACATTAACTAGAAGACAAGTGTGTGTGGGGGGGGGGGTAAAGATTTTTTTTATTTACAATAAAATCCAGTTTCAACAGAAACAGAGCTCCTTAAATAATACCTACTGGGTTATATCGCCTCCTCCAGAAACAGGACTAGGCAGAACAAAACAACTTGTCTACGCCTATGGGTATATAACCCCCCCCCCCCCCCCCCCCGCTCCAGGTTTTCAGTTTAGTAGCAAGCAGTATTAGAAGTATCGAAACTCCTTAGAGGGTGGGTGCTGTGTCAGTCGAACTCAGAGAAATGGATTTTTACGGTGAGTAAAAAAACTGTTTTGACTTACTGTAAAATCCTTTTCTCTGAAGTTCATTAACAGACGCAGCTCCATATTCTTAACCATTGGGACGTCCCAAAGCGAAATGAACATGAAGGGTGGGAAAGCAACACAGAAAAGAACGCAATTCCCAAAGGCTAAAACGTAGCCAACCAGGAACAACTGAAGCACACCTAGAAACAACATACACCTTTAAAAGAGAATAAATTCTCTGTTAAACAGCAGCCTGCAAAACCTTGTGGCCAAAAGAAGCATCCATGGATGCCAACACATCTGACATTTTGTGAACGTATACAAAGACGACCAAGTTGACACCTTGCAAACTTGTACCACCGACGCCTGATGGTGAAAAGCCCAAGAGGCACTCAGCGCTCTCATAGAATGAGCCTCCACTGGGAAAGGAGGAACCTGACCCCTCAGTGAATAGGCCTGTACCACCGTCTGCCTAATCCATCTGGAAATGGTCACAGCAGATGCAGCCAATCCCTTACGGGGTCCATCAGTAAAGGACAAAAAGAGCATCTGATTTTCTAAAGGACTCAGTGGTCTCAAAAACCCTGATCACCCAAACCACATCCAAAGAAGGCAAGGCCTACTCCTTAGGATGTTGAGGGCCAAGTGAAGGCAACACAATGTCTTCATTCAGATGAAAATCAGAAACCACCTTAGGAAAGAATGACTGATTAGGTCGAAGTACCACCTTATCAGGTGAGCGGCAAGACAATGCCGCCAATTGAGATACTCGTAGGCATAAAAGTGATCGCCACCAAGAAGGCAACCTTCTGAGACAAAGACAGCAGCAAAATCTCCCAAATTTTTTCAAAAGGAGGCTTTTGAAGAACAGATAACACCAGATTTAGATCCCGCAGAGGCAACGGCGATGTGTGATATATACAATCTATTTTTCTACCTGTAGACTTTCAGATATATGGTGAGACCATCACAGTCATGTCCCACATGTACTCCCCACCTGTTCTCCAGTGGGACTATGTTTTAGCTCCGTTCCTTCGGCTTCCGAACTGGACACACATACGGCCGCCATGTGGTGGCGCTGTTCCAGCACAGATATTTCAATTGCGGTGTAAGTATGGTTCTTCCCATATGGGCTCTTTTGAGTTACCATGCATTACTTGTTACTATTCTGCATTTTTTATTATTCTATTTTATATGTATCCTCATATCTCTTCCAGACACATGCATCTACTCCTGATGAATGGGCATACTACGACCCATGAAACGCGTAGAGTTCCAACGATGCTTTTACCGTTGTACTTATCATTTCTACTATTACATTTGCATACCAGTCTCTCTATTGATTTTGACAATGATTTTATTGATTACGCAATATACTTCTATTACTGCATGATACGACTACTATGCATTGTTTTTTGTCTGGAATCTATGTTCTTCCCTGTAGAATTGCTACAGTGACAACTGTGATATTTTTTCAATAAATCTATTTTACATTTTAAGTGACTCGTGTGCACCTCATCTAAAGTCCCACAGGGCAATCTCTCCTTTTTGATACCAGATTTAGATCCCACGGAGGTAACGGGGATCGCCTCAGAGAAGTTATATGGCGCACTCCCTGGATAAAAGTGCGGATTAGGACATGCGTGGCTAACTGGTGTTGAAAATATATAGCCAAAGCCGAAACTTGGCCTTTGATAGTACCCAAAGCCAACCACTGTTCAACCCCTTTCTGTTAAAAGGCCAAAACCCTAGCGATCGAAAACAAGCGAGGATGCACCTTCAGCGATTCACACCATGAAATGTACGATTTCCACGTATAATGGTAGATCTTCCTGGGAGTTGACTTCCTAGCCTTCAAGAGTGTAGGAATCATAGTCAGAAAGACCCCTATCTCTCCACACCTGACTTTCAACAGCCATGCTGTTAAAGCCAGTGACTGTAAAGCAGGATAGAAGATCAGATCTTGAGACAGCAGATCTTCTCAGAGGAAGTCTCCAAGGGGTATCGGCGACCAGCCTCATCAGGTCTGCGTACCAACCCCAAGAAGTCACCAGTGAGTCTGACGTCAGCCAGAGGAGCTCGAGACCTGGCTATGAATCTCTGCACCATCTTGTTGAGGTGAGAGGTAAACCGATCGACTCGGGAGTCCCCCACGGAACACACAGGGGGGGGCTCTGAGGAAGAGGCGATGCCTCGAAACGCCTTAGCCAACATCCAAAACAGACAGTGGACACTAATATCATGGACTTCGTTATTCGGATAGAATTTGCTCATTTACATCACCTGTTTGTGAGTAGACATCTTAATTTGTTACAAATAAAAGCCTTACTGAGGATAATGCGCTAGGCTGGTGCGCCCTCTCTTTGTGTTTGCAGTGTCATGTCAACCACCCCGGTCGTAGAGGGCAGCAAGATTTAGCCATTGGGGACGCCAAGTATGAGTCCCATGACAGGAGTAGTCTGAGAGCCTTGTCTCTGAGTGCAGGAGTAAGGTGCCAAGCATCATAAATTTCTTTTGGAGTAGGCTCAGCAGCCAATTTTTTAGAGTTTCCCTCACAGAACATCATGGCTTCCACCAATGCGCGTTCCCGTGCGGCGCCTGATGAGGACAGGTCCTCTTCACCGTCAATGTGAAGACACTGACCCTTCAAGGTGGTCTGCAGCAACCATATCTATCTCAGAATCTGAAAACCCTGCCAATGGAGGTGAGGGCAGAGGGCGCTTGCGGCTGGCAGCACCAGAAACTACAACATCCACTTTTGACATCATGCTTTGCAAAAAAACTGCAATTTTTGGCTGAGAGGGTCCTGCAGTCGCTTTCAGGGAATCTGTAGGTGAATTTTTATCCTGGGACTCCCATTGCTTAAAGTTTGTGTACTGTTCCTTTAAGACTGCGAAAAATGCGGTTCCACCCTTATTACTGCAGATTCACAATCCCTGAATATTATGCAATAATAGAGCAGAAGAGGAAAAAACCCATAGGGAAACCCAGAAACATTACCAGACCACAGAGAAGCATCCAGCCTGATCAGTGTAAAAACGGAACTAACACTGTCTGCACAGGAAGAGGAAGAAGCTCTGCCTCCATCATTACAAGCCATGCCGCATGCCTGTCCATCCCACGGCCCTCAAGAAATAGGCCGCTCATACAATGGGGGGGGGGGGGGGGGGGAGTATGGAAAATGGCTGGCCATGCAAACTAATGGAACACAGATCATGAACCACAGCAAAATGGCAGCCATGCGGATCTCCAGGACCCACCCAGAGGGGTCCCAGAATAGGCATCTAAAAAGGTCCCTAGCCAGGGACCCACCCAGGACAACCCCCCCACCCTCAAATAAGCGCCATAATGGCTGCATTATTAACACACCCCCCCCCCCCCCCCAAGGTAAAATCTGCTAGGGGTACACCAGATTAGGCCTCCGGGGTGCCAGGGAACCCCTAAGGTCTGACTATTCCAGGGAGGGGCCCACGCCCGCCAAGGGTGTTTGTGGGGACAATTTTACTCACCATACCACGGTACCAGGTGGGGGCCACTCCAAAACAGATCGCCTTCCACCCGGGATGGGGGTGCTGTCAGCCAAGGGGAAGCTGCAATTTAGGGCGTTCCAGCAAGACTGCCCACTTACAGGCTTGTACCCCATCCATCGGGGCACTGTCATGGCGAGGCCTAGTTCTGGACTATAACCTGCTCACGCTCGATGGCCAGGCTGGGAGACCTTAAGGATCTAGATTATCCAGTGCGAAACCGCAGCCAGCTGTTGCTTGTAGTTCCTCTGGAACTAACTAGTTAGAAAAAAAAAAAAAAAAAAAATCAAACTTTACCTGTTACAGCTAAGACCGAAGTCCCAGCAGGGAGCGAGGTCCAATTCCCAACACAAGGCAGAACAAATTGTTTGATGATAGAGTCTGAGGGGTTATGCCTGCAGGGACAGCCCCCATAAGGGTGGTTAAGTTTTTTTCCTGCCTAGTGCCTATTCCTAGGAGGAGCATAAACCTACGAGTCATGAAGGAGCTGCGTCTGACAATGATTGATAGAGAAAAAAAAATAAAATCAATAAATTTAGACAAAAAGTTCCCTTTTTACATGCTTGAACCGAAATGCCAGCAGGGAACTATTTTCTTTGTTAACTAGGTCCTTACTCCTGACTAGGCAGAAAAAAACGGAATGCCTATAGCAGTGCGAGTGGGTGTATACCCCCAGGGACTGCCCCATAGGCCTGGTAAAGATTTTTCCTGCCTAGTGTCCTACTCCTGTAGGGGGCAGCATAACCCAATGATTAAGAATATGGAGCTACGTCTGTCAATGAACGATAGAGAAATCCCATTTTCTCTTTCGTTCATTGACGGACACAGCGCTCCTTAAATCATAACTACTGGGATGTCCAAAAGCAGTGCCAAAAGGAAAAAGGAGGGGTTGGGAAAATAACCCAAAGCTAAAAACACAAGAGACCTAACTAGGACACAGGAGCCCCATCTGAAAGAAAAATGTCAAGAAAAACAACCCTCAAGAGGGAACAGCCCCTCTTAAACAGCAGCCGGCAAACCAAAACCTTGCAGCCAAAAGAAGGATCCGCAGATGGCAAAATATCAACTTTTGTAGAATTTGGTGAAAGTGTGCACTGACTACCAAGTGGCCACCTTGCAAACTTGAGAAACTGACGCTTTATGACAAAAGGCCCAAGAAGTACTCAGCGCCCAAGTAGAATGCACCGTGACAGGGAAAGGAGAAACCTGACCTTTAATAGAATAGGCCTGAGTCAATGTCTGTCTGATCCATCTGGAGATGGTAGCCGAAAGAAGCAGCCAGCCCTTTCCTTGGTCCTTGTGTAACCACACAGAGAGAGTCTGACCTCCGAAAGGACTCTGTAGCTGTCAAGATACATTTGAATCGATGAACACTCGAATCGCTGAACCACATCCAAGGTATGCAAAGCACATTCCTTGGGATGAGCCAGCTTGGGACACAAGGAAGGCAGCACAATGTCCTCATTCAAATGGCAGTCAGACAACCTTCGGTAGGAATGATGGACTGAGACGAAGAACCACCTTATCTCTATGGACCACCAAATAGGAACTACGACAACACCAACACCCTACAGGTCAATGTAATAGCCACCAAGAATGCCATCTTCTGGGACAACGTAGGCAAGGGAATCTCCCGAATATTCTCAAATGGAGGTTTCTGGAGAACCAAGAGCACAAAGTTGAAATCCCATGGCAGCAAAGGAGACCGTACAGGTGGAGCCATACTTTGAACCCCCTGAATGAAGGTACGAACTAAAAACTGGATCTTGAGGGTACTCCAGGCCAACTTCTGCTCAATGCCCCGTTGAAGAAAGGCTAAGACCTGAGCCACAGAAAAGGATTTGGGATGAGCATCAATCGACTCACACCAAGAAAGGTACGCTTTCCACGTACGATGATTTACCTTGCTGGAAGTCAACTTCCTTGCCTTAACCATAGTAGGGATCACTGATTCAGACAAACCTCTACCCCCCCAGTACCTGTCTTTCAATAGCCAAGCCATTAAAACCAGCGACTAAAGCAGGATGGTAGGTGATAGATTAGCCCTGGGGACAACTGGTCCTCTTCTCTAAAAGGTAGTCCCCAAAGGATGTCTACGACCACCAGAATGATTGGAAGACCCTTGCACTTGATTCCTTGCATAAAAAGCTTGAGCCAAGCATGATACTGGTGTTACGGTGCCCCTAGGACGTCTGCGGGGTCTGCTAGCAGAATCCGTGACTTCCACACAAGCCTCCTGTGCAGCAGAGCCTGCTGAAGAAACTGCATATGGGACTGAGCAAAGATAACTGATTTGTAGGTACTACCACACCCAGAACCTGTATGCAAGTCGTGAGGGAGAACGGTCTGACAGCAGGCGATGAATAACAGCCTGAGGTTCCCGAAGTTTCTCCAGAGGAAGGACCGCCCTGGTCAGAATTAAAACCCGACCTATGCAGGAATTATATCTGCAAAAGAAGACTCGGGCACAAAAAACTCATGAACAAAAAAAAAAAAAAAAAAAAAGAAGAAGACTTTGCTTCCCTTTTTTGGTACCCCCAAAATTATTTTGTGGATCCCCTTGATGCTCAGGAAGGAAGTCTATGGGGCTGGAAACCAGCAAAGATGTCCCCCCCCCCACCCCAGTAATGGGTGAGGGCAGACCTTCATGCTGAGGGGGTCTTGTTTGTGGATCCAGAAAAGCCAGCTCCAAGCTCACCATACCAAGGTTGCTCGGAACCTCCCAGGGAAGACCTGAAAGATCTATTTCCCATATCTGTAGTCCCGGGAGCACAAAATTATTTTCTATGGGGCGAGAAGGAGGGGGCCAGCCAGTGTTGGTGAGACTATGTCGCGGCCGACCTAGCGCATAGCTGTGGTCTGAAGGCGCTCGCTGGCTGGACTTGAGGGACCACTGGATCTAGATTTTTCCACCCGCCCCCAAGCCAGGCAGTTGATTGTAGATCTCTCAAAAGAAAGAGCAAAAAAGATGCAAGGAAGGAGAAAAAAAAAAAAATGCTAGGACCATGAGATCCCAGCAAAGAGCCTAGGTCCTTATTCCTGACTAGACAGATTACAAATGAATACCTAGAGCAGAGGGGGGATTTATACCATCTGAGGATGGCCCCTGGGAGTAGCCAAGTGTTTTTTGTTCTGCCTAGTCCTACTCCTGGAGGAGGCGATCTAACCCAGTAGTTATCATTTAAGGAGCACTGTGTCCATCGATGAACGAAAGATAAATTACAGCTAACTTGCATAGCATTGCTGTAACTATAATAAACTGTACTAACTTAGGAAGGTGGATTGGGTGTAAGAAAAGACATACTTGTCAAAGTTTTCATCCAGCATCTCATAGGAATTCTTGTAGCAATCTATCCTCTTCATGAAATCCTCAGTGGCTTCCTCAATGGTGCAGTTTAAGTAGTCCGGGCTGCCCAACTTCACTTGCTACAAAAAAAACAAAAAGACAAACACTCCTGTAAGCGAAGGTTAGATTTTCTACAAAAAAAAAAAAAAATCAGTGGCATAAATGTGCTGCCCTATGCAGTTAAAGGACAATAGCATATCCTTTGAGCATACTAGTAGATGTGAATTCACTGACACCATCTAAACCCTTGGCTTGATTTTTTCCAACAACTACGCTTTCCTAAAGGATATGGCTGGTGTAATAGGGAAAATACATGGCACGTATGCTCAGATAATAGGAGAAACTGCCCAGAATAGACTGAAGTCAAGCACTTTTCACCACCATCTCATGCTTATGCTCCTTTAAAGCCCAAGCCCTCCCTGCCCCTGACCTACCCCACACCAGAGGCTCTATCACTTGCCTGATTTACCCTCAGCCGCCAAAATTTTCAGTTTATGGGTGGAGCCTCAATGTGATCACATACAATACAAGATCATTAACCCTGTATGGTATGCTGAAGTGGCTGGGGTAAGCTTACACCTCTATGGTGGACTGGTTGCAGCAGTGGAGCAAGGTGTAAGACTAGGTTTACACATCTGTTCTGTGGGTATTAAGCCTATTCTTTTCAATGGGCTGCCCTACCAGTAGAAACGCAGGGGAAAGTTCCTGACTCGTAAACCTTGACACAGAACCATGAAATTTGGTAGGCACTAAAATGCACCACGTTTTCCGACTTGTGTGATTTTGCAAGTGTTCTCGACCCAAATAAAGTGTGAACCTAGACAAAGGTAAGAATTTGCTCATTAAACCTCTGCCTTTAGCAATTCCCTTTCAGTGTTAATTTCGTCGATTAAAACGTTTTCGTCGACTAAATTAACACAATTTTAGTCGACTAAAACAATTCAGATGACTAAAATACGACTAAAACTAAAATGGCATTTTAGTCATAAGACTATAACTAAAACTAAATAAAAAATTGACATCAAAATTAACACTCCTCTTCTGGCCATTTCTATATCGGCAACACAATTCCATCCAGAGCATGTAATAATAGCACATTAAAGTTTAAACATGTATTGCACCAACGCATACGCATAAGTAAGGAGCATCTACTAAGCTGCTGAAAACTAAACAATTAAGAAAAAGGCTTTTCTTATAATTTTTCCCTAATATTTAATGTTGGTAATATATTCAGGTAATATGTGCAATGACATTACAGCCAATGGAGTTTTACAGCCAATGGAGTTTACAGCAGTGTTAATTTCATCAACGAAAACGTTTGTCACCGCTTTCGTCACCGGCAATTTTCAACTGATGAAAACGAGACGCAAAGTATAGCACATTTTCGTCAAATGACGACAACTATGACGGAAATCAAATCAGTTTTTCGTTAACAAACGAAAGCTAAACGAGAATGTGAGGCAGGGACGTTTACCCAACTTCCGGTTTTCACGGAGCTCTGCCTGTGTGGCGTCAGGCGTGGCGTACCCCGTGACGTCCGACGTGAGGAGTGGACGACTACAAGAGAGTCGACTCGAGACCAGTCACCTGACCTCACCAGAGCACTGCAGCACTACAGCACTACAGCCAGACGCGCCAGGCCCAGCTCATCACACGGCACTGGCACCCGGCCACCACCACATCCAGAGCAGAGCACCCACTGTGAGTTAACAGCCAGGCCAGCTATTATTGCCTCCCTGAGTCCCCTCAGACCACTCACCAGTCACCACTGGCATCCGATTCCGCCATCCATCCAGGACTGTGTGTGTGCATATAGGCCGCTGAGGCCCGCCCTGCCCATCATGTTCAACAACTTCAGTTCAGAGTCAGACCAGAGACCACCCTTAAACCTGAGACCCCCATCCAGCACTCTGAGCAGCACTGTGTGCACTTACTGCCACTGACTGCAGGCAGCAGCATTACAGGCCTCCTCTCTGACCTGACCATGACCATTTAGATGACTAAAATGAGTTTTAGTCTACTAAAATGTAGGATGTTTTAGTCGACTAAAATGCAAGATGTTTTAGTCGAATAAAATGTACTGGAGTTTTAGTCGACTAAATACGACTAAAACTAAAAACACTTGCAGAAGACTAAAATGGGACTAAAACTAAAATGCCATTTTAGTCCTAAGACTAAGACTAAAACTAAATTGAAATTTGCTGCCAAAATTAACACTAAGTGCGGTTCGGTGGTTGGAGCACTGCAATAGTGAATTTTTATTGGAGTTAGGCGTTAAAGACCTCCAGCTTTACCTGCTTAAAACAGATACACAGTGTGCATGAGAATTAATCACAACCCTGCTGTCAGTTTGTGTGCAACATACCTCCTTTAGCTGTATACAGGTTTCTAAGGTCACTCCTCCTCCTAGCTGAATTTCAAAGTTCTGACTTCCAGTCTCCTTTTTCTGGTCCTGATACTAAATGTCCCATGATCCTTTAAGCCTCTGTAGCTTCAAGGCAAGTTATAGGAGTCACTTGTACCAGTTCTGGAAGTTGATATGGGTGGGTCCTAGGGTTACTGTGGGTGTTTCTGGGCCTTCATGTAGGTAGTGAAAAGATGGCATACCTCCTCCTGTGTCATTCCTGTCTTGCAGCATGTCAAAGAATAATGGCTTACTGCAACACTACAGAGGAAGGGCTAGGGGAGATTATTATGAAGGAGATCACTTCACCGAGAGTAGGGCTATGGGAAAGGGGTGATCTTTGGGGTGAGACTCTCCCTGGTCACACTGGTTGGCATATTTAACTGGGCAGGGTTAAATTCTAATTGTGATCCATTCAATCCTGCCCAGCACCGTTAGCTTTCAGAACAGGCTGTGTATGAAAGGGATGCCTTCTTGAATAATGCTGTGATCTGTGAGGCGGGACTTGGGAGGTTTGGACTTTTCCTGTAGGTGTGGCTGGGTGGGATTGAATGCCAATTAGGGTGTATTCAATCCCACCCACCATCAGAGCTGTGAAGGAAGTTACAGAATTTATAGAGTCTGAAAGACTACAAAAAGGTGAGGGTTACAGACTCTGGCTGCTTCAGGAAGGGGCTGTGTAAGAGACAGTCTATAAGCAGGATATAGTGTCGCATGACACAAAGCCACAACTAAACACATCAGGGGATCTGCAGACAATGAAGTAACATCGTACAGAGGTATGATCTATGCTGGATTGTCATTCAATTCAGTTCTAGCAAAAAGAGTGGGAATTCTGCTTTAAATTGAACCCAAGTTGGCCTAAAAAAGTGGCTACCATAACAGTGCTGAAATGCAAGCACCTAAATCACTCTTCAATAAACCCCTATGTCCCTGGAGCTCCTAGGCCCAAACTTTGCTTTCTTCTCTTGAAAAAGAGATTCAGCTTTGTGGGGCAAAATAACCAAGTTGAGCATACATTTTGGAAGACACTCTCGACATGCATTACAACCAAGAAAGTGGTTTGTATAAACAGGTGAAGTGCTTCAACCTTCCGAACAAGTGAATTAACTACAACCAGCTCCTCAAAAGCATGGATAAAAAGGGTAAGGAAAAAAAGAAAAAGAAAAAAAAAAAAAAAAAAAAAAAAAAAAGAAGAAGATAAGCATTTTTGACTGCATTCCAAATGCATATACAGTTCAAATCTCATGGGCATCTTTCACACGGTTACAGTGCCAAAGGACAGCAAGCTGCATTTTTTCACAATGCAAACGCACAAAAACATGTACAAATGCACAGTAACCCATCCCAGTACAAAGAAAGAAAAAAAAAAAAAAAAAAGAAGAGGGAAAGAAAGAAAGAAAGAAAGAAAGAAAGAAAGAAAGAAAGAAACCTCAAAAAAGGACAAATGCAGATGGAACATGTGTGTTTCAACTGCACGTTACACGCATCAACTGCATGCAAATGTGCATAAAAAAAAAAAACACCTGTGTAAATAGGCCAGTAAAAACACATAGCAACTCAATTTTAGATTTGACACATGCACCTGAAAAATTCACTAAATACATTTTCTTATTCCAGAAAAAAAAAAAAAAAAAAAAAGGTCCTCTGGGTGCCAATACGGCATAATTACTGTACAATATTTTTCCGTGTCAAAATTCACTAAAATTTTATATATACAGCAGCAAGAAAAAAAAAAGTATGCAAAACCCTTGGAATTAACTGGTTTTCTGCAGCAATTTGCCATAAATGTGATCTAATCCTCATCTATATCACAGCATCAGACAAACACAATGTGCTTAAGCAAAGAACACAAACAATTCTTACTGCTTGTGTCTTTATTGAACACACCCAATAAAACTTTACAGTGCTGGAGGAAAAAAAAGAACGCATAGACTAATTACTTCAATGAAAGCTAATTAGAATCAGTAGTTTGCATGTCTAAAGGCCAATAAATGAAAGAAGTTTGGAGGTGTGGTTTAAAGCCACTTTGATTGATAAAAAGACAAAATTGACATTTATATAAACGGTCCATAAATGGAGACAGTTTAGTACTGTGGCTATTCTTTCTAGAAGTGGGCGCCCAGCCAAGATGACTCCAAGGCACAACGCAGAACCCTCAATTTAGGCAAAGAAGAATCCACGTGCAACAGCTAAAGGCGTGAAAACATCACTGGAACTAGCAAACATCCCTTTTTATGGGTCTAACATGCTAAAATCTTTGAGCAGGCAGAGCATCCAAGCTCCTGTTAAAAAACAAAAACCACCACACACTATTACTACATGCCTGAAGTTTGCCAATGAGCACCTTGGCAAACTGCAATGCTACTAGGAAGAGGTTTTGTGGACTGATGAAACAAAAGTTGCATTGTTTAGGAAGAATACTACGTATGATGCAAAAACAGCACAGCTTACCAACATCAAATCATCATCATCCCAACGGTGAAATATGGTGGAGGGAACATAATGATCTGGGTTTGCTTTGCTGCCATCAGTGCCTGGACCACTTGCCATCTAGGGGAAAATGAATTCCCAAGTTTAACAAAATATCCTACTGGATAATGTCAGGGTGGGTGTTTGCAAGCTGAAAGCTTAGCAGAAGTCAGTGACGCAGCAGGCCAATGATCCTAATCAAAGTAAATCCACCATGACTTGCTTCAGAAAAAGAAAAACATCTAGTCAGAGCCCAGACCTTAACCCTATAGAAATGCTGTGAAATGGCCTTGACAGTTTACTCCAGACATCTTACAAAGGAGTCTGAGCAGAAAGTTTTGTAAAGTGGAATGGTTTAAAATTTCCTCCTGAACATTGTGCAGGTCTGATCAGAGCCATCAAAAGCGCTTGCTTGAAGTCACTGCTGCCAAAGAAAGTTTGAACCGCTATTAACTCCAAGGGTGCAACTATTTTTTCCTCCATCACTGAGAATGTTTAATGAGTGTGTTCCATAAAGACATGAGAATCTAGAAATGCTTGTGTGATATAATCACATTTCATGGCAAATTACTGCAGAAAGCCAATTCCATGGAGATCACATTTTTTTGGCCACTGTAGATACAAGATTGTTTTTTTAAGCAAAGTTTTCTATAAAAATGATCACAAAAAGCTGTTAAAGATCATAGAATGCCTACCCTTAGCAAACGATGGATTCACTGGTTAAAGCATCCTAATGCCGTTCCTGGTCTCAAGCCCAATTAGCCTGCTTTGATTTACTACCAAAGAGTATTCCCTTTACTTTCCTTTTCATGTATTCTCTGTTAGTGTCACAAATAACACCTTGTAGAACTATGTACATGTCAGTCTAATATATGGTGTCCGCGGATGTTTAGCTGTCGGAGGGTCTACCCCCTCCCCCCCCCCCCCCCATCTGGACACAGTGTGTACCCATTTGGGGTGTTCAGGGGGGTTGGGGGGTGGCCCTATTAGAGAATGGCCATCAGCGACCCCATCTTATAAGTATTAATGCTATTCGTATATTTGGATTGCTTAATGCTGTAATGGCTTATCTACATGGGCAAGAAGTTCGATTACATAACTGCACCTATGTGCTACTGGCCATAATATCAATGTTTTAGGAGTTTGCTTTCCTCTGTTATTATTATGATTTCCTTCCTTTATTATTATTACGATTTCCTTTCCCTGTTTGTTACTATTTGAAATAATCTTAATAAAAACTATTTAACAAGAAAAATGATCACAAAAAAAAATCTACTAATGTGTCATTAAACCCATGTACACATACTGCAATACTGTATATACAGTACATTTAGTGTATGGTATTAAAATCAAGGTCCATTAAAATGATGAATCAAAGCTGTCAAAATAGGTTTTTTTTTTTTGGTAGTTTAAAGCAGCCTTTCTCAACCGGTGTGCCCCGGCACACTAGTGTGCCGCCAGAGGTCCTCAGGTGTGCCGCGGGATCATGGAAGAGAAGGGCTGTCAGATGAGCCCGATCTCCAGATCCTCTGCTGTACATCGGAACTGTGAGGAAGCTCCGTCAGCCTCAGCAAAGTGAAAGTAAAGGGAGGGGGAGTGTGTTGTGCTCTCTGCTTCCCCCTACAGTGCAGTACCCGGCCTCTGTGAGGAAAGGTATTGTAATAGAACTTTTTTAAAGTTTGTGTATATGTGTATGTATGTGTGTATGTATGTGTGTTTGCACATGTGTGTGTGTACATGTGTTTGTATTTGTACATGTGTTTGTATGTGTGTACATGTGTCCATGTTTCGGTGTGTGTTCATGTATGCATGTGTGAGCATTTTTATGTGTTGTTTGTACATGTGTTTGTGTGCATGTGTCTGTTCATGTATACATGTGTATGCATTTGTGTTTGTACATTCGTGTGTGTGTGTGTTACTTTTAATCCTGACCCCCCATTCCTGTACTGTCAGAACTGCTTTTTAGGGCTTGTTTCTGATAGCAGCAAGGGCTGCTGCTCCTTCAAAAACCAATCCTTGTTTAGATCACTTTTCAGAGGCATTTGGCAGGTGGTAAAGAGGCAATATGTTGCTTCTCACCTCCTGTTTTAAGCCCGGAAATGCAGCACCACCACACCGCAACCATGCACACAGTTGCAGGGTGGTTGCAGTGCAGCCCCATTCACCCTGGGTATACCTCCCGTTGCAGCCACCACATGTGTACATCCCCAGATGCTGCCTCTGCAGCTAAAGGGGGAGCAGATGAGGGTAGTAAAGACAGCTCAACCATGTGGTTTTACTGCCCCTCCAACCTGACATGTGAACAAGCCCTGTGTGGATGTGTGCTGCGTGTAGGGCTTCAATGGGCTTCCCTACCAGCAGAAATGCAGGGAAAAAAGTCCCTGACCCTTTTTTTTTTTTTTTTTTTAAACTTGTGCCGCACCCAAAGCACCCCATGTTTGCCAAAGAGCAGAGCATTTGTCTGTGTCAGGAACGAACACGATTCTGCGCGTGTTCTGCGATACACAGTAACGTGAATCAAACCTTGGGCAGGGTTGCCTCAAGACTGAAAATACTTTTCAAGGTGGCCCCGAATTAAAAAAAGGTTGAGAAACACTGGTTTAAAGTCAGTTAATTGATACTTCTCCCTTCAGAAAGCCTATGTGTAATATGTGGGTGGAGCTCTTGCAGTCTTCTCAGCCACCACAAGACATGCTAGGCAGCCCAACCCAAGGATAGTGGAGCATTTCCTCATTGCTCCGTTGTTTATTTTTGCCAGAAATCTAAGCTAGCCAATATATATATATATATATATATATATATATATATATATATATATATATATACATACATACATACATACATACATACATATATACATACATATATATACACACACACACACACACACACACACACACACATACATAATATATATATATATATACACACACACATACATACACATACATACATACATACACACAGTGCCTTGCGAAAGTATTCAGCCCCCTTGAACTTTGCGACCTTTTGCCACATTTCATGCTTCAAACAAAGATATAAAACTGTAATTTTTTGTGAAGAATCAACAATAAGTGGGACACAATCATGAAGTGGAACGAAATTTATTGGATATTTCAAACTTTAACAAATAAAAAACTGAAAAATTGGGCATGCAAAATTATTCAGCCCCTTTACTTTCAGTGCAGCAAACTCTCTCCAGAAGTTCAGTGAGGATCTCTGAATGATCCAATGTTGACCTAAATGACTAATTATGATAAATAGAATCCACCTGTGTGTAATCAAGTCTCCGTATAAATGCACCTGCACTGTGACAGTCTCAGAGGTCCGTTTAAAGCGCAGAGAGCATCATGAACAAGAAACACCAGGCAGGTCCGAGATACTGTTGTGGAGAAGTTTAAAGCTGGATTTGGATACAAAAAGATTTCCCAAGCTTTAAACATCCCAAGGAGCACTGTGCAAGCGATAATATTGAAATGGAAGGAGTATCAGACCACTGCAAATCTACGAAGACCTGGCCGTTCCCTCTAAACTTTCAGCTCATACAAGGAGAAGACTGATCCGAGATGCAGCCAAGAGGCCCATGATCACTCTAGATCAGGGGTGGGGAACCTTTTTTCTGCCAAGGGCCATTTGGGTATTTATAAAATCATTCGGGGGCCGTACAAAATTATCAACTTAAAAATGTGTCTGTTATATTTGGTCAAACATTTAATTAACTCACCCGTAATGTGATGGCTGCAACTGCTTCTCTTTGGTGAGGTGTGTGATGTTAGCTGGTATTGATGATGTTGCTACTCGTAACTGGTTTTCCAGGTTTGCGTCGGTCAGTCTGGAGCGCAGTTGACTTTGTGGTGGTAAGTTTTGAAAAGAACTGCTGGCGAGTAATGCTGGTGGGCATAGCTGGCTGGTACTGCTGGCGGGTACAGCTGGCTGGTACTGCTGTGGGTACTGATGGCTCAGGCTGGTACTGCTGGCTTGTACTGTGCTGTTGGTACTGCTGGCTCAGGCTGGTACTGCTGTGGGTATTGCTGATTCAGGCTGGTAATGTGCGGTAGGTACTGCTGGCTGGTATTGCCTTGGGTACTGCTGGCTCAGGCTGGTACTGTGCTGTGGGTACTGCTGGCTGGTACTGCTGGCACTACTGGATAGTACTGCTGGCTGGTACTGCTGTGGGTACTGCTGGCTGGTACTGTGCTGTGGGTACTGCTGACTCCTGCTGGTACTGCTGTGGATACTACTGGCTCTGGCTGGTACTGCTGTGGGTACTGTTGGTTCTGCTGACTCTGGCTGGTACTGCTGGCTCTGGCTTATACTGCCGTGAGTACTGCTGGCTCTGGCTGGTACTGCTGGTTCTGGCTGGTACTGCTGTGTGTGCTGCTGGCAGGAAATGCTAGCTAGCAGCGGCGCCATGCTGGAGGAAGAGGCGATGTTTCCTGTATTGGTCACAGGCGGAGTGCATTTGATATCACTCCTCCTGTGACTCACTCAGACTGTCACAAGGGAGCTGGAACTATACAGGAAGCATTGGCTTTGTTCTGACAGATCAGCTGAGAGACACAGACTCAGCGGCACGGGGGGCCGGACCAAATGACTTAGAGGGCCGCATACGGCCCCCAGGACGTAGGTTCCCCACCCCTGCTCTAGATGAACTGCAGAGATCTACAGCTGAGGTGGGAGACTCTGTCCATAGGACAACAATCAGTCGTATACTGCACAAATCTGGCCTTTATTGAAGAGTGGCAAGAAGAAAGCCATTTCTTAAAGATATCCATAAAAAGTGTCGTTTAAAGTTTGCCACAAGCCACCTGGGAGACACACCAAACATGTGGAAGAAGGTGCTCTGGTCAGATAAACCAAAATCGAACTTTTTGGCAACAATGCAAAACGTTATGTTTGGCGTAAAAGCAACACAGCTCATCACTCAACACACCATCCCCACTGTCAAACATGGTGGTGGCAGCATCATGGTTCGGACCTGCTTTTCTTCAGCAGGGACAGGGAAGATGGTTAAAATTGATGGGAAGATGGATGGAGCCAAATACAGGACCATTCTGGAAGAAAACCTGATGGAGTCTGCAAAAGACCTGAGACTGGGATGGAGATTTGTCTTCCAACAAGACAATGATCCAAAACAAAGCAAAATCTACAATGGAATGGTTCACAAATAAACATATCCAGGTGTTAGAATGACCAAGTCAAAGTCCAGACCTGAATCCAATCGAGAATCTGTGGAAAGAACTGAAAACTGCTGTTCACAAATGCTCTCCATCCAACCTCACTGAGCTCGAGCTGTTTTGCAAGGAGGAATGGGCAAAATTTTCAGTCTCTCGATGTGCAAAACTGATAGAAACATACCCCAATGGACTTACAGGTGTAATCGCAGCAAAAGGTGGAGCTACAAAGTATTAACTTAAGGGGGCTGAATAATTTTGCACGCCCAATTTTTCAGTTTGTTAAAAAAGTTTGAAATATCCAATAAATTTCATTCCACTTCATGATTGTGTCCCACTTGTTGATTCTTCACAAAAAATTAGTTTTATATCTTTATGTTTGAAGCCTGAAATGTGGCAAAAGGTTGCAAAGTTCAAGGGAGCCGAATACTTTAGCAAGGCACTGTATACATACACACACCTCTCTATATCAAGCATTGCTTTCATGGATTTGTGTCACATTGCTATTTACATTTGGCGTTTAGTTTCTATGCATTCATGCATTACCAGAGCTCTTTGGACATATTTACGGACAGCACAGCCCCCACCGTAAGGCAGCATTTTTACATTTCCTGGAGTTGAGCTGTCATTCCTTGAGTTACTGACCCAGCATAAGCATGCAAAGTCAATGGCAAGTCAAAACTCAAATTGCATGCGTGCTCAAGGCCAGTGGTTCAAAGCAGTGTTTCTCAACTGGAGCGCCATCTGGGTTCTCCCGCGGTACTACAAGCACAGGACCCAGTTTGACCTGGATCAGCATCAAGAGTCACCTTAATTAGGGTTAGGGACAGACCTCTAATCAGATTTGGGGGTGGGGGGGTAACTGATGTGAAGTTCATTTCCCCAAGGCGGTTGTGTGCATGGTCTCAGGTTGATAAAGAACATTTTTTTTTTTTAAACATTTCAGGACTTGGGTGCCTTGAGATTTACATACTTGTAAAGGGTGCTACACAATTGAAAAGAGAAAAGAAAAAAAAAAAAAAAAAAAAACACGCAGAGGAAGTATTAAGGTTATTGGATCAGCATGACAGCCAGACGACTAACATTTTCAGGACAGGTCAGCTATGGTAGCCTACATGTTACCCTTGATAAGTTTCCTTAAAGCCATCTTGACCTTAGTAAAGGGAAGGCGACCATGCTGAACCAATAAGGACTATTGGTTTGCACGGATCATGCTTATACATAGACAGAAATTGGGATGGACCTATCAGTTTGCTGATGGCCTTTAGTTTGCATATCAGCCTAAAATGGATCCTGGTCCAGCCTTAACTGCTTTAGAATATGTAGCCCTCGGGGGAATCCAGAATCTGGCTGTGTCTGTGTTGCACAATGTACATTAGAAGTAGATGGCTTATAACCTACACAAGATAGGCTAACCCTTATACAAGAAGGTTAAAACCAGCATTTGGTATAGATAGATATAGCATGTACAAGAGAGTTAGAATTAACCATTAAGTAAATCTTTATGTAAATCTTAATCCCTTCATATTTAAAAAGTATGAACAAATGGAAAAGATTGACTATACAGCTTACCACAATGTTCTCCGCAATAACTTCAGGGTCAACACATACCGACTCTACAAAGAACGTCTTTATATGTAAAAAAAAGGGAAGAAAAGAGACATTTTTAGTTCATAGCCATTTCGAAGCAAGTCAGATATCACTGTAGGCCCCTTTCACATTGACGGACTGATTAAGTCCGCCCGTCAGTTTTTCAGGTGGACCCGATCGTATCATCCAATACTCTCTATGGAGTGGCAGATGTCAGCGTACATGTGTCTGCTGATACCCACCTGACATCCAAGCTGGTCAACTAAAGACAGATGATGGAATTGGATCGAACGACAGTCAGATTGAAACAGACAGTCCTTCCCATTTCCATTAGACAGAGTCAAAGAGAACAGCATGCTGTGTTCACACTGCATCAGTGGAGGGGATACTGACCCACCATCTGCCTGCTCAGTGGGGATCAGCGGAGAAATCCCCCGCTGAGTGGGCAGATCCGCTGGCAGACTCAGAAAGTGTAAAAGGGGCCTAAAATGGCCATTAGAAAAAACTTGTGGGATTTTAGTGAACATTTGATTTGCATATAAAAACAACGTTTCCAAGGAACTCTTGCTATTAAACATTTAAGCAGTTAGCAAGCAATTCAACTTCAGACCACCTACCCACTATATGCATAACCAAATATCCATTGGTAACTACCCTACTAAAATAAGGCTATTGTAAATGCAAGTTGCTCAAGTGTCAAGCTAAAATGTAATGGCTTCAATTATTTCTATCCCAAAACAAAAAAAGTGACTTTAAATTTCTGACAGTGTTTAATTGCAGCCTTTGCTTTTTTGTTCCAAATGCAACTGCGCCCTCTATCACAGGAACAGAAAAAAATGGTATTTTTGTCATTTACCATAAAATCCATTTCTCTGAGTTTGACGGACACATTGCTCCATAAATCATAACTAGTGGGTTATATTGCCTCCTCCAGTAGGACTAGGCAGAACAAAACCCCTGGCTACACCCATGGGTCGTCTCAGCTGGTATATTACCCCCCTCTCTGCTCTAGGTAATCAGTGTAGTAGCCAGCAGTATTCAAAGTATCTGAACTCCATAGAGGGGTGGGTACTGTGTCCGTCAATGAACTCCGAGAAATAGATTTTACGATAAGTACAAAAATCCCATTTTATTTTGTTAAGCGACAGACACAGCGCTCCATAAATCATAACTAGTGGGATGTCCAAAAGCAGTGCCAAAAAGGAAAATGGGGGGGGGGGGGGGGGGGGAGAATAACCCATTGCTAAAGAAAAGAGCCCTTAACCAGGACACAGGAGCCCTGTATGAAAAATAAAAAAAAAAGTTTAAAGAAAAAAAACACCCCTCAAGAACAGCCCCTCTTAAACAGCAACCTGCAAAATTTTGTGGCCAAAAGAAGCATCTGCAGATGCCAAAGTATCTACTTTATAGGATTTTATAAAAGGCATGCGCGGATGACCAAGTGGACGCCTTGCAAACTTGCGATATTAAAGCCTGATGACAGAAGGCCCAAGAAGCACTCAGCGCCCGAGTAGAATGCGGTGACAGTGAAAGGTGGAACCTGACCTTTAATGGAAATTCCTTGGGATGAGCCGGCTTGGGACACAAGGAAGACAACACAATCTCCTCATTGAAATGGAAGTCCGAGACAACTTTGGGCAGGAATGATGGACAGGGACAAAGAATCACTTTATCCCTATGGACATCTAAATAGGGACTGCAACAGGATAATGCCGCCAATTCCGATACCCTACGGGCCGAGATAATGGCCACCAAGAATCTCACCTTCTGGGATAATGTAGGCAGGGGAAATCTACCGAATTTTCCCGAATGAAGGTTTCTTGAGAACTGAAAGTACTAAAAAGTGGCAGCAAAAAAGAGACCACACAGGTGGAGTCACATGTTGAACCCCCTGAATGAAGGTACGAACTAAAGAGTGTGTGGCTAGGGGGGTCACTAAAAGAAGATTGCCAAGGGTAGACACCTGGCCCTTGATGGCACTCAAGGGCAGCTTCTGATCAATGACCTGATGAAGAAAGGTTCATGAAAAATCGTTCTTGTCAAACCAATCTATTAACCTTCTATGATGAAGTGAGCTGCCACCTAGATAAAGGAAAGCCTGTGGATGTGGTGTACCTGGACTTCGCAAAGGCCTCTGACACCGTTCCCCACAAACGCTTACTGTACAAACTAAGGAAGGTAGGTATGGATCATAGGGTGAGTTCCTGGATAGAGAACTGGCTCCAGGGGAGAGTCCAGAGGGTGGTGATTAATGGGGAGTACTCGGATTGGGCGGGTGTGGAAAGTGGGGTCCCCCAGGGTTCTATCCTTGGATCAATCCTGTTTAATTTATTCATAAATAATCTAGAGAGGAGGGGATATCTAGTACAATCTCAGTATTTGAAGATTATATTTGCATTTTTTCCACTGAAATACTGTGCTCAATAGTTGTGCCAATATCACAGAGCATAAAAAATTTGAACTATCACCAGGTTGTCTACTTTCAGAAGATATAATTTTTGTTTTTTTTTTTAACTGAATCTTCAGGCCTTAAATCATGTTTAAAAAAAAAAAAAAAGGAAAAATGGCAGCGAAAAAGGTTATAGTGACCAAGTCTGACAAAAAGTGACAAAAGGCACATCTGAAAAGAGGAGAAACTCTTCATTTCTCACTTCTCCCGCATCTTCAATATCGGTTGTCTTCATGAGCCACGCTGGCTGAAAAATCTTTAGTAGCCAACACGTCTGGGGGTGCTGAAATACCCGTGTGCAGGAATTCCCTTATTCCAGCCTCTGCACCACTACAGGACACAGTATTGGCATAGGCGTGGAAGGAATCTGATCATGTATCCAACACATCCGAACAAGGTTTCGGCCTGCATTGCTTGTAAAGACAGAGATGGGTGGCAGAAGGAGAAAGTATAAATTTGGTTTTAACCGTGGCAGTCACTTTAACCCCTTCACGCCTAAGGGTAACTTTTTACCCCCAGGACAAATTGGGCTTTCATTTGGCGGTAAATGGTAATAGATTTGATCATCAAAAAGGAAAACAAAACAAATAAGTAAATAAGGTTTTTAAATTTGGCTGAATGTTTCTTGCTACTACAAGAATTTCTCATTATGGTTTTTACCCGTAGTAAAGCCTAGAAACATTAGGGCGCATTTTGCTTTTTTTTGCTTTTTTCTCCTACTTAAATACATTAACACACCAACTTAAAACAAAAAAAAGGGAAAGAAAGAAACACAGGGGCTTACTGGGGTGAGCAAATCCGAGTCTAACACTGCAATCAGGTGACCTGGAATCTGAAATTTCAGGTCGGCTCGTTCGTATGCAGCCCCAATAGCGAAAAAAAGAAATAAAAAAAAAAGTCTAGTGAGGCCGCATATATGTGTTAGGTCAGCATTAAGGGGATAAACAAGCTGCTAGCATGCTTCAAACAAGTCTCAAGCAGTGACAAAGGATACTAGCTGGTTTATAGCGACAGTGAGCGCTCCCACTGGGATATGTGTTTGACATCTAAACTGGAGGAGAAGAGGTGCTTCAAAGACTTCTAAGCCATCTAAAAACTTTGCAAGTCAAAGTAAAAAAAGTTTGCTGTACACGCGGTTCTTATATAAATCAAAGCCTATGTGTACAAGGCCTAAAGATTTAAGTGTGGGGGGGGGGGGGGGGGGGGAGGGGCAGAATATTAATAAACCTGGATTGGGATTGGATTGAGAAGGGTGAGAAACAAATGGGAATATAAAAATGCAGCTCTGCTCACTACGGTATATAAAATCAAGCACAAAGCCATGATAAGAAAACAACTCACTTTAAATCCATGCTGATCAGCAAATTTGAGAATGGTCTCTCGTCTCTCCCGTGTTGTATTTGTTGCATCAAAAACCTGTAAAATGGAAAAGTCCATTGAGAAGAACCAAGAAACTAGCAATATACTGTATAGGAATACACAACAATGCAATAAAGGAGTTTCACACTTGCCCCTCAGTTTTGCAGACTCCGCATGCTCAGCGGCGGGGAAATCGCTCCACTGATCTTTGCTGAGCAGGCGGATGACAGGTCCATCTCTACTTACTGTGTAGAGCAGAGAAGGACGCAGTTCCGCTCTCCATGGGGAAAATGGGTGAAAAACCGCCAGTCCGTTCTCATCTGATCCGCCAGACGGATGGAAAATAGGACAACCATCCGATCCTACCCGCAAAATCCAGACGGATCGGATAGCGGCAGATGTCATTGGTCATGTCACCGCTAACAACCGCCGCTCCATAGGGGAGAGTGCAAGGTCCGATCAGTTCCACCTGAAAAAAAACTGACAGGTGGACCTGAGTAGACAGACCATGTAAAAGGGCCTCAGACTTGTTTCTGTGTAGCAGCATGTTTCAAATGAACCTAGCACAAATCTAATGCAGCAGCTGTCACCCTCAAGGAGTACACAGTGCTTACCATACTTACTGAGTACATGGTTGTCCCATTTCCATTTTTTTTTCTTTAAGGAAAAAAAAAAAAAGGAGGGGGGGGGGGGGGATTCTCAACGTAGATCTATATCCCAAACTTTTTTTTGTTTTGGATAAAATAAGGAAAGGTTAGATCCCCTGTCAGATGGTACTGCTATGCAAGACTCTGTTGGAGAGATTTCCCTTCATGAATATTCTAGACACAACCTTTTACTAGACAGAAGTGAAGAAAATCTGCAGCTGGGAAAGCAGGAACAATAAAAAGCTGACAGATATACTGGTATTTTAATGCTTAAAGCAGTTGTATACCCTGCTTGGTGATTTTTTTTTTTTCTTACAGGTAAGCCTAAAACAAGGCTTACCTGTAGGTAAAATGAATATATCCTAAACATATTCACGCTGCATGAAGTCGTTGACATCAGTGGCGCATGCGCTCTGAAGGTCCGGCATATCATGCCAGAACTTCAGCGCTCCTTGCTGGAACAGAGGGGTCCTGCGCGCATGCACGGGAGCGACTTTGTGGGTTTGGACAGCGTCGGAGCCCGGGAACCCAGAAGAAACACCAAGGGAAAATGTCAGCTCCCTCAGAAGTGACCAGGTGCCACTGCGGGGGCTTCATTCTAAGGTTTTTTATAATGTGCTAGCATGCGATGCATACTAGCACATTATACTATGGTCTTGCAGGTTTACTACTTTAAAAAAATAAAAATAAATTTAAAAATTAGGAAGAGGCTTTCCCCCTCATTTCCTAGGGACAACCTTTAAACAAAACAAACTGAAGGAATCTCTCAACAGAGCCTACAGTCGCAGTAAGACCTGACAAATGCTAATCCTCACACTATACAAAAGCAAAAAAAAAAAAAAAAAAAAAAAAAAAAAAAAAAGTTTGGCTAAACATGCTCTTTAAAAACGTAAACCACTGTCCGCTTAAATGGTCTTTCAGGCACACCACCATTCGTTTTTTAGGGCTCTAAAAATCCTGCTCCTTCCCCATCTTCTCTGTGCAGCACTACCAGGACAGACCACAGTGGCTCGCCGTGCAAGCGCTGACCAATCAGAATCATCCCAGTCCATCCTGGAAGCACTGCACAGAGAAGAGAGGATAGGATCGAGGATTTCCAATCTCCGAATCTGAACTGGCTGCAAGGGCACTGACAGCTCAGCATCGCTAGGACATACAATTTTATGTAACTTTTCTTCATTTTTTTTTTCTGTAAAAAAGGTACACACACGAATGCAGTAAACTCGCTATCAGTGATTCTCAAGTACTTTTGTATACTACTTGTAAAACAGGCTGTGGTGGTCTACAACAGAATGTTGTTCAGCTTGACAACAGATCTGCTTCAGGCATGTGAGAGACCCATGGATGATGACCAAAGAAAATACCAGGGTTGCCTATATCACAATAGCCACGTCTCACTTTGCTAAGGCAAGTCAGAAAGGCAAAGTAAAATAACCTTATAGCAGCCAGTTTAAGCCAGCGCCAAGTGTTCAGGAACTAGAGAGTTATGAAGGCACAAATAGAATTTAAGTTTGGAGTTGAAAAAGTGTAAGCCTAAGGTTCTGTCCTATATTATCCTAATACATGTAAAAGCATACAAAGGTTTAGCTTATCTGACCCAGAACCAGAATACAGCCTTATTATACAGCTTCCATCACAGTCTGCCAAGACCTATTTTGTTTAGTTACAGACTATAGTCAAGCTTTAGTTTACTTGATGGTAGGGCTCTATGATGATACAGAGAGCCAAGTCAAGGTCTAACCTACAGAGATCCGTGTTCTGAAAAGAACCATTTCAGATAGGACATTTCCAAAATTTTCTCCTACTACTGCATTACCAACATGGAAAACAATTAAAAAAAAAATAAATAAATAAATTAGTTAATGTGGTTGTAAAGGCAGAAGGTTTTTGATGTTAATGCATGAAGAAAAAAAAAAAAAAAAAAACCTGTGTGTAGCAGGCCCTCTAATACTTACCTGAGCCCCATCTCTATCCAGCGATGTACACTAGTGCCTCAGCCATCTTGGACTCTCCCTCCTGATTGGCTGAGACACAGCAGTGGTGCCATTAGCTAACTGATTTTGACAGCAGTGCGAGCCAATCAGGAAAGGGGGCGTGGCTGAACTGCAGCTCCGCGATTGATTCTGTTAAGCAGAAAACATAAGATCTCCATAATCCCGCTAAGTGAACGGTGGTCTACCTTGTTTACATAGGCAGACTGCCATTCTGCTTCTCCTGAGAACGATCGCCAGTGAACATCGGGTCCAGTACAGTTCCCCAGGGCATGAAATCACATACAGGTACGTTATTTCATGCAGGAGGGCTGCCCTGCTGCAGTATATCTGTGTGTAGCAGTCCAGAAGGGGGTTAAAGCAGTATTAAATCCAAAAGAAAAACAGATTGCAGCTTACCAATTCTTGAATGTGGAGACTGAATTTGCTTTTTTTTTTGTCTTATTTTCACCTGGTAATCATGGCCAGCAAGTCTGTTTTTCAAAAGAACAAGCTCTCTTGATGATGTAGCAGTTACCATGATGAGACAAACCATTTACCATTGACAGGGGTGCTTACAATTGATCAGCTTGTAAAACCTTCATCCCAGGAGTAAGGGGGGGAAAAAAAAAAAACCCACCACCTACACATTTTTGCTGTAACGGCTTATGGATTAAGAGCCCATTCACACTAGCGTGACTTGTCAGGCGACTTGTCAGCCTGACAAGTGGCGCTCCCTCGCGGTCCATTGACTGCTACAGGACCCGTTCTAATAGGAGCGACACAAGTCGTTCCGACTTAGAAAAAGGGTCCTGTACTATTTCGGGGCGACCTCGGAGCGACTTGCATAGACTTCCATTATGTGAAGTCCCTGCAAGTCGCTCCGAAGTCGTGGTGCACTGTAATGCACAAGTCGCCCCCGAAGTAGTAAGGAGTCGTGTCGCCTCTATGTGAACCGGCTCTAGGCTCTAAAAAAAATAAATAAATAAAATAAAAAGCAGGAGTTTGGCATCATATTGTTGTGTCTCCAAGAGCCCATTCACACTAGCGCGACTTGTGAGGCAACTTGTGTTGCCCCAGGTAGCTTGACATAAAAGCAATGTTAATCAATCAGTGCCATCTTAATTGGCACTACTGAAGTTGCTCCGACTTCAGAAAAGGGTCCTGTGCTACTTTGAGACGACCTGTGATCCGACTGTCCCATATACTTCAATGGGAGTTGCCTCCTTATCTTAATTGACACGACTTGTTATCAGACTTTCCAGGAAGAAGAAAGAGATTAGCCAGGCATTCCCCACAGACAAAGTCGCCAGTCTCTAAACAAGTCTCTAAACAAGTCTCTAAACAAGTCTCTAAACAAGTCTCTAAACAAGTCTCTAAACAAGTCTCTAAACAAGTCTCTAAACAAGTCTCTAAACAAGTCTCTAAACAAGTCTCTAAACAAGTCTCTAAACAAGTCTCTAAACAAGTCTCTAAACAAGTCTCTAAACAAGTCTCTAAACAAGTCTCTAAACAAGTCTCTAAACAAGTCTCTGGGCGACTTTCTGGTAGTGGTAGTGTGAACCAGCTCTTAATCTGCTAGTCTGACACTACCCTTCTCCCAGACTGACAATGTGCCTGTCCAAAAAGGAGCCCCTATGCGCTTTCATCCAGAGAAGGGCACCAATGCAGGCAGGGCACTAATACAGGCAGTGTGTTACTGGCCAGATCTTTAGGTGAAAACAGAAAAAAAAAAAAAAAAAAAAAAAAAAAAAAAAGAAAACACACCCCATGATATCTAAAATGTAGTCACCACATAAAGATGTAAAACTACAATACAACACATTTGGTATTTCTACTGCTTTAATGCAACAAAACAGCTGATTTTTTTAGGCAGCATCGTCAACGTTTTTCGTTTTGCAGATAAAAAGGTAAAGTTCAATGACTGGCCCTTACCCGAGTCTGGGTGAAAAAGACAGAAAATGCATATGCGTTTCATGATTGACAGTTGAAGACGACTTGTCTACTTACAGCCACATGCCCTCCTTCCTCTACGAGATACTTCCTGACATCTTCCAATGCCAATAGGGCACACTGTCTGTAGGAAATAAGGTACAAAGACTGTCAAAAGCATGCAACTTTTTTTGAACAAAAGCTGCAATTGAAAGATTTCAGACATACATATGTATTAAACAGCAGCAAACGGGATTTACCCGTTCCTTTTCTCTGAACTTTACAGCAACTGTTATCCCAAGTAGATCAGAGCACTGCTGAAAGGTTTCTGAAATAACAGAGGTCGCCCTGAATGAGAACAGAGGTGGCTTTGTGAGTAATCTAGGTCAGAGTACACAGGGGCTTGAGGGCTTCACAAGGACAATATCCAGCATTAAGGAAACTGCTTGCTTTTTACAAGTATGGTTAACTTTAGTACCAAACTAAATTGAATCAATCGTTAAACAGCTTAAAATAATCCAGTGACTGCTACCCCAATACAGCAATCTACAATGTCACATCCTAAAGGGCCGTACACATGACATATGGCCCTCCGGTACGGCAGCAGGTCAGACAGAAGCTAGCAAGTTTGTACTAAGCTTTAAAAGCGTAATCCCCTTAAAATTGCTAAACATTAGGTAATCGGTTGTTGAATCATTTTGGATTGTGAGCCAAGTCGTTTGCAGGCTCTCTTTACCCGCCTTGGATGAGAGATCCGTGCTCGAGTTCCCATGTATACAATGGGGGAGATACTTATTTGCAGATTTTGTAAGATTTGCTCACTTACAAGAAATTAAGTCTAAAAATTTTTTCATAGGTGTATTTTAACTACTTGGTGCCCGTGCCATAAACAAAAAACAGCTAGAGCATGGGCTTCCTTTGCTGGGAGGACATTAATGGACATCCTCCTGTTCTCACGCACTCTGATTGCCAAATCCTTGGGACTTGGCTGGTCACAGATTGGGGTAAAGAGTCAGACAGTGGGCCCTTTACCACGTGATCAGCTGTCAGCCAATGACAGCTAATCACAGAAGTAAACAGAACCCAGTAATCTGCTTTTTTTTACCTTCACGCTGTCAGCATGAAGAAAAGAGCCGTTGTCCAGCTAGCAGAAGCTGGTTATCGGCCCCCTTAGTGCCCTCCAGTGCCACCTATCAGTGTAAATGAGGAAGTGCCGTTATTCGGCTCTCCTCGCCTCATACTGTCAGAGTGTGAGGCGAGGAGAGCCGATCAGCGGCTCCTCCTCACAGGGGAGACAAGTAATCAGGACACTGATTAGTGCCTGATTACACAAAATGTAAATAAAGTGCCAATTACTGCCCACCATCAGTGCCCACAATCAGTGCCCATAGTGCTGACCATCAGTGCGGCATATGCCTGATGTAACAGAATCAGGAATTCTATTTCTTTATACCATATACAGATCAGCATTCATACTCACTTCCTTATTTTCTGTCCCTCTTCATTGTTGGGAAGGAAAAATTCAAAAGAACTGAAACTCTTCACAAGATCCCTGCGGTACTGCCCAACATTGAACACTGAAAAAAAAATTATATAATTCATCAAGTAATTTTTACCATTAGGTCAAACATATTACCACTTCTGCTTGCACACCTGTTTATCCATTATGGACCTGAGCAATTTTCAAAATGTCTGCTATGATCCGGTTTATCCAGCGATCATTTTTCTTTTACTTAAGATATGCATCGCTGGATACATATATTGTTGTGGAAGGACACAAGGCTTTTTTGTAAAAATGTTGCTGCAACAATTTTCCCGCAATCATTAGGACAATAAAAACATATTAAGACAAAAAAAAAAAAAAAGAACACTAAAAATTATTTTGGTACAAAACATTGCAGAGTTATTAACCACTTAAGCCCCAGAAGATTTTACCCCCTTCCTGACCAGGGCCTATTTTGCGATTCGGCACTGCGTGACTTTAACGGACAATTGCGCGGTCGTGCGACACTGTACCCAAATTAAATTGATGTCTTTTTCCCCAAAAACAGAGCTTTCTTTTGGTGGTATTTGATCACCTGTGCGATTTTTTGATCATGCGCTATGAAACAAAAAAAAAAAAAAAAAAAAGCGATAATTTTGCAAAAATATTTTTCACATTTTTTTTTAATCCCCCCCCCCCAAAAAATGTGAAAATCAAAATTTAACATTTTCAGCCAATTTTTTTTATGCTACATATGTTTGGGGGAGAGAGAAGAAAAAAAAAAAACTTTAGCAGTGAATGATCTGCCTGCACCGGACATGACGAGCGGGGCCGGTGCAGGCGCATTGTTTCCTGGGAGCGATGACGCTCAGCTCCCAGGAACCATCGCAAACCGGAAGTGATGGCACGGGCCACTGCTGAAGAGAGAGGAAGAGGAAGTAAGGGGAGTATATTTTCTTCTAAAACAAGGTAAGTAAAGAAAAAAAAAAAAAATCGTGATTATTCATTTATTTTTCAGGTGACACAGATCAAGCAGATGGGGCAAAGTTACTTTTAAGGGTGGAACTCCACTTTTATTAACCACTTTAATACAGGGCACTTCCCTCCCTTCCCGCCCAGGCCAATTTTCCCCTTTTAGCGCTGTTGCATTTTGAATGACAATTGCGCGGTCATGCAACACTGTACTTACACCAAATTTATATCATTTTCCCCCCACAAATAGAGCTTTCTTTTGGTGGTATTTGATCACCTGTGCGATTTTTACTTTTTGCTAAACAAATAAAAAAAAAAAGACAGAAAAGTTTGAAAAAAAAAAAAAGTTTTTTTGTTTATGTTATACAATTTTGTAAATAAATAAGTTTTTTCCTGCACTGATGAGCACTGATGAGACTGCACTGACAGGCACTGATGAGGAGGCAATGATGGGGTGGCACTGATGGGGTGGCACTGATGGGGTGGCACTGATGGGGCGGCACTGATAGGCAGCATTGGTGGGCACTGATAGGCGACACTGCTGGGCACTGATAGGCGGCATTGATGGGCACTGATAGGCGGCACTGATAGGTGGCACTGACGGGCACTGATGGGCAGCACTGGTGGGCACTGATGGGCACTAATGGGCACTGATAGGCAATAATGGGCACTGGTGGGCGACACTAAAGGATGGCAATGATGGGCACTTGTGGGCAGCACTGATAGGGAGGACACTAGTGGGCATCACTGATGGGGAGGGCAATGGGGGGCTCCCTGAGCCCTGATCGCCATCCCTGGTGGCCATAGTGGGCATCCCTGGGGTCATAGTGGGCATCCCTGGGGTCATAGTGGGCATCCCTGGTGGATCTAGTGGCATCCCCCCCCCCCCCCCCCCCGAGGGTCTGCACTGGTAATCAATGATCTGATTACCAGTGCCGACCCCCCCCGTCAGGGGAGCCGCCGATCGGCGCTCCTTTACTCGTGCCTGTCAGGCACGAACTAAGGAAAGCCGATCAACGGCTGTTCCTGTTTTACTATGTGACCAGCCGTGATTGGACACGGCTGATCACATGGTAAAGAGCCTCCGTCAGAGGCTCTTTACCGAGATCGGAGATGCAGGGTGTCAGACTGACACCCCGCATCACCGATCGCCGCTCTGGGCGCCCCCCGGGGGGCGCCCAGAGCGGTGTTATCCTGCCGCCGTCATATGACGTCCGGTCAGGATAACACAACCACATTCCCGCCGTCAATTTGTAATAGGGCGGGCGGGAAGTGGTTAAAGTAAAGTAGATTTTCTTCAATTTTGCGCTATTAGAGCCGGATCACACTGGGGCGACTTGTCAGGCGACTTGATCGCCTGCCATAGATTAGCACAGGACCGTGCTAATAGGAGTGACACAAGTCACTCCGACTTAGAAAAAGGGTCCTGTACTACTTTGGGGCGACCTGAAGCGACCAGCATTGACTTCAATGATATGAAGTCCGTGCATGTCACTCCGAGGTCGCGGTGCGCGCTGTGCACTGCGACTTCACAGGTCGCCCCAGCAAGTCGGATCGCCTCAGTGTGAACCGGCTCTTAGTGTGATACATGTAAAAAGTGTAAAAAGCAAACAAAAATTCGTTTTTTTTTTTTTTTTTAATATTAGCTAATAGAGATGTACAGCCAAAGCTCATTTAGCTGTAGATCTTTGGACCACAGCAGTGCAGTCCTGCACTCCTGTGACCCATTTTCAGCAGAGAGCTGTCTGAAGTCCGCTCTCTGCTGACGTCACCGATTCTGGATCGACACCTGGAACAGCCTCTCAGCGAGCCGTTGAGAGCCTGACCCGGCTACTCCACCCCTCCACAGCCCAGCACTTCAGTGAGCGAGGAGGGGGGCAGAGCTGTCAGAACTGAGCGATCCGCGGGGTTCGATCGCTCGGATCTCAGTGTAGAGGCGCTGGGGGACAGATGCAGCAAAGTATAAAAATCAGGGGAGAAAAAAAAAAAAAAAAGTTCCTCCTGTTGAACCCCCTAGTTTACTCTGATGGGAACAAATTAACTTTTTTCTCCTCCATTTAATTATAATTTTCCAGGTGTTTTTTTTTTTTTTTTTTTTTTTTTTTTTTAGAAATCGCCTGGAAAATTATAATTGAATGGATGAGAAAAAAAAGCTAATTTGTTCCCATCAGAGTAAACTAGGGGGTTAATAAAAGGGGGTTCAACAGGAGGAGCTTTTTTTTTTTTTTTTTATGAAAGTATAGGTTCCCCCCCCCCCCCCCCCCATTTATACTTGGGTGGATGCAGCACTGTCCCCTGGCGCCTCTACACTGAGATCTGAGCGATTGAACACCGCCTATCTAAATTAAGGGGTTAATAAAAGGGCTTCCAACAGGAGGAAATTTTTTTTTTTTTTTTTCTTTGAAAACACACACACACACACACACACACACACACACACACACACACAGTAAGTTGCAAAATGAATGTTTCATTGCAGCTTTCTGTATTCGGCTGAGCAATGTTGTTGATAAACATTGCCAGACTGCTTTTTTTGAGAGCTACTGCGCCGAGACCTTCTCTTTGTACTTGGCAATGCAGCTGTGATTAATCAGAGTTGAACTGCCGGGTACTGGGACAGGAGGGATCCCGGCAGCAGGGCAGAAGGACTAGACATACACTGTTTACAATCATGGCTTTTTTTGGCGGGTCTAGTACATCCAGAGTGGTCAACTCATAAAATGTTCCTAGTCGTATAGTATAGAATACAGGCTCTTTAGTATAGCGAGGATGTCCATTAGCATTAAAACTGAGCGATTGGCAACATAGCAGAAACCCCAACAGGATCATGCAAGAAGCGGGTCAAGAAAACCTGAGACTGTCAAGTCCAAAGTACCTTGCAGACGAAACACTGAGCATGGCTTAGCAGTGAGCATGAGTTGGGTCACCATCCTGCTTGGATCTCGTGTACTTTTAACTGTTGGAGTGCCTTGATGCGCCTTTTATTTTTATGCCCTTATGGGAGTCTTTTTTTTTTTTAAACCTAATAAAAATTGATCATCCTATGGAGTAAATTCTCTCCATAGATCTGTATGTGGTTCACTTGAGGGAGAAACCTAAACAGCCACCCAGGAGACATAGCCTTCCAATAGGATTTGCTGCCGATTTTAAGCTTAAAGCGTAGCTCCTTATTTTGAGAAAAAAAAAAAAAAAACAACATTACCATCTGGGTGATCTACGTATATTGCAAGCATTATAACAAACTGTTGTAGATGCCTACCTAGTGTTATTCTGAAGAAATCATTGTTTGTTCCTCTGGGCCTGCATCCCTTTAGACATGTTCCTAGTGGGAGTATCTCACCAAAAATGACATTTTTGCTGCAGGGGATGCCTGAAATCTGACTTGTATCTTAGGAAGACTTCTGGGAAAATTGGTGAGCCAATCACACAAGCAGAAAATTATGTTTCTGGGGTGTGGTCAGTACACATTCTGTGTACAGAAAAACTCTAGGTAGCCATATTGCATTTTCAGAAAAATTACAGCTGCTGCAGATTGAAAAGAAAATGTATTAAAGAGGTTGTAAACTCAGTTACATGAACACTTACCTTAGAACGAGCCCACCGCCGTGCCGCCGGGTAACCTCTATGACAGGCGACATGTCCAGTCGCCCGTCTTCCGGGATCGCGGCATCCGGCCATCTGATTGGCTGGAGCCGCGATGACGTCACTCCCGCGCACGCGGGAGCCGACGGTCACGGCACGGGGCTTTGAAGCAACAGCACCAGCGGCCGTTCCTTCAGAGCACATGCGCCAGTGACGTCACTGGCTGCATGCAAGGTAAATATCTCCTAAACGGTGCAAGTTTAGGAGATATTTACACTACCTATAGGTAAGCCTTTTCATAGGCTTAACTATAGGTACAAGTGTCAGAGGAGGGTTTACTTCCTCTTTAAGAACATGAAATTACAATAGGACTTGTGTCGCAGTTGTATACGCTACATTCCCTCCCCCCCCCCATGAAAGGGGAGTTACCCTTTAAGCTTGCTATGCTGTTCTCTAACAGGAGGCGGCATATTGAGTCGTAAGTCTGTCTGAAAGGTGGAGGTCACAGAGAATGCATCGGAGCAAGACTTTCTAAAATTTCAAAAGTGCACTATCCAAAGAGATTTAACCACTTGCCTACTGGGCACTTATACCCCCTTCCTGCCCAGGCCAATTTTCAGCTTTCAACACTGTCACGCTTTGAATGACAATTGTGCGGTCATGCTACACTGTACCCATATGAAATTTTTTCATTTTTTTCACTCAAATTGAGCTTTCTTTTGGTGGTATTTAATCACCTCTGGCTTTTTCATTTCTTAGAAAAAAAAAAAAAAAGTCAGAAAATTTTGAAAAAAAAAAAAAAAAAAAAAAAAAAAAAGTCTTATTTTCTGAGAGTAAATTTTGAAAATAAATAAAAAAAAATGTTCTCCTTCACTGATGTGCGCTGATGAGGCGGCACTGATAAGGTGGCACTTATGGGCACTGAGAGGCGGCACTGATCAGCACTGATGGGCAGCACCATCAGTGCCCACACAGTGCCCATAGTGCTGCTAGTCAGTGCCCATCAGTGCCTAGATGAGCAGGCACTGATTGTGGGCACTGATGGGGGGCACTATGGGTACTGACTGTGGGCAGTTGTGGCATTTTATTCCCCTCTTCTGTAATCAGGGCACTGGTGATCAGTGCCCTGATTACATTCCTTTGTGTTCCCTTACCGGTGTTCGGGCTCTCCTCTTCCTCACACTGCAGTCTCTGTGTGAGGAAGAGCTGGTGATTAGAGATGATCTCATATGTTTACATATGAGATCATCTCTCATTGCACGGTCCGATCACGTGGTAAATGGCCACTGTGATTGGCCATTCACCACCATCTGTGATTGGCTGTGTCCAAGGGACACGGCCAACACAGATTTTCCCCGATGCGCGCTCACAGGAGCGCGCAGGGAGCCTGTTACTGGGAGGCCATTTAAAGACGGCCTCCCGGAAATTCGAGTGCTTCGGCTATAGCGCGGGCCGGAAGCGGTTAAAGAACATACGCCACTTTATTAACCACTTAAAGCGGAGTTCCACCCATTTTTAATAGGTTGGAATACATAGATCTTTGTAATCCCCTTTAAAACGGCTTTTACCAATGGAAACTTTTTTTTTTTTTTTTTTTGCTAGTAAATACCTTAATTTTGGCTTTATTCCTCCTCTCCTCGCTTCCTGGTCCGATCGGCGATGACGTCATTCGGCGATCCACAGTGTCTGCTGGGATGTATTCTACTTGCAGTAGCTGTATCTGTACTGAGCCGTGCCTGCCCCGCCTCCGCCCCGCCTCCTCTCATTGAATTGCATTGTATGAATGTATTAAGGCTATTCTCTGCCCAGCCTCCGCCCCGCCTCCTCTCAATACAACTCAATGGAGGAGGCGGGGCGGAGGCTGGGCAGAGAACAGCCTTAATACATTCATACAATGCAATTCAATGAGAGGAGGCGGGGCGGAGGCGGGGCAGGCACGGCTCAGTACAGATACAGCTACTGCAAGTAAAATGCATCCCAGCAGACACTGCGGATCGCCGAATGACGTCATCGCCGATCGGACCAGGAAGTGAGGAGAGGAGGAATAAAGCCAAAATTAAGGTATTTACCAGCAAAAAAAAAAAAAAAAAAAAAAAAAGTTTCCATTGGTAAAAGCCGTTTTAAAGGGGATTACAAAGATCTAAAGTTCCAAAAATGGGTGGAACTCCACTTTAAGCCCCAGCCCTATTTCGGACACTTTTTGTTTACAAGTTAAAACCAGTATTTTTTCCTAGAAAACTACTTAGAACCCCCAAACATTATGTATATTTTTTAGCAAAGACTCTGGAGAATAAAATGTCGGTTATTGCAAAATTTTGTCAAGCGGTATTTGCGCAGCGGTCTTTAAAACGCCATTTTTTTGGAAAAAAAAAAAAAAAAAAAAAAAAATTGAAAAAAAAAAAAATCACATTTCACTGCATTTAAAAAATACTAAACAGTAAAGTTAGCCCATTTTTTTTGTATATTCTGAAAGATGATGTCACGCCGAGTAAATAGACACCCAACATGTTACGGTTTAAAACTGCGCCCCCCCCCCCGTGGGATGGCGACAAACTACGGTCAATAGAGATCTCAATCTGCGACGCTTTAAATTTATTTAACGGTTACCAGTTTAGAGGTAGAGTGTAGCTCTTTTTTTTTTAAATTATTGCGCACGCTCTGGCGATCGCGGCGATACCTCACATGTGGGGTTTGAACAGCGATTTCATTTGCGGCTTGACTTGCGTATACGTTTTTTTTTTGTGCGCGAGCTAACGGTGACGGCGAAATATTTTTTTTTTTTTTTCTATTTATTTTTTTTAAACTTTATTAGAGGTTTTTTTTAAAAAAAACCTCTAATCACTTTTATTGCTGTCACAAGCAATGTAAACATCCCTTGTGACAGCAATATGTGTGACAGGTACACTTTATGGAGGGATCGAGGGTCTAAAAGACCCTAGACCCCTCCACTACACTTCCCTGTATGCAAAACGCCGAAAACGGCATTTTTGCATACAGCCGTTTTTTAAATTTGCCGCCTTTTGCAGCACAGTAACCCGGAAGTGACGTCATGGACGCCGCCTTCGGGTTACGTCATCGGAGCCCCGATCGATGCCGTTTCCGGCATTCATCGGGACTCCATCCAGCCGGCGGACGTGCCGGCTGGGTGCTCGGGGCTCCCGGTGGGACGGGAGCCCCGGGCAAAGCCACGGAAGGCGGCGGGAGGGGGGGGGGGTGACGTCCCCTCCCGCCCCCCCGGGTAACGATCAAGCGGCTCCCGAGCCGCATCGGTCGTTACCGACGGAAAGCCGACCGTCGGCTTCAAACCACGGTACCGGGATGGTGCCTCCAACTAGAGGCATCATCCCGGTATAAACCCGCAAAGTGTACCGGCGTATCGGTACGTTACTATGCGGTAAGTGGTTAAGTACACCTTTTCAATTGCTTGGTAACATTGGCTGATTATCAGTCAATCACACGGCAGCAACTCAATGCATTTAGGCATCTAGACGTTGTGAAGATGACTTACTGAAATTCAAACTGGAGTATTCAACCTGTAGTATCAGAATGGGGAAGAAAGGGGATTTAAATGACTTTGAACATAGCATGGTTGTTTGTGACAGTCTGAGCATTTCAAAAACTGCTGATCTACTTGCATTCACGCACAACCATCTCTTGGATTTACAGAGAATGGTCTGAAAAATAACATATCCAGTGAGCAGCAGTTGTGTGGAGAATGGGCAGACTGGTTTGAGATGATAGAAAAGGCAACAGCGACTCAAACAACCATTCGTTACAACCAAGGTATGCAGAATACCATCTCTGAACGAAAAACACATTGAACCTTGAAGCAGATAGGCTGCAGCAGCAAAAGACCACACTGAGTGCCAATGCTGTCAGCTAAGAACAGGAAACTGATGCTACAATTCGCACAGGCTCACCACAATTGGACAATAGAAAATTGGGAAAAATGTTGCCTGCTTTGAGGAGTCTTGATTTCAGCTGCAACATTCAGATGGTAGGGTCAGAATGTGGTGTAAGCATGAAAGCTGGTGGTGGGGGGGGGGGGGGGGGGGTGTAATGGTGTGTGTGTGTGTGTGTGTGTGTGTGTGTGTGTGTGTGTGTGTAGCATCGTTAAACGACACAGCCTACCTGAGTATTGTTGCCATGTCCATCCCTTGATGATTACAGTGCACCCATCTTCTGAGGACTACTTCCAGCAGGATAATGCACCATATCACAAAGCTCAAAAGCATCTCAAACTGGTTTCTTGAACATGAAAATGAGTTCATTGTACTACAATGGCCTCCACAGTAACCAGATCTCAATCCAATAGAGCACCTTTGGGATGTGGTGGAACAGGAGATTCATATCATGGATGTGCAGCTAGCATTAGGCAGTTGCTCCAGATTTGTCATGTCAATATGGACAAAAAAAATCTCTGAGGAATGATTTCTAACACCTTGTTGAATCTATGCTACAAAGATTAAATAAAGTTCTAAAGCAAAAAAAAAGGAGGTCCCAACCTGGTACCATCAAGGTGTACCTAATAAAGTGGCCGGTAAAGAGATATCTATCTCTAAGAAAAAAGTCCAGGATTGCTGCACTCCCAATTTATTGAACAAAAAGAAAGCCTATATACAAAAAAAAGACAATAGAAAGGTTCCATTAAAAACGGTTTCAGGCTAAAATTTGTTCACGCCCTTCTTCAGGATGGAACACATACAAATAATTCACAATATCAAACTTGCTATATAGTGAGCGGCCATTGCACACAGAGGAGTTTTTGGTTTTCTGGTGAAAGGAATTCAGCACAATGAGCTTTCTATGTCTATATTAAGGAGCACTGCAAAAATTTGGTTTATAGTCACCGTTATCACCAAGCCAAGAAGCACTGTAACTGTACTACAGACTTACAGTCGGTTCACACTATTCCGACTCAAAGTCGCCCGAATGAAGTCGCCCGTGCAAAGTCACCCGTGCAGCGCGACTTGCAACGACTTCACATAATGGAAGTCAATGCAAGTCGCTCCGACTTTGCAAAAAAAAAGGTGCAGGAACCTTTTGAGTCGCTCTGATTAGAACGGTTTCATTGCACAGCATGGACCACTACTTGTCAGGCGGGTCGGATCAGTGTGAACCGGCACTTAGACTTTTTTTGGATACACTGCATTTTTTGTTTTGTTTACATTTACTATATTTACACACATTTGTCATCACATCGGATGCCTTCCTCAACCTACCTGTGATGATGATTATTGTTTTCTACCATTATGAGTAGCGCAGCATTTTTCTTTCTATGCAAGTTTATGCCTAGCAAGTTTTATGAGTACTTGTATTTGGTGGGAGCAGCAATTCACTTTAATTATTGCACATCATCCATAGCAGAGACCCTTTCTACCGTCATCAACTGTACATTGGCATACTTTTCAGTAAGCCATTTCTGTATTAAATTTGCATTTTTTTTTCCAATTGGTCTTATGTAATATTCTAATTTTCTAAGATAGTGAATTTTGGGTTTTCACTAGCTCTAAGCCATAATCAAAATTTAAAGAAAAAAAAAAAAGCTTGAAATATATCACTGTGTAAAAAGTCTAAATAAAATTGAAAATTGAATTACTGAAATAGAGAACATATAGATATATATTTCACCGGCCATTTTATGATTAGTTACACCTTGCTAGTACCGGGTTGGAGCCCCTTTTGCCTTCAGAACTGCCTTAAAGAGGAAGTAAACCCTCCTCTGACACTTACCTATAGGTAAGCCTATGATAAGGCTTACCTATAGGTACTGTAAATATCTCCTAAACATGTACCGTTTAGGAGATATTTACCTTACATGCAGCCAGTGACGTCACTGGCGCATGCGCTCTGAAGGAACGGCCGCTGGTCCCGTTTCTTCAGAGCTCCGTGCCATGACCGTCGGCTCCCATGCGCGGGAGTGACGTCACCGCGGCTCTGGCCAATCAGATGGCTTGATGCCGCGATCCGGAAGACGGGCGATTGGACATGTCGCCCGTCATACAGATGAGCGGGCGGCACGGCAGGGGCTCGTTCTAAGGTAAGTGTTTCATAATGAGCTAGTATGCGGTGCATACTAGCTCATTATGTGTTTCTCTTACAGGTTTCAAAAAAAAAAGTTGTACGAGTTTACAACCTCTTTAACTGTCCTAAGCATAGATTCAACAAGGTGTTGGAAACATTCCTCAGAGATTTTGGTCCATGTTGATACAAAGGCATCACGCAGGTGCTGCAGATTTGTCGGCTGCACATCCACGATTCCAATCTCCCTTTCCACCACATTCCAAAGATACTCTATTGAGTTGAGATCTGGTGACTGGAGGCCATTGGAATACACACAAATTAAAAAGGAACACTTAAGAGTATAGCATTAGGTGAAAAACTCCTGGGATATTAAAATGGTCAGTTAAGTAGCAGAGGGGGTTGTTAATCCATTTCAGCTGCTTTGGCGTTAATTACCAGGTGCACTAGAGATGGGCAACAATGAGAAGACCTCCAAAACAGGAATAGTTTTATAAGTGGAGGCCACTGACATTTTTTTTCCCCCTGCTCACCTTTTCCGACACTACCGCTAGCATGAGGCGATATCTGGACCCTATTAGAGGTTGCACAGGCAGTCCCAACATCTCAAGGATGGCGCATTATTACGGGCCATTGCCAGAAGGTTGGCTGCGTTTCCCAGCACAGTCTTAAGAGCATGGAGGAGATTCTAGGAGGCAGGCAGTTACTCTAGGAGAGCTGGACAGGGCCATAGAAGGTCCTTAACTCATTAGCAGGACCGGTATCTGCTCATTTGTTCAAGGAGGAACAGAATGAACACTGCCAGATTCCTATGACGCAACCTTCAGCAGGCCACTTGTGTGAATGTCTCTGACCAAACTATCAGAAACAGACTTCATGACCATGTTCAGCATGACCAGTTTGGTGGTGGGTCAGTGATGGTCTGGGGAGGTATATCCATCGAGGGACGCACAGATTTATTTTCTACATGCTAGACAATGGCACCCTGACTGCCATTAGGCATCAGGGTGAATCCTTGATCCCATTGTCACACCCTATGCTGGTGCAGTGGGTCCTGAGTTCCTCCTGGTGCATGACAATGCCTGGCCTCATGTGGTGAGAGTATGCAGTCAGTTCCTGGAGGATGAAGGAATTTATACCACTGAATGGCCCCCACACTCGCCTGACCTATATCTAATAGAACACCTCTGGGACATTGTGTTTTAGTCCAGTTGGATGCTGCCAGGTTGCACCTCAGTCTGTTCAGAAGCTCAGTGATGCCCTTGTCCAGACCTTGGAGAAAAATACCCCAGGACACCATGGCTTGTCTCATTAGGAGCATGCCCCAAAGTTGTCAGACATGCATACAAGCACTTAGGGGCCATACAAACCACTGAGTACCATTTTGAGTTGCTGAAATGAAATTTCAGCAAAATAGACTAACCTGCTGCATCATTTTTACACTTTGATTTCTGCGGTGTCTTTGAATTCAGCCCCCTGTAGGTTGATCATTTTCATCCCCATCCATGTGGCATCCTTTCATTCCTAACCACATTACCCAGTCCACATCAGTATAGATATCCAGCATAATATTTTCCCCCCATTGATATCCGGTTTTCAAAGTGTTCCTTTCATTTTGTTTGAGCAGTGAATATATACACATACACCAGAGCTTGACAAACCCCAGGCACCAGGTCGCCATTTCAACCAGAAACTGTGTCCTGGCGCCTGGGCTGCCGCCAGCCCACTCACTGAAACGCAGCTCAGAGTGCCGGGCAGCCGATCCTGGTCTCTCTCCCCCTGCCTGGTCTCAGCGTTTTCCTCTGAGGCATGCAGTAGTCCAATATCCAGCTGTGTGTGTGTGTGTATGTAAGTGACATGGGAGGAGGGGGGGGGCAGCCTCCTCTACTCCGACATCCGCTGCCCGCCCCCCCTCCTCCCCAATGCCCAAGCAAGGTCCAAGGATTAACTGCTTCTCTCTGGGGGGGGGGGGGGGGGGGGGGGAGGGGATCTCTCTTCTGCTGTCCGTGCCCCATTCCCGCCAAGGTGGCCTGTCTCCCCCAAAGCTCACCTACACAGTGCTGTAGGGGTTGGCGGGGGGAGGTCAGACCTTGGCAAAGAGTGGGTGGAGGGGGACCCGGCAGCCTGTACCTGAAGGGAAGTAGGAGGTTTTCTAGTCGAGGATGAAGCACGGAAGCTGCCTGGGCTGTGTGTTCCTGTGTGCATGCTGAGCGGTGTTCTACCGAATAGTGCACTTCTTGAAAAGTTTACAGTGTGCTGTGAGGTGAAGTAGGGAAGATAAGGCAGGTGGCAATGCTTTAGAAGAATCCGGTTATGTCCTCTGATAAAGCCCTGTATACCATCAACAATTACCACTCCATGCACAGCTGGGCTCCAGTTTTCATGGTGACCAGAAACCCACCAGAGCAATGAGTGGATTCACCTTTGTAGGCAGGAAGTGGCTGCAAAGAGGCAGCATAAGATCAGCTGAGATACTTTTCATTTTCATCCTTTTTTGCGTTTTACTTAAAGCGTCACTAAGGCTTTATTTAGATGCGCAGTTGGGTGTGGGTGGTTAAAAAAAAGTGCAGTAGATACAAGGTCTTCGCCAACCACCAATGGCTACCCTTAAGCTACAATAGGCAGCAGATGAGGGTGTTTTACATGCCACAGTCACTGGGGGGGGAGGGAGGGAATTGAGACTTAGTTTCATCCTGAAGATTTGGAGAAATTAATCTGCAAAGCCATTCATGCAGTAGTGCATGCATGGTCATAGCTTAAAAGGTCTAACAGTCTGAATTAATTTTCCATCTTCCACCACCGATCCAAAACCTGCATGAGGAGCTGCAGCAGGAGAGGAGAGCGAGGGCAAGATTTTCTCGAGGCACATACCCTAATGCAGAACATGCATACCAGCGCTTATGGCCATGTCCTGTCTAGGGCCCCAAAGTCCAGGTAATTCTATCATGCAGTTCCTGAAGCCACTTTCAGCTAAGCCCCCTTCCGCATCTCAGGATGGACCAACATTGAAGGTGAACTACGTTGTTGTGACCAAGTGCAACTTGAGAACTGAAGTCATCTTCCATTTTACAGCTCTCCAGGCAATATATACACCCTGCCTTATGTGGCTGCTTTCACTGTATTAAAATATTTAACTGTTCATAAAAACACCAAGCAATGGAAGTGTTAGGACACCCGACTGCATACTTGCTCAATGATTCATTAATGGGCCATACACACTATACAATTGTCTTTAGATTTACAAACCATATACAGTGGGTACGGAAAGTATTCAGACCCCCTTAAATTTTTCACGCTTTGTTATATTGCAGCCATTTTCTAAAATCATTTAGGTTCATTCTTCTTCCTCATGAATGTACACATAGCACCCCATACTGACAGAAAAAAAAACACAGAATTGTTGCAGATTTATTAAAAAAGAAAAACTGAAATATCACATGGTCCTAAGTATTCAGACCCTTTGCTCAGTATTTAGTAGAAGCCCCCTTTTGATCTAATACAGCCAGGAGTCTTTTTGGGAAAGATGCAACAAGTCTTTCACACCTGGATTTGGGGATCCTCTGCCATTCCTCCTTGCAGATCCTCTCCAGTTCTGTCAGGTTGGATGGTAAACGTTGGTGGACAGCCATTTTTAGGTCTCTCCAGAGATGCTCAATTGGGTTTAAGTCAGGGCTCTGGCTGGGCCATTCAAGAACAGTCACGGAGTTGTTGTGAAGCCACTCCTTCGTTATTTTAGCTGTGTGCTTAGGGTCATTGTCTTGTTGGAAGGTAAACCTTCGGCCCAGTCTGAGGTCCAGAGCACTCTGGAGAAGGTTTTTGTCCAGGATATCCCTGTACTTGGCCGCATTCATCTTTCCCTCGATTGCAACCAGTCGTCCTGTCCCTGCAGCTGAAAAACACCCCCACAGCATGATGCTGCCACCACCATGCTTCACTGTTCGGACTGTATTGGACAGGTGATGAGCAGTGCCTGGTTTTCTCCACACATACCGCTTAGAGTTAAGGCCAAAAAGTTATATTTTGGTCTCATCAGACCAGAGAATCTTATTTCTCACCATCTTGGAGTCCTTCAGGTGTTTTTTAAGCAAACTCCATGCGGGCTTTCATGTGTCTTACACTGAGGAGAGGCTTCCGTCGGGCCACTCTGCCATAAAGCCCCGACTGGTGGAGGGCTGCAGTGATGGTTGACTTTCTACAACTTTCTCCCATCTCCTGACTGCATCTCTGGAGCTCAGCCACAGTGATCTTTGGGTTCTTCTTTACCTCTCTCACCAAGGCTCTTTTCCCCCGATAGCTCAGTTTGGCCAGACGGCCAGCTCTAGGAAGGGTTCTGGTCGTCCCAAACGTCTTCCATTTGAGGATTATGGAGGCCACTGTGCTCTTAGGAACCTTAAGTGCAGCAGAAATCTTTTTGTAACCTTGGCCAGATCTGTGCCTTGCCACAATTCTGTCTCTGAGCTCTTCAGGCAGTTCCTTTGACCTCATGATTCTAATTTGCTCTGACATGCATTGTGATCTGGAAGGTCTTATATAGACAGGTGTGTGGCTTTCCTAATCAAGGCCAATCAGTATAATCAAACACAGCTGGACTCAAATGAAGGTGTAGAACCATCTCAAGGATGATCAGAAGAAATGGAAAGCACCTGAGTTAAATATATGAGTGTCACAGCAAAGGGTCTGAATACTTAGGACCATGTGATATTTCAGTTTTTCTTTTTTAATAAATCTGCAACAATGTCAATAATTCTGTGTTTTTCTGTCAGTATGGGGTGCTATGTGTACATTCATGAGGAAGAAGAATGAACCTAAATGATTTTAGCTAATGGCTGCAATATAACAAAGAGTGAAAAATTTAAGGGGGTCTGAATACTTTCCGTACCCACTGTAATATGGGGTCAAATCTAAACACTTTCAATTTGTATGTAATCAGACAGCCCCTTGCACTACATAGTTGAAGGTAAATCTAAAGGAAATTGAACAACAAAAGTTGTATAGTGTGTATCCAGCTTAAATAGTGAAGCATTGATAGTAATGCTTAGGCATGAAAGGGATAGTCTGAGTGGATGCTACAAACAGCCCAGAGCAGTCCTATCGCAGACACTAATAAATGAAGTCCAATGTCCCAAGGTAAGCAGCCAGCTTTAATCTATAAAGCAGAATCTGGCAAACATAATTACAATCTAGATGTTACCCTTACCATAAAGATCACCGTGTACAGGAATTTTCCATATTTTATTGCCCAATTTACAAAAAAAAAAAAAAAAAAAAAAAAAGGAGACAACTTTCTAGAATTCAGAGTTGCTGAACATCACAGTTAATTCATTTCGAAAAATGTAATAAGGATAAAACATTCAACTTTATTCCAAAGATTTTACAACTCCGATCTGTTTTCTCAAAATACAGCAACAGATACCAGAATAAGAGCCGGTCCACACTGCCGCGACTTGTCAGGCGACTTGTCAGCCTGACAAGTCGCGCTCCCTCGCGGTCCACTGACCGCTACAGGACCCGTTCTAATAGGAGCGACACAAGTCGCTCTGACTTAGAAAAAGGGCCCTGTACTACTTCGGGGCGACCTCGGAGCGACTTGCATAGACTTCCATTATGTGAAATCCATGCAAGTTGCTCCGAAGTCGTGGTGCATGGTAATGCGCAAGTCGCCCCCGAAGTCGTGCAGAGTCGTGTCGCCTTAGTGTGAACCGACTCTTAGGCAAAGAACAATGTACAAAGTGAAGCAATTTGAAGATTTGACAGAATGGCTTTAAAGGCAAATTGCACATAACATCTGCCCTTTTGCACTGTCCCATTAAGCTTTTGGCTGGTCTACAACATGGTAATCAAGGGCCAAGGCAAAAATCACAGCTGTTTGTGCACAATGCTTGTTTACTTTCAATGCTAAGTGTTATGTTGCAGCCACCCAATAATCCTCCTTCCCCAACCCACCTCTGTGCTTCTCCCTGTTATGCTGCCAATTTCCTAAACCCCCCCCTAACCAAGGTGCTCAGCCCTTAGGTTTTTAACTAAAAGGACTCTCCATCAACAGCACATAGAGGAGACAAAAAAAGGCATTTTAGACAAAGAATACCTGTGTCTACCCTGTGACAGTAAGGCTGGGTTCAGACTTATTCAAATTAGATGCAGGGTTTCCCACATCCAACTGGCATGAGAGGAGACCGGTGTAAGGGAGAGAGGAAGACTTGTCTGTCGACTAATCTAGCAATTATTTTTCCCCCCTCCCAGTACAGACCCCTCAGTAAGCCCCCCCCCAGTACAGACCCCTCAGTAAGCCCCCCCTCCCAGTACAGACCCCTCAGTAAGCCCTCCCACCTAGTACAGACCACTTAGTAAGCCCCCCTCCCAGTACAGACCCCTCAGTAAGCCCTCCCACCTAGTACAGACCACTTAGTAAGCCTCCCTCCCAGTACAGACCCCTCAGTAAGCCCTCCCACCTAGTACAGACCACTTAGTAAGCCCCCCTCCCAGTGCAGACCCCTCAGGCTCACCTGCGATCACATGATGCTGCTGGAGTGGCGCGTCATGTCTCGTCTGTGTGGGACAGTGGGAGGGATCAGCGGCGTTGGCGGCAGTCTGCAGCCACAGAGTCAGCTCAGTTGATGCACAGGCGCAGCCGCCCCGGGACGTCATGCCGCTCACAGCAGCTGACGTAGAAGAGCCGAACACTCTGGACTGGAGCGCAGCGGGGGCCGGGGGCAGGGCAGTGCAGCCTGAAGCGGCCCCAATCAATGCGAGCAGGGGGCGTGTGACGTCACGCGTCGACCCCTTTCACGCACATCAACGTATTTCTGTAGTCAACGTAATCAATTACGTCGACGCATTGTTGCAGCCCTAGTAGGGTTTGTTCACGGAAGCCAAGATCATTTACTGTGCGCGCATGCGCACTGGGAAGCGGCTCAGCTGATGCCTGACGTACCCTCACCGTAAGTGACGAGGGTAGGGAATTTTCACGAGTAGGGTTTTTTTAAACGGAACACCGACTCTCAATGGAGCCGGTTCACACATCTCCGGGGCAACCACGGTCCGCACTGGAAAAGGGTCCTGTGCATCTTTGGCTCCATTTTTAGGTCTGAATTCTGAACCAATTCGCACCAGAAAACACACACGGGAGAACAGGGACACACCTTGGGTGATGCAGACTAGAATACTGCAATCACTGAGCACCAAATTATTTCACCTGTGATGCATTTCAGTTTTCTTGCAAACCTGGCCTGTTGAGTGTGCCCTGAGGACCCGAGTTGAGAAACACTGCTACAGGAGTAGGATTAGGCAGACAATACAAAAGTTTGGCTACGCCCCATGGGCCGTCATCAGCTGGCATAATCCCCCTCTGCGCTAAGAGATACTCAGTTTTTTAACAAGCAGTAACAGAAGCATAAAAACTCCTTAGAGGAGTGGGTGCTGTGTGTCAAACTCCGAGAAAAGGATTTTACGTTGAGTACAAAAATCCTATTTTCTCTTCTGTTAATTAACAGACACCGCTCCATATTCTTCACCATAGGCAGGTCCCAAAGCAGTGCCAAACATGAGGGGTGGGAATAACAAACCCAAGGCTAAACACAAGCCAATCCGGGTAATAGTAGCTCAACTAGAACAGGAGCCCAACGTGAAATACACCTCAAGGAGGGAAAAACAGGCCCTCTAAATCACAGCCTGCAAAAAAACTGCACCCGACTCCTGATGACGGAAGGCCCAAGAAGCACTAAGTGCCCGAGTAGAACGTGCCATCACACGGAAAGGGGGGGACCCGACTTTTAAGTGAATAAGCCTGGGCTACCATCTGTCTGATCCATCTGGAAATGGTAGCAGAGGAAGCAACTTCCGCGGCCCGTCCGTAATCACAAGGAGCGAGTCTGACCTCTGAAGGACTCAGTGGCTGCCAAATAGCTCGAACACCACGCAGAGTATGCAAGGCAAATTCCCTGGGATTAGCCAGCCTGTGACACAAGGATAGGAGCACAATGTCCTCATTCAAATGGAAATCAGAGACAACCTTTTGGAGGAACGACAGCCTGATCCCTGTGAACCACCAAAAAGGGAGGACAAGACAAAGCCGCCAACTCCGACACCATGTGAGCACAGGTGATAGCCACCAAAAAAAGTCACCTTTGACAGCTGCTCAAGTATAGGTATCTCCCTCCCATAGGTCTTTAAAAAAGGAGGTTTTTGAAGCCCACCCCCGATCGGTGTAAAGAGCCATTTTAAAAAATGGCTCTTTACCATGTGACCGGCTGTGTCACATCAGAGCCGGCCACATGCACTTCCCTCGTGCACGCCACTCGCGCGTGCCGATCGGGAATGAAGTGTGTCACTCTGACACAGTCCATCCCTGATCAGGGTAAAGAGCCAATAAAATTGGCTCTTTACCACGTGACCGGCTGTGTCCAATCCTAGCCGGTCACAGAATGTCAACAGAAACAACGGTAACTAGCAGTTACCATGTTCTCCTCCTCACACACTGATCCTGTGTGGAGGAGGAGATTGCGGTAACAGCTAGTTACCGATCATAGTGCACCCTAAAACATACTGATTTGCCCCCCCCCCCAAAAAAAGAGGACCTGTCACCAGAGTACCTGTCATCAGAGTAGACGAATACCTGTCTCCAGCCCAGAGTACCCAAGTACCTCTCTGCAGACCATCATCACCCATGTCATCGGAATACCCAAGTACCTGTTATCAGAATACCTGTCACCAGCCCTTCAGAGTACCTGTCATCAGAGTACCCGAGTACCTGTCACCAGACCTTCAGAGTACCTAAGTACCTGTCTCCAGCCCTTCAGAGAACCAATCTGCAGCCCATCAGAATACCTGAGTACCTGTCTCCAGCCCATCAGGGTATCCGAGTACCTATCTGCAGCCCAATAGAGTACCTGAGTACCTGTCTTCTGCCCATCAAAGTATCCGAGTACCTGTCTCCAGCTCAGCAGTGTACCCAAATACCTCTCTGCAGGCCACCATAGTACCCGAGTACCTGTCTCTAGCCCATCAGAATACCCAAGTACCTTTCTTAAGCCAATCAGTGTACCCGAGTACCCGTCTGCAGCGCATGCCTCCTAGATTATGTGTTGGGGTGTTTGCTTTCCAAAATGCGGTGATTTTGTGGGGGTTGCAATTGTCCTGGTGCTCCAGGGCCTTCAAAAAGTTTGTTTGTAATGAAATTGTATGTGTAATTTATGCCCCTAGAACACCTGATGGTGCTCCCTGCATGTTGGGCCTCAGTATGTGTAAGCTGTGACAAAGTCTCACATAGGTGGTATCGCCATACCAGGACGAGTAGCAGAATGTATTTTGGGATGTCATTTTTGCTATGTCCAGGCTATGTGTTAGAAAAATCTTATAAATTGACAATTTTGTGTAAAAAAAAAAAAAAAAAAAAAAAAATTTTCTTCATTTTATCAAGAATTGTGGGAAAAAATTACAACGTCAAAAAAAACTCACCATGCCTCTTACTAAATACCCTGGAATGTCTACTTTCCAAAAAAAAGGGTAATTTGGGGGGTTTTTGTACTGTCCTGACATTTCAGGGCCTCAAGAAATGAGATAGGCCGTCCCTACATCAGGCGTGATTCATTTTCAATGATTGGCACCATAGCTTGTAGACTCTAACTTTCACACAGACTAAATAATAACCATTAACTTGGGTTTTATTTTTTATAATCAAAGATATGTAGTATAAATTTTGGCCCAAATTTTTATTTATTTTTTTTTTTAAAGACTTGTTTGCAAAATGTTATAATCGAAACTAAAACTAAATTTTTTTTTTTTAAATTTTCGCTATTTTTTGTATCGCAAAAAAATAAAAAACCCAGTGGTGATTAAATACTACCAAAAGAAAGCTCTTATGTGTGTGAAAAAAAATTTGATTGGGTACAGCGTTGACTGACTGAGTAATTATCATTCAAAGTGTGAGCGCTGAAAGCTGAAAATTGGTCTGGGCAGGAAGGGGGTGTAACCGCTCTGTATGGAAGTGGTTAAAAGCACAGACCATTGTATTCCCAAGTCAAGCCAACTACCAGTTCACCTCCCCACATGTAATTTAGATGAATAGAGCAAGACCTGTACATATAGTTTTTCACCTATGCTGCTGTCTTGATTTAATCTCTTCCCCTTCCTTCCTTCCTTACAGTTTTCCAAAGTTAGCAGTTAAGATATGGCATGTGTAGCATGAGCTGACCATGTGGGTTTAAGAGAGTGAACGTACATGTGTGAATAATTTTTCAACATTTGTTCTGTATTCAATTACATTACGTTTTGCTTGCATTTGTACTAGATTTTGAGTGTAGCTTTTCACCAGCCGTCACTAAATGGCGGACCGCACGATGCTTTCGCCCGGACCGCGAGGCCGCTACCTATATTCAGTCATTGGTTTGCTGGGACCGCGGGTGTCCCAGCAACCAGTGACAGGCTGTGTGTGTGCCACGCCTCCTGTCGGGCCGCGAGTAGGGGCGTGACGTCACACGCGCACCCCGCCCCCTGCGGCTACCATTCAGCCAGACAGCGAGTTGGGGCGTGACATTATGTGCGCGCCCCGCCCCCCTGCTCACGGCTTCTGGCTCCAGGTATGTGTGGAGCACATTTTTAAGGGGAGAAAGCAATGTGGTACCCAATGTAATAGCTGCACTTTAAAAAAAACCTCTCATAAGCGTTAACAAGTGTGCAGACTGATGGGCATATTTTGTTGTGCTCATTAGAGTGCCCTTTAGAGTGCCCCTAACAAAATGCGCCCATCAGCGTGCCCCTTATTTTATGCTAAGGGACACACTGATGGCCATATTTTATGTTAAGGGGCACTCTAATAGGCATATTTTATGTTAAGAGCAATGCCGATTTAAAGTGTGCCCATCAGCATGACCCTTATTTTATGTCATGCTGATGGGCAAATTTGATGCTAAGGGTCACGCTGATGGGCATATTTTATGTTAAGAGCAACGCTGATGAACACCTTTTGTTTTTCCCATCAGAGTGCCCCCCCTAACATAAAATGCGCCCATCAGCGAGCCCCCCCTAACATAAAATGCGCCCATCAGCGTGCCCCCCTAACATAAAATGCACCCATCAGCGTGCCCCCCTACTTTATGTTAAGGGGCACTCTAATGGGCACACTTTATGTTAAGGGGCACTCTAATGGGCACACTTTATGTTAAGGGGCACTCTAATGGGCACACTTTATGTTAAGAGCAATGCTGATGGACACGTTTTGTTTTGCCCATCTTTCTGAGTCAGCACGGACTTCAGATTTGGACCTCGGCCCAAAGAAAATTTTAGCAACCGGACCTCTTTGAATTTTAATTCATTGCCCCTGCTTTACACTGTAGTACTTGCAATGCAACTTGCACAATCTTCAACCAAAACTTGATTTAATACCCACCTTTGGTTGGTACCCCAATCCAGTTCAAGTAGCGGGTCAGTTTCTTGGAGATATAAGTCTTGCCCCGTGCAGGCAGACCAACCATCACAATGACCGTAGGACAATTGGTCATGCATACTGCAATAAATAAAAAATGTGATTTTAGGTCAAAACACAAAAACACATATGAATAATTAAAACGCATGTCAAAAAGGGTCAGAGCCCCCCCCATTTCATTTTTATTTCCAATCAAGCAAAAGACCAGTTCATTGTCTGTTTCAGTCTACTTCATAAGAATATAATTTACAACCTAAAACCTGCACTGAGGAGGCACTAGCAGGAGAGGGAAGGGGGAAATGGCCATCATACAAAAAGGTATTTATTTTTTTTATATCAATACACAAATGTTTTGTCTTTTTCAATTTTTAACCACTAAGGCTGCATTCACATGTCAGCGTTTGGATCGCGGGCGGAACCGCCGCGGTTCCGCCCGCGATCCGGAGATTATTGCAAATCGCTGGACGCCTAGCGTTGCCCGTTGATTTGCAATAGCCCCCCAAACGCCGAGCGATGTTGCCTCGATTTCCGCCTGCCGAATCGCGGCAACATCGCGGGACGCAATACGCTCCAAAGAAGCTCTTGTACTTCTTTGGAGCGTAATGCGTCCCGCGATTTTGTTTGCGCGATGTTGCCGCGATTCGGCAGGCGGAAATCGCGGCAACATCGCTCGGCGTTTGGGGGGCTATTGCAAATCAACGGGCAACGCTAGGCGTCCCGCGATTTGCAATAAATCTTCGGATCGTGGGCGGAACCGCGGCGGTTCTGCCCGCGATCCATACGCTCACATGTGAACGGAGCCTTAAGGGCCAGGCCCATTTCTGACAATATACAATTAAAATCAGTATTTTTTTGCTAGTAAATTACTTAGAACCCCCAAGCAATACATATATTTTTCTTTAGCAAAGACTCCTGAGAATAAAATGGCGGTATTTGCACAGTGGTCTTTCAAGCGCAATTTTTTGGGAAGAAATACATTTCGCTGCATTTAAAAAAACTAAAACAGTAAAGTTTAGCTTCACTTGGAGCAATTTTCTATGTGAGAGATAATGTTATGCCTAGTAAAGCGATACCCAACATGTCATGCGTCAAAATTGTGCACAATTGTGGAATGGCGACAAACACTGGTACTGAAAAATCTCTACAGGCTACCAGTTTAGAGTTACAGAGGAAGTCTAGGGCTAAAATTATTGCTCTCACTCGAACGATCGCAGCAATACCTCACATGTGTGGTTTGAACAGTTTACATATGTGGGCCTAACCTGCATATGCAATCGCTTCTGCGCATGAGGGACGGGGCGCTTTAAATTTTTGCTTTTTCTTATTTTACCTTTTATTTTTACTGTTGTCCCTTTAAAAAAAAATTTTTGATCACTTTTATTCCTATTACAAGGAATGTAAACATCCCTTGTAATAAAAATAAGCATGACAGGACCTCTTTAATGTGAGATCTGGGGGTCAAAAAGACCTCAGATCTCATCTACACTAAAAATAGAGTCGAGTGAGGGCCGGCTTGCCCTCACTTAACTTCTTGTTTATGAGGGGGAAAGGACCGGATTGTTTTCCCTGCTACCGGCGGCTCCAGTAAGCAGGGAAAATGACCGGGATGCGGCAGGAGGGCACCTCTCCTGCCGCCCATAAAAGTGATCTTGCGGCGAATACGCCACTAGGACCAAATTTTATGTGGAATGACCGCCTGCTGTTTAAAAAAATACCAGGGTTATGGCAGCTGTCTGCTGCCATAACCCCGGTATGTAACATCAAAGTGCCAACGTAAAACTGCGGCGGGTTGGGCCAGAAGTGGTTAAAGTGAATGGGTTGTTTTACAAGGTGAGCATTTACATATACGTGAAGAGCAATGTACATTTATTGCAGAACTGGTATTTTTCTATAATTGCAATTCCTGACAGCCCAACTGGTAATTCTGTGTACTTGCAGAGTCTTTAAAGACAGAAAACTGTTAAAAACATACCTAAAGGGAATATTTTTACTTTTGGATAGAGTGGCTCAGTATTGGAACACCTGTCAGGATGTTACTGCTATCTGAGCACCTTCTCCATTTGTCCCCTTTACTGTAATCACACGAAGTAAAAAAAAAAAAAAAAATTCTAAAATTTTGGGGTGACCCAAGAACAGGAATATAGGAGGAATCTTCCAATGGGGACACTAGCTCTAGTGACAAACAGGAATTCCCTCACTTTGGAGGGATTTCCCATTACTTCCCGTTTTGGGTACGGGACAGGAAGTGAAGAAAGATCCACCCCAATGGGACACACAGGGCAACAAAAAAGATTGACACGGGTTAAAACTAGGGATCGACCAATTATCGGCGAAGCCGATATATTGAGGCGTGATATGCACTTTCCCCGATATATCAGAATCAGCCACCAAGGTGACCGATATTACCGATATTTCGGAAAGTGCTGTACTGGAGTGATTCCTGCAGCTAGAGGCATCACCCCGGTATCGGCATCCATAGCCGACAGTGGACTCTCTTGTAATGACAACCAATGCAGCTCCCACCAGGAGACCTGAGCAACCAGCCTGCAGGGCCGAAGACCAGATTAACCACTTAAGCCCCGGAAGATTTTACCCCCTTCCTGACCAGAGGGTTTTTTGCAATTTTTTACTGCGTGACTTTAACGGACAATTGCGCGGTCATGCGACGCTGTACCTAAACGAATTTGACATTCTTTTTTTCCCCCACAAACAGAGCTTTCTTTTGGTGGTATTTGATCACCTGTGCGATTTTTTGATCATGCGCTATAAACAAAAAAAAAAAAAAAAAAAGCGTAAATTTTAGCAAAAATAACAATATTTCACATTTTTTTTTATATGAAATTCCCAAAAAAAAAAAAAAAAAATTTAAAAATCAAAATTTTTTAACATTTTCAGGTTTTTTTTTTTTTTTTTTTTTTTTTTTTTTAACGAGTAATGGCTGCGATCTGTGATTTTCTTTTGCGAGACTGCGACATTGCGGTGGACAGATCGGACCCTTGACTGACATTTTTGGGGTTACCAGTGACATTACTGCAGTAATCAGTGCTATACATATGCACTGTTACTGTAAAAATGACGCTGGCAGGGAAGGGGTTAACTGTATTGGAGAGGGAGGGGTTAAGTGTGTCCTAGGGGCGTGCTTCTAACTGTGATTGGACATGATCTCTGTTTTTACACTAATAGCCAACGGTCTTACATAGTAGAACCGTCTGATCTCCATTTTTACACAGGGGAGAATGACAGGCGGCTTGTTCGCCTGCCTTTCTCCCTCTCTACTGAGGATCGCCGAGTGACCGGCAGACATCGGGTCCGCCGGTCACACGCACTGGCTCCTTAGTGAACGAGCTAGGGCGGGCGCGCGCTCGCCCGCTATTGGCTCACAAGCCGGTGACAAGCTAGTGACGTATATATACACACACACGTCACTTTGCCTGGCCGGGGCTGACCGCCACAGTATATGTACTTGCGGCGGTCGGCAAGTGGTTAAAGCCGCATTCGGCTCTGATCGGGTCTCCATGCAAAAACCCGGAAGTGATGCAATGACATCACTTCCGGGTACTGGCACCAGATTAAAAAAATGACAGCATTCAAAAGAGCCAAACGTGGCGTTTTGAATGCTTTTAAGTGCAGAGGAGGGGTTTGGGGTCTTTTAGACCCCCCAGATCCCTCCACAAGGGTACCATTGACCAAAATATCAGTAATCTGCAACGAAAAACCGTTATCAGTCGATCACTAGTTAAAACCACCCCTTACAAAAAAAAAAACAAAAAAAAAAACACTTTCTGCCTTTACAACCACTTTAGAAGACAGAGGAACAGAGGGCAATATTACAAAATGCAACAATAAAAACAAAGTTGATGTTAAACTTGCATCACATTGAAGCAAGAGACATTTCCAAAGTGCAGGGTGTTGAAATTACTACAGAAATTCCTGGATGATGAACATGTAAAACTGCAAGGAAAGATTACCCAAGAAAGGATCTCTGCAGACTGCAATCTCAGCAAACAGCCAAAAAAACGGTACACTTAATATTTGTATGAAAGAGTACTGATCATTTTCATTGCCAAAGTCAATCTTATTTTAGGAACTAAGGCACAAAAATAAAAAATCTCAGGACCGAATGCAAATTATATCCGCAGTTCAACAAGAGCTGCAAATTGTGCTAGCGTACCCTGCTCAATAAGTCTGTGTCACTGTGCCAACCCCTTCCAAAATCCAAATGTGTTTGCTGCGTCACCAGCAAGAGATGCAATGCCTGTACTGATGGATATGAAGCATATGTTGATGCTAGCACACTGACCATGTGTCGTATGCCTTTCCTGCATGCACCAATTGTGCCACTAATTCCTATTTGACTAATGTTAAATATCACCACAAACTAGGGATGCACCGAAATGAAATTCTTGGCCGAAGCCGAAGAATAATGAAATGTTTGGCCGAAGGCCGAATACCGAACGCGGTGTTTCGCATTTTTTCCATTTATTTTGCCAATTTTTTGTCCTCTCACTCTTGTCCTCTCACTCTTGTCCTCTCACTCTTGTCCTCTCACTCTTGTCCTCTCACTCTTGTCCTCTCACTCTTGTCCTCTCACTCTTGTCCTCTCACTCTTGTCCTCTCACTCTTGTCCTCTCACTCTTGTCCTCTCACTCTTGTCCTCTCACTCTTGTCCTCTCATGTCTCTCTCCCTAAATGTTACTGTAGGGAATGGGATTCAGTGCACACTGCAGCCTTGTACCATAGGGTTAATGTTAGTGACACTGTAGGGATTGGGAAGGATGCTGGGAATGGAAATCAGGAAGCATGCAGGCAGCCTTGTAAATTTTAATTGCAGATACAGGGCACTGGGCAGGTCAGGGTTAATGTGGTAACATCAATTACTCAGTGACAGTCAGTCAGTGTCAGTGTGGACTCGATCAGATTATACAGTGACAGACAGTCTCTCATAGTGGTGGTAGTAGGAGCCTGGAAAGGAGCACAGCCGCATACATACATTACTCACTCGAGCACTGCAGCCCGCCCCACACATTCAGTGAGTCTTACTCTCCTCCCTAGTTTTTTCAATGGCACATTCAGGAAGCCAATCACGCCGTGAGTAGCGGCACAGCGGAACCAATCAGGTGTGCAGACACGCGTGATTGGTTCGCTGTGCAGCTAATCACGGCGTGATTGGCTTCCTAAATGTGCCATTGAAAAAACTAGGGAGGAGAGTAAGACTCACTGAATGTGTGGGGCGGGCTGCAGTGCACGAGTGAGTAATGTATGTATGCTCACCGCTGAAGTGTCCCGGCTTCCCATGCCTAACACGGAAGTCTGTGAGTCCTCCTGTCCTCCTCCGAGTCCCTTCCCCCTGTAAATATCGTGACCTCGGCAATATGAATATCGCCTACGGCCACAGAACGATAGTCGATATCATATCGACTATCGTTCAGCACAAAATTATTTGCCCTTTTGACTTATTCGGCCGAAGACACCGAAAGTGCTATTTTCTCTATTTTCGGCCGAATAATGTTCGGCCGCCGAATATTCGGTGCATCCCTACCACAAACTTTAAGCTAGTAAATAAAATAAAAACAGGTCCCCATCAGTATGCATTAAATAAGGGTATGTTTACATTAACTAATAGAGGTAAAACAAATATCTGGGAGCAAAGAGCCCCAAACCTGCAATCCCATATCCAATGCACAGATTGGAGAACCAGCACTTATGCCTCGTACACACGCATCGATAGTTGGCCGTGAATTTTTCGGCCAACATCCGATCGGCCGGTTTTCGGCTTGTTAGTATGATGCTTTCGACAACCGACTCCGACTTTTCGGCCGAACAAAATCTGGTGTGCATGCTATAAAATTTTTGTTGGCCGTCAACAGAACGGCCGATTTTCCGTCAGTCAGTACAGATTTCGGCAGACAAAAATCTGATGAGCAAGACTGGGCATGCTCAGAGAAGAAAAAACAAACGGAAAGTAAACCAGCACATGACATCACTTCTGAAGTTGTTTTTTGTTGGCCGAGAAAATTTGTGTGCAGTCTAGAGCACATTTCAACCAACACAACAACACTGGACAAAAGACGGCCGATAATCGTTGCGTGTGTACGAGGCATTAATCGTTGTGCTTTTTGTGGGCAATCACTGCTGAGGTTATTTATGCAATGGTGCAAAAGCATGGTACTGACTGGTTAGTAAAACGAGCAAACACATTAGCATGTGTTACAGTGCCATTCACAAACAGAGGAGTCCGGGGTTGTCTGAACTTGGGTTTAAAAGGAACCTGGAATGAAGTCCTTACTCCAAACCACTCTCACCCATGCTCCCAGGGCATTACCCACAGCTGTATGTACATGAAGAGGCATGGATGCTTGTGACATCATTGACCCAATATGGCCATAGGAGGACAAATCCTTGCCCCTTTGTGTATGTGCAGCTACAGGATGGGGAATGCCCTGGCTGCAATTGATGGGAAGCTTCCTTTGGGTTTCAGTCCAAATCCAAGTTCAGACCAAACCCGAGCAAATCCTCGTTCACAAACCTAGGACAGAATAGGTATACGGTAGACCACATGCATTACAATCTGCTTTTGGTTGGCCAACAACTATGTAGCATGAAGGCTTAGACATTCATTGACTGGACTGTTTAAAGCTGAACTCCAGGAATTGTTTTAAACTTACATTGGTGCAGCTAGGCTACATCTATTCTTCATCTCACATCCATAGGCTGAAATACACTGTAGTAGTCAGTCCCACATACAGTCAGCACTCGTCTCTTCCAGGTGCTGCTCAAGCTACTTCCTGTCTGTAGGCTGAACCTCCACCATTCAGAGAACACTATTTTTTTTTAGGCATTTTCTGATTGGATGAGGCAGAGATTGTTTCAACATCTACCCTTCCTCTTTGCCTCATCCAATCAGCAAAACAGCGATCTCACCTTCTCTGAATGGCAGAGGTGCAAAGCAGGTGACCCCCAAGTTCATTATACAGGCGGCAAGCTGCTCAAGAAGCATTTGGAGGAGACGAGCGGGAATGTATGTAGGATGGACTTCTACAGGGATTTTCTGCAACCCCAGTAGCCCTTCAGATGTGACATAAGGATAATTACTTGTAACCAAGCTAGACCAATGCAAGGTAAAGAAGCACCAGAATTCCTAGAGCTCAGCTTTAAAATAGAACTAAACCCTCCGTGTCCTTCATAGCGAAGGAAGCCACCATCCTAGCCTCTGATCTGTATCTGCCATGGTGCTTCACACGCTAAGTATGACACCAGCCATTTGATGGCTTCACAGTCCGGTTGAGAGCACACGCAACTGCAACTTATTATTCATGTCATGAACTAAACGTTTTTTGGAAATCATTAAAAAAATAAATAAATCAATCAATCACTGTAATTAAATAAATCACTGTAATTAGTTCTGCTTTAAAGTGGGAGTGAACTCCTATGGTTGATTTTTACCTATAGGTAAGCATATAATAAGGCTTACCTATAGGTACAGTAAATCTCTTATAAATGTGCATCGTTAAAGATATTTACTTGTTAATCTGCCGGTGAGGTCACAGACGCATGCGCTCTGCAGGAACAGCATACCCGTGCTGTTCCCTCAGAGTCCTGTGCTGTAAACAGGGGCTCCCTAGGAGTGCGGGAGTGACGTCGTCACGGCCCTATGAGTGCGGGAGTGACGTCGTCACGGCCCTATGAGTGCGGGAGTGACGTCGTCACGGCCCTATGAGTGCGGGAGTGACGTCGTCACGGCCCTATGAGTGCGGGAGTGACGTCGTCATGGCTAGTCCAATCAAAAGACCGGAGCCCGCCAATCCGGAAGGAAGATTAGATGAAGATGGAATCAGTCAGTGATTTCAGCACGCCGCTGGAGGGCTTGGTTTTAAACCTGCCTTTCTTGTAATGAGCAAGTACGCCGGTCACACACACACACACACATCATAACTTTGCCTTGCAGGGTTTTTTTTTTTTTCCTTTAAAGGCTGTGGTTTACTACCGCTTTAAATAGACTTTCATAGTAAACCATCATTGGTAAAAGGGGATTGTACAACCGGATACTAACATAGTCAACATACCAGCACCACTTAACCACACATGTGGACTTATTTGTGTCATGCAGTGTGTGATATTTTACAGCATCATTTATTTATGTCATAAGTATATATTTACATTAGGATGGCCAAACAAAATACAATCTCCTTTAGATCTACCACCAACTATGTAATGTAAAGCTGGCTATACATGCATCAATTTTTTTTGATCAGTCAGTAGGGTAATTAAAAAAAAAAAAAAAAACTGAAGGGATTCCCATATCCACACAATTGAGTATGATAGAGGAAACCTCCCTGCTGTAATATTGTATTCTGACAGCCACAACGCATTTGCTGTCAGAATACACTGATCAGGGTTGTAGCCCTGTGGCTGCATGCGCTGATTGAAGCAATATTTTCCAACAAGCACGTTACTTGGATCAAATGCTTTTGAACAAGAACAGCCATGGATGGATCAAAATGTGGCTGGTCCCTGCTGAACTTCAACCATTTAAAAGCCAACTTAAAGGCTAAATTTTCATTCTAGAGAAAAAGAAATGCACATATTTTTGCAGGAAAAAAAAAAGTGCATTTATTTATTTTCTGCAGCCTGCAAAGCATTGCACCCACAATCAATGTCAGGCTCCTGCAGAATCTCAGTATAGCTGTCTACTCATACCTCCCACACAGGCACACTGTCAGGCCTGGTTTACACCTATGCAGGTTGAATATTCCAGGTGCGTTTTTCAATACACCTTTTTGATCCATTGAAGTCTATTGAACTAAAAACAGTCTGCTGGTCCCTGGCCCTTTCAATAAAATGCACAGATGTGAAGGTGACCCATAGGAAGCCATGTTCAATGGACTGTAGTGTGTTTCTGCAAAACTGAAAACGCACAAAAAATAAAAATAGAATAAATGCATAGGTACACTCTATTAAGAAAAAAAATGCATAGGTGTGAACTAGGCCTTACTGGAGAGCAGGAATATCAATGAACTCAACCTGCCCTCAGACAGAATTATAATCTGTCTGCCGCGGTGGAAGACATTCGTTGGAGTTTATTCATTCACAGTTTACTGTAAATGATTGATACGGCCTTGTGGGTGGAGCCCTGCATGGCGGTGCCGTTTTTAAATTGTGATAGTGGGTAAGGGGAGAAGATCCCATAAGTGTAACCTGTTACCAAAGGTGAACTTACATCCTTAGTTGCATAGCTGTTGCTTAAAGGATAATCTACACTAGCATTGGCCCTCTGAAGAGTGATGAGGGGTGGATCACATTTCAGAAGGTGAAAGCATTATGTTGCACCATTTGGCTGGTCCCTGAAGTTGTGATCCATCTATGACCTAATTAATGCGGTTGTATACCCAAAAAAAACAAAAAAAAAAACAAAACCCCTGCAAGACAATGGCATAACGTGCTATATTGCATTGCATACTTGGACATTATAAAATGCTAACCTTGTAACGAAGCCCCCGCAGCAGAGCCTGGTCACCGCTGAGGGGGTTGACGTTTCTTCTGGGTTCGCGGGCTCCGGCGCTGTGAATGGCTGGAGCCCTGATGACATCACTCCTGCACATGCACCCGGGACCCCACAATTCTGGCACGATATGCCAGACCTTCAGAGCACATGCACCACTGTCATCCATGGCTGCATGCAGGGTGACCATCTCCTAAAAAATTGAGGTTTAGATTTACCTTCTACCTACAGGTAAGCCTGGTTTACAACTGCCTGCATACTAGATTGTATAGTGTATGGACAGCCACATAGATAAATGGCAGCTCCAGTGATTGATGACCTGCTATGACCCCAATCACACGTCACTAGTGCCCCATATACCGCCAGTGCCTGTCATCCTGACACTTCCGGAACTCCCGGCCCCCAGTGATCGGACCATGTGACATCACAGCTCCGTCCTCATCACATCATACACAGCCATCTGGTGATGAATGAACAGTGTGCACGGATTACCTCTCCTCTGGGCGCTGTGCTGAACAGGACATCCATTGTTATAGGGCACCCAGATCTTCTTCAGGGGGTTCTGTGTCAGTTCCCGGGGAGAGTCTGCCATGGCCGGAGCCCAGTATACACTGTCCACACACAGCACTGCACAATACTGAGCCCTGAGTGCAGACAAATACAGCCCCGCCCCTCCGCGCTGATTGCACAAACAGCCCGCACCTCCGGAGAACTGACCGAGACTCCACCCAGAGGAGGGGACATTTACCACAAGGACACCTATACATCCGCATTACAGTCTGCCACCGTATTGATACTAGCAGACGCGCATATTACGTGTATGCAGAAACCGAGGCGGATTCTAGCTCTTGCAGGAGATCGGTGAATGGATTAGGATCCCCTCGCATTTTGTTGTATCGGCTTCTTCTAGTGTTTAAGACTGATTAAGGCTGCACTATTAGGCACCTTTCAGATGGAGCGGATCCATCCAAGCAGATTTCTGTGATCAGTGGGGGAACTCTCCGCTGAGCAGGCAGATTGCAGGTCCGTGTCCGCTCCGCATTGACACAGCCCACTCTCCTCTATGGGGCGGTCAGGTGGAAGTGGACATGCCCATTTCCATCCGATTTTTGTCCGATCTGCGAATGGCGAACGTTTCCCCATCTGTCTGTTTTTAGCGGATTGGATGCCGGCGAGTGTCTGCTGCGCCATAGAGAGAGCTATGGATGGTCCAATCGGGTCCGCCTGAAAAACAGGCAGACCTGATCAGTCCACGGTTCTGCTTTTTTCACACCCTGCCCCCTTCCACTACCACAGTTGGCACTTTTTTTTGAGTGGGGGGGGGGGGATACCTGATTTTGACAGGTACCCAATTCCGGGTAAGATAGCCAATCAGCAATTTATAACATTTCCAGTAGGGATAGACCGATATGTTTTTTTTTAAGGGCCAATACCGATATTTTGGTCACAACATATAAGTATCAGCCCATATTTTGTACATTTAAAGTTTTGAAAAATAAAGACAATTTTGACAAAAATCTGGTACTGAACATGTTCATTTTTGTTTAATGCTTAATGGCTGGCTTGCTGGCACCCTGTGGTGGGTGGCTGACTGGCACTCTGTGGTAGATGGCTGGCTGGCACCCTGGGGTGGATGGCTGGCAACCTGCGGTGTATGGCTTGCTGGCACCCTGCGGTGGGTGGCTGGCTGGCACCCTGCGGTGGGTGGCTGGCTCCCTGTGGTAGGTGGCTGGCTGGCACCCTGCGGTGGATGGCTGGCTGGCTTCCTGTGGTAGGTGGCTGGCTGGCTCCCTGTGGTAGGTGGCTGGCTGGCAGAGGGGCTGTGGGTGGCTGGCTGGTAGAGGGCCTGTGGGTGGGTGGGTGGGTGGCTGGCACCCTGTTTGCGAGTGGCTGGCTGGCACCTTGTGGTGGGTGGCTGGCTGGTACAGGGCCTGTGGGTGGCTAGCTGATACAGGGCCTGTGGATGGGTGGCTGGCTGGCACCGGGCTGCTGTGGGTGGGTGTATGGCTGTGATACACTCCCTTGAGACTAGTCCCGACTCCAGATGAGGCTGTCCAAGGTGAGGGAGGCGGCCTAAGAAGGCAGAATGACGCCACAAAAATATCGGCCAGTTCCAGGGCCATTACCGATTTAAAGCGGTAGTATCCCGCTTTTTGACACTTTTACCTACAGGTAAGCCTATAATAAGGCTTACCTGTAGGTACAAATAATATCTCCTAAACCGGCACGGTTTAGGAGATATTTACAGTGCATGCAGCCGCTCGCGCGAGCGGCGCATGCGCTCTGAAGGTCCGGGGGACCTTCAATTAAGTTGCCGGGAGCTTGCCGGAAAAATCACTCCCACGCGCATGCGCGGGATTGACGTCATCGCGGCTCCGGCCAATCGCGCCAGAGCCGTCTCTTCCGGCCAATCAGTGCGCCGGAGCCGCCGAACCCGGAAGAGACGACGAGGGACCATGGCAACGCCCGCAGCGATGTCCGGGGGTCCGTGTCGGGGCTTTGTTTTAAGGTAAGTTACACATAATGGGCTAGTATGCGATGCATACTAGCTCATTATGCCTTTGTCTTGCAGGTTTTTTTTTTTTTTATAGAGTTTACAACCGCTTTAACGGGGAAAGGGCATATCGGCCACTGATATAGCAGCCTTGACGATAATTGGTCTATCCCTTATTTCCAGCCCCTCCTCGTTCCCCCTGCTGCCTTCTGTTGGGACACACAGAGGTCCCAGAAGACAGCAGGACCATTCAAAAAGCACTGCGCATGCTCAGTAGGAAACCGGCTGTGAAGCCTGAAGACTTCACTGCCGGATTTTCTTACTTACAAAGCCAGCAACTGCACCCAAAGCCGATTAAAGAATCAGCTTGGGGTGCTGACATCGTAGGATCCCAGGACCATTAAGTGTCCTTATATTAAAAGTCAGCAGCTACACTAGTTGTAGCTGCTGACTTTACAATTTGTTTTTTTTTTTTTTCTCAAGACTGGGGCTCGACTTTAAATAATGAAATATGATAATAGCTTGACAATTTAGATTAGATTATCTAAAACTGGTCATAGATGGATGCAAAATTGGCCAGTTTAGCAAAAACCAGACACATTTTTAAAACCATAGGTGGCCATCCCTATTCAACAGAAGTTGATCCACTACTATCAAACAGCAATGTTAGGCTGGCCTTAGATCAAAATTCATCCGGTTCAGCAGGGGCCAGCCAGATTTCAATCCATCTATGGCTTTTCCCACTAGAGAGAAATCTAACAACTGGCTTCTTGCAAACAGGAATGTTGGAAAATATCCACTCTGCACATTAAAACCAATAGTCTGCATCACTGATCAGTGTATTCGGACATTATAAGTATACAATAGCACAGTATACAATAGCAAAGGAGGGAGATTCTGTTCACTTTTGTTATACATATATTTTTTTAACAGCCAGCAGCGCACTTGTGCAGGAGTGACATCGATGGGGCTTGGCCATTCAAACAGCCAGAGCCTGCGACCATGGAAGGAAGATGGAATCCCTGACAGTGCGCCCCTGGAGGGATCTGTTTTATATGTAAAACCTGGTACACACTATCATTTTTTTTTTTCGTGCACCCAAGCTGGTTGACCCAAAAAAAACAAAACTGAAGGGCTCAGGAGGAGCCGCTGTACTAACAATCCAATGTTAGTACAGCAATCTCCCCCACTGAGCTATTGTGTTCAGACAGGGGGATGGGCCCCCAGCCAGAGTGCTGATCGGGTCCCGATCGGCAGACCTTTTCAGTCATGCCCTGAAGTACTGGCTTCTGTCAGACCGGCTGCCAAAATGCCGGCCGGTTTCTATTGAACCAGCCCATGCCGCCAGATATTCGGCTCTTAAAGGGTTGTACGCTGGTCTCTGCATTGAAAGGGGGCATATACCATCTCCTGTACCATGACCTGTGACATGCCTGTACCATTATCTGTGCCATGCCTATACCATCACCTGTGCCATGCCCTTACCATGACCTGTGCCATGCCTATACCATCTCCTGTACCATGACCTGTGCCATGCCTGTACCATCACCTGTGCCATGCCTATACCATCACCTGTGCCATACCTGTACCATGACCTCAAAATCACGCAATTTTTTACAGCGTTTTTTGACGCGAAGCAATGCCTATTACATTTTTCTTTTTGCTCCCCCCCCCCCCCCCCCCCGAAAAATTTTGAGCACCAGCCGCCACTGCGCACAACCATCTCTAGGGTTTACAGAGAATGGTCCAAAAAAAGAGAAAATATCCAGTCAGCGGCAGTTGGGTGGACGAAAATGCCTTGTTGATGTCAGAGGAGAATGGGCTAACTGGTTTAAAATGATAGAAAGGCAACAGTAACTCAAATAACCACTCGTTACAACCAGGATATGCAGAATACCATCTCTGAATGCACAATGCATCGAAGCTTGAAGCAGCAGAGGACCACACCGGGCATCACTCCTGTCAGCTAAGAACAGCAAACTGAGGCTACAATTCGCACAGGCTCACCAAAATTGGACAACAGAGGACTGGAAAAATATTGCCTGGTCTGAGGAGTCTCGATTTTAGCTGCAACATGCAGATGGTAGGGTCAGAATTTGGCGTAATCAACATGAAAGCATAGATCAATCCTGCCTTGTATCAATGGTTCCGGCTGGTGGTGTAATGATGTGGGGGATATTTTCTTGTCACGCTTTGGGCCACGGCATACCTGAGTATTGTTGCTGACCATGTCCATATCTTTAGGATTACAGTGTACCCATCTTCTGATGGATACTACCAACAGGATAATGCACCATGTCACAAAGCTCAAAGCATCTTAAACTGGTTTCTTGAACATGACAATGAGTTCAATGTGCTCCAATGGCCTCCACAGTCACCAGAGCTCAATCAAGTAGAGCACCTTTGGGATGTGGTGGAATGGGGGATTTGTATCATGGATGTGCAGCCAGAAAATCTGCAGCAACTTCGTAATGCAATCAGGTCAATATGGACCAAAATCTCTGAGGAATGTTTCACACCTTGTTGAATCCCTTGTAACGAAGAATTAGGGCAGTTCTGAAGGCAAAAGGGGGTCCAACCCGGTACTAGCAAAGTATACCTAATAAAAGTGGCCTGTGAGTGTATGTCTATGTGAAGTTGAGAACCCTCTGTGGGAGGGGCGATACGCATTGACGTGGCTTCCGGTTTCTCAGTCCGTCATTTCTGGTAGCGGTGGAACACATCTTTGGAACGCAAGCCACGTTCAGCTTCAGGCATCGGCAGTTGCTTCCTGGTAGAGCGACACGCAGGCTCTGCTAAGATATATAATTAAAGACCCTAAGATGACTTCTTAATGTAAGTGTATTTTTAATATGATCATTCAATGAAAAGAATGTATTACACGATACGGATTCCTCTCTATGAGTCCCAATGTTGAGGAACACGAGCAGGAGACGTTTCAGGTCCCACTTACCAGGCCAGCTTGATAGACCCACATGCAGTACAGCTGGGGGGGGGGGGGGTCCACAACATCGGGATCAGTGTGTCTCCACATGGGGGAGTGAATCACTGGACACTGCATGAGCACCTTTGGAATCTCTTTACCTTATAATACTTTGTGGAGGAGGAACATTAAGGAAATTTTACTGTCCACATGCTTATTACATCATCTAAGGCACATGTGTCAAACACAAGGCCCACGGGCCGTATCCGGCCCTCCAGGCCATTTTATGTGGCCTCCCACCTCCCCTGCAGCTGCAGGAGAGCTCCAGCCCGCCTCTGTTCCTCCTCTAGACCCGGTACATTCTGCCTTCCAGCAATGCCTCCAGCATCTTCCCAGCAGCAGCACAAGGTAAGGGGGGTGCACTGGGATGTAAGAGAGGGGGGAGGGGGAGGTGGGAAGCTCTTGAGGTCTTAGGTAAAAGTAGGGGATGCTCTGAAAATCTAGTCTTACAGATACAAACTGCACTTCATGGGGAGGCTCTTGATGTATTATGTAAGGGTAGGGGATGCTCTGAAAATCTAGTCTTACAGATACAACCTTCCCTTTGTGGGGAGGCTCTTGATGTATTATGTAAGGGTAGGTGATGCTCTGGACATCTAGTACAACCGGCCCTTTTGAGGGCAATCATAATACTGATGCGGCCCGCAATTCAATTGAGTTTGACACCCCTGATCTAAGGAGTGAAGTTGCACTGACAGCATTTTATTAATTTCTGCAATATTGATGAAGTCTATTGGTCACTTGTTGATTTAATCTGCATCACTTTATTTGGAAGGACTACCTATTGCACTGGTCACGTGTTTATTTATGGATTGGAAATGCACGAATAACACTTTATTTTGAAGCAAGAGAGAGTTTCACTGGACATTTTTTTAAGAACTTTGAGTACCTCAATATTGCACATTGGAGGACTTTCACTGGCTACTTGCTTGTCACATTTATATATTAATTAATGTTTTTGCACTATATGTTTAATCCTAGCAGTATTTTTATTTTTATTTATATATTGATCTTTATTCATATACTTACCTTATTCACTCTGATGCACTTTTTGCACTTAAGGTATTTGAGTAATCACTAGGGTGTCTCCAGTAGGACATGGTTTTTCCCAAGTTGGTGTCGATTGGGAATTTGTACTACATCTATATAAAATTTATCTTAAATTGTTGTGGGTTTTGGGTGGTGCACTGAAGAGTTTACTACTTATTTATCAAATAACCCCTCGTTACAACCAAGATATGCAGAATACCATCTTTGAATGCACAACGCATCAAAGCAGCTCTACTTCAATCAAGTAGAACACCTTTGGGATGTGGTGGAATGGGGGATTTGCATCATGGATGTGCAGCCAACAAATCTGCAGCAACTGCTGCGATCAGGTCAATATGGACCAAAATCACACCTTGTTGAATCCCTTGTAACGAAGAATTAGGCAGTTCTGAAGGTATAAGGGGGTCCCAACCGGTACTAGCAAAGTATACCTAATAAAGTGGCCTGGGAGTGTATGACCCTTCGCTTGACTTTATCCAGCCCTTGGAGCACTATTTCTCACACTGACACCAGCAGCAGGGCGTAAGTCCAGCTACAGATAGGGCACTATTCCTCCCACTATTACCAATGATGGGGCACTTCTCCTCCCACTAATACCAATGATGGGGCACTATTCCTCCCACTAATACCAATGATGGGAGACTTTTCCTTAAACACTAATACCAATGATAGGGCATAATTCCTTCCACTAATACCAATGTTGGGACACTATTCCTTCCACTAATACCAATGTTGGGACACTATTCCTTCCACTAATACCAATGTTGGGACACTATTCCTTCCACTAATACCAATGATGGGGCACTATTCCTTCCACTAATACCAATGATGGGGCACTATTCCTCCCACTATTACCAATGATGGGGCACTTCTCCACCCACTAATACCAATGATGGGGCACTATTCCTCCCACTAATACCAATGATGGGGCACTATTCCTCCCACTAATACCAATGATGGGGCACTATTCCTTCCACTAATACCAATGATGGGGCACTATTCCTCCCACTAATACCAATGATGGGGCACTATTCCTTCCACTAATACCAATGATGGGGCACTATTCCTTCCACTAATACCAATGTTGGGGCACTATTCCTTCCACTAATACCAATGTTGGGGCACTATTCCTTCCACTAATACCAATGTTGGGGCACTATTCCTTCCACTAATACCAATGATGGGCACTATTCCTTCTACTAATACCAATGATGGGGGCACTATTCCTCCCACTAATACCAATGGTGAGGGCACTATTCCTACCACTATTACCAATGGTGGGGGCACCATTCCTTCCACTAATACCAATGATGGGGGCACTATTCCTCCCACTAATATCAATGATGGGGGCACTATTCCTCCCACTAATACCAATGGTGGGGGCACTATTCCTCCCACTAATACCAATGGTGGGGGCACTATTCCTCCCACTATTACCAATGGTGGGGGCACTATTCCTCCCACTATTACCAATGGCGGGGGCACTATTCTTCTCATCATTACCAAAAGATGGGCACTATACCTCCCACCATTACCAGGGATGGGCACTATTCCTCCCAAGCGATGTTGCTGGTGACATAACCAGCGCATGCACTCTAAAGGGACGGTATACCTGCGCTGTACCTTCAGAGCGCATTGCCGGAGCCCATGGCTCCCATGCACATACGTGGGAGTGAAGTTACCGTGACTCCGACCATTCACACAGCAGGAGCTCACAAACACGGAAGGAAGACCAGGTGATGATGGCAGCGCTAGGTATCTGTGACAGTGCTGCACGGCAAGGATCCACTTTGCATACAAATCTGTTATAATGTGCTAGTATGTAGGGGAGGGTGCTTAGAGATAGATAAGCAGACAGTTTGTTTATTTCCTCCAATCAGCTCACACAGTGCTGAATGAGGAAACAAGATTTGTAACACGATGTGCACTTTCTAAAGAATGCAGAAAAGGAAAGACAGCAGATATACATTTAAAACTTATGTAGGCAGATTTGTTTCATCTCTGTGTATCATCTCAGGCTGTTCACTTCACTGGGTATAGGAGAGGGTTTACAACCAATTACCCTACAGGGGGGCCCAAGTAATTTTTGTTTCAGTGGCGGTTAACTACCGCTTTAAAGCGGAGTTTCGGGCACAAAATCAATATTTTTTTTTGTGCCCGTCCGCTTGTTCCCCTTCACCTGAAAAGGAATTGGATAGTTAGGTTTTTTTTTTTTTATTTACTCACCTTGTAATTGAAGATCGAATATACTCACCTAGTCTTCACTTCCTCCCTCTGTGCCGCGGCTCTGCCGTCACTTCCGGGCTTGCACTGATTCCTGGGAGCTGAACGTCATCGCTCCCAGGAATCAATGCGACGGCACCGGCCCCGCTCGTCACTTCCGGGCGACGCCGCATTCCCCTGCTAAACAGCTTCTGGGCATGCCCAGAAGCTGTGGAGGAATGCGGCGCCGCACCGGAAGTGACGAGAGGGGCCGGTGCAGGCGCATTCTGGGAGAAGAAGACGCCGAAGAGGACCGTGCCGGCTTCAGCTGCCCACAAGAGAGATGGAAACGCTGTGGAAGAAATTTTATAAGTGAGTATTTCTTCTAAAAGGTAAGTGCGAACCAGGACAGATCAGAGGCTAGCCATTGTGGAATGTACTAGCCCTGACTGTCCCGGGGATATGTTTGTTGAAAAATGATTTCTGTGCCCGGAACTCCGCTTTAAGTTGCTTATTCACAGAGCTTTTTTTCTCAGTAACTAGGATCAGGAACATAACCCCCCAAATCCCACCTCCCCACCCCACACCCTCCAAACTGCACCAAATAGTAGGTGTGGTCCAATTTCACTAACAATGGGAGGGTCTTAAAGAGGCATTAAGTACCAGAAGTGCATTGCGTGCAGAGTTTGGGGGTGTGCTACGTGCAGAGTTACCTCTGTATCCAGATTTCTTTTTCACCCCACTTTTCACCCCTCTTCGGCTCTAACCTCTGCATGGAAAACACCCCCCCCCCCCTCTTAAAAGCTCCACTATCTTCCACATGTCTTACTTTTGTTGCTGTATTAAGCTAAAGCACCCATCCCGCTCTGGTACCTCCCTGCACACTGTGGGTGGTTGGCCCCTCCTCATTTGCAGGGAATTCATTCCGTGGGGGTGTCGGCATCTGCAAAGCACCCTCGGCACCCGCTTCTCCCTTTTCCCCACCCTGCATCCAGTGGGAGCCACTGGGATATACGCTATCACTTGTAAATACAGAAGCCGGTCTTCTGTGTTTACAAGTGACAGTGGTGAGCAGGGAGCCAAGGGCCTGAGCCAGAGGTGGTGGAACTGAGTTCCACCAAGTTCCAGCTGAAAAAAAGCCCTGCTTATACATATGACAGCTACCACTCCTGTTTTCAGCAGCAAGTGCTGTCCATGTCAGTCAACTTGTACCTTGCCACACAGTGCAAGTCTGGGAAATATGCTGTATAACCAGCCTGAGTCAGTAGTTTGCTAATATGAAATTTAAGTGGCTGACATTCGTCATGCTACAGATCTGTATAGGGGTGAATCAGGTTGCATCCTCCAAGGATTATTTGTCTCTGAGCACCGTCTACTTCCTGGACTAAATCGCATACACACACCTTGCTGTTGCACCAAGTCATTGTTCACCTCATATTCTTGGGTCACAGAATCAGAGCATTCATAGCATGCAATTCAATTTCACGGAACATCACACATCAACTTTTAAATCCAAAGGCGTGTTTGTCTTTACAAGTGAGAAGAAGGTTTTTAGCAATAGGAGAGAGACATCATATCCTGGAATTCTTTATTACCCAATAACATTAGTTGCAACAGACCTATTAATGATGAGTGATTTAATCATTGAACTTGGCTTACTACACAACTGTACGGTTACATTTTTTGGTGATGTCAAATCTAACACTTTAATTTTGGGTAAACGTTTAACCCAGAGCAGCAGCAAATATAAAAAAAAAAAAAAAAAACACATTAATGCTGAACTTTATTGTTTATTTTCTGCATACGTACTTTGGGCCAGCTTGGCTCAATCGAAGGACGCATAGCTGATATACAGAAGGCAGCTCAGAATAATGTAAATGACTGCGATTAATCTTTGCTACATATAGTGAGAGCATCCCCTATATTATTGTATCTGCAATCACAATCAACCCCCATGTGGACACTAGCTCAACTTGATAGATGGACTTTATTCTTAAAGGCTAAGTCTTCCTTTTTTTTTTTTTTTTTTCTTTTCTAAAATCCAGCTCCCCTATGTACCAATATACCATTAATGTACCTCAGTGGCAGAAAAATAAAAGCTCTCTTTTATTTTGAGAACAAGGCCTCCCTTAACCCTTGCTGTATTTCTTAGAAAGCTTCATCACTTGCTGGTTTGTAGATTTGGAACAGAGAAACCAGTAAGACACATGAAGAAGTTTACCGCTGATCTCATTGGCACACACCCTTCACCCATTAACTATGTTTGCACAGCATCTAGTGGTGCACCGAAATTTCGGCAACCAAAATCTTCGGCCAAAAATGGGCCTATCCCATTTCGGCCTAAAACGGGTCAAAGATGCTGAAAATGAATGGCTGCAGGAAGGGGGCGCAACGCAGGTGAAGTGTGTATGAACTAACACACCGGGCAAGCGGCCACTAATAGCTGTAACTGTGAGCCCTTCACTTCCCTGTCAGGCGGGTATCTCCACTTTATTCCTCCGCCAGGCGCCGACCGCTTTAGTCTGAGCTACACTGGTTGCTAGGATGGCCAGCCGACTGGCATCTAGCAACCATTGATGTCCCTAGGAGAGGTTGTGTTGTGGTTGTGTTGTGATTACATGGCAAAGGCTCCCAAAGTGCAGTAAACTCACCAAAAACTCCGGTAACGCACCATGTTCCACTCAAACAAAAAAAAAAGTTCTAGAGCTTCTCTGGGGCGATTGTTGAGCGTAGTCAAGTGAATGGGCTACCGTATGCATGACAAGTAAATGCTCCAAAACACTAAAAAAAAAAAAAAAAAAACACGCATGCCCGAATGTGAGTTTTCGCTATGTGGAGATGTAAACAAGGCCTGACATCTGAAGTTTCTCCATCCACTCCCTCCTATGTACTTGTATAAAAATGGCCATACACTATGAATACACTTTGAATACACTTTGAATAGATTGGTCAGGTGGGCCCTCCTATTCCAATTTGTATCAAATCAGGCAGGCCCTTGTACTACATAGCTGATGGGAGAGCTAAAGGAGATTGTACGTTCAGATTGTATAGAAAGTGGGTGGAAGGTGGTATTGTAATAAGGGTGGTGTGGTCCAAAGTGGTGAACACACCCTATCACGCCCTCTTCTGTGATGCAACAAGGAAGTGAAGGCTTCTGGAAGATGACCTACTGGAAGTTATAGAATCTGTAAATCATTTTCAAAATTTAAATAAACGGACAAGATTTTAAACCTGCTGTGGATAAGGTAAGGGAGAGAAAGCACATTGGGTTGACTGGGCCATAAATGGCATTTGATTTATTAATAAAATTAAAAGATTGTTTTTATATACTGAAAGCATGATGGACTATTTTGAATCTTTCCGAGTACTGGCACTAAGATGTTATGAGATTCAAAGTGGTTCTGAAGCCTAAACACTTTTTACCTTATTCCATTCCTTGCATTAAGGTAAAAAAAGTTTAAGCTAAAGTATTGCCCCCTCACTCGATCCAGCCCTGTGCCCCTAATGCCTCGTACACACGCAACGATTATCGGCCGACCGATTGGCCGCTTTTGTCCAGTGTTGTTGTGTTGGTTGAAATGTGCTCTAGACTGCACACGAATTTTATCGGCCAACAAAAACCAACTTCAGAAGTGATGTCATGTTCTGGTTTACTTTTCGTGTGTTTTTTCTTCTCTGAGCACGCCCAGTCTTGCTCATCACATTTTTGTCTGCCGAAATCTGTACTTAACTGACGGAAAATCGGCCGTTGTGTTGACCGCCAACAAAAATTTTATAGCATGCACATCAGATTTTGTTCGGCCGAAAAGTCGGAGTCAGTTGTCGGAAGCATCATACTAACAAGCCGAAAATCGGCCGATCGGACGTTGGTCGAAAATTCACGGCCAACTATCGATGCGTGTGTACGAGGCTTTACTTTCCAGACTCCCTCGTTTTGCTGAGGCAGCAGGAGCCGATGGCTTCGCTGTCAATCAAAGCCAGTGACAAAGGAGCCGGAGGTGAGGCTGAACCAAACTGTTGACTATGGACACAGATGTGCCACACTAGGAAGTGCCTTCCTAAGGTGACACACCGAGAAGAAGAGGAGCCAGGAGCACCAGCAGGTGACCTGAGAAGAGGAGGTCAGAGGCTGCTCTGTGAAATTCCTGTTTGACATTTTTAGAAAAAAGCCAGAAGGCCGTGGTGGGAGAGGATAAAATAATACCATCTTAGAAGGGAATACCATTTTGAGGGCTGAAATCACCTTGCCCTAAAATATGCTTACCCAGCTGTAGGAGAAACACCAGTTAGAGTGTATTTCCACATTTGCTGCCAAACTGTGATAGAACCCACTTTAAGTTATGCTATGTGAATTGGGACATGTAAATATAAAGGATAAGTTCCCCCTGATTAGAACATGTTACAGCCCATATTTAGGGTTTAACATGTAATTATTATTATTATACAGCATTTATATAGCGCCAACGGTTTACCCAGCACTTTACAACTTTAGGGTAGACAGTGCAACTACAATACACTTTAATACAGTAAGAATCAGAGGACCCGGCCTGTTAGTGCCTGTAATATGTTCTTGTTCTGCCCCTCACTCCTTTAATGCCCTCCCTCATTGTGAGAGTGGGTGGGGATTCTTGTCAGATTTTAAAAACGGCACGGCTGTGAATGAAAAAGTCCTGTCTGCCACTGAGCTGATGGTCATGCCCATAGTTCATTAACACAGCCTACAGCTCTAAAAATGAGAGCCTGTACAGAGGCAACAAAGCTGTAGGCAGTGTGCAGGACCCCGACAAGTAAGGGAAGGCTAGAGCCTTTTAATATATTAAACGGTTCGATTTTTAATTCTGTGTGTAAAGGGGCGGTCACTGGGAGTGAAAGACGGATACTTAATAGTTTGAATCGCTTCAAGTGGGACAGTAATATTTGTCAGCTGTTTGATTCTGAACATGAAAGAGCTAATCACATTGGCTTCTGTTCCATGTCCTTCAATGTCAGAGACTGGCTTTCCCTACTGTTTGTGTATTGAGATAATGCCTATTCCATGTACTTCAATGTAGGGGGCAGACAGACTGTCAATGGCAGTCTTGTCCTATTGTCTGTTTTGAGATGGAATGTGTATTGTGTTAAGTCTGCCTGTCCCATTGTTAAATGTTAATGACCTCACATTGTTCTGTCCAGATGGCTAGATAATTAGTTCAGGTTAATTATGTTTCTGTATACAATTTAATCTGCATATGATAAAGTAATCAGGCAGAGGGGAGGGATTGTGTACACTGTATGGGAGTGACTGAGTGTAAAACTCCGTTTTTATTGGATTGTGAATTTCATGTCTTGTTCCCTACAAGGTCCACCTGGGCAGTAACCTTGTGGGGGAAAATAGCAGCTGTACCATTAAACCTAGATGTCTCTTATTGGGGGAATCTGCTACAAGGGATTGCTATTATGCTCTTCATACTCCCTTGAATAATCACTAAGCTCTTGTAAGAGCTTGTTCCTGTTTCACCTCTGGGGAAAGAGAGGTTCACCCACTGGAACCTGGAGCCTTGTCATAGGTACAGGGTGGGTAGGAGACGGCGAGACCCCAACCAAGCTGCGGCGGTTCGTGGGGTCTGAGGTGGTTATGGTGCCTGGTGGAGTGCTTGGAGCCCTCGGGAAGCACTAGGAGCATCAGTCAACGGAGGTACCCAGTCAGGGTGTCTGTTTCCGTTACAGGTGGTAATGGTTTCTGCCTAAGACTGGGTTGTATCCAAAGAAAATACATGATTTGTGAAACTGGTGGATACCCTGACTTTCAGCCTACTGCCTACCTGCATTCTGCGTGTAGGCAGCCCAATCCTTTCAATGGGTTTTCCTACTCACAGAAACGGATGGGAAAAAAAATCCCAGACTCTCTTTCAAATATCGCTGCACCAAGTCACATGTTTGCTGCAGCACCATGCAATTTGGCAAACGCAAAAATGCACGCATTTTCTGATGCGTGGTGGTGCCATTAAAAGTTAATGGCACCCCTGCACTCTACTAAAGAGCAGCATGTTTTCCCTGACAAGCACACTTTCAATTCCACACAAGTGTGAACCTAGCCGAAGTCTGTTTCTTTCCCCATCTTTAACCACTTCTTGACCAGAAGGTTTTACCTCCCTAATGACCAGGCTATTTTTTGCGATACGGCACTGTGTTACTTTAACTGACAATTGCGCGGTCGTGCAAAGCTGTGCCCAAATAAAATGTATGTCTTTATCCCACAAAAAAAGCTTTCTTTTGGTGGTATTTAATCACCTCTGCAGTTTATTTTTTGCACTAAAAACAAAAAAAGTGCGACAATTTTGAAAAAAAAAAAATGTATACATTTTTTACTTTCTGCTATAAAACACAGCCAATAATTTTTTTTTTTTTAATCAAATTTTTTCATTAATTTAGGTCAATATGTATTCTGCTACATATTTTTTGGTAAAAAAAAAAAAATCCTAACAAGTGTATATTGATTGATTGGTTTGCATAAAAGTTATATAGTGTCTACAAACCATGCAATATTTTTATGAAATTTTTACTTTTTATTAAAGATGGCGGCGATCAGCGATTTTTAGCAGAACTGCGGCATTGTGGCGGACAAATTGGACATCTGATAACAATTTGTCCAAATAATATGTGCCAAGTGATATTTAAACAAATCCAAATAGTTAAAGTGTCCAGTGCTTAAATAAATAGATCAATAAGTAAATTCATAAATAAGTGTGACTCTCCTCTTGAGGCATCAAAGGTGCTCAGTGCTGATCTGCTGACATAAACTATTGTGGAGATTCAAAAAAGTGCTCAGTGCTCATCCATCCGGGTGCTCCCCTCTCAGTCCCCTAATCACCGGACTGTAAGAGGAGTCAAGCCTTATAAATAAACCTCAGCGGTAAGGATCCCTGGGTAAGCCTCCAGTATCAAGACTCCACAGAACACCATCTCCTCTTATTAATGCAGCAGCCTCCGATATAACTCATCCAGAATCAGATCCACTATAAAAATGTTTAAAAAGAACGAGACCTCATCGTGCAGTATTATAGACTTTATTCCAAAAAAATAAAATTGCACTAACAAAGTTTAAAATACAATCAGGCGGTTGAATTTTCTATTTTAACCGCTTGCCGACCGCCGCAAGTAAATTTACTGCGGCGGTCAGCCCCGGCCAGGCAGAGTGACGTTAATTAACGTCACTAGCCTGGGAGGGTCTGGGGAGCGAGCGCGTGCCCGCGGAGGCGCGCTCCCGCGCGGTCACGGACCCCCCCCGCGCGTGTGACCGGCGGACCCGATGTCCGCCGGTCACTCGGCGATCGTCGGGGGAGAGGGAGAAAGTCAGGCGGCTTGTGTAAACAAGCTGCGTGTCATTCTCCTCGGTGTAAAAACCCTGATCACACAGTTCTACTATGTAGAACCGTTGATCAATGTCCTTACACCTCAAGCCACAGCCAATCACAGTAAGAATCACGCCCCTAGGGACACACACAGCCCCTCCCTCTCAAATAAAGTTAACCCCTTCACTACCAGTGTATTTTTACAGTAACAGTGCATATGTATAGCACTGATTACTGTAGAAATGTCACTGGTAACCCCAAAAGTCTCAAAAATGTCAGTCAAGGGTCCGATCTGTCCGCCACAATGTCGCAGTACCGCAAAAAAAAAAAAAAAAAAAATCGCAAATCGCCGCCATTACGCGTTAAAAAAAAAAAACAACAAAAATGACAAAAATCTTTCCCTTTGTTAGTAAACGCGATAACTTTTGCGCAAACCAATAAAAATACGCTTTTTGCGATTTTTTTTTACCAAACATATGTAGCATAAAACAAATTGGCCGAAAATGTTAAAAAATTTTGATTTTTACATTTTTTTTGGGGAATTTCATATAAAAAAATGTGAAAAATATTGTTATTTTTGCAAAATTTACGCTCTTTTTTTGTTTATAGCGCAAAAAGTAAAAAGCGCACAGGTGATCAAATACCACCAAAAGAAAGCTCTGTTTGTGGGAAAAAAAGGACGTCAAATTCGTTTAGGTACAGCATCGCACGACCGCGCAATGGTCCGTTAAAGTCACACAGTGCCGAATCGCAAAATACCCCCTGGTCGTTTAGCAGCCAAATCCTCTGGGGCTTAAGTGGTTAAACGCTGTAAGTGCAATTTTATTTGATTTGGAATAAAGTCTATAATACTGCACGATGAGGTCTCTCTCTTTTTAAACATTTTCATGGTGGATCTGATTCTGGATGAGTTATATCGGAGGCTGCTGCATTAATAAGAGGAGATAGTGTTCTGTGGAGTCTTGATACTGGAGGCTTACCCAGGGATCCTTACAGCCAAGGTTTATTTATAAGGCTTGACTCCTCTTACAGTCCGGTGAGTAGGGGACTGAGAGGGGAGCACCCGGATGGATGAGCACTGAGCACTTTTTTGAATCTCCAAAATAGTTTATGCCAGCAGATCAGCACTGAGCATCTTTGATGCCTGAAGAGGAGAGTCACACTTATTTATGAATTTGCTTATTGATCTATTTATTTAAGCACTGGACACTAACTATTTGGATTTGTTTAAATATCACTTGGCACATATTATGTGGACAATTTTTTAGCACCCCTGTATTTATTCATATATGAAATAATATACATGTATGTTCACAAGGTTGAACTTAGCACTTTATAATATATTTACTCATATATACGGTATGTGGTTTATTTATATTGGTTATATATTTATTTATTTATTGTTTGTACATATTTAAACACTGTATTTTTGCACATATTTATAGTATGAGATATATATATTTAATTTAATCACATAGCAGCGCTGATACTTTTTAATAGAATACATGAAAAAGGTCCTCCCTTTTTTATCAACAGCAGCTTTATTTATAGATATTTTTTTATTTCCTGAGCGCAGGCACCTCCCCATAAATTGGACATCTCACACTTTTTGGGACCAGTGACACGAATACAGTGATCTGTGCTAAAAAAAAATGCACGGTTACTGTACGAATGACACTGGCAGAGAAGGGGTTAACGTCAGGGGCGATCAAAGGGTTAAGAAAATTGGGAACGACCATGGCGTCCAAAAAGCGTTTTTTGCGCAAAAGCGCTTTTAGATAAACTGGAAAACAGCAACAGCGAAACGGAACAGCAACATTTTTTTTAGTTTTGGTGCAGAATGAGTAGTTTCATCAAATTCTTCATTATTTTCAAACTCATTCTGCTCCAAAAAAAAAAAAAAAAATTTGGGAAGTATTTTAAATGATTGTTCAGAATTTCCAATGGAGCTATGTGCCAGAAAGAGACATCAGAATCGTCGCTGTCGTCACTTTCCATACCTGATGACAAATTTTCCCACGAATCGCTATCGCTCAGTTCTTAAAGTAACTCCGTTTCGCTGTCCCTGTTTTTCAGTTTGTCTAAAAGCGCTTTTGCGCAAAAAGAACACTTTTTGGACGCCATGGTCGTTCTCAATTTTCCAGGTACAAAGCACAGGCAGGGCACTGGAATAGTCACCAAGTGCAATCCTGTGGTGAAATGGCATGATACAGTGTAATCCGTTAGGATCACAGCTTTGTATCATGTCATTTGGTGTATTTCCATTTTTGAAATTGCCGCCGGTTCCACCCCCCCTGCATCGCGACGCTTGCACTGAAGGGCACCGGAAGACAGCTTTGAAGAAACTGGCGTCTTGCCAGTGAAACGCGTCAGCGTTTGCGTCATTTGCCCACAGCTGATGGACCCGGTATCTCTGTAACTTCTGGACGAATGCACGGCGGGTTCCTCCTTGTTCCCTCGCCTTCAACTCCTTACACCGGATGTAAGGTCAGGCCGTGTCCGACGGACCTGAACGCCTAACCAGGAAGCAAGTAGAGAGAGGGCAGAAGGAGAGCACCACATGAGGAACGCCAACACCGGCATGTCCGGTGATATCCACACAGAGATACAGATACTCCTGGACCCATGCTACGACCTATATTGAGGACACCTTCATGGTAAATCTGAGAATCTTTTCCTTACTTTACATCTGCATATACCATCTATGGGTTTGACTGGAACTTACAACTGAATCAAAGGCTGACTCTTTTGCCTATCCACCACTGCCATCCATCCCTTTGCTTAATTACAAGGCTTATTCCTACATATATCATTGCTTTATCTATACAACCTAGCCATTTGACTATTGTCGCAGTTAAATACCTAGCCGTTTCAGCCACCATAGAGTCTGACGTGCTATTTTTCCAGCCAATTGTAGCTATCCAGGTTAATGGTGGTCCATCATTACTGTCTGTTTTTAATTTCTTTTATTGTACATTGCTGTGCCACATCCTCTCACTTGTATACAAGTGTCCATATCGGCATAAGTGCCTAATAAAGCTTTTTTTCACATACATTTGTGTGGTCTGCCTCATGGGTGCCCATAGTTGATCCTTTTTATTGTGGAGGATCCCTTATCTTCCACAAGTTTTTTCTATAGTCCTCTTGTGTTTGATCAACGGTCACCTGGGGGGGACTTAACTCTTCAGTGTATTTTTCATTTATAACCGTCTAAGGCCATTTATGGGAACATTATTTAGGTTTTTTTCATTATATGTCAACTAGTTGACAAGATTTTTGTTGTTCATTGGATATTGTATGCTCACACATATTTAAAGGGACCACCGTTTAGGAGATACAGACTTGCTTTCTAACTGCAATCTTATGTATTGCCGGCATTATCAAAGCAGCAAAATGCATTTATTCTTTCTCAATTGACTATCTTTGACATTTCCCAATAATGTCTGTGAGCCCCCACAGACCTTGTTTTTTCTCATAGGTAAAAATCTGATTGTATCATCTGATGTCTTTAGAACAGTGGTTCTTAACCTGGGTTCGATCGAACCCCAGGGGTTCGGTGAGTCAGTATCAGGGGTTCGGCGGGGGGGCAACAGGGCAATGGCTCCCCCCGAGAAAATATTACTGATTGTGAGGCCAACCCCCCCCCCCCCCCGGGAAATCAGAGCTGCGGTCGGGACGACTCACAGCCATTACACATAGACACTTGACGCTCTGCCCCCTGTACCTCCCCCAGCAGGTTTCCAGCCTATCTCCTGCAGGCTGCTTGCTGCTTGAGTGGGCGGGATGGGGATGTACCTGACCACGGAGATTGCGCCCGCCTGGAAGAGGGAAGTGTGAGCAGCTGAGCAGAGGGAGCCGAGTTAATGTTCCTGGAGGTAGGCTCAGCTAGCTGTACATGGTGGATTAGTTTGCAAGCACCTCTATGCTAAGTCTCCTGAGTTACTGCAGCTTAGCATAGAGGTGCTGTTAGCTGACAAATGGAAATGAATGTCCTTTTCATTTAGCTCAATAAGCATTGTGAAAGCCCCCTGGTGTGTGCCCTCCTGAAACCCCATGGTATGCCCTCCCAACCCCCCCCCCCAGTGTGTGCCCCCCTGACACCCCATGGTATGCCCTCCCAACCCCCCCCCCCCAGTGTGTGCCCCCCTGACACCCCATGGTATGCCCTCCCAACACCTCCCCCCAGTATGTTCCCTCTTGACACCCCATTGTATGTCCTCCCAACCCCCCCAGTGTGTGCCCTCCTGATACCCCATGGTATGCCCTCCCAACACCTCCCCCCAGTGTGTGCCCTCCTGACACCCCATGGTATGGCCTCCCAACCCCCACCCCAGTGTGTGCCCTCCTGACACCCCATGGTATGCCCTCCCAACCCCACCCCAGTGTGCCCTCCTGACACCCCAAGGTATGATCTCCCACCCCCCCCAGTGTGTGCCCTCCTGATACCCCATGGTATGCCTTCCCAACCCCCCCCCCCAGTGTGTGCCCTTCTGGCTCCCCCAGTGTGTGCCCTCCCAACCACTGATGTGTGCCCTCCTGACACCCAGTGTGTGGCCTCCTGACTCTCCACTGGTGTGTGCCCTCACTACCCTCCCCCACAGTGTGTGTCCTCCTGACCCTCCCCCCAGTGTATGCCCTTCCAACCCCCTGGTGTGTGCCCTCATAACCCCCCAGTGTGTGCCCTCCTGACCCTCCCCTGGTGTGCCCTCCCAGCCCCTTGGTGTGTGGCTTTACTGATCCCTGTACACTGTCCTATCCTCTGTCCTGTCAACTCCTGTCCTCTGCCCTATTCTCTGTACACCGTCCTACAGCCTACTGACCACTCTATCCTTCCCTACAATCAACTGACCCGTATACACTGCCCTACATGCTACTGGCCTCTGTACACTGCCCTACATCCTACTGACCTTTCTACACCGCCCTAAAAACTACTGACCCCTATACACTGCCCTACATGCTACTGACCTCGCTACACTGCCCTACAAACTACTGAGCACTGTACACTACCCTACAAACTACTGAGCACTGTACACTACCCTACAAACTACTGACCACTGCACACTGCCCTACAAACTACTCACTACTGCACACTGCCCTACAGCCTACTGACCTCTGTACGCTGCCCTACAGCCTACTGACCTCTGTATGCTGCCCTACATACTACTGACCTCTGTACATTTTACTTTGTATGATACGTTTAATTCAGTTCTGTAAACAACACCTTATTTTCTGGCAGTGCCCCTCCCAGGGACTAGACTCATAAAATCATATTTTATTTTTCCAATTAAGAAGGGTTCGGTGAATGCGCATATGAAGCTGGTGGGGTTCAGTACCTCCAACAAGGTTAAGAACCACTGCTTTAGAATCTTTAGCATAGTTGAAAAAACAAACAGTCTGCCATGCTGTACTTTGTTCGGTAGGGAAGAGAGAGAGTTATTAAAATGCAAGCTTTTCTGCAGTAACGGTAACCATGGGATACCACACCCCTGTACATCACTGTTGCTTTTGCACTCACTCAGTAAGCTCTTTATACTTTTACTGCAGCAACCTATTAGCGCAAAAAGCTTTCCACCTAAATATGTTATTGTTGCACCACCTTGTGGTCATTTCAAGCAGTTGCAATTGAATAATATAACTAAGGCAAAACTTTTTTTTTGTTTTAGATACAGTGGAGAGGGATTAGAACCAGGGATAGGCACGAACCAAGGCTGTGGCAGACATTTTCCAAAGTACAGACCTTAGTGAAGGACACCAAGGTACATTTACAATTTAAACCATACAAAAAAAAAACAAACAAACACTCTGTCTACTCTCTGGCCTAGTTCTACAAGTACAAATAAGTTTAAAATAACATTTATGTAAAGACTGCTTGTGGTATACTGTTATAAAATGTTTAAAAGATCTTCAAAATTCAAACAGGGTCCCCATAGATCTCCCTTTAGAGCAGGCCAGGGTCCCTATCGATCCCCCCTTTAGAGCATGGTCCCCATAAATCCCCCTTCAGAGCAGGGTCCCCCAAAGATCCCCTTTAGAGCAGGCCAGGGTCCCCATAGATCCTCCTATAGAGAGGGGTCCCCAAAGATCCCCCTTTAGAGAAGGGTCCCCCAAGATCCCTTTTAGAGAAGGGTCCCCAAAGATCCCCTTTTAGAGCAGGGTTCATATTGGCGCTTTTCCACTGCATGGAACCGAACGGTTCGGCTCGCTTTTGTGCTTTTCCACTGCTAGTACCGCATGGTATGGTGTAGGAACGGTTCGGTACGGTACGGTACAGCGGCACTTTTACACTGCATGGAACCGAACGGTACGGCTCTCAAAAACAGTTCCACCTCGCTTTGTGGTTCCAAGAGGTACCATACCCGGTACGATATCCCACAATCCTTTGCATGCAGTCACTACTAGCCACTGATTGGTCAGAGAATCCCACCCACCCTGTTGTTATCCCACCCACTTAACTTTAGTACTACTTTAGTGGAAAAGTAAACCATACCGTACCGAACCGTTCCAACACCGTACCATGCAGTACCAGCAGTGGAAAAGCAAACTGGGCCAAACAGGGCCGAGTAGAGCCGAGCCGGTACTTGCAGTGGAAAAGTGCCAATAGATTCCCCTTTAGAGAAGGGTCCCCATAGATCCCCCTTTAGAGAAGGGGTCCCCAAGATCCCCCTCTAGAGCAGGGTCCCTATAGATCCCCCTTTAGAGAAGGGTCCCCATAGATCCCTTTTAGAGAAGGATCCCCAAAGATCCCCTTTTAGAGCAGGGTTCCTATAGATTCTCCTTTAGAGAAGGGTCCCCATAGGAATCTTTGGGGACCCTTCTCTAAAAGGGGTCTATGGGGACCCTATTCTAAAGGGGGATCTATAGAGACCCTTCTCTGAAAAAGGGGGACCCTGCTCTAAAGGAGGATATGGGGACCCTTCTCTAAAAGGTGATCTATGGGGATCCTGCTCTAAAGGGGGATCTATTGGGACCCTGCTTTAAAGGGGGATCTATGGGGACCCTGCTCTAAAGGGGGATCTATGGGGACCCTGCTCTAAAGGGGGATCTATGGCATCCCTTTAGAGCAGGCCAGCATCCCCAAAGATACCCCTTTAGAGCAGGCTACATAGGGTCCTCCATGGATCCCCCTTTAGAGCAGGCCAGGCAGGGTCCCCCATATATTTCCCTTTAGAGAAGGCAAGGCACTAGGCAGGGTCCAACCATAGATCTCCTTCTACTTTAATGATCCATTCTGATTTTAAATGCTGGACTCGCTGTTATAGAGGACACATACTCACAATGCAGAATAAATGAAGAGTTGACTTACGTCTCTCATGAGAAGCTGGAGCCCGGGCGGCATGGGGCATGCTGCGCACTGCGGAGACCGGTCATGGACGGCACGGGCAGCAGGTTAGAGGAGGAACTTGTAAGTTCCTTCCGTTTTCCTTCTCTTAGTCCTCCGCTCTGAAGGACTCAGGGCCTGGGGGCAGGGCAACCAATGTGCAAGGCGCAACTTGAGCATTAGTGCACCTGATTGGCTAGGACGTCGGAACGGTCCTACCAACCAGCAGGCAGCAGCGTGGGATGTGGAAGTTAGCTGTGACTGTAACTGACTGCACTGCCACCGCGGACCCTACGGACCCGTGTACGGACACCTTGCCGATCCCTGATTAGAACACCTGTCAGTTTGTATTGCTGTGTATGCCCCGTTAGGGAGATTCACTCGCTGTATGTCCTGTCTACCGTTATCGAAAAAGTGCAATGAAAAGAAAATCACATATTTTGGGATGACACCAAACAGAAATAAAGGGGAATCTTCCAATTGGGACACTACTTCTGGTAACACTGTTGACAAACTGGGATTCCCTAATTTTTGAGGGATTTCCTTTCGCTTCCCGTTTTGACCATGGGACTGAAAGTGAAGGGAAACTCCCCTCAGGTACAAAAATGGCAAAAGAAAAAAAAAAAAAAACACAACACAACACTGACAGGGTTTATAACCCTTCCTTATTCTATCCAAAATGAAAAGAAATCGTTTTGCCTTTACTTCTACTTTAACTTGTCCATAAGAAAGTATGGTTTGATTTTCCAATGTCCTCACATTTAAAATGTGGTAATAGGGGGGCAGATTCTGCCAATAGATTTATGCAGACTGACCTTTTAGGAGATATCACACCTGTATCCAACCTATAAAGAACCCCAGAGCACCTACAGCCACAGAATTCTGCACCGATAGATAGGAGGCGGTAAGTAAACTAAAACCACAGAAATTCACATTGGTCCTCCGACTCGGCGGACCCGTGCCACAGCTCCAAGATGGTATTAAAGCAGGAGGTGGCAGACACCCACTTCCAGACCATAAAGCGTCCTTGGCAGACAACATATCACCATCAGAGGATCATTTGGATTGCTCAGGAATTCAAAGTTGCATTCAAAAATAAAAACTATGCAGTGCTCCTCACTGAACGCAATGTTAACAGAATGTTCTCACCCGTGCAGAAAAAGCATGCACAAAAACATGGCAAGCCTTTGCTGCAATCTGCAAAGCAACCATCAATGCCTAGACTCCCCTGAGACCACCCTTACCTCTAATACCAACAACAGTACATTCAGGTGATATGGGCACAGGACATTGAGGATCACAATTGCTGCAATAGTTTTGGAATGTGAGGTATATCTGCAGCCACAGGCCATAGTAACTTGGAACATATAGTTTGTGCAATCTTTACTATTCTTCTAAGTAAACCTATCAGGGATCCCACTAAATTGGACAGAGTTCATGGAACCCCTAGCACTCACCATGCCGAATCCTCCAATACTACCTATGTCCGTTGTAGAATTAATTTATTTCGTAAAAAAAAATATACATTAAACCCCCGCTCCATCGCGGTTCAGTTTTTGCGGTCCTGGTATATTGCGTTTTTTTTTTTGTAATGTTATTTTACTATATAAATCATTAAAAATGAAATATTTTTGTGTTTTCCATAGCTCTTGCTATGTCTCTCAGTATCTTTTATGTGTTTAAATGAGTTTCTATTGTTTTAAAAGTGTGTTTAAAAACCTTAAAATGCTTTTACACGTACAGTGACAGTAAAAAAAACATGCCTACAGTGTATTTTAATAGGGTTTTTCTATTTTGCGGATTTTCACTTTTCGCAGCTGGGTCCGGAACGTAACCCCCGCAATGGAGGGGGGTTTACTGTATATCAGATTGTGCAAAAACCTTGGTATAAAAGCACAGTGGACATTTATGGTGCAATCATCACAGTGTTACCTGACCTGCCATTTTATTTTATTTCAGGTACTTGTATAGCGCTATCAATTTACGCCTTACATATATATTGTACATTCACATCAGTCCCTGGCTCAAGGAGCTTACAATCTAAAGTCCCTAACTCACATTCATACATACAAATACCAGGGCCAATTTAGGCAGGATGCAATTAACCTACCAGCATGTCTTTGGAGTGTAGGAGGAAAGCCACATAGCCACAGGGAGAACATGTAAACACCAGGCAGATAGTGTTGTAATTTGAACCAACGACCCTATTGCTGCTAGGCGAAGTGATAACCACTTAGCCACTGTACTGCCCAATCATGGAGAACTTTGGCTTGGTCGCAGGGCACTGCACCCCCTCATAGGGATACTTCATGGGGAAAAAAAAAAAATCTCTAAATGATGCTACCTCTTTCATCTGTCAGGCGAACTGACAGAACCTAATCAAGTAAATACAACCAGTGCAACTTCCAATTCATTAAGTGTGTAAATAAAATAAAATAAAAATATGCAAATTATATATTAACACTCAGTTGCTAGCTGAATACTCCTCTGTGATTTAATTATACCCAAAAGTTTGACTAATTCAACCTATATAGTGCAGCTCAACTAGAGCAAAATGTGACAAAATTTCTTAATCCTCTCCACGGAAGTATTATTATTAAACTTCAGTCTAGAAAATGATTAAACAAAGTCCTTTTAGGTCCAAAAGCAATAATATTTAAGCAATAATTCTTTAAAGCAAATGCTTGTGAAAAAACCATGCTCCACCGCCAATGGTGCTGGTCTATAAAATTTCCTTCATCCAATGTTCAGCACACCAAGACACCGGGTGGAAAACCTGTTCACCGCTACAAGAAATAACAGGCTCATCATTTTAACTCTTTCCAATCCCCTTGGGGAGGTCAAACCTCCTTTTTCATGGAACTTGGCACACTTTTCTATGCTTATACTCCACAAACAGACCACATGTAATAAAAAGGCAAATAAATAGTGCTTTCCCATTTGACTCTAAAAGCCCCCACTAAATCCACTTACAGAACGACAATATAAAAGAGCCTATTTCAATCACATCAGCTGGCTCACCACTCCAAACATCAGCAGTGGTGGCAGCGTGACATTATGGGCTCGGCTCCTCCCTCCTAGACATGTAGGGCCCTCTCATTGGGCTTCCTCAGTAGGTCCTCAGCTAGACACCGTTGAGTGAGCATGTGTACTATGTGTCGGTATCATTCAAAATGACAGAGCAAGTAGAGCAACTAATCTGCATCAAATTTTGCGTTAAGCTTGAACAATACTCCACCCGGCGGAAACTATTTTGTGATTCAGAAGGCTTTCGGGGATGATGCAATGAGTACAGTGCAAATAAAAATGTAGCAAAAACGTGTGAAAGATGGTTGAAAACCCATTTAAAGTGATCCATGTTCTTGGAGTCCTGCAAGAAGCAGAACACCTGAGAACGTTGAACGTGTATGGGCTGCAATCAACAAAGATCAGCGACTAACAGTGAAATAACTAAAAGCTGGTCCGAGGATTGCAAAAGTTACTGTGGCCGAGATTTTGTTGCAGAATTCTGTGGAAGAGATGCTTGAAGAACTGTGTGAGGTCCCAAGGTGCCTACTTTAAGGGGGGACGGAGGCATCATTGACTTATGTACTTTTCTTGTATCTTATTCAATAAATGTTTTTTTTTTTTTCATATTACATGGCTGGATATTTTCAGGACAAACCACATACATGACTGTTGTATCGGTCTTTGCATTACCACTTATTTTATTTTAATCCATACCTTGCCCCACCCCTGGGCAATTTTGCTTGTAGAGGCTTCCTCATACCATGCAGAAAGTTCCTGGCATTTGGCATCCTGTTGGTGAGGATTCATTTGACAGCTACAATTAGAACCCAATGTGCCTGGTATTACTGCCCTATGTCCAATATTGGCACTGTATAGAAGGTCTGCTGAGTTTTCACACAACCCTTGATATGTGCACATCACTAGAGAGGAGCTTAAAAGTAGCCCATCCTAACGTTGCTCTTGCCAGACTTACTTCCATTCCTTAGCTTAGCTGCTGAAATGTGGTGACATTGATAGTTAGACATGCCATGTCCTAGCTCATCCATCTCCTTATTCTATACATTATGTATAAGTCTTATTAATGGCACCTACTGATAAATTCAGAACACAGTCTCTATACATCAGTTTTTCTTTTGTCCTTAAATAACCCCCCCCCCCCTCAAATATCTGATCACCCCCTTATCTTAGCCTAACTATAATCAATTGAGGACTATTACGTTCATTTTGCTTAAACTGGAAGAGTTCACCGAGGGTTTTCGGTCTTTGCCACCCATAATGATACAATTACACACAGGTCCCATGTACTCTTCTTTCACTTGAACAAACTTCATAGACATCTCCATCATCACCAGATGGTGGATCTCTGGTATACCTTACACCTGTCAGCCAGAGGCTATACCTGCCATTCAGCAACATATTGTACAATACCTATAGCAGAAGTGTGAATTTCCTTGTTTCCCCATTATGTTCTTGGTGAATGACTTCACACATAGGCTGTTCACTTTACCACGAAATTGCACTTTGCACGAGAATTTCCCTTTAGCTTACTGAATGAGGCAAAATGCTGCTAGCATCCATCATCCAATCATGTTCAAATAAATAGTTTTTTATGTTCCTTGTATAGGATTAGGTATTCTTTGGAAATAATTTTCACCAAGTTTAGGGAAATGTCCCTTGCTAAATGCAAATCCCTTTTTAACTTGAATAGCCTATTTTCCTTTAGTAAATCAAACCCATAGGTCTAGGATTTGGTCAGACCACTTTCCCCTCTTTTCACTTGTGGCCCCTAATCCAAAACCCAATGTCACATTTGCATATAAATGAGACCCTGCTAATGGATATCAGTACTATTAGCTCTACTATCATTTTTCTAGCAGATCACACTAGACTCCACTAACTCTTCTCTCAAATGTGCCCTATGGGGCACCCTTACTGTCCATGGCTCTTGCCTTAAAAAGGAGGAAGAGGAGGAGGAGGAGGTGAAGAAATCCACCCAGACCACGAAACCCCTTAACCTTCTTGGGCACGGAGTTCACCAGCGCTTCACAGGTTGCCACTGGAGTCCTCTTCCAGTCCTCCATGACGACATCATGGCGCTGGTGGATGTTAGAGACCTTCCGTTTGAGGATGCCCCACAGATGCTCAATAGGGTTTAGGTCTGGAGACATGCTTGGCCAGTCCATCACATTTACCCTCAGCTTCTCTAGCAAGGCAGTGGTCGTCTTGGAGGTGTTTTGGGTCGTTATGTTGAAATACTGCCCTGCGGTCCAGTCTCCGAAAGGAGGGGATCATGCTCTGCTTCAGTATGTCACAGTACATGTTGGCATTTATGGTTCCCTCAATGAACTGTAGCTCCCCCAGTGCCGGCAGCCCCAGACCATGACACTCCCACCACCATGCTTGACTGTTTTTGTACTCCTCATCTGGTTGCAGCCACACACGCTTGACACCAGTGACGGCCGGTGCTCCATTAGTCGGGGGGGGGGGCGGCAGACGGACCCCCCCAATCACTCCATCCCGCACCACCATATCCCTCTGTGCCAGTTTACTTACCTTACTCAGGCTTCTTGGCCAATAAGATGCCTTCTCCTTTCGGCCAATCGGGAAACAGGTCTCAGGACACGCTTCCTGATTGGCCGGGGAGGAGAATCAGTGTGGCAATAGGGAATATTCATTCGCTATTGTCACACAACTGGGTGGGCTCAGGGCGCAGTGCTCTGCGCCCCTAGCCCACCCTTTTTTGACGCCTCTTAGAGCCTCTGGCTCTAATCACGTGCTTCAAAGAAAAATAAATCCCCCATTCGAATCCATGCATCCGGCGCCCTGCATGTAAATTAGGGGGCCGGACCCATGGATAGGGAGGGCGGCGCCCTGTGCCCCCTAATGGAAGGGCCACCAATGCTTGACACCATCTGAACCAATTAGGTTTATCTTGGTCTCATCAGACCACTGGACATGGTTCCAGTAATCCATGTCCTTAGTCTGCTTGTCTTCAGCAAACTGTTTGCAGGGTTTTTGTGCACCATCTTTAGAAGAGGCTTCCTTCTGGAATGACAGCCATGCAGACCACTTTGATGTAGTATGTGACGTATGGTCGGAGCAATGCTGGCAGCACTCATAAGTCTATTTCCCAAAGACAACCTCTGGATAGGACGCTGAGCAAGTGCACTCAACTTCTTTGGTCAACCATGGCGAGGCCTGTTCCGAGTAGAAGCTATCCTGTTAAATTGCTGTATGGTCTTGGCCACCGTGCTGCAGCTCAATTTCAGGGTCTTGGCAATCTTCCTAGGCCATCTTTATGTAGAGCAACAATTCTTTTTTTTCAGATCCTCAGAGTTCTTTTCCATGAGGTGCCATGTTGAACTTCCAGTGACCAGTATGAGAGAGGGAGAGCAATAACACCAAATTTAACACACTTGCTCCCCATTCACACCTGAGACCTTGTAACACTAACAAGTCACGGGGAGGGAAAATGGCTAATTGGACCCAATTTGGACATTTTTACTGGAGGGGTGCACTCCCTTTTGTTGCCAGCGGTTTAGACATTAATAGCAGTGTGTTGAGTTATTTTGAGGGGGCAGCAAATTTACTCTGTTATACAAGCTGTACACTCACTACTTTACATTGTAGCAAAGTCACATGAAAAGATGTAATATAATATTTATAAAAATGTGAGGGGGGGAATTACTTTTGTGAGATACTGTATATTGGCTCTATCCCCCTCAACATGGGTAACTCAGAATTCCTCCAGGGGTCAAACGTCTACATTCTTTATTTGGAATTCTTAGCGGCCATTCCTCTATATACATAGCACTAAAGGCTGGAAATGTGCAACAGTTGATGTCCTTTGCAACCTTTGACATTGAAGTGTCTCTAGCTGTGCTATTTTCAACTTTGTTTTTGCATGCTACATAACAAGGCATCCCTAACTGGACCTCTCAATCTTTTTGAGACGTGTGTTAGCTTTTGTAAAGACAAACCCACACAATTTCACTTCTGTACAGCTTGCAGACATGTCCCCTCCTAAGCCCTACTACACGATCGAATAGGAGCACAAACTCCAAAGTACTCTCATAAATTCTCTGGTTTAAAAAATTAAAATGGTATTAAGTCCAAAACCAAAAATGTGATATATTGTAGCTTATTATATGTGGCGGCTGCATTCGTTTTCTCTGAAGTTTTTTTCCTTTTTATTTACCCGGCGATCGAGTAACACTTCCTGTATAAGAGTGCCCCTACTCTGGGAGAAAGAGCACAGGGGGCACCTTAGGGCTGCAGCATTGTCAGTCTGGGGAGGGGAGGGGAGTGGAGTGTTAAATTGACTAGCAGATTTAAATACACTAAACAATTTGAAGCCAGACTCTAACACTTTAAAAGCAATTACAACAAACAGTTTTTGTCCTTTTGGGGTAAAGGTTTTACATAAATAAAAGCTGGTCATTATAGGCACCCCTGTCACTGGTAAAATGGTTTGTCTCATTCCTGTAACTGATACAAATCTGCTAAAGAGCTTACTGGACCGATCATTCAATGAAAAAAGAAGAAAGCCTAAAAAAGAAAACTAAATGCGGCTACTACATCTAAGAATTGGTAAACTGCAATATGATAAATGGTTGCTTTTGGGTTTAAATACTGCTTTAACTACTTGAAGACCAGGCCTTATCTGACACTTCTTGCCTACATGTACACATCTGTATTTTTTGCTAGAAAATTACTTCGAACACCCAAACATTACATTTTTTTTTTTTAAAGCAAAAGCCCTTGAGAATAAAATGGTGAGTGCTGCATTTTTTTATTTTACACGATATTTGTGCAAGGGTTTTTCAAGCGCAATCGTTTTGGAAACAATACACTTTAATGAATTTAACTGCAAAAAACCCTAATATAATAACCCAATTGTTTGGCAAATATAAAAGATGTTACACCTAGTAAGCAGATGGCAAACATCTCCCGCTTTAAAAATTGTGCACGCCTGTGGAATAGTGACAAACTACGTAAATTGTCCATAGGCGACGATTTAAAAGTTACCACTTTATATTTACATAGAAGGGTGTACGCTGACTGTGGAAACTTCACACTGGACCTCATGCAACTTGGATTTTGTGCCTCTCCATTCCTCCCCCAGACTTATTTCCAAATGAAATGCAAAATGTTCCAGTCTGTGATGATTTGGGGAGCCATGTCATCTGCTGGTGTTGGTCCACTGTGCTTTGAGCCCAATGCCAGCACAGCCCTCTACCAGGAAATTCTAGAGCACTTCACACTTCCCTCTGCTGACCAACTTTCTGTAGATGCTGATTACATTTTCCAGCAGGACTTGGCATCTGGCCACACTGCCAAAAGTACCAATACCTGGTTTAATGATCATCGTATCACTGTGCTTGATTGGCCAGCAAACTTGCCTGACCTAAACCCCATAGAGAATCTGTGGGGTATTGTCAAGAGGAAGATGAGAGACACCAGACCCAACAAGGCAGGTGAGCTGAAAGCCACTGTCAAAGCAACCTGGGCTTCCATAACACCTCAGCAGTGCCACAGGCCGATTGCCCCCATGCCACGCCTCATTGATGCAGTAATTCATGCAAAAGGAGCTCCGACCAAGTATTGAGGGCATACTATACCGTACATGGACATACCTTTTAGTAAGCCAACATTTCTGTATTAAAGGAAAAAATTTGGTGCAAACCAAAAAAGGAACTGCGCAAAAGAGGTGTTATTTGACAACTTAGCACTAATTAAGTGCAAAACCAAAAAAATTTGTGAATAAACAATTGTGGGAATTTCTTCCACACTGCGAGCTGCAACAAAAACGTAAAAACGTGAATACTGTGAACAAAAAAAGGGGGGGAATATATAAATATATAAATATAGTCCTTCTTATGGTGAATAAATAAATAAAGTCCTTAAAGTGCTCAGTGCAAAGTGTCTCAGCAATATGAGTAGACTTGGACTTGATGGAAAACCTTCACCATTAAACCTCCACCCAGTGCTCTGATTAGATACTTCTTACCAGAAGAACATGACCCCTTAATTACAGGGGGTCATAATCAGCATATTAAAGGCCTTTTTTATTGGTCTTCTGTAATATTCTAATTTTCTGAGATACTGAATCTTGGGTTTTCACTAGCTGTAAGCCATATTCATCAAAATTACAAGAAAGAAATGCTTGAAATATATCACTGTGTGTAACGCATCTAACTCCTATATATGAGTTTCACTTTTGAATTAAAATTACTAATTTTAAATTACCCTTTTGATATTCTAATTTTAGGAGATGCACCTGTATGTTGCTATTGTCACATATTGCATATACAGTACATATAATTATCAACAGAACCTGTTGAATCTGAAAAACAAACAATCAATCAACTGTCAACTGAACTTGCTACCTGACCTACCTTTCCAAGAAGGAGTTTTGTTTTACTGTAAATGACTATCATCTCTTATTATTTAGTAGTGCATTGGAATTATAATTATTCATAAATGATTAATGATATTACAGCCGTATTTTATCAAGAGATTTGGTATGTTATCCCACGCACGTAGCTTATGCGAGTAATTTATTACTAGGAAATATGGGGCCAGGCCTGATATTGTTAACCACAGATTCCATATTTTCTCAAATTTATGAGGACAATTCCCATGTTCAAATGCCATTTTTTTTTTCTAGCTAGATTAATATTAACTTAATTTTCCCATTCTTTAATCGTCGGGGGGGTTAGGGGATATCCATTTTTTAACAATTAGTTTAAATGCCTGAAATAATAGTCTTACAATGGGGATGTAGGTTTCTATAGGAATCAATTTATCATCAAGCATGCGCAATAACAAATATTTGGATCAAGTGGAAGTACAACTTGAAAAGTTAGGTTTTTCATATTTAAAATCCCTTTTCAATACCTGTGAAGTTTGGGGCATCGCCAGAACATATGTATTAAAGTGATTCTAAAGGCTAATCATTTTTTACTTTAAAATGTTACTAAAGTCTCTTTTTTTTCTTCTTTAAAAAGAACAAACATGTTATACTTACCTGCTCAGTACAGTGGTTTTGCACAGAGCATCCCGGATCCTCCTCTTCTTGGCCCCTCCCTCCCTCCAAAAGAAAATCTGGGATTTTCTTTTACTTTTACTTTTAATGATGACGGTAAACAGGACCAATAGAAAGGGTGAATCTCCCTAACAGGGACACAGACAGCAATAAACTGGCAAGCATTCTAATTCCTCACCACTGTATCCAAAATTAAAAAAGAAAAAAGAAGAAAGAAGAAGTTTTACCTTTAATTATCCTTTAAGGTAAAAAATGTTTACATAGTAGCATCCTCCCCTCTCCCCTATACTTACCCAATTCTTCATTAAATTTTGAGCTGTGCCCATCTGCAGCACCTCTCTCCCCTTACTTCCCATAAGCCAAGGCCTTCATATTGAAGGGAAGTTTAACTACCTTAGTACTGCGCTGTAGCAGAAAAATGGCTATAGCAAAGCACTCTTGTTCTGGGAGAGCGTCCATAGACCTTACAGAATATGCCTCCCGCTCTCCATTGGGCACGCTCTAACTGCTGTGCCCTTGTTTAATCACAGCTGATCACTTGTAAATAAACTTTCATATTATCAGCATACCTTTCCTCATGCACTGTCAGTGTGTGAGGAAAGGAGAGTCAATAACCGGAAAGGCTGACAGGGCACATTTACACTGATCATCAGCGCAGCCTCATCAGCGCCTATCAGTGAAGAAAAATTACATATTTGCTAACTTTTATAGCAGAAACTAAGAAAATAGTTCTCGGCCTTTTTTTGCATGTTTAGCAAAAAATAAACCAAGTGGTTATTAACCACTTGACGACCGCCCACCGCAGATTTACTGCGGCAGGCGGCCGCTCCTGGGCAAACCAATGTAGTACTACGTCGCTCGCTCAGGAGACTCTAGGGGGCGAGCGCCCCCGCTCGTCAATCGGGGAGCCAGTGCGTGTGACAGGCGGCTCCGATGGCCGCCGTCCACTCGCAATCTCCCCCCGCTGACATAGAAGGACGGAGGGCTGATGTAAACACAGCCATCTGTCATTCTCCCTGAAGTGATCACAGAGGCTATGTGATCCTGCTATATAGGATCACATGTCTCTGTGATGATTTCACAAGCCCACCCCCCCCCCCCCACAGTTAGAATCACCCCCCTAGGCTTACATTTAACCCCTTGATCACTAATAGTATTAACCCCTTCCCTGCAAATGCCATTATTACAGTAACAGTGCATATTTTTACCACTGATTACTGTAGTAATGTCACTGGTACCCCCCAAAGTGTCAAAAATGTCAGTTAGGGGTCCGATCTGTCTGCCGCAATGTCGCAGTCCCACAAAAAAAAAAAAAAAAAAAAAAAAAAAAAAAAAAAAAAAAATCGCAGATTGCTGCCATTATTAGTAAAAAAAAAGCAAACAAAAAAAAAACACAACAATAAAAAGGACATAAATCTTTCCCGTAGTTAGTAGACGCAATAACGTTTGCGCAAACCAATCAAAATATGCTTATTGCGATTTTAACAGAATGTGAAAAATAGTTTTTTTTCAAAATTGTCACTCTTTTTTTTGTTTATAGTGCAAAAAATAAAAGTCGCACAGGTGATCAAATACCACCAAAAGAAAGCTCTATTTGTTGGAAAAAAAGGACGTCAATTTTTTTTGGATACAGTGTTGCACGACCGCGCAATTATTTATTTATTTCAGGTACTTGTATAACTCTGTCAATTTACGCAGCGCTTTACATATACATTGTACATTCACATCAGTCCCTGTCCTCAAGGAGCTTACAATCTAAGGTCCCTAACTCAAATACATACATACACAGTAGGGCCAATTTTTTTATACAGGATCCAATTAACCTACCAGCAGGTCTTTGGATTGTCCGTTAAAGTAACGCAGTGCCGAATCGCAAAATAGGGCCTGGTCATTAAGCAGCAAAATCTTCCGGTCCTTAAGTGGTTAAATACCACCAAAAGAAAGCTCTATAGGTCTCCAAAAAAAAAAAAAAAAAAACCCATTATTGATAAAAAAGCTCTGAAAGCTGAAAATTAGCCTGGCAGGGGGGGATTTGATCAGAATGCCCAGTATTGAAGTGGTTGAGAGGGATGAGGCCAAAAATTCATTTTTAAATGCCCAGGTCTCTGAATAATCTCATTGTGTCAACATTCAGATTCAGAATATTTATTTATTTTTTTTATCCAAAAGAGAAATTTTTAAAATACAATTGTACTCAACAAAAAACAAAAATAATAACAAAATATAAAAGTCATCACTAACAGCAAAAAAATATATACAATACCATAAATATAAATAAAAAGAAACAAAATACTGTACTGTAATAAACATACCGTTCTTTTGAAAACACAACATTAAACAAATTAACACTGGTTGAACAAAGAGCAGAAAAATCTAACCACAAAAATGTAAATATTGCACCACTTCCCCTAAATATTACACTAAAGATTCTAACACATATATATCTCTCCTCTCCTACCAATACAACCTCCGCAAACAACCCAAGACAGGCACTTCCAGAGCAGAGATTCAACACTTTTTTTCCGGGCACACACAAACCCGGTCCGGAGTCCAAGATGGTGACTACACGTGGGCGCTCAGCCGAGGCCTCCTCGACTCAGGCACCTCCAACCTCTCCTGCTTCCACTGCAGGCTCAGACACCTATTCTGAGGTCCCATTGGCACTGGCATCGGGCAGACAGCTCTCCCCAACTACGCACCTGCTCAGACAGAGGCGATGGACCTCAGGACTCTCCTGCAAGCTCTCCCCGCCAAAGCAGATATAGAAGCCCTTATCCAAGAGGTTATGGATGCCCACCATAGAAACATACAGTCCAGGTGGAGGTACAGTCACTAGCAGGACGCCTCACAGCGGGGGAGACGGCGACTACTACTCTAGAGCAAAGGGTAATGGAGCTGAAGGCTGCCCACGATTCTCAGGTTGAGGCAGGGGTGTGGCCCTACAACTCCATCTGGAGGATAGGAGCCACCAGAAGAACTTGCGTTCCGTGGCCTTCCTAAAGCTACAGTTAACGAAGATTTACGGGGCACTGTTACAGCGATATTCTATCGAGTACTAGACATTAACCCACCTGCCCACTTGGAGATATAGACAGGGTCCATAGAGCCCTGGGTCCTAAATCTTCTGACCCGCACTGCCCGAGAGACGTCAATTGCCACCTTCATCACTACTCCCACAAGGAAGCAATCCTCCGCAAAGCCTGGGAGGCTGGCCAGGTAGACTTCGATGGATCACAAATCAAAATCTTGTCAGACATCTCCCGTGCCACCCTATAGCATAGAGCTATCCTTTGTCCTATCTTGGACCGGGTCTGACAATTGGGACACACCTACCGATGGGGTTACCCCATCTCCGTCTCAAATCAGAAGGGCTCCTCTTCTTTTACCTTCCACTCACAGACTGACCTGCTAGGTCTCTTTGCCTTCCTAGAAGTGGATCCTATTCTGAGAGGCTGCAGTTATTGCCGAGAATGCCGGGACGCCTAGCTGCCATCACCTCCCTCTCTGGACTACCTCCCCGTCAGCCCAGGACACGCCGGCGCTCCAGAGCACCTACTCCGGATGGCTCACGGGAATCACGTGGTTTCGATGGGATTTTGAATTGTGCCTTAAGTCTAAATCCTTTTCCTATATGGTTTTGTTTTAACACACCTATATGTGAATACCCACACGTTATGGTAATCCCCAGGCACATCCTCCCCTGCGCTACCCCTCCTGCTTAACCTTTACCCTAGGGTCCTCTTTTGATATTTTATTGAAGGGCTTTGTTCCTTAAATATTTTTCCATCTCCTTCCTCCCTTGTATTGTAAGGAAGGATGAGATGGCTGCCTATAACTTTGCTACTAGATCACTGGATGTCTACTTCAGAAAAAGCTGTAAATATTCACCCAGTTGAGCAGAAGGGCTCTACACCGAAATCCCCTCCCCACCCCCCCCCTTTTTTTTTTACTCTCACCTGCTCTTACACCTACTTAAAAATCACGGATCGGATCCTGTTTACCTCCATACTATGTTAGGCAACACTCTGCAGATCTGTTGTGCTTACCAATTTATTAATAGGACATACTGGGAGTACATTACTGGGTGCTCTTCTTATTACCACTTAACAGCCAAATGTCCTCCATTGGCTTTTCTCTGCGATATGACTCATTTGCTCATTTTGTAGGGGTGGTATATGGATGTCCTTTCCTTTTTTTTTTTTTTTTGTTTTGTTTTTGTTTTGTTATACTTTACGTTGAGAATATCACTGGCTCACAAAAATTGCTTTGGTCTTTACCTCTGTGGAGTAGATTGATCCATCCCATTGCCATAGAGGTGGCGTTACCAAGCACGGTAAATTTTGTATAGCCAGGATTGTTTTGCGTGATTGTGGTGAGTTTGTCTGCCCAGTATAGAATGTGTGGCTTGCTGCATTCTTTCCTGGTGCCCCACTATGGGTTGTGAGTCCCCTTAGTGGGGCTAGATGGTGCTGACTGGGGCGTGACCTACCTACCCCCCACTGAATTTCTGTGGGTAATACTTATCCCTTTCTGGGAACGGTGGGACGTGGGTCAGCGAGTTATTCGGGCGTACATACCACCATACCCAATACGCTGTCTTATACACCTACTCTCCATTTCCTATTTCTTCTTTTCTACCCCTTCTCTTAACAACTGCCAAGGGGCTCAATACACCAGAGAAAAGACGTATGCTCTTGCATGACCTGAAACATCAACAAGCAGATGTAGCATTTCTCCAGGAAACACATTTCAGAGATGACTGTATTCCCTTGCTTAGAAACCGGTACTATTCCATGACTTACCATGCCACTAATACCTTGGCCAATTTGAAGGGAGTTTCTATTATGATCTCCAATAAGGTTCCATGGAAATGTTTGGGTACTCTCACGGATGCCGGGGGACGTTTCTTGTTCCTTAAAGGTAGGATTAGTGGTTTCAGAGTAGGCAGGGCCTTTTCCTCAGAAACACTCTTGGAGTTTGCCAAGGGCCAACTGATCCTAGGTGACGACCTCAATGTTCCCCTGATACCAAACGTAGACACCTCTTCGGGTTCCTCTTCGATCGTTCCTGGATCCTGTAAGCGCATATCTAAATCCCTTCATGGAGCACAATTAGTAGACATATGGAGATTGTTTCACTCAGGAGAAATAGAATATACTTTCAACTCCTCACCTCATAAAACATACTTCTGTATAGACTATCCTCATAACCAGCTACATTCAGTGGTTAACAACTCCATTGGGTTGATTACTTGGTCGGACCATGCACCAATTATCTTGAAATATAACCTTACAGATTTCCGACACTCCAGCACCTCGACTTGGAGTTTGAATGAGAGGCTCCTGCAGTACCCCGCCATTTTTGCGGATGTTCTGAAAGAGATAACATGGTATTTTCAGAATAATGATACTCCTGACTGTGATCCTGGAGTGGTATGGAAAGCTCACAAAATCAGCGATCAAGCATGGCGCCCAGGTAAAGCAGGAAAGAGGCGCAGCTGTCCTCTCTTCTTGCAGACATCCAATGCTTGGAAGCACTTCATAAACATGTTCCCTCTCCTGACACTGAACAAGAACTTCTGAGCCTTCGCACCAAGGTTTCAGACCTTCTTTACAAGGCTAAAGCATCACTGCAGAAGGGGAGGAAGCACTTCTTTAAATTCGGCAACAAATGTGGCAAACTTCTTGCTAGATCCCCCCCATGACCATCACATGGCCACATATGTTCGGCAAGAATCCTGCCCAGAAGGAAGGAAAGTCACTCTTCCCAAACAAATTGCACAGTCATTGAGTGGTGACTTTTATCCCCCTCTTTAAAACCTAACCCTGGAGTCCTCCCTCCCAACCTAGAATAAAATGACCACTTAGCAGCCTCTGGAATGCAGCGTCTCCCATCCCCAGTGCAACAGGAATTGGAAGCACCGGTCACATTGGAGGAACTGCAAACAGCAATTGGTTCAGCTAAGTTTGGTAAAGCACCAGGCCCGGATGGCTTTTTCAGTGCAATATTATAAACTTCTATCATCTGCACTGGGTCCATACTCATTTAAAATGCTAAATACGTTGGGGGATTCGGCTTCATTCCATACAGAGTCTTTGAAAGCTACCACCATCTTGGTTATACCCTAAAGAGGGGAAAGGCCCCATGCAATGTGGAAGTTACAGGCCAATCTCCCTTCTAAACGCTGACCTGTAGTTTTTTTACCAAGATACTGGCTTCTCTTCTTCAACATTTACCCTCCCTGGTTCACTTGGACCAAGTGGGATTCATCCCAACATGGGAAGCGAGAGACAACACTATTAAAGCCCTTAACTTAATACATGTAGCCTGCAAATCCTGCACTGTGTATATTGTTGGGAACAGATGCGAAGAAAGCCTTGGACAGGGTCAATTGGCGGTTCATGTTTTCAGTCCTGAGACACATTGGCTTAGGAGAGAACATGCTCCGCTGGATCTCCAGTATCTACTCTTAGCCAACGGCGCAAGTTAAGGTAAACTGTGTCTTGTCATCCTCATTCCCTGTCACAAATGGGACTAGGCAGGGCTGTCCATTATCCCCTCTTCTCTTTGCCCTTTCATTAGAGCCCTTTCTTTGCACTGTCCGGCTGAATCCTGACAATTGCAGCTGGAAATACTGTAAAAGTGTTTGGTGCAGCAGAGGGTGAAGGCCGTGCTAGTTGTAGTATGAAAACTGGTTCAGATGAGAATATGACCACAAGCCCTGTTCCCCATGTGAAAATATCTATTGACCATCACCATACCATATACCCATTCCCCTTTAAAGAAAATCCTGCATGGCCATTAGATATTTCTGTAGAAATTGATAAAAAATAAACTAATACCATGTTGAGGTCCTAACTGCTGACCATAAGTAATTACGAAGCCATACAAATGGAATCTTTCCTTCCCCATTTGATTCATGAGACTGGCAGGCTGAGACTTCCAGGAAATAGCCTGCCATCTGCTCTCTAGGTTCTTAGGCGTGTGGATTACTCTCTGACCTGTAGCCCAACCAGCTGCATAGCTTTCAGGTCAATGATACTGCGCCAAGTAGTCACCTACTGGGTAATCCAGACACTACTGGCCAGTGCTCGGGATGAGGAGAACTGGATTCAGGGTCAGTATGGCAGTGAGGAATAGTTGAAGGTCAGGATGGTGGTGAAAAGCTTATTCAGGGTCAACGTGGCAGCTGCCATCTGCGCAGGCCTAAATCGAGGAGGAAAGAATAGCCCAGAGCCAGGGGTCTGCCAATGTAAACGATAGGGCAAGACTGGGGGGTGACTTGATTGGTAGACTTGATTCTAGTAAGCCTGATAGGAGCTGCAGGCCTTGCTAGGAGGCAGTTAGTTCACACTATAGCAAGGCTGAAACACCCCCTCAGCTATACAAAAAAATATAAAAAATCCATCATGCGGGTGTAAGGAGGCAGTGGAGGTTGCGGACGCATCCCCAGGCTCCTGAACTGAAACCTACACAGTGCCAACATTGCTCTAGCCCTAGCAATGTTATGAACCTCTGGTCTTGGGGCAAGCAGGTAGCATACACAGAATATCGGCTTGACTGCAAAACAGTGACTCCAGCCCTGGATATTAGCCCAGCACTCCCCCACACTTCAACAGGCCAAGGGCATGCATTTATTTATATCCCTTACAGTGAAAGTCAAAATAAATACACTATGCTGACCATACACCAATTGGATTGTTAAAAAAAAAAATCAAACAAACCAACAAGGAAACAAGGGGAAGCCTCCCACCTTCACAATGTTGAGGAACAAGGCCTCGCCATGACTGCTTGCAATTCAAGAAATTCTGCAACTGTCAACACAAAAACCAAAAGACATGGGTGGAGACATATTTCAACCAAATATAAGAATCATTGTTAGCATTAAATGCTACAAGACAAGTACACACATGCATTAAGATGACTCTAGACCAGACTAGACAGTAAGTCTATTCTAACATCCTGTACAACAGAAACAACAACTGCATAGCTAATTATTGACTTTTATTCTCATACTGAACAATATCAGTCAGGACTTGGCCGTAGAGGTTTTAAAAAGACACTTCGGGGTTGATTTACTAAAGACATATCCACTGGGCACTAAAAGTGCACTTGGAAGTTTATTGCCTGCCCCCACCCCCCACTTGAGTCCACTACCCCAAAAACCCTTTTAAAAACGTATCTCTCCCTGTATAGTATAACACTTTACATCATTCTTACCAATCAATTGTGTTTTTTTTGTTCAATATTTTATTATTCATTGCACCTCCTTGTTAGGTTCACCTATTGAGGGTGTGGGAATGGGTGCTGCCTGCGTTCAGTGCTAAATAGCCACATGTTATCGCAGCATGAGACATTAGATGTGAGGGGGTGTGATAAGTTGCAAGAGCCGGTAGCCTCCCTTTGCTTTTAAAGGTGCTGCCTCTTGCAGCTATTTGCCAAAACCCCCACTGGGGTTTTCCCTTTCAGGCAGGGTGAATGCACCCTAAGACCCCTTTCACATATTCTATATGTATGTGTGTATACCATGTGTGTATAATCATTTATTTATACTGGCTCTTCTTTCTGCTTTGCAGTGCTACACATTGTTTGAGCTTTAGGCCCTTTTTTACATTTGCAAATGGGGCCATTTGCAAATAGATGTAGGAGACACAGCAGGGGTTTCCGCTATGAGCAGCGGTCAGGAAGCCCCTTTGAAAGCAATAGGAGGCTGACAGCTCCCACATCTATTTGCGACCGCTTGCATATAATCGGCCAAGAATATCTGTGGGTGCTGACAGCCTCCTATTGTTTCAATGGGGCTTCCCGCCTGCAGCTAATCGCAGGAACCCCCACTGGGTCTTCCACATCTAATCACAAATGGCCTTATTTGCAAGTGTGAACAATGTGTAGCAGAGCTTGGATACATAATCTAATATAGTATATATATATATATATATATATATATATATATATATATATATATATATATATATATATATATATATATATATATATATATACATATATATACATATACACACACACACACAAACACACACACAGTATCTCACAAAATTGAGTTCACCCCTCACATTATTGTAAATATTTTTATTATATCTTTTCATGTGACAACACTGAAGAAATGACACTTTGCTACAATGTAAAGTAGTAAGTGTACAGCTTGTATAACAGTGTACATTTGCTGTCCCCTCAAAATAACAACACACAGCCATTAATGTCTAAAACGCTGGCAACAAAAGTGAGTGAACATGTCCGAATTGGGCCCAATTAGCCATTTTCCCTCCCCGGTGTAACGTGACTCGATAGTGTTACAAGGTCTCAGGTATGAATGGGGAGCAGGTGTGTTAAATTTGGCGTTATCGCTCTCAGTCTCTCATACTGGTCACTGGAAGTTCAACATGGCACCTCATGGCAAAGAACTCTGAGGATCTGAAAAAAAAGAATTGTTGCTCTACATAAAGATGGCCTAGGCTATAAGAAGATTGCCAAGACCCTGAAACTTAGCTGCAGCACAGTGGCCAAAACCATACAGCGGTTTATCAGGACAGGTTCCATTCAGAAAAGACCTTGCCATGGTTGACCAAAGAAGTTGAGTGCATGTGCTCAGCGCCCTATCCAGAGGTTTTCTTTGGGAAATAGACATACGTTTGCTGCCAGTATTGCTGCAGAGGTTGAAGGGGTCGGGGGTCAGCCTGTCAGTGCTCGGACCATACGCCCCACACTGCATCAAATTGGTTTGCATGGCTGTCATCCCAGAAGGAAGCCTCTTCTCAAAATGATGCACAAGAAAGCCCACAAACAATTTAAGACAAATTTACTAAGGACATGTATTACTGAAACCATGTCCTGTGGTCTGATTAGACCAAGATAAACGTTTTTGGTTCAGATGATGTAAAGCGTGTGTGGCAGCAACCAAGTAAGACGTACAAAGACAAGTGTGTCTTTCCTACAGCCAAGCATGGTGGTGGGAGTGTCATGGTCTGGGGCTACATGAGTGCTGCTGGCACTGGGGAGCTATAGTTCATTGAGAGAACCATGAATGCCAACATGTACTGTGACATACTGAAGCAGAGCATGATCCCGTCCCTTCAGAGACATGGCCGCAGGGCAGTATTCCAACATGATAACAACCCCAAACACACCTCCAAGATGACCACTGCCTTGCTAAAGAAGCTGAGGGCAAAGGTGGTGGACTGGCCAAGCATGTCTCCAGACCTAAACCCTATTGAGCATCTGTGGGGCATCCTCAAACGGAAGGTGGAAAAGCGCAAGGTCTCTAACATCCACCAGCTCTGTGATGTCATCCTGGAGGAGTGGAAGAGGACTACAGTGGCAACCTGTGAAGCTCTGGTGAACTCCATGCCCAGGAGGGTTAAGGCAGTGCTGGAAAATAATGGTGGCTGCACAAAATATTGACACTTTGGGCCCAATTTGGACATTTTTGCTAGGGGTGTACTCACTTTTGTTGCCAGCGGTTTAGACATTAATGGCGGTGTGTTGAGTTATTTTGAGGGGACAGCAAATTTACACTGTTATACAAGCTGTACACTTACTACTTTACATTGTAGCAAAGTGTAATTTCTTCAGTGTTGTCACATGAAAAGGTATAATAAAATATTTATATAAATGTGGAGGGTGTACTCACTTTTGTGAGATACTGTGTGTAATATATATATTATATATATATATATATATATATATATATATATATATATATATATATACATACACACACACACACACACACACACACAGTACATATCCATATATAAATAATAAAGGAAATATGCTGCGATAATTCAAATACTGAAAATGGGGTCATCTTTGAAACAGATATACAAATTGGAAATGATAAATGGAAACAATGATAAACAAAAAAACAAAAAAAAACAACACCACACCACATACATTAACATTTCCTTTATTAAAATACTTCAACAAAATGATCCCTACACGAGCTACTCAATTAGTCCCTCAACATCTAAGTAGTGGCCTTAACGTAGGGATGCACCTGTTGAGATATAGACAGACCTTTCAATTCTGGATCCTTTCTATTAGGCATACACCTCTTTCTTGTAGACCAGGGATCCTCAAACTATGGCCATCCAGCTGTTGCGGTACTACATGTCCCATGAGGCATTGTAAATCTTTTATATTCACAGACATGACTTGGCATGATGGGAATTGTAGTTCCTGAACAGCTGGGAGGGCCACAGTTTGGACACCCCTGTTGTAGACCATTTCTTTTTCTTTTCCACACCCTCCCCATCGTGCATGCGTCCCGGCAGGTCTTTTGGATTCCATCCGGTGGCTGTTAAATACAGACTGTAATCATTCCTTCTGGACAAGATGATGGATATCATTGACAGCTCTTTTATCCATTTGGCTGATGTTTATATGGTTCATCTGTTTTAACTGTGAGATCTAGTTGTTGGACCAATAACAGATCTTTTAACTACTTGCCGATCTCCCTACGCAGATTTACTGCGGCAGATCTAGACACAGCAGAAGCCAGAACACGGTATGAGCGGGCGTGATTGCCGCCGGCCTCTCGCGATCTTCAGAGAAACTGATAGGAGAGCTGCCTACCTATGTAAACAAAGCAGGCGGCTCTCCTGTCAGACAGGCACAATGAGATTGTGCGTCTCAGCCAAGCTGAAACATCGATCTCTGTGTGCCTTTCACAGAGCCTTCCCCCCCACAGTTAGTAAGCACAATTTAGGCTCACACTTAACCCCTTGATCACCCCCAGTATTAACCCCTTCCCTGCCAGTGTCATTTATACAGTAACAGTGCATATTATTTAGCATGGATCACTGTATTGGAGTTACTGGTTCACAAAAAAGTGTCACTTAGTGTCAGATTTGTCCACCGCAATCACGCAGTCTCGCAAAAACAAAAAAAAAAAAAACGCTGATCACCAAAAACATGGTTCTACTGAGGGCAGATCATGTCAGACAGTTCTGACTGAATCTTTTGACTAGATCACCAACGTTTTGGACCAGGGTGATACTGTGGACATAGCATTTCTTGATTTCAGCACGGCATTTGATACAGTTCCACATAATGATCAAATACAAAAGTTGTACAAGCTAGGACCTAACCCTCGGGTGGTTCAGTGGATATGCAGTTGGCTGAAGGATAGATACCAGAGTGTGGTTGTAAATGGGGTTTACTCAGAACAGAGACCAGTCACTAGTGGTGTACCACAAGGCTCTGTACTGGGTCTTGTTCTATTTCATCTCTATGTAAGAGATACAACTACACGTTTATTGGGCAAGGTATGTCTTTTTGCTGATGATACAAAGGTGTGTAATAGGGTTGATATCCCTGGGAGGTGTCTGTAACATGGAATATGATTTGGCATAGCTGGAAGATTGGTCAAAGCAGTGGAGACTACAGTTGTAAATGTAAAATATTGCACCTAGGGAAGTGTACTACATTGGGGGTACAGTGTTAGCCAGCACTATAGAAGAAAAAGATTTGGGGGTACTCATTTCAGATCACTGCAAAATGAGCAGTGTGACCAGGCAGGGGGAAAAGCAGGTAGAATTTTAGGATGCATCACTAGAGGGATCACCAGCAGGTTCCGATTCCCCTACATCAGGGGCGGGGAACCTTTTTTCTGCCAAGGGCCATTTGGGTATTTATAAAATCATTTGGGGGCCGTACAAAATTATCAACTTAAAAATGTGCCTGTCACGGACCCTACTTCCCCCCCCTTCTTTTCCTCTCTTCTGCACCCCCAGTACTTTACTATCTTCCCCAGCATGGGATTCTTCTCTCCCCCCTGGCTGCTCACTCCTTTGCCTGCCCCCCCCACTGTGCTGTCCTCCTCCCCTCCCCAGCAAGGTGCCTGAATGTCTGCTTCTCCGCCTTCATGCTCACTGTGGACAATGAACACATTCCTTGTGTGGGCTCAAATAGAGGGGGGCGGGGCTGGTTGCTGGGGAAACTGGACGCCTGGCTGGGAGTTGCCTGGCCCACCTGCTGGGACACAAGTCCTAAGATATTTAGCTGAGTGAGAGTCTCTCGTGGGTTGTTCATCTCTGCTGTTTGGAAGACTGTGTGTCTCTGAGCTGCGGCCAGAGAACACAGAATCCCCTATTGGTTCCTGCGGGCCTCTTCAAACCTGCCTGACAACCTGGATTTTGGATTTACCCTGTCCCTTCCTACAACCTGGATTTTGGATTCATCCTGTACCTTCCTGCTGGTGAGTGGATTAACACTGGGCCTACCAGAACTCTGCCTGAACTTTGTCACCTCATTGTTTGCCCTGCTCCGTGTGTGGCCCAATCCCTCGCTGGCCAGGACTTTGCCCATTCTATTGGGAGCCCCTGTTATGGACTACCCCTGTTATCTGGAACTCTGTCCTACCCACGTTGGGTCTGACCCTGGACACCTTTGTTTGGCCCTTTCTTTGTGAACATACCCGCTACCGTTCAATAAAAGGCTTTGTTGGCACTCCTGCTCTCCATGTGCGTTCTGTCTTACCTACACTTCCGTCACACTGGTTGGCAGCGGCGGGATCAGAACGCTGAAGAGGATGGAGAGCAGCCCCCTCACACTGGACCCAACGCGGGGTGGGGAGTACAGGAATTGGACTGTGGCAAGTTTGCAAGAAAAGGCTCAGGAGTTAAGCCTTACCTACAGGGGCCTGTCCAAAGAAGAGCTGGTCACCGCCATTGAGGAAGCCGGCCTTCAGAGAACTGAAAGCTTGAGTGCATCCACCGTCTCAAGTCCCAGGAGCCCGTGGATCACATGGTACGAAGAGGAGATGGCTATCCTGGGGCCCGGGGCCACCTTGGATGACAAGCGGGAGGCTATCCGAAGGGCTCATGAGCGAGAAACCATGAGAGGCCTCAGGGGATATGACCCTCTCCCCAGCCCACGAGTCGGTGGGCCTGATCGGCCAAGGGTGACTCGTAAAGACTTCAAGCCATTTTGTGAAGCTACAGGGGATGTGGAAGGGTTCTTCCAGGACTTCGAACACTTATGTCAGCTGCTGGAGGTGCCCCGTGGAGACTGGGTACGCCACCTAGTGGGCCTGCTGGAAGGGGGTGCGGCTGCTGCCTACCGGACAATAAACGCACAGTGGAATCGAGATTACAGTAGGATCAAACAGACTATACTAGAACACTACGCGGTAACTTCAGAAACCCACCGGATCAAATTCCGGGACCTCTCCTGTCATTCTGAGCCCTCCTTCAAGATGTATGCGCACAAAATCTCGCTGGCCTGCAGACGCTGGCTGGAGGGGGAGCAGGCCTTTACTATTGAACAAGTTGTCCAGGCCTTTCTAAAGGAACAATTCTTTGCCAAATGCCCAGCAGAGGTGCGGGAGTGGGTGAAGGAGAGGGACCCTGGCACCCTTGAACGGGCGGCTGCACTGGCAGACGAGGCCCTTGCCATTAAACCCCATTGGAAAAGACTGGTAGTCGAGCCGCCCAAAGCCCAGAACACAGGCAGACCACTTCCCAGCAACCCCCTGCCACTCCTCCAGCGCCCTGTCGCCCCAACACCATCCACAGCCCCTTCCTACCGACCTCGTACTTCTGGGCCATTTCTGGACCGCCGGTGCTATGGGTGCAACCAGCCCGGGCATCTTCAGGCCAGCTGCCCTCAGTACCGTCGCACCACGTCTGCCAGCCACAGTCGCCCAGTCAACTACCTAGAGTTGACCCCAGAGGAAGAACCACTACCCCCACCTCCCAGTGACTGGCTGACCCCCACTGTTGCCAATCCTCCTAGGGGAGTCTACGGTGTTCATCCCCTTGTCCCATCCTACCCAGAGCAGAGGCAGCGCCACCTGCAGGAGGTCCTGATTGATGGAGAGAGAACTACGGGATTTCGGGACACTGGGGCCTTCCTCACCATTGCTGATCCCCGCGTGGTAAAACCAGAAGCCATCAAGCCAGGCCCCGGGTTCTTTATTGAAATGGCAGGTGGTACTACGAAACACATCCCCAAGGCGTCGGTTCGCCTTGACTATGGGTTTGGGGAAAAGCGCTGCCAAATTGGAATCATGGCTGGACTACCTGCGGACATTCTGCTTGGAAATGATTTAGGAGAGCTACAGTGTCAATACGTCGGAGCTGTGACCAGGAGCCAAGCCAGCCACGGCCTGCCTGCCGAGAAAACCCAACGGGACTCCCCTTCTGCCCTGGATCCGGTGAGTGTTACCAACCCTGACCAGAATACCACCCTGACCTGGGACCGTGAGAAATTTAAACAGGAACTAGACTCTGACCCCACATTGAGCAAATTCCGGTGCTATAGGTGTAACCAACCTGGGCATCTTCAGGCCAGCTGCCCTCAGAACCGTCGCACCACACCCGCCAGCCACAGTCGCCCAGTCAACTACCCAGAGTTGGCCCCAGCGGAAGGACCTCTACCCCAGCCTCCCAGTGACTGGCTGACCACCATGGCGCCCAATCCTCCTCAGGGAGTCTACAGTGTTTATCCCCTTGTCCCACCATACCCGGCAGCAGGACCTTCAGTAGGTGAGCCTATTACCACAAGTGCCTCCAAGGAGACCTGCCGAGGTCCCCCTGTCGGCACTTGTAAAATAAAAGGGGGAGGGGTTGTCACGGACCCTACTTCCCCCCCCCCTTCTTTTCCTCTCTTCTGCACCCCCAGTACTTTACTATCTTCCCCAGCATGGGATTCTTCTCTCCCCCCTGGCTGCTCACTCCTTTGCCTGCACCCCCCACTGTGCTGTCCTCCTCCCCTCCCCAGCAAGGTGCCTGAATGTCTGCTTCTCCGCCTTCATGCTCACTGTGGACAATGAACACATTCCTTGTGTGGGCTCAAATAGAGGGGGGCGGGGCTGGTTGCTGGGGAAACTGGACGCCTGGCTGGGAGTTGCCTGGCCCACCTGCTGGGACACAAGTCCTAAGATATTTAGCTGAGTGAGAGTCTCTCGTGGGTTGTTCATCTCTGCTGTTTGGAAGACTGTGTGTCTCTGAGCTGCGGCCAGAGAACACAGAATCCCCTATTGGTTCCTGCGGGCCTCTTCAAACCTGCCTGACAACCTGGATTTTGGATTTACCCTGTCCCTTCCTACAACCTGGATTTTGGATTCATCCTGTACCTTCCTGCTGGTGAGTGGATTAACACTGGGCCTACCAGAACTCTGCCTGAACTTTGTCACCTCATTGTTTGCCCTGCTCCGTGTGTGGCCCAATCCCTCGCTGGCCAGGACTTTGCCCATTCTATTGGGAGCCCCTGTTATGGACTACCCCTGTTATCTGGAACTCTGTCCTACCCACGTTGGGTCTGACCCTGGACACCTTTGTTTGGCCCTTTCTTTGTGAACATACCCGCTACCGTTCAATAAAAGGCTTTGTTGGCACTCCTGCTCTCCATGTGCGTTCTGTCTTACCTACACTTCCGTCACAGTGCCTGTTATATTTGGTCAAACATTTAATTAACTCACCCCTAATGTGATGGCTGCAACTGCTTCTCTTTGGTGAGGTGTGTGATGTTAGCTGGTATTGATGATGTTGCTACTCTGAACTGGTTTACGTCGGTCAGTCTGGAGCGCAGTGGACTTTGTGGTGGTAAGTTTTGAAAAGAACTGCTGGCTGGTACTGCTGGTGGGTACAGCTGGCTGGTTCTGCTGTGGGTACTGCTTGCTCAGGCTGGTACTGCTGGCTTGTACTGTGCTGTGGGTACTGCTGGCTGGTACTGCTTTGGGTACTGCTGGCTCAGGCTGGTACTGCTGTGGGTATTGCTGATTCAGGCTGGTACTGTGCGGTAGGTACTGATGTCTGGTACTACCTTGGGTACTGCTGGCTCAGGCTGGTACTACTGGCTGGTACTGTGCTGTGGGTACTGCTGGCTCAGGCTGATACTGCTGGCTGGTACTGCTGGCTCAGGCTGGTACTGCTGTGGGTACTGCTGGCTGGTACTGTGCTGTAGGTACTGCTGGCTGGTACTGTTGTGGGTACTGCTGACTCTGGCTGGTACTGCTGTGAGTACTACTGGCTCTGGCTGGTACTGCTGGTTCTGCTGTGGGTACTGCTGACTCTAGGCTGGTACTGCTGGTTCTGGCTGGTATTGCTTGCACTGGCTTATACTGCTGTGAGTACTGCTTGCTCTGGCCGGTACTGCTGGCTCTGGCTGGTACTGCTGTGAGTACTGCTGGTTCTGGCTGGTACTGGCTAGTACTGCTGGTTCTGGCTAGTACTGCTGGCTCTGGCTGGTACTGCTGGCTCTGGCTGGTACTGCTGTGAGTACTACTGGCTCTGGCTGGTACTGCTGGCTCTGGCTGGTACTGCTGTGTGTGCTGCTGGCGGGAAATGCTGGCTAGCAGCAGTGCTGCGCTGGAGGAAGAGGCAATGTTTCCTGTATTGGTCACTCCGCCTGTGACTCACTCAGACTGTCACAACAGAGCCGGAACTATACAGGAAGCATTGGCTCCATTCTGACAGATCAGCTTAGAGACACAGACTCAGCTGCATGGGGGGCCGGACCAAATGACTTTGAGGGCCGCATATGGCCCCCGGGACACAGGTTCCCCACCCCTGCCCTACATAGATCTTCAGTGAGATCTTATTTAGAATACGGTGTCCAGGTCTAGGGGGGCCTCACTTACACAAAGATATTGATAAAATAGAACAACTCCAGAGACGGGTAACAGAAATAGCATGAGGTTTGGAGGATAAAACATATGAAGAGCGACTTCAGGAACCGAATATGTACAATGTGGAGGAAAGAAGGGAAAGGGGAGACATGATTAAAACTTTTAAATACATCAAGGGGTGAATAGGGTTCAGGAGGGCAGTTTTTTTCAATCTGAAACCAAAATCAGCAACACAGGCACATAACCTCAAACTAACTGGAGGAAAGTTCAAAACTAATCTTAGAAAATATTACTGAAAGGGTAGTTAATGCTTGGAATAAACTTCCAGCACAGGAAATGAGACAGTCAACAGTAAATGGCTGCAAACATGCGTGGGACAAACAATCTAATCTACAGTCAGACAAAGTGAACAAAAAAACAGAAAAAAGGGAAAAAAACAAATGGGCAGAGACTGGATGGACAACTCAGTTGTTTTCTGACGTCACTTTTCTGTTTCTATTATTATAATCCATTCCAGTGTTTTTATTTATTTTAGCAAAGAGGTCTGCCTTTACATGTATAATCATGGTGCTGGCCATAGTGTATCAGACCATTTGCACACATTCTGGTCCAAAAAAAAAAAAAAAACCCTGAATGTATCAGAGCAGTGATTCATTCTCTCTCCTTGTCAGACCTACTTTATAGAGATTTAAACAGGTGGAGAGGGGCTGTGCTCTCTTTAGAAAGCCCATAATGCTTTGCCAATCCTGTGTCAATGATGCTGCATAGACTGCATGAAGGTAAGAAAAAAACCTTCAGCCTTTAGAACCATAGAAGGCATTTAGGTCCCGCGGACCTGATGTCTGCCGGCACCTACTGATCATTCGGTACACAGGCAGAACGGCAATCTGCCTATGTAAACAAGGCAAATTGCTCTTCTGTCAGTAGGGAAGGCATTGATCCTGTGTTCCTGCAGGATCATGAGAAAGCAGGAACATGGAACACTGGCTAGGCACACAGTTAACCCTTTGATCGACCCTGATGTTTAACCCCTTCCCAGCCAGGGTCATTAGTACAGTGACCGTGCATATTTTAAGGACTGATCACTGTATTGGGGTCACCGGTCCCCAAAGTGTCAGTTAGTGTCCTGACTGTCCGCCGCAATAGCGAAGTCGCTCATCGCCGCCCGCCATTACTAGTAAAAAATATCCCATAATTTGTAGAAGCTACACTTTTTGCGCAAACCAATCAATATAAGCTTATTGGGATTTTTTTTTTTTTTTTACCAAAAATATGTAGTAGAATACATATTGCCTAAATCAATGAAGAAATTCGATTTTTTTCATTGGATAGGTTTTAGAGCAAAAAGTAAAAAAAAAAAAAAAAAAAATTATATTATATTTTATATTATATATATATTTATATTATTTATTTTTTCAAAGTTGTTTTTTTTTTTTTAATAGTGCAAAAATTAAAAAAATTAAAAAACACAGTGGTGATCAAATATCAGCAAAAGAAAGCTCTATTTGTGGGGAAAAAAATAAAATTTTGTTTGGCTACAGCGTTTCACGACCACACAATTGTCAGTTAAAATAACAAATAACGCAGTGCAATATCGCAAAACGTGGCCTGGTCATGAAGGGGGGGGGGGGTCTTTCAGGTGTCAAGTGGTTAAGCCAGTAGCTGGTAACAGAAAATAGGTTTCCCATCAATTGCTCCTGCACAGGAAGAATAAAGTCTGAGTGACTACCGTAAAGTTCCTCGATAACATGATAGGTTCTAAAGTGCTCTTAAAATGAGTGAACCTCTCCTTTATGTCTGGAGGTTCCCAGTTAAAAGGCTAAGCTTTCCCAGAGATTGCCATTATAGGGAAACAGCACATATGAGACAGACTCACAGTGTTGTCCAGCACAGAAACTACACATCAAAGTCTACTCCATTCCTGCCGGCGGAAATCCGTAGCAGGTGACCAATGGACACCAACTGCGGTCAAACTGGAGATTCTCTGGCTTCTTCTCGGACCAGCTTGATCTGGCCAAAAAACACCTCTCCCATATGTCCAGAGGCTACCAGTTGCCCTTACAGGGAATAAGACACGAGGAACGCTGAGACTTAGTGTTGTTCAGCACACAAAAGCAGCACCTTGATGGTGTCCAATTGAGTCTGAACCATGCCTGAGGTGACACCTGCTGAAGTAGAGGGTCTTTTCTGGAGACCTAGAAGCCAGCCCAGTATATGATAGTCCAAGGAAATACCTCACAGCTAACCTAAATGCAGGGAGCAGAATATTAACCAGTCATCTGGAGGCAAGACTGAGTGGATACAGCAGGGACTACATGATTCCTATGGGCAGGCATGTTTGACTGCCTCAGCAACAAACTTCACAATGGTGGAGGAAGTGGCTAGGAAAATAAAATCAAGAAAAAAAGAGAAGGGAGCTATCTTCTGAAAGAAGGGTTCCCCAATACACAATGCAAGGGAGAAAAGAGGGGCATCTCCCTGCTTGATGACAAGGGTCTGGAAGTAAAGATTCTATAAAGCAGCACTACGGAGCACACCAACAACTACAACTCTTAAAGTTGATAAAGTGAAATCTGCTCACATCTTGAAGGGGATGGTATCTACTAGGATCAATGAAACCTACTCCCTATACCCAAGATCATATGAGTGTCCCACAATAGGGATGCAAGGAAAAAAAACACTAGACTGAAAACAGGAGGCCAAGTTCCAGAAATACCCTAAGTGGAAGGACTACTCTGAGAGTACTGGTCCCCATCTAGGTGCAGGACAGGACCAGTTGATCCCAGCTGACTCAACAAGGTAGCTGGAACCCTTAGTAGGGGAGGGGCACAGAGAGGCACGTAGTACAATTGATGAGCCCACACCCCAGGACTAAAAAAAAAAACCTCCTGAGATAGGGGGCACAGCCAAATAAGATGTATGGTATTAACATGATGGTATGACCAAAAGAGAATTAGCCTAAGAGGCTAAGGGGGTGCTCTGCATCTGAATGTCTGAAGACATGCACACAATGCACTCAAAAAAGTTCTAAAAAATAAATAAAAACCACTTTGTGGGAGTGGGGCTGCACCTTCAAGCAGGTTGTTACTATTAATACTGTAGGTTGTCCAAAAGGGGTACCAATGAAATAGATGAAGGAGAAGGACAAGACTCAGCAGACATTTCAGTGGACGTCTTGCTTCTATGGAATCCTTGATAATATTGGTCAGTGTAGGTCCAAGAAACACAATGTCCAAAGGTCAAGCGAAGCAGACATTCTTAGATTAGAACATCAGTGGCTCAGCACCTTCACAAGAATGCTCTGCACAGCTGCAAAGACAACAGTTCCATGTGAGCATGAAGTTTAGTTGCTTGTAACAAAACTATCATGACTGAGGACTAAGCTCTAGACTACCGATTCACATGCTCAGCTAAGGAAGGGGTATCCGCTAGCAATGGAATGATCTCATTGAGGATCTCATTCTGTCATGGTCTGAAAAAACAGGGTCACAGACATGGGATGCATGGCAGAATGGGACATAGCCAAATGGGACTTTAGAAGGAATTACAACTGCAGGAATTCACTAAGGGTAGGCCTTTAATGCCCCCTACTTGGCTGGTAGTTCTCGGATAAGGTGGGACCAAACAACAATAAACAGTAAACCAACAATTAACAAATACCCTTTTAAAGGAGAACAATACCCACACACCCACATGTGGGGCCCAGGACCCTTCAGGGGGCCTCCAGTCTGCATATAGGTATAATCTACAGTGGAAAGGTCATTGCAGAGTTGGAGGTCCTGAAAGACTTAGAACATCCTTCAAAAGGACCCTGAAAAAGTTCCCAAATGACCTTGTGAAAATCCAAGGGGCCAGCAGGAGACTGCAATTCCCCAAAAACAGACTATTGAAAAGTATAACTTTTGGGCCTCTAAAACTCAGTCAGACAGTCCCAGCCCCCTGCCTGTGCGAATTGGGTAACAAGATCTGAGGGACTGCTGTAAAGGTCCCTGATAACATACAATAGGGGCCTAGCCCTTACCTATGAAGCTGAAATCTCAACCTGCCCCACTTTACTGTGCAACCTGTATTAGTGGAAAATGGGCCCAGGACACCCTAGACCACCAGGGAGGAAGTACACCGATCCCTAAATAGTAACTATAGGATGAAAGAATGTGGCCTAAAGTGCCCATGCCCCACCAACCTTCCTGAGTCCTTTCACAGCAATGACCAACAGCACCACCTTGCCTAAAACCTAGGCTGAGGTTAGACATTTCCAAATGCCCTCTGGAAATCAGGAGATATTAAAATAAAATGGGAGCTTATAAAAAAATTTATGCCTGCAGGTGGAGCAGGAAACACAAGAACTGAAGGATTTAAGCTGCTGAGGAGTTTCCAACCTCTGTGCTTCTTTTCTCTATAGATGAGTGGAGCCCACCTCTCATGTCACTGTCCTGGAGGATAACAAAAGGAAAAGAAAAAGGTGTTCTAACACTTCAGCTGGCTAGGGGTTAAACCCAGCAGCTCATCAAGAACTGCCAAAAAAAAAAGAAAATGTGGGGTTAGTGGTCAATATTTCACAAGAGACCCTTATTTCTTGCACATGCACCATTTGCTGAAATACGGTCACTTTGTCCTGCATGAACAAAGTGAGAATGTCTGTTTAACTATAAATATATGATATGTATAGATGATGATGATGATGATGATGAGACAAACTCACCTTTTTAAATGACATCCAGGTGTAACTGAAGAATTTCTCCTCATGTCCATGATGTACACAGTGGTCCATGGATCCATGACCCAAAACTGCCCTCTGTTCCCTATTTTTAATCATGGAGCGGATTCTAGTATCTGCACCTCTTCTCCTCCTCCTCCTGTGCAAGCACCACTGCAGCAGTAGCTGCAAAAAATCAATAGACATTGCAGACATCCACACACCACAAAGAAGTCCAGGAAGTTTATCCAAAATGTGGACTCTTATTGAGTAGAGATGGGCTTGGGAGTGTTCGGGATCCAACTCACCTGCACAATCCCGCCAGGAAGCCAACACTGCACATCACTAATCACAGGCAGTGAGACATTTCCCGGTCCGTGCAGCTGCTACTTTAATCGCCAGCTCTACTATTGGGGCAACATTGCAATATTTTGCAAAATGCAATAAAAATGTGTCACCATGCATTAAAGTGAACCTAACCTAAAGATCATCCTTCATTGGTAGATTTCTCTTAAAAGGAAAGAAGACTTTTGACCTTTAGACCCCGTTCACACTGGGGCAACCCGTCAGGCGACCTGGTCGCCTGACAGGTCGCCTGCCATAGAGAAGCTGTGGACCCGTTCTAATAGGAGCGACACAAGTCGCTCCGACTTAGAAAAAGGGTCCGGAGCTTCTTTGGGGCGACCCGGAGCGACCTGCATTGACTTCAATGTTATGAAGTCCGTGCCGGCCGCTCCGAGGTCGCGGTGCGAGCTGCGCACCGTGACCTGTGAGGTCGCCCCAGTGTGAACGGGGTCTTTACCTTATCCTATTTGTTTTTATACATGCAACAATACAAACACTTAGCCTAGGTTCACATGCATAATGCATTTTAGGCGCATTTTTCTTTTACATTTTTGCATATGTATTATGATGTGTTTTCATGCCTCATGCATCTTTTGTAGGAGACTGGTTGTTACAAAAAAATAAACCCTGATAAAAATGCACCAAAAGTGCATGTACATGCGTTTTTCATGCAATCCCAATGAAGTCTATGGGGCCAAAAAAAAGCACTATCCTGCACAAAAAGAAGCACTGCACCATGTTCACACTGATGAACAAGCACCAGAGAGAATTTCCATTATCGTGTACTTCAGTGAGATTGCAAGCGCAGGAGAAATAGTGCTAGAAAAAAGACCTTGTGCACATTTACCCAGCTTGCACATGTGTAGGTGTGAATGATTTCCCCATTTCTCTTTCACAATAAACTGCAGAGTGCAGATGTGAACCAGCCACAATGGAAAGAAGAGGATTTTCGCTTGTACTGCATTTTCATGCAGCAATAATCAAGTAATTTGCTGCTTGAAAATGCAGTATAAGTGGACATCCCATTCTCTATGTGGCTGGTTCACATCTTCTTACGCACTGTAGTTTAGTTTAGTGTGAAAGAGAAATGGAAAAAATGGGCAATAAACACGCTAGTCCTCTGTCCACCTATTTAATAAATCACTAATTTAACTCCTGCATGTAATTCAAATAGAAAAAAAAAAGAAAAAACAAGGGGAGGGTGGTATAGAACAACTATACCTTAGCAAGATCTGAATCTTATGAGCTGTACCTACCCAAATCTGAAAAATCCTGCAGCTGATAGTCCAAGAGTCGGATCTGTCACAGTATTCTCTACCCCATTCACAGATCCTGTTACAAGCAGTGTAATCAATGAAACAACTTTTCTCAATTGAGGAGGAAAGAAGGGAAATGTGGCATCAGACCATCTGTATTGCTGTTCTGCCTGAAGGCCCAAAGCTGTTAACAACTGCAGCGTCAGAAGCTCAGAGACAGGAAGAGGACGGGGCATCTCTGCAATGAAGATTTCTCCAGGATCCAGCTGCCCTTCACAACTTAGGATATCTTCATAACAACATGTAAGTGATGTGACTAAACTGTAGGGATTTTTTTTTTCTCTTTTTAGCTAAACTTCAGCTATAAACACTTTTAATGTTCAAAGTAGAACTCCACCCAAGAGGGGGAAGTTCAGCTTTAAGGACTTGTTCCCTGCTCCTCTGAAACAATTGGCACTTTTGAGGAGCTGGGGGGGCGGGCAGGTACCTGATTTTGACAGGTACCCGCTTCCCACTTCAATTCCGAGCACTGCGGCACTCTGGAACGGAAATGCTCCATCCCCCCCCCTTCCCGACTGACTGACTGACAGGTCCCAGAAGACTGCATCCACCATTCACAATGTGCAGCGTGACTCACGCATGTGCAGTGAGCACCTGGCTGTGAAGCCCCAAGCTGTCGCAGCCGTGTGTCCATAGTGAAGATGCTGGCGTCGGGGCCCAAAGACCACCTGGGGTGAGCTCACAGCTAAATCCTGGGACAGGTTGAGTGGCTGTTTTTTAAAAGTCAGCAGCTACAATTTTTTTTTTAACCACAGGTGGCTGGAACTCCTCTTTACACAGAAAAATGTATTTGCCTATATGTCAGAAAAAAGCGGGAATCAGGAATGTGGAACCAAAAAAAATAAAAAAAGAAGGATTGGTCCCAGGTGTCACAAATGGTAAGTTTTTCTTCTTCTCACTTTTGTATTTTTATATTAAAAGTATTCTACGTTGACCTTGTAGAATATGCAGTGTCTTTACAGAGGACAGTGACTTGAAGGTCAAAAGCACCTGAAGTACCTACCATGTGATTGTTAATAGGCTATCTGTCTCACTTCACATGTGCTTGAGGCTGCCAGTTAAAAGTTGTCATCTTTCCAGGACCATTATTACATAGAATTAGAGGAAAGGTCACAATGATTGTTCCTGGCGCAAACCCAGATTACACTATACTTAGACATCTCACACTAAAGCTGGCCATACACTAGGGCAGGCAATAGATGATGCAATTTTCTTTCCTGCAACAAAGGGCTACTGCCACTGGCAATAATCAAATAAAGAAAAAATATTTTGCACTTAGTGCAACAATATATGTGTACAGAGCTGCAACTATACAACATCAGAATACTGGATGTTGGATCTAAATACATACACATATAATAGGTGTGCATCAATCCAGATGAAGTCCAAAGAAACGGATTATGGGAAAAAATATTCAGATTTCTGTGATGTGATACTCTTCAGCACAAATCATGAAACAACAAAGAATGCAAAAAATAAAATGAAATAAAAAGTCAGTGAAACAATCAGCCATCCACCGATCCAGTGTAATTCTCTTGAAAAGCCAACCACACACTTTGTGCTCTCCACCACAGACAACAATGGCATCTTCCCAAATGAACTGGATCCCCCTTCCCAAATGAACTGGATCCCCATCACAGAAAAACACACATGTTCATCAATGACCATCCAGTAGAGTAAAAATAAAAAAAAAAAATAAAAAAGCCCGCAGTGGGGGACCCTTGCACAGTATTTACCTTGGATGTAAAAAAAATGATATGCCCTTGTTCAATAAGCCAATAGGCAAACAGAAAAATATAAGTGTAATGCCTCGTACACACGCAACGATTGTTGGCCGTGAATTTTCGGCCAACGTCCGATCGGCCGATTGTCGGCTTGTGAGTATGATGCTTCCGACAACCGACTGCGACTTTTCGGCTGAACAAAATCTGGTGTGCATACTATAAAATTTTTGTTGGCCGTCAACAGAACGGCCGATTGTTCTTCAGTCAGTACAGATTTCGGCAGACAAAAATCAGATGAGCAAGACTGGGCATGCTCAGAGAAGAAAAAACACACGGAAAGTAAACCAGCACATGACATCACTTCTGAAGTTGGTTTTTGTTGGCCGAAAAAATTTGTGTGCAGTCTAGAGCACATTTCAACCAGTGTTAATTTTGGCAGCAAATTTCAATTTAGTTTTAGTCTTAGGACTAAAATGGCATTTTAGTTTTAGTCCCATTTTAGTCTTCTGCAAGTGTTTTAGTTTTAGTCGTATTTAGTCGACTAAAACTCCAGTACATTTTAGTCGACTAAAACGTCCTACATTTTAGTAGACTAAGACAGATTTTAGTCATCTAAATGGTCATGGTCAGGTCAGAGAGGAGGCCTGTAATGCTGCTGCCTGCAGTCAGTGCAGTGAGTGCACACAGTGCTGCTCAGAGTGCTGGATGGGGGTCTCAGGTTTAAGGGTGGTCTCTGGTTTGACTCTGAACTGAAGTTATTGAACAGGATGGGCCGGGCGGGCCTCAGCAGGCCTATATGCGCACACACAGTCCTGGATGGATGGTCGAATTGGATGCTAGTGGTGACTGGTGAGTGGTCTGAGAGGACTCAGGGAGGCAGTAATAGCTGGCCTGGCTGTTATCTCACAGTGGGTGCTCTGCTCTGGATGTGGTGGTGGCCGGGTGCCAGTGCAGTGTGATGAGTCGGGCCTGGCGTGTCTGGCTGTAGTGCTGCAGCTGCAGTGCTCTGGTGAGGTCAGGTGACTGGTCTCAAGTCGACTCTTGTAGTAGTCCACTCCTCACGTCGGACGTCACGGGGCACGCCACGCCAGACGCCACACAGGCGGAGCGCCGTGAAAACCGGAAGTTGGGTAAACGTCTCTGCCTCACAATCTCGTTTCGTTCGTTAACAAAAACGGATTTGATTTTCGTCATAGTTGTCGTCCTTTGACGAAAATGTGCTATACTTTGCGTCTCGTTTTCGTCAGTTGAAAAATGCCGGTGACGAAAGCGGTGACGAAAAAACGTTTTCGTTGACTAAATTAACACTGCTGTAAACTCCATTGGCTGTAATATCATTGCACATATTACCTGAATATATTACCAACATTAAATATTAGGGAAAAATATAAGAAAAGCCTTTTTCTTAATTGTTTAGTTTTCAGCAGCTTAGTGGATGCTCCTTACTTATGCGTATGTGGTGGTGCAATACATGTTTGAACTTTAATGTGCTACATGCTCTGGATGGAATTGTGTTGCCGATATAGAAATGGCCAGCAGAGGAGTGTTCATTTTGATGATGTCGATTTTTTATTTCGTTTTAGTTATAGTCTTATAACTAAAATGCCATTTTAGTTTTAGTCGTATTTTAGTCATCTGAATTGTTTTAGTTTTAGTCATATTTCAGTCGACTAAAATTGTGTTAATTTAGTCGACGAAAACATTTAAGTCGGTTTTAGTCGACGAAATTAACACTGATTTCAACCAACACAACAACACTGGACAAAAGACGGCCGATCATCGTTGCGTGTGTACGAGGCATAAGTCAGAAGTTACCCAAATCCAAATTTGAAAGTAATGGATGGGAGAATATAATCTGTGCTCCAACCATCTCCCTCCACCCTCCTCCCAACCTTCCATTTCCCTTCAATTGGTAGAAAAAAAAAACAAAAAAAAAAACCACAAAAACAAAATTATGAACAGCTGTTTTAGTGGCCAACTGCCCATCTGAATCCCAGTATGCTACTCTCTGACCTGTAACCTTATGGGTCAGGAATGTTTAGTGGTTTTTGTTATACAATCACACATTTTTTAACTCCGTAAGAAAGTAATATAGAAGGAAATCAAGTAATACCAGGAAAGAAAACTAGGCTAGCTGACAGCGTCTGACATGATATACTGTGCAGAAAACATTTACTACGACAGCTTGGCTCATAAATATGTAAAAAGGTATGAATGCAAAACAAAAGAGGAGGCATGGCATGTTTCTTCAGTTTTAAGGTCTTAAAAGTAATGCTAGGTTCTCAATTAGTTGTCATAGAGACTGCACGTAGGTCAACTAAAACTCATGTTCTGCTGAATATGACTCATCCCTAAATCTGCAGGCTTCATCCTCTCACCAGCACATATTTATCTCCTTCTCCGCCTTTCTGCTTGTGTCATAGGTTAACTCTGTGCAGCAATGATGGCGTTAAGGCTTGTAACAAAAGTCACTTGGAATTTAACATTACTTCAAGACTCCCTAAGACCATCCCACATGCTACCTGTTACTATGAAGTGACTCATAGCAAGAATAGTTTTTTGAACAGTACTCCTCATACAATCATAAGCAATGGATCCAATTAGAACAAGACTTTACTCCTCTTCCTTTGAGATTTAGCCATATGCCTCAATTCCGTCTGCCCTTAAAGCTAGCCATAGATGGTACGATTTTCTTTTCTGTAACCATGGGATGCAGGACAGAAAGTCTTGGCTCCCTCTTTAACACAGTAAGTGTTGATAGGGAATCCCTCCCAAGGACCTATTGTGTTCTCCCATAGGGGGAGGGGGGGGGGGGAGTCAGGGGGAGCCATCCGTCCTGGGAGGACACACAGTGATTATTGCTAGCAGTTCTGGCCGCTGGCAATAATCACATGAAAAACCCAACATACCCATACATGGTTCGAATCTCTGCCAGTCCCTGCTGAACCAGCTGAGATTTGAACCATCCAAAGGACGGCTTAAGATATCCTTGATACCCTCTCCACTGATGCCCATGTTGGGCTCCCCAGACTTTACTCCGGGTCACTCTGCCACCCTGTTTCTTCATATGATCAACTCTGTCTGTGTCCTTCACAAAACTTTCATATCACTAGAGATATAAGAAAATTGATTCAACATTTAGTCACCACACTGAAATCTTAAAAAAAAAAAAAAAAAAAGTGCCTAGGCATTGGATTACAAATGACAAGCTGACCACTAAAATTTACTGACACTATGCATAATTCCCACAAAACCCGAGACCCGTAGGATAGTGCCAATTACACACTCTTTATCCAATGTCCACACTGATGTAATGCCCCGTACATACGCGTCGATAGTTGGCCGTGAATTTTCGGCCAACGTCCGATCGCCCGATTTTCGGCTTGTTAGTATGATGCTTTCGACAACCGACTCAGACTTTTCGGCCGAATAAAATCTGGTGTGCATGCTATAAAATATATGGTGGCCGTCAACACAACGGCCGATTTTCCGTCAGTCAGTACAGATTTCGGCAGACAAAAATCTGATGAGCAAGACTGGGCATGCTCAGAGAAGAAAAAACACACGGAAAGTAAACCAGCACATGACATCACTTCTGAAGTAGATTTTTGTTGGCCGAGAAAATTCGTGTGCAGCCTAGAGCACATTTCAACCAACACAACAACACTGGACAAAAGTCGGCCGATAATCGTTGCGTGTGTATGAGGCATAACAGATGTGGGGGTAAAGCAAGAGACAGAACTTGAGTCATCCCTTCTACCAAAACCAAAATTGACCATATCCTCCTGCTTGCCCATAAATCTTTAAATTTCAACCAAATCCAAGAATCCTGACAGAAACATCTCACTAGGTGTTACATGGTATGTTCACACAAAGCTCTCCTTTTTGTTGCAGATGCAATTGTCATAAAGGCACTTGTTACTTATCCACTTTTTAAATGCTAAAGCCTCGTACACACGCGTCGAAAATCGGTAGGGAATTTTCGTCCGACGACCGATCTGCCGATTTTCGGCTTGTTAGTATGATGCTTCCGACTCCGACTTTTTGGCCGAAAAAAATCTGGTGTGCAGACTATAACATTTTTGTCCTCCGTCAGAACACGTCCGATTTCCGTGCAGTCAGTACAGATTTCGACATGGAAAAATCTTATGAGCAAGACTGGGCATGCTCAGAGAAGAAAGAACACAAAGAAAGCAATCCATCCATGACATCACTTCTGAAGTAGAATTTTGTTGGGCGAGAAAATTCGTGTGCAGTCTAGGCACATTCCAACCAACTAAACACCACTCTGGACAAAAGACGGACGATCGATCAGCCGATAATCGTTGCGTGTGTACTAGGCTTTAGAAGGCATACTTCATGGAAACAGATTAAATCACCTTCCATAAACCAGTGGTTCTCTGGAATTAATGATACCATGCATATTAAGGTTCTCATCTGTACCTTTTAAAACTTGAAGAGAAATCTTTAAAAATCTCATTCCACTTGGTGAATTTTCAGTAACCCTAGGATATCTATTATTCCTGTGATTGAACATTTTTCTCTCTCTCCTAGCTCACCCCCCTCATCGATTCTAAACTCCCCACTTTGCAGAGCTCTCTCTCTGCAGAAACACAACAGCCACCCCCCCAGTCCCCATCCCTTATATCCCTAATTAAAAAAAAAAAAAAAAAAAGAAGTACTAGAACATGTTTCTTTCCTCTTGTTTGTCCTCCTAATGCCTCGTACACACGTACCGATCGTCGGCCGACCGATCGGCCGTCTTTTGTCCAGGGCTGTCCTGTCCGCTGAAAAGTGCAAAAGACTGCACACGAATTTTGTCGGCCAACAACAGCCGACTGCAGAAGTGATGTCATGTGATGGTTAACTTTCCTGGTCTTTTTTCTTTTCTGAGCATGCCCAGTCTTGCAAATCTGCTGTCTGTCGGCCGAAATCTGTACTAACTGGCGAACAATCGGCCGTTCTGGTGTTGGCCAACAAAAATTTTAATGCCTGCACGACAGATTCTGTTTGGCCGAAAACGCGCTGTCGGAAGCATCATACTAACAAGCCTACAATCGGCCGATCGGTCGTCGGTCGAATATTTACGGCCGACAATCGGTACGTGTGTACGGGGCATAATTCTTACCCACCTTTCGCTGCTTTACCCTCTAACAATGAGGGCACTGCTTGGCTGGACATGCTCCACGAAAACCACCGCCCCCGTTATGTAATCCCACAGTCAGTTTAAGTCAGGGGTGCCAAACATTTTGAAGAGCGAGGGCCACTTAAGCAACTTTGTAAGTGGCTGTAGGCCACAATGAGCGGAGCTGGCGGATGACAGCTCCGCCCTTGGATCCGATCTGCCCAGGCGAAAGGGGACGGATCGGTTTTTTTTTAGCGGATCAAACTCGGGGTAGGCAGGTGTAAACGGACAGCAAAAGTTGGTTTACATCTGCCGCTCCATAGAGCTGAATGGAGGGTTCAACTGAGTCTGGCTGAAAAACAGACAGGCGGACCCGATTGGACCAATTGTGTGAAAGGATCTCAAACTGTGAAAAAAATCAGTGCAACAAATAACTGAAATAAACTAAAGAAAAAAAAATGGAAAAGGCTGCAACCTATAATAAAGCTGCCACTGCATACAATAAATCAAAATAAAATCAACAACAATGCTGCGCCAAAGTGCATCTAGTGCAAACAATACATATAATACTAATGGTAGGTGAATAAGGAATGAAAAAAGATTTCAATGTTGATTAAACGTGCATAATTATCAATAAGGTGCAAAATAGAAGGAAAATCAACTAGAAAGTCATGCAATTGAACATGCTTTAGCAAAAGAGTCCATAAAGTGCAAAGAGTGGTAAAAAGTGAAAACGATGCTTTCAGTGCTGGTTAAATAAGGTGCTTGTGCTATCCTCCACCAGAAGAAATGGCCGCTCACCTCTTGTTCTGACCCCTATCAGCGGGTCAGAGCTAGCAGTTCCCCTCAGGGGATATAGGCAATCCAATTTCCGTGAACTGAGTCACGGTTCACACTTCTGCGATGAGGGAACGCTGCGAATATGCAGCGTGTTCCCGCATCGCATCCGCACCCCTGGCAGTTCACACTGCCATATGCGATACGCAGGGGGTGTCAATTAAAAGTTAACGACACCCCCAGTTGAGATCGCATATCGCAGTGCGATCTGCAAGTTTGCACAGAACCACCATGCGATCCGATTCTGCTGCGGATAAATAAAAGGGTCATGTGCATGTTTAGTGTGATTGTGGTGCGAATTTTGCACCGCACAGAGATCGCATGTAATTCAGGAGCAGTGTGCTCCGAATTACATGCGATCTCTGTGATCGCACTAATGTGAACCGGCCCTGAGGGACGTCAATGACAGATCTATCCTCCTGCTCACCCAAGGTCATCAGTGTGAATGTGTACAAGATAATAAGAAGATCTAGTGCTTTCCGTTTAAAAGTTTAATGGCCAATGTAAAACAGTAGTACACTTACATAGAAGGCACATCAGCTGTGCGAGCTGGGACAGCAAAACAATCTCAGGCTAGGTGCCCGTAGGACACATCGTACACATGTATGTATATACACATACATACACACACACACACAAACAGTGTCTCACAAAAGTGAGTACACCCCTCACATTTTTGACATACTGAAGCAGAGCATGATCCCCTCCCTTTGGAGACTGGGCCGCAGGGCATAATTCCCACATGATAACGAACCCAAACACACCTCCAAAATGACCACTGCCTTGCTAAAAAAGCTGTGGGTAAAGGTGATGGACTGGCAAAGCATGTCTCCAGACCTAAATGCTATTGAGCATCCTCAAATGGAAGGTGGAGGAGCGCAAGGTCTCTTAACATCCACCAGCTCCGTGATGTCGTCATGGAGGACTGGAAGAGGACTCTAGTGGCAACCTGTGAAGCTCTGGTGACTCCATGGCCAAGAGGGTTAAGGCAGTGCTGGAAAATAATGGTAGCCACACAAAATATTGACACTTTGGGCCCAATTTGGACATATTCACTTAGGAGTGTACTCCACTTTTGTTGTCAGTGGTTTAAACATTAATAGCCGTGTGTTGAGTTATTTTGAGGGGACAGCAAATTGACACTGTTATACAAGCTGTACACTCACTACTTTACATAGAGGCAAAGTATCATTTCTTCAATGTTATCACATAAAAAGATATAATAAAATATTTACAAAAATGTGAGGGGTGTACTCACTTTTGTGAGATACTGTATATATATATCACACATACATACACACACACACATTTTTGTGTGCAAGAAATTTGTGTGTGCATATTATTCATAGCTCTTTTACGTAGAAAAATACCTAAAAATTACTGTTTTAGGTCTCTATGATCTGCCATTCTATTTTTTTTGGATGCTTTGGTAATAAACTGCTGTGTACAGCATATTAATCATTTAATAAAAGCAGAACTAAAAGGCAAAGCTTCTCATTTTGGATAAAGTCAAGGAGGGTTTCTGTCCCATTTGGGAGACTTCCATTCACTTCCTGTTCCATAGCCATATACAAAACCGAAAGAGGGAAAAATCACTCCAAAGTGAGGGAATCTCTAGTCACCAGAACTAGTGTTCTCTGTACAAGATTTTTTAAGCAGTGCATTTGCCTTTAGTTATATTTTTAACTGTTCTGGTCATTACATTGGAACACACGATTCATATTCTGGGTCCATTGTAGGGCTGCCACGACGCGTCGACGTAGTCGACTACAAAAAATCGTCGACGTGCGTGAAAGGCGTCGACGCGTCAGCACGTGACGTCACACGCATCTCGCGCGAGTTGCTTGCAAATAGCGGAAATTAGCAGCGGTAATGGCAACTCCTGGGGGAGAAAGTTCAAGCAGCAGTTCCATCAGCACACTGAGCACAGTTCCAGTACCACAAAAGGCAGCGAGAGCCCGATCACGGTCGTCAAGGGTATGGGAATACTTTCAACAGAGGCCAAATAAAATGGTCCTTTGTTCCCTTTGCAAAAATAAAATGGCGTACCACGGCAGCACAACTGCTATGCACGAGCACCTCAGAAGAAAGCATCCTGGCGCACTGACGACAAAGGACGAGCCATCTTTGTAAGTACTACTAATTACAACAATATAATTAATGCTAGCTGATGATTGCTCAGGCCGGGCCAGCTCACTTTTCTTTTAAATGGACTACAAGGCACTTTGCATTTGCAGCCCTCAGTGTCTGTCTTGCTGATCTGTGGATCCCTCAGGGCATGATTGACATGACAAGTGCAATGATCTGACCATGACCACCAAAATACACAGAGAGCAACAACATATTTTGACTGCAGCATTATTAATTACAACATTGGCCATGGAGATCTCAAACTTCTACTAGAAAAAATACAATTAATATTGTTAGCATTGAGGCTGAGCATTCATAGATGTGTAAATTGGTAATGTTATGTTATTAACCACTTCAATACAGGGCACTTTCCTCCCTTCCTGCCCAGGCCAATTTTCCCCTTTTAGCGCTGTTGCATTTTGAATGACAATTGCGCGGTCATGCAACACTGTACCTACACCAAATTTATGTCATTTCCCCCCCACAAATAGAGCTTTCTTTTGGTGGTATTTGATCACCTCTGGGTTTTTTCATTTTTGCTAAACAAATAAAAAAAGACCGAAAAGTTTGAAAAAAAAAAAAAAAAAAAAAAAATTTTTTTGTTTATGTTATACAATTTTGTAAATAAATAAGTTTTTTCCTGCACTGATGAGACTGCACTGACAGGCACTGATGTGGAGGCACTGATGTGGAGGCACTGATAGGCGGCACAGATATGCAGCATTGGTGGGCACTGATAGGCGGCACTGATGGGCACTAATGGGCACTGACGGACGGCACTGATGGGCACTAATGGGCACTGATAGGCGGCACTGGTGGGAAATAATGGGCACTGGTGGGCGACACTGAAATCTGGCAATGATGGGCTCCCTGAGCCCTGATTGCCATCCCTGGTGGCCATAGTGGGCATCCCTGGGGTCATAGGTGGGCATCCCTGGGGTCATGGGTGGGTATCCCTGGTGGTTCTAGTGGCATCCCCCCCGAGGGTCTGCACTGGTAATCAATGATCTGATTACCAGTGCCGCCCCCCCCCCCCCCCCCGTCAGGGGAGCCGCCGATCGGCGCTCCTTTACTCGTGCCGGTCAGGCACGAACTAAGAAAAGCCGATCAACGGCTGTTCCTGTTTACTATGTCAGAGGCTCTTTACTGAGATCGGAGATGCAGGGTGTCAGGCTGACACCTCGCATCACCAATCGCCGCTCTACGCGCCCCCGGGGGGCGCCCAGAGCTGTATTATCCTGCCGCCGTCATATGACGTCCGGTCAGGATAATACAACCACATTCCCGCCGTCAATCTGTTATAGGGCGGGCGGTAAGTGGTTAATTATTATATTATTGTTGTTTTTCTCAGGAAGAGGCAAAGCTGTGTACAAGATTTTTTCTTTCATAAAAAGGATGTCACTGCTTGCACACCCCAAGTGGCCATTACACTTACCAATAGCATACTCAACATGATTGTAAAAGATATGAGACCTCTTTCCATTGTAGACGGTCAAGGATTTCGTGAGATGATCAGCACATTTTACCCAGGATACACACTTCCCTCCAGGTCCCATTTCACGAAGCTGATGGAGAAGAAATATGAGGAGAATTTTGAAAGATTGAAAGCGTCAATCAAAGATGTCAAATCCAAAATAGCTCTCACCACAGATGCATGGACCAGTATTGCCACAGAGGCATACTTGGGTGTCACATGCCACTTCATTAATGAAGACTGTAAGCTTACATCCTACAATCTGACCACTATGCCACTTGAAGATCGCCACACAGCTGAAAACATTGCTAACTGGGTGGAAAAAGCAGCTGAGAAGTTTGAGATATCCATGGCCAATGTAATTGCAGTTGTCCATGATAATGCTGCAAATGTTATCGCTGCTCTGCGTATTTTGGAAGAAAAGCATCCTGGTATCTCTTCTCACAGGTGTGCCTGTGGAACATTTTAAAAAAAGTGAGCTGGCCACTACAAAGCTTAAAGCAAAGCAACAACAAATGGGTACCCCTGATCATGCACTAATATATGATGTATCCGTAAGATGGAACAGTACTTTACACATGATCAGTCGCCTGCTTGAACAGAGGTGGCCTGTGACTGCAACACTTTCCGATCCTGATGTCACACCACGAGGGAAGCGCTTCCTGAATTTAAAGCCTGATCAGTGGAGCTTACTTGAGGAAGTGGAACAAGTCCTGAAGCCTTTTGAGTGTGCTACTGTTTTCTTGAGTGGAGAGTCCTATGCGACTGGTTCCGCTCTACCTCCTTTGGTAAAAGGCCTCCAGAAATCCATACAGAGCACAATTTGTGAGACAGCGGCAGTCAAGGCTTTCCAAAATGTTGCTGCACAGGAGATGACTTCAAGATGGGAGCGGGAAACTAAATTCAGAGATGACGGAGGAGAAAATATATATGTCTTATTACAGCAGCCCTGGACCCCAGATTCCGCAAACTAAAATTCCTGGCAGCAGAGGATAGTATAAAAGTTCACCTCAAGGTCCAAGCTCTTGCTCTTGAAGAGAAAAGAAGATATGAGGAAGAGCAAACACATCAACGTCAATGTGAGGAACAGGTTCAGTCAGCCAGAGCACTGAGTGCAGACATGAAAATTTCAGAAAAGAGGCAAGTGTCTATGTTGGACTCTTTGCTCGGTTCAGATTCAGATGAACACCACAGTAATGGTGAGGATGACACTGGTGGTCACATACAAGATCCAGAAATTCACAGTGAAGTTGTGAGGAATGAGATACACATGTACTTTAGTGAGCAGGCCATTCCAAAGGAAGACAATCCACTGAAATGGTGGAAGGAAAATGAAGGAAGGTTTCCCATCTTGGCCATGCTGGCAAAGAGTTACTTGTCTGTGCCTACAACATCAACCCCATCTGAAAGGCTTTTCTCAGTTGCTGGCAACATTGTGACTAAAAAAAGAGCAAGCCTAACTGCAGAGCATGTCGATATGCTAACCTTCCTCCATTGCAATGCTATATTATAGGTACAGGCCCCCAACCTGTACCTGTTGCACTCTCTTGGGTTGTATTGTTGGACTTCTTTAAACTACAAGATGGCTGTTGGCTGCCTTCAGGTAATCATTCCTCAGTATTGGCCATTATAATTTGCACAGTGTTGAGCGGTGCTTGCTTTTTGTTGGACTTGGCTCCTTTAAAACTATGTTAGTTTTTAGGTATGTTTTACATTTACAAGTTACACACCCAAAAAAATACTGGTCAACAATAACACTGTATATGTAAAACATACCTAAAAAGTAACCAAGTTTTAAAGGAGCCAACTAGTCCAACAAAAGCACTGCTCAACACTGTGCAAAAGTAATGGCCAAAAATAATGGCCAATACAGCAAAAGATTACCTGAAAAATAATGACCAATACAGCAAAAGATTACCTGAAGGCAGAGAGCTGACTTGTAGTTTAAAGAAGTTAAAGTGTTTGGCAGATATGGCATTTTTCATGCCTGATGCCCTAAAGTGTTTGGCACTTTGTGTCTCTCTTGTATTTTTGCACACACAGTGTTGTTGAGCAGTGCTTTATAATTTATATGGCATTTTGAATGCTTTTGGTTTTGAATTAATGGCATTATTCCTGCCTGATGTTAAAGTGTTGTTTACATTTTATTTTTGCCACTTTAACTTCAACCACATTGAAGTATTTTTTGGAAAAACTTTAATAAAAGTTGAAATATTATATTAGAAGTTGTACGTAACATTTTTTGTAAAGTTATTCAAAGGATTATTTAACTAATCAAAGAAAGAACACTAGATTAAGCAAAAAAATAAAAAATTTAAATAATCGTTAGATTAGTCGACTAATCGTAAAAATAATCGATAGATTAGACAAATTAATCGTTAGTTGCAGCCCTAGTCCATTGGCATCCTTTTTAGGCCAATTCAATAACAAAATATCAACCAGTCGGAATTCACATTCTGCTTTTCTAAAGTAAAAAAAAAAACAAATCTGATTGGTTACATTTTGAATTAAATGCTTATTTATATGCTCAATATTCCCTAACATCTTCACTTTCAATATTACATCTCAGTAGTGGGCCTAAATAATAATTCAAGGAAGATACAAAAAGGAACAAAATAATGCAGCTTTGAAACCATTAATACACCTTAAAATGCATTTTTTTTTAATGTAGGGATTCCTGCATCTACCTCACTTGTGTGAATCTGTTTTTTCCATTCAGGCCGCTGGCTGAAGGAAGAAAAAAAACTGTATGTGTGTACCAAGCTTAAAACTGCAGAAGAGAAAGATCTGGTCTGCTCCCCTGTAGAGTGGGAGCCTTCCACTCACAGATCAGAAAGTTTATACCCTGTTTCCCCGAAAGTAAGACATCCCCGAAAATAAGACCTACTTACAGTTTTGCCTCTCGCTGAAATATAAGGCATCCCCCCTAAAATAAGACCTCCCCGATAATAAGGCCTCCCCTGAACATAAGGCCTCCCCGATGCTACCGTAACTCTGGACCGTATCGGCGAGCGCCGCTCACTGTTGGCCGCAGCGCAGCCGGAGCAGACAGGAAGTGCGAGGTCTCTTAACCAGAGAGCCCGCGCCGCCGCCAGGACAAGCTGCCGCCTGCTACTCGCTCTGTCCTGACGGAGTCTGGCTGACTCACAATTAGACAGTGAGTCGCGCGGGGCAGGAGTTGGGCACATTGTGTGGACACACAGGGGTGACTGAGGTAGGGGTGATATGTCTGATAAAGGGGTGGGGTGGATGTCTGGTGAAGGTGTCCACTGGCACAAGAGGGGGGGGGAGTGGGATCACTTAAAATGCCACAGGAGGATTAGAGGGGGCAATCAAAATGACACAGGAGGATCAGAAAGGGGAATCAAAGACACAGGAGGATGTAAGTTGCTGGTTTGTGATGACAACTACTACCGTACCGTAATACATTTCCTTTTTTTATTCAACAATAAAATGTGTACCATATTCTTCTTCATGGAAAAATAAGACATCCCCTGAAAATAAGACCTAGTACACATTTCGGAGCAAAAAGTAATACAAGACACTGTCTTATTTTGGGGGAAACAGGGTAGTTTCTTAGATTCTTTGATTTCACACATTTTCATTTTCACATTTATAGTCATTGCTAACAACCCATTTTAATTTTAGAGCATTTACACATTCAGATTTGTTAAACACTGTGAATCCTTCCCTGTATTTTGTCCAGGACAGGCCACTCACTACTATTTATAGGCATCTCATGATCTCACATGCAGCATTAAAGAGATTACTTAGGAGGGGGTGAAATTATCCTGATAAACAAAGGGGAGAAGAGAGTTCTTCAGCTCAACACTGAGGCTGTCCATAGATGCAAGGCAATGCTCAACAGAATTAAAAATAGTCATTCATATGACAGATCATTTCATTAACAGTACAGACTTTCCGCTTAAACATTAACCACTTTACCACCGGAGGATTTTCCTGCTTCACATCCAGGTCACTTTTTGCAACTTGGCACTATGCGACTTTAACTGACAATTGCGCGGTCATGCAATGCCGTACCCAAACAAAATTTACTTCCTTTTTTTCCCACAAACAGAGCTTTCTTTTGGTGGTATTTGGTCACCTCTGCGCTTTTCATTTTTTGCGATTTTAATAAAAAAAAGTGAGACAATTTTGAAAAAACAACAATATTTTTTTACTTTGACAGTTAAAAAATATCCTATATATTCAATTTTTGTCATATATTTAGGCCAAAATGTATTTAGCTACATGTCTTTGACAAAAAAATTCTCAATGAGCGTATTTTTAACCGCTTTAAGACCGGAAGGTTTTACCCCATTCCTGAACAGGCCATATTTTGCGATTCGGCACTGCGTTATTTTAACGGACAATTGCGCGGTCGTGTGACACTGTACCCAAATTAAATTTATGTCCTTTTTTCCCCCCACAAATAGAGCTTTCTTTTGGTGGTATTTGATTACCTGTGCGATTTTTACTTTTTGCGCTATAAACAAAAAAGAGCAACAATTTTGAAAAAAATAACAATATTTTTCACATTTTTATATATGAAATTCCCCCCCCCCCCCCAAAAAAATGTAAGAAATCAAAAAACATTTTAGGCCAATTTGTTTTCTGCTACATATGTTTGGTAGAAAAAAAAAAAAAAATCGCAATAAGCGTATTTTGATTGGTTTGCGCAAAAGTTATCGCAGCTACTAACTACGGGAACTTTATGTCATTTTTATTGTTTTTTTTTTAAACTAGTAATGGCGGCGATCTGCGATTTCTTTTTTGCAGGACTGCGACATTGCGACATTGCGGCGGACAGATCGGACCCCTAACTGACATTTTTGACACTTTTGGAGGTACCAGTGACATTACTACAGTAATCAGGGCTATACATATGCACTGTTACTGTAATAATGACACTGGCAGGGAAGGGGTTAACTTTATTGGTGATCAAGGAGTTAAATGTATGCCTGGTGCTTACTGACGTGTGTGGGGGGGAGGGGATTGAGTGACACAGGCACAGATCGCAGGTTCAGCTATGCTGAATCCTGTAATCTGTCCCTGCCTGTCACTTAGGAGATACGCCCGCTAACTCGATCCCCGGCGATCGGGGAAGAGCGGCGGTGATCACCGCCTCTCCTCCACTGGCCCGACTCCCGCTGTGTCTGAATACAGTGGGAGCGAGCCTCCGGCAGCGTGCGCGCGCCACCCACAAGGGGAGGAGTCCAGCGACATAGGTCTACGTCGCTGGACGATAACGAGCCACTTTGCAGCAGTACGCTCAATGTGAGCGGTCGGCAAGTGGTTAATAGGAGAATAGTACCAAATATGGCCCCAAGATTGGGGGTATACTTAGTCCCCGTTCACAGCAGTGCAACTTGTCATGGGATTTGACAGGTCAATCACATGCCAAGTCGCACCCTATCGTCAAATGAATTGTTCAAATATGTGTGACGCCGATTCTGTGGTGCCGCACCGATTTGAAAAAGTAGTTCCTGCACTACTTTTGGTGATTTCAGGTGTGACTTGCATAGACATCTGTGAAAGAAGTCGCACAGATGTCAGCCAAGTCGCACTGACATGCGGCTTTGAAATTGTGCAATTTCAAGTGAAGTTGCATGATTGCAAAGCTGTGTTCAGTGTGAACCAGGGCTAAATCACTGAGCACAAGAGGAGTAATACCAGTATCCACCCAATTCTACCATATGAAGGAATTCAATAGCATTGCATATACTGTAGATTAGGGTTTTTAAAAATAAATAATTTTAAAAAAAGTCCAAAAGAGGTAGATTCATGCAAAAGGTACACTTTGACAGTGTCTGTAGCCTCTCCTTCAGGCAGATTCGGGAGTACTTCCCACCAATGGGCATGTCAGAGAAAAAAAAAGGAAGAAAAACCACAGAAAGGGTGGAGAGAAAGCACCACTGTCTAAAGCACAGGTGTCAAACACAAGGCCCATGGGCCGAATGCGACCCCCCAGGCCATTTTAAACTCTCCTGCCGCTGCAGCACCCCCTTGTCTCTGCCCCCACATTGTCTCAGTCGTCGACAGCAGAGAGGACAGAACTCCTTTGCCAGATCCAGTGCTTCTCTCTGCTGCTGCAGAAAGGCTCGTCTTTGTCTCCCCCCCCCCCCTTCTCAGCAGTCTGCAACAGAGAGGAGGTCAGAATTCCTACAGATCCTGCGCCTCTCTCTGCAGCCACACCACCTTGTCTCTGCCCCCCCCCCCGCCCCTGGTCTCAGCATTCAGCAGACTCCAGTCCTCCTCTGGTCCTCCTCCAGACCTTGCACGTTCTTCTTCCTGGCAGTAGCACAAGGTAAAGGGGTGCATTGTGATATCAAGAAGGGTGGATGAATCTTGACTTATTATGGTGGGGGGGGGGGGGCTCTTGATATCTCTTGTAAGGGGGCGTGGGACGCTCTGGACATCTAATCTTACAGATATAACCGGCCCTTTGCTGGCAACCATAATGCTGATGTGGCCCGCAATGAAATTGAGTTTGACACCCCTGGTCTAAAGCCTGGAACACACTACTAGGTTTTTTTTTTTTTCCATTCAACCCAGCAGGGCTGAACGAAAAAAAAAAAAAAAAACCTGACAGCTCGGGAGGAGCTGCTGTACGTTGTATGCACCTGTATGCGATGTTAGTACAGCGATCTCCCTTGCTATACTATTGTGTTCTGACAGACGGGCCTTTTGTATTCTGAAAGCTCTAGTAGGCGGTTCTTCACAAAAAAGCATGGTTTGTAGTAGAAATCAACCGATTTTCAGCAAAGCCGATATATCGAGGACCGATATGCACTTTCCCTGATATATTGGGGAACCAAGGTGGCCCGATATTACTGATATTTCAGAAAGTGCTTGTACCGGAGTGATGCCTGCAGCTAGAGGCATCACCCCGCTACCGGCGTCCATAGCCGATGCTCGGCTATCTTGTAATGACAACAAATGCAGCTGAGAAGCTGCTCCGCTGTCATTACAAGAAGTGGGAGGGGACGCCCCCCCTCTCCTGACACCCCCCCCTCCAGATGCCTTCCGCAGCTCGCCCGGGTCTCCTGCATGGCCGCTGAAGACCTGATCAAAGTCGCATTTGGCTCTGATCTGGTCTCCATGCAAAAACATGGAAGTGATGTCATGACAGCCAAACTTTGCGTTTTGAATGCTTTTAAGTGCAGAGGAGGGGTTTGGGGTCTTTTAGACCCCCAAATCCCTCCACAAGAGTACCTGTTAAGAAAATAAAAAATTTTAAATGTACGAAAATATCGACCGATACCAATACGTGATGACCAAAATATCGGTATCGGCAATGAAAAAACGATATCGGTCGATCCCTAGTTTGTAGACCATATTGCCGCTTTAGATAATTCTTGAAGAATCCATGAAGCTCCTGCTCTCTCTTTGCCAAGGATGCCCGCTCCCCTAAATCCACCTGGCTATGGAAACTTTCAAGTAATTGTAAAGTCACATATTTTTTTTTTTTTTTTTTTTATATTAAAAGAGGTTTATACGTCTGTGTAAAGGTATTGTACAAAGCAGCTGCTTCCCTCCCTTTCTGAGATCCCCTGTCAGTGTTCTCCGCTCCTCCTCTTCTGTGTGCCCCTATAGCAAGCTGCCTGCTATGGGGGCACACATGCAGGCTCACTCCTGAGCTGAGCTGCGTGCATCTATAGACACAGGAAGCATAGCCCGGCGCCACCCCCATCCTTACAGTATTTGATTGATATCAGCAGAAGCCAATGCCTCCCTTTGTTATCAGCAAAGCCCATGAGAACAGGAAGAGGGGAGAGAAGACTTGGTAGAGTCACTTTCTGTGATCGATGGAAGGCCTAAAGTGAAAGAATAGGCTAATAGACTGGTTGAAAACCTTGTACCCCCCCCCCCCCCCCTCCTACATATGCTGCATATTGTTCGTAAAACATCTGTCTATATACACAATACTTCTCTTTTAATTTTCTCCAGTGTGGTCACAATCTAGATGCTGCAGGTCCCTTTTTAGGGAGTTCTTGATAACAGGGCAGAAATCATGGAGCTGTGATGTGCCCACCGATTTCCAAACTCAGTCTAGATTGCATGTATTAAAGAGGGACCTTCCTGATCTGGGGGTTGTTTAGCTCAGTGAGTCCACATCAGTCTGAACTAGAGCTGCACGATTAATTGTTAAAATAAATTGCGATCTCGAGTCACACCCCCCCCCCCCCCCACCCCCACGATCTTAAAACAGCATGTCCTCCATTCTTACAGAGGTGTTCTCTGCTCACTCACAGCTGTCAAAAAAAATGAGCCTCTGGCAAATGTTTATCAACATTGTTAAGGCTGCTAGATAAATATAACAATGTTTTACAATGTATCATTTCCATCTGGATCAAAGGAATGAACTTCCATCTGTAAGTGAGGGCAGTTTAACCTCTTAAAGACTAATAGCCTTTTTCTGACACTTGTTGCTTATAAGTTAAAATCAGTATTTTTTGCTAGAAAATTACTTGGAACCCCCCAAACATAATATTATATATATATATAGTAAAACCTTGGATTGTGAGTAGAATTCGTTCTGGAAACATGCTTGTAATCCAAAGCACTCTTATATCAAAGCGAATTTCCCCATAAGGCCCCTTTCACACTAGTGCGACTTGTCCCGCGATTTTGGACCGCAAAATGCATAACAAGTCGTTTTCCATTATTTTCAATGAGCCCCATTCATATCAGTGCGTTTTGAAGTCGCACCGACTTCAAAGTAGTTCCTGCACTATTTGCCACAATTTGATTGCGTTTTGAGCCATAGCCATTGCTTTCAAAATCGCGGCAAAGTCGCTGTAAAATCGCGTCACATAAGTGTGAAAGGGGCCTAAGAAATAATGGAAACTTAGATGATTCGTTCCACAAGTCCTTCAGTTTATAGTCTATATACAAAGATTATAGCAATGTGATAGGTTCTGTAACCATAAAATGTCCATCCACAAATGGCAGCCTTCCCAAGGGGATTAGAAGAAAAATCTAGCAAAGCTACAGAATATAAGAGAGATGAGAGGAGCCTCTAAGTGTAGCAATATGGTTACATTTAATGAAGGTTCAACATTTAGCAACTCACATGGTTGATGATTAAAATAGGCACACCTAAGTATGCAGGCATCCGGGGTAAAGCTGTCCACATAGACCATCTTCTCAACCACCGGCTCTCACCACTGTCAATCTGCAATCGTGACCGGGAAGAATACCCTGCAGTAGAGTGATCTGAAAGTGAGGCTTTGAATCACTCGTGGAGTGCAGTGGGGAAGGGATGATGAAGATGGCTGTGCAGAGGATGGTCTATGTGGACAGCTTTACCCCGGATGACTGCATACTTAGATGTGCCTGTTTTAATCATCAACCATGTGAGTTGCTAAATATTGAACCTCCCAATGGTGGCGGTTCCCCATCCGGGGAGGACATTGTGGATTCTAACAGAAGCTCATCATGGGCATTTAATATTCCGACGCTAGGAGCTGTGTCTAATACTATAGGCTTTCTTTTGTAGAATGATTGATACTGAACATAAAGTGACTACCCTCACTTTCATGTGAATGTCTATCTACTAACAGATGAGCTTTCTGAATGCACAATAGTCCTCCTCGTTAAATACTAAAGAAATTGAGATATATGTCTCACTATACAATGTACAGATGAGTTAAATAATATGCTCCAGATGAAGCTTTTCGTAGTAAAGCGAAACATGTTGAGCAAAACGCAAAGAAATGTATGGTAAAAACCAACCACAACTTCAGTTGACCCTGTTGACCAGCACCTCGACTATTCGGGTATCTGTCGGCAGGAATCTCCTGACGCGAAGTATACTGTTTGTGATCCATGTTCAATTGTAATCTTCTGTACACTCTATTGTTATGTAAACTAAGGTTCACTACTTTATGAACTAATGCATTCTATAATGTGGACCATTTATGGGTCTTGTCTTTAACGCAAAAAATCTATCTGCCTGTATGACTTTATGATTTTAATTGATATCTTAAATAAAAAGTGATTTTATATAATCAGTGTGTCCGAAATCCTTGTTTCCCAATCCTTCCATTTCCACTTGGGGAGATTGACTTCCAATCAATCTGGCTCGACTGGATGAAAATATGGCAATGGACCCTTGTTGAAGGGCGTGGGCTGCTACCTTAGGGTACGGCCTGGTGGTCGTTTCCAAAGTTTCTAGTGGTAGTCGGTATCAGTAATCTCAACAATAAGAATCCCACTTGGATCAAAGATCGTTGTTTTATTAGTAGCAGAACATGTTAAAGCCAACGCGTTTCGGGTGAACAAGGACTCCCCCTTCTTCAGGGCTTGAACGTTGCTGAGAAACTATCAAGGGACTGAGACCCGACCACACTGAGGAGGGTCGTTCACCACAATTACCAGACCCAGAGCAACAAAACAAACATTTCAATGTGAGTTCCTGGACGGTTGGAAGCAAAGTGGAACTGTGGGTGAGGGGATAGGAGGGGGCTTTTAAACTGATTTCTGCTTAGTGTTTCCTGTTGAAGGCACAGCCAATCATCCCTCATGTAGCTGTTCTGTAAGAGGATTATAGGAAAGTATGTTACAACACTTTGGATGGGTTTGGAAGACTGTATCACTATTTTTAGCAGGGACTTTTTTTGGAGTAGGTCAGAGTACTCATACATCTGTAGGCACTACGGAAACCATGGCACAAATCCCCCTGTTTAGGTTTTCTCAGGAGAAGAAAGTCAGATTGGCCAAGCCTCTCCTTCCCTTTCCCACAGGCACAAAACATGCATGTTTGCCCAATAAAAACGTTCATGTCTATACTAGGACTGCAACGACGCGTCGGCTACCAAAAATCCTCGACGTGCGTGAAAGGCGTCGACGCGTCAACACGTGACGTCACACCCCCCCTGGCCGGCCGCAGCGCCGCTTTAAGCATTGCTGGCCTGGTGAAATCCCCCCCGGGCACAGTCCACACCGATGTCGGAGACAAGAGGACCATTAATACCTGAGGAGCTGTTCAGGGTGAGCACTGACCGTCTCCAGCACCCCCGTACTCCGCCACAGCTTCTGCCGCAACACCTTCGCCATCCTCTCCGATCACCCAGGTACTCAGAGATGTCACATGTGCGGTGCTACACCGGATGTGTCCCTTCCAAACCCTTCCGGCCAGAAACTCAAACCCCCACAATTGAGTTCCGCATAGCAATGGTCACTTCCACTGGTATTCACATTTTTCATTCCCTGCTATAAAAAATGGTCAGCCTCATTTGTTTTAAAAACCAAGTGAAAAAAAAAAGTTTACATTTTTTTTCAGGTTTGCTTTTGTTCGTATTAATAAAGTTGTGGTTGAAGTTTGAAACCAAGATGGCGGCTTGTACCGTACTGTGGCGGCTTTTAATGGTCTGTACTTGGTGGGAGGGCTTACTGTGGGGTCTGTACTGGGAGGGGGCTTACCAAGTGGTCTGTACTGGGTGGGAGGGCTTACTGTGGGGTCTGTACTGGGAGGGGGGCTTACTAAGTGGTCTGTACTAGGTGGGAGGGCTTACTGTGGGGTCTGTACTGGGAGGGGGCTTACTAAGTGGTCTGTACTAGGTGGGAGGGCTTACTAAGTGGTCTGTACTAGGTGGGAGGGCTTACTAAGTGGTCTGTACTAGGTGGGAGAGCTTACTAAGTGGTCTGTACTAGGTGGGAGGGCTTACTAAGTGGTCTGTACTAGGTGGGAGGGCTTACTAAGTGGTCTGTACTAGGTGGGAGGGCTTACTAAGTGGTCTGTACTAGGTGGGAGAGCTTACTAAGTGGTCTGTACTAGGTGGGAGAGCTTACTAAGTGGTCTGTACTAGGTGGGAGGGCTTACTAAGTGGTCTGTACTAGGTGGGAGGGCTTACTAAGTGGTCTGTACTAGGTGGGAGGGCTTACTAAGTGGTCTGTACTAGGTGGGAGGGCTTACTAAGTGGTCTGTACTAGGTGGGAGAGCTTACTAAGTGGTCTGTACTAGGTGGGAGGGCTTACTAAGTGGTCTGTACTAGGTGGGAGGGCTTACTAAGTGGTCTGTACTAGGTGGGAGGGCTTACTAAGTGGTCTGTACTAGGTGGGAGGGCTTACTGTGGGGTCTGTACTGAGAGGGGGGCTTACTGAGGGGTCTGTACTGGGAGGGGGGCTTACTGAGGGGTCTGTACAGAGAGGGAGGCTTACTGAGGGGTCTGTGTTAATTACAGGATTGATTAGCTAATCAAAAAAACACTCAATTAAGCAAAAAAAATAAAAATAATCGTTAGATTAGTTGACAGACAAATTAATCGTTCGTTGCAGCCCTAGTCTATACCACAATTTATTCCTTTAAAATTCTATTCAATAGTCATATCGTTCATGAGCTGGTTATCAAATTATTTATATTTTTTAAGGACACAATTGTGTATCTAATGCAAACACAGACTACAGTGAAAACTACTTCTTTAGAGCAAACCTGTCAGATTATACAAATTCCAAGGCTGCCCTAGGTACTCTCTGGTGCCTACACTTACCTTTATCACCACATGAACCTTCCGCCATAGACAGTGCTTGGGCCTGGCGATTGGCAGCTCTGGGCCCAAGAGCTGCATTGTGGGGAGGCATGTGACGTACCCGCTCTCCAATTTCTGGCAGAAGAGACCAAAGTGGTGGTAATAGGTAGATATAGGCACAGGGGCAACCAAAAGTAAACAACAGTTTCTATGGCAATCCTGCAGCAACACTTTGAGGCTATTTATATAAAAATCAACTAAGCTGAATAATTGTTACATGTCTCATGATTTTAACATTTATATAATACAACCTTCAGAATGCTACATCTTATGTACACACAAAGCACTACCCTTTCACTTTTATGTGAACTGATTTACAAACAATAACATGAACCGTATTTTATGTAAACACTTAATGTGGCAAAATTCCCAGATTAAATCTAATGTACTGACTAAGGCCTGCTTTCTTCCAACCATCCCTGTGCAATTAATGATCAACATGGGAGTGGCTGCAAAAAATATCTAACAAAATATTGAACTGATTTTTATACACATGTAAAAACTGACACTACTATAGTTACATTTAGTACATTACAGTTGTAACACTATAACAATTGCATGAAATGCACATTATGTGCGGTAATATAGGATTCTTTTTCTTTTGTATTTTCTGCCTAGGTTGTGAGCTCTAATAAGCAAGGTTCCATAAAGTGGAAATAACGAACTATAAACACATTCCCACCCCCATTGTAAGCCTAATCTATCTAACCTTGTAAAGCAGGGGTGTCAAACTCAATTTCATTGCGGGCCACATCAGCATTATGGTTGCCAGCAAAGGGCCGGTTATATCTGTAAGATTAGATGTCCAGAGCGTCCCACGCCCCCTTACAAGAGATATCAAGAGCCCCCCACCATAATAAGTCAAGATTCATCCACCCTTCTTGATATCACAATGTGCCCCTTTACCTTGTGCTACTGCCAGGAAGAAGATGCGGGTCGACCTGGGTAGAACGTGCAAGGTCTGGAGGAGGACCAGAGGAGGGCTGGAGTCAGCTTCCAGTGTCTGCTGCTTGCTGAGACCAGGGGGGGAGGGGGGCAGAGACAAGGTGGTGTGGTTGCACAGAGAGGTGCAGGATCTGTGAAGGGTGGGGGGGGGGGCGCAAGACGAGCCTTTCTGCAGCAGCACAGCAAAGCACTGGATCTGGCAAAGGAGTTCTGTCCTCTCTGCTGTCGACTACTGAGACAAGGTGGGGGCAGAGACAAGGGGGGTGCTGCAGGAGAGGTGCGAGGGCCACATTAAAATGGCCTGGGGGGCCGCATTCGGCCCGCTGGCCTTTCTGTTTGACACCTGTGCTGTAAAGAAAAGATCACTATACTTAGTTATTCTGAAGCCACTCCAATCTGGTCTCCAGCAGGAGAAATCCGACAACGGCTGGGAAATGCCTGGGAAGTGACATCACTTCCGTTGTCGGCTGCCACTCCTACACACTGAAGCCGCACTGTTTACAGCCCAGCATGGGACTGGAGCAGCTGCAGACTAGACAAGTATAGTATAGCGAACTTTTCTTTACAGGGTTAGATAGATCAGGCTTAGAATGGGGGCGTGAGTAGGTTTAGAGTTAATTATGTTTTGCCTTTACTTCCACTTTAAAGCAGAAGTAAAGTCTGCTATAAAATTAGCTTTTTAGTGCCCCCAGATGGGTTATGTCCAATATGCTTGTATAAACAGCATATTCGTACATCATGGTAGACTTACCTGTCAAACAGTGCCCTCCAGCGCTGCAGTGGGAATCGATCCGACGGGCCCACGGCGCTTCCATCTTTGCCCGGTATTTAATCAGGGTCCTTTGCCTTCTTGTTAGGCTCTGATTTGCCTTTGGTTGTTTGATAGGACAGACCACGTTAATGTCACTCCTTCACATGTATACGGGAGTCACATCGCCACGGCAGGGATCAGGGCCGTAAATGTTCGCTAAGCCGCACATGCGCAGCTCAGTGTACATGATTTTTTTCAAAAATTACCTTTACTTCCACTTTAAGGCCTCTTTTACACAAGCTTAAAAATGCTGCAAAAGCAAGCATTCTAGCTGCGTTTTAAATATTCTGCTACAACCAGCTAACCTTCTAAGATACTTGAGCAATGGCAGACAGACGTAACAGTATACACCAGTGTGTTGGTATCACAACAAGAATTTGGGGGCATGTAGCGTCTGCACTGAAGGTAATTGCCACATGCCAAAAAACCTCCCTGTAGCGTCAGTGTGTGTTTTTGAAGCATTCATCTCCCCTTGTACTAAAAACCAGGTGTAATTTGGGCAGTGATTATTTCTGCACAGTAAGGAGTGTGAAACGCGCCATGAATATGGGTTAACGCTACAGCCGAGGTGACTGGAGTTTGACATTCTGCTCAAGTGAAAGAGACCTGAGTGGCCAGACCCTGCCTAATTCTGTATGATGGGCCAACATGAAAACTGGTTTAGGATTAGATCACGTAGGGTTTCTCTAGGGGATAATGAATGCTGACTAATATCGGAAACATTTTCATGCAAAGATTTCCACATACTGTAGTTAGAAAATCTCTGGGCACCTTGACAGAAGGAAGTGTTTCGCTACACTGCATCAGGTCCCAATGGCGCAAGGCCAACAAGAGGTCTTATTGCTAATTGTCCCATTGCCTGTAAGCCCTAAACTGGCCACACAATCTATATGTACAATCGCCTTTAGAATAAAGCTGGACATACAGTATCTCACAAAAGTGAGCACATCCCCCACATTTTTGTAAATATTTTATCATATCTTTTGTATGTGACAACACTGAAGAAACGACACTTTGCTACAATGTAAAGTAGTGAGTGTACAGCTTGTATAAGAGCCGGTTCACACTACTCCGACTCAAAGTCGCCCCATGAAGGAGCGACTTTTTAGCGCCGACTTTGAAGAGACTTTAATGATAGGCGACTTTGTCTGTGGGGAATGCCTGGGTAATCTTTTTCTTCTTCCTGGAAAGTCTGATCACAATCGCTTGAAAATAGATAAGGATCCGACTTCGAGGCGACTCCCATTGAAGTCTATGTGCACAAGTCGGATAGAGGTCGCCTTGAAGTAGTACAGGAACCTTTTCTGAAGTCGGAGCGACTTCAGTAGTGCAAATTAAGACGGCTCTCATTCATTTACATTGAATTTGTAATGACAAGAGACTAGGGGCGACTTGAGGGCACACAAGTCGCGTCCCAAGTCGGAGTAGTGTGAACCGGATCTAACAGTGTAAATTTGCTGTCCCCTCAAAATAATTCAACACACAGCCATTAATGTCCAAACCGCTGGCAACAAAAGTGAGTACACCCCTAAGTGTAAAAGTCCAAATTGGGCCCAATTAGCCAATTTCCCTCCCCGGTGTCACGTGACTCAGTGTTACAAGGTCTCAGGTGTGAATGGGGAGCAGGTGCCTTAAGTTTCGTGTCATTGGAACAGGCCACACCATGGTCGACCAAAGAAGTGGATTGCACGTGCTCAGCATCATATCCAGAGGTTGTCTTTGGGAAATAGACGTATGAGTGCTACCAGCATTGCTGCAGAGGTTGAACATGAGAACGACCCCAAACACACCTCCAAGACAACCACTGCCTTGCTAAAGAAGCTGAGGGTAAAGGTGATGGACTAGCCAAACATTTCTCCAGACCTAAATCCTAATGAGCATCTGTGGGGCATCCTCAAACAGAAGGTGGAGGAGCGCATGGTATCCAACATCCACCAGCTCCGTGATGTCGTCATGGAGGAGTGGAAGAGGACTCCAGTGGTAACCTGTAAAGCTCTGTTGAACTTTATGCCCAAGAGGGTTAAGGCAGTGCTGGAAAATAATGGTGGCCACACAAAATATTGACACTTTGGGCCCAATTTGGACATTGTCACTTAGGGGTGTACTCAGATTTGTTGCCAGCGGTTTAGACATTAATGGCTGTGTTGAGTTATTTTGAGGGGACAGCAAATTTGCACTGTTATGCAAGCTGTACACTCACTACTTTACATTGTAGCAAAGTGTCATTTCTTCAGTGTTGTCACATGAAAAGATATAATAAAATATTTACAAAAATGTGAGGGGTGTACTCACTTTTGTGAGATACTGTAGATGGATTGTTTTGATTCCCCTATCCAAACATTTGACTCCTCCACAATCAGAATACACTGATCAGCGCTGCAGCCAACTGAATGAAAAACGTCCAACATTCCAGTTCCATCGTTAGATTGACTTCGCTCTAGCAGGAGTGGCCATAGATAGATTAAAATTCTGCCAATCTCTGCTGAACCGGCCAAATTTTGGTAAATCTATGGCCAGTCTAAGCAACAGCTATGCAATTCAAAAGCCTAAGGGCTCATCCACACTAGCAGTAGGCCTCTGAAGAGCAGATAAAGAGGGTATTGGTTTTAGGAGGGCATTCAACAGGCAGTGAGAAAGCATTATGTTGCATTTCATTGTATTTGCGGAACAGTCTCATTCACTTGAGCTGCCTGCCGATCGTGATGGGGGAAACCTTTGCACTGCAGACATAGCGTGTTCATACCCCTGTACGGCTGCCTTTGCAGCTTAAGAGGGTGCAGTAAAAACACGACTCAATCGCCTGTTTCTACTTTTCCCAACTGCAAGCATAAACTAAACCTACATAAATAGATATAAATAGGATTGTTTAGGTGGGCATTTGCTCTACACTGTTGTTGGAAATTTCAAACCAAGACTTTTGCAACCACATTGCAACACAAGTAGCCAACTTAAGGCTGCACAAACATTTTAGATGGTGGTCAGACATGTAGGCACAATCTGAGAATCCTTGGGGCAGCAAATCATCTGATCATGGTTACAGTATGTTAATGCAGAGGGAAAAGGGAGGGAGGGGGTAGCAACACAATGATATGATGCTGAAGCCAGGTATGTCACAGGAAAACAACAGCAACTGGTGTGGTTTTTCTAAAGCTCGCCATACACGAAACAAAATTTGGCTGGTTCAGCAGGGACCTGCCAAAATTTTGATTCATGTATGGGCACTGTGGTTGTACAGAGGTTGATCAACCAACCCACTTCTGCTCAATCACCACAGCAGGCTTTCGCCTGAAATTAAGTTAAGTGTATTCTGATGGAGGGGGGGGGAGTCGTCCTGCTGTCAGAATACACTAATTCAGCAGGAGGATTCCGCAATCAACATTGAGTGTTTGGATGGGAGAATCGGGTCAGTTTTTTTTCATTCAACGTACTGGTTGAACAAAAAAACAAAAAAAAAATGACTAATGTATGGGCTGCTTAAAGCTGGCCATAGATGGATTGAGATTTGGTTGGTGTAACAGACCAAACCAGGACAGGGGCTTTTGGAGGGGACTGCTGGGTGGCCTCTTGCCCACTGACAATGGGCCCTGGCTTTTAAGGGAACACTACTCTTTGGGAGGTGCGTGCCTGAGTGGTCTGTGCCTGAGTGGTCATGTTTGGATTTAGGTCCATATCTGCCCAAAACACACAGACTCTGGGAATTGCAGGTTCCTTATACATATTTGGGGCCCCAATGCCTCAAACCAGCAAAGACTGTAGATGCTCAAACCGCTTAAACCACTGGGGTTGTCTGCCATAATGCGTTTATTGTAAGTAGGTCTCTCCCATAGTTTGCCTCCTAAGTGTCTTAAGATCCCCTATTGTTTCTGTTGTCTCATCTATGTGTTTATACTTGTAATAATGTGTATTGTACAGTACTTTGTATTTAGGGTTGTAGGAGCCTGAATGGTCTGGTCACCTAGGCTGGTTGAAGTGACTAGTTAATGAGCTCATGTTAATTATATCACTGTCAGCTATTGGTTGCTAGATGTGGATTAGTATATGTCGGTTGTTACTTTTTTCTGATTTTGTGTGGTATACAAATTCTTTGTGAGTTTTCGATAAACAGTTTCTTGATGTTTTTCATCAACCTACACTGTGTCCCGACTAGTGACTGCGTGGGCTGTAGGATCTTGTATCGTTCCATTACCAGGCAAGGGAAGCTTATACGATGGATATACTCCCCTTGAGTACCGGGGGTCCATCACAGTTGGTCCAGCTGGGACCAGATGAATTTCAATCCATCTATGGCTTTCTTATTCAAGAGGAGTCAACCTAGTAATAGATTCCTCTTGAACGGGACTGTTGAAAAATCTGTGTAAAATCAGCGCATGCGGCACTGATCAGTGTATTCTGACAGCAGAGTAGGGCACGGATCAATGTATTCTGACAGCAGAGTAGGGAACTGATCAGTGTATTCTGACAGCAGAGTAGGGAACTGATCAGTGTATTCTGACAGCAGAGTAGGGCACTGATCAGTGTATTCTGACAGCAGAGTAGGGCACTGATCAGTGTATTCTGACAGCAGAGTAGGGCACTGATCAGTGTATTCTGACAGCAGAGTAGGGCACTGATCAGTGTATTCTGACAGCAGAGTAGGGCACTGATCAGTGTATTCTGACAGCAGAGTAGGGCACTGATCAGTGTATTCTGACAGCAGAGTAGGGCACAGATCAGTGCATTCTGACAGCAGAGTAGGGCACTGATCAGTGTATTCTGACAGCAGAGTAGGGCACTGATCAGTGTATTCTGACAGCAGAGTAGGGCACTGATCAGTGTATTCTGACAGCAGAGTAGGGCACAGATCAGTGTATTCTGACAGCAGAGTAGGGCACAGATCAGTGTATTCTGACAGCAGAGTAGGGCACGGATCAGTGTATTCTGACAGCAGAGTAGGGCACGGATCAGTGTATTCTGACAGCAGAGTAGGGCACTGATCAGTGTATTCTGACAGCAGAGTAGGGCACTGATCAGTGTATTCTGACAGCAGAGTAGGGCACTGATCAGTGTATTCTGACAGCAGAGTAGGGCACTGATCAGTGTATTCTGACAGCAGAGTAGGGCACAGATCAGTGCATTCTGACAGCAGAGTAGGGCACAGATCAGTGCATTCTGACAGCAGAGTAGGGCACAGATCAGTGCATTCTGACAGCAGAGTAGGGCACTGATCAGTGTATTCTGACAGCAGAGTAGAGCACTGATCAGTGTATTCTGACAGCAGAGTAGGGCACTGATCAGTGTATTCTGACAGCAGAGTAGGGCACTGATCAGTGTATTCTGACAGCAGAGTAGGGCACTGATCAGTGTATTCTGACAGCAGAGTAGGGCACTGATCAGTGTATTCTGACAGCAGAGTAGGGCACAGATCAGTGCATTCTGACAGCAGAGTAGGGCACTGATCAGTGTATTCTGACAGCAGAGTAGGGCACTGATCAGTGTATTCTGACAGCAGAGTAGGGCACTGATCAGTGTATTCTGACAGCAGAGTAGGGCACTGATCAGTGTATTCTGACAGCAGAGTAGGGCACAGATCAGTGCATTCTGACAGCAGAGTAGGGCACAGATCAGTGCATTCTGACAGCAGAGTAGGGCACTGATCAGTGTATTCTGACAGCAGAGTAGAGCACTGATCAGTGTATTCTGACAGCAGAGTAGGGCACTGATCAGTGTATTCTGACAGCAGAGTAGTCCCTTCTGTCAGAATTTCTTCATCCACCTGTAAGGAAAGGATGGGGATTTTTTGATGTTTTTGGAGATCAGTTCACCGGTTGATTAAAAAAGAAAAATGATCTAAGGCCGGCTTTACCTTCTTGATCTGGCTGCCATCATACACAGAAGACAAAAAGCGCCAGTCTGGTCGATTGTCATCGCCGATCTGCATTACCTTACACATGTATATGTGTATTTTGTGAATTGTTTGCTGTGCCATGATTTACATAACAATGATATACTACTAAGTCATATGAACAGGATGAATATTACAGAATAAATGAAATCTTTACTGAACACCTAAACTAGAACTCTGAGGAGCGGTGTTATTATTACCGCCGTCTTCATTGGCGGCTCCTCCTGGGAATCGGCATGCACCGTGTCGGTGATGTACCTGCCCTATGGAAGTAAACACAGGCAGAGGAAGGGCTGGGCTCCTTGTGTTTACATACTGGGAGCCCTCCGATGTGCTCTGCACTGTACATCAATAGGGAGGAGGAGAGGGATGAAGTCAGCAGTCACTTCTACCTCACAGTCCCCCCATCATCACAGCTTACATGACAGAAGGAAAGTCCCCATCCCCTCACACACTATAATAATAATAAGAAGAAGAAGTGAACATGTGAGAAGTCCCCCTCCTCCAGCACACTCACGTGTGTTTACATGCTCAGCAGCACGTACACATGCTCGTACAATGCCTCCATTTACCATACATGGGTGAGCCCCCCATAGGCTGCGTCTTACCTCTCCTCCCCCGGCATTGGCTGTTACCCCTCATGGCTCCGCTCCGTCCAGTGTCAGCAGGCATTATAGAAGGCGGGCACCAGCTGCATACTGCTATTCTCAGCCCGACCAGGACAGCTGAGCCCCTGTGTGTGACTGTATATGAGTGCCTGGGCACCCGAGGAATGTACAGCTCTAGACCCGCCCCGGGGCGGAGAGGAGCGGGGAGGGGGAGGAGCCTCCAGAGATGAAGGAAGTGCAGCCTCTGTTTACACACACTGGAGGCTCGTCTGTCACCCTGCTTAACCCTTCCAGTGCCGCCTCCACACCAACTCAGTAATAAACCCGAACATGTCATCTATTGCAGCTTGTCAATCATTATGTGGTGGCTGCATTCGTTTTCTTTTTTAGTATTTTTTCTTTCTGTCTTCATCTGACTAGTAAGAAACTTCTTGTATTAGAACTGAATGAGAGATGTCACTCCCGTGCTGCCTTCTGTGTAATACAACCAAATCAATAACAATAATAGGGACAAGTTGTTGCAACCATCTATTGTCAATTGACAGCCTAAAAAAAATAATTGAGCGCACCATCAATATTTTTATTTATTAACCTCCCTGGCGGGATGATTATTTCAGATTTTAGGTGCTGAAAGCGGTACATTGTTTTGCATGGAAATCTGTTGTTTTACATTTTAACCACTTTACCACCGGAGGATTTTGCTGTCTTACGTCCAGGCCACTTTTTGCGATTCGGCGCTGTGCGACTTTAACTGACAATTGCGCGGGTGTGTGACGCTGTACCCAAATGAAATGTATGTCCTTTTTTTCCCACAAACAGAGCTTTCTTTTGGTGGTATTTGATCACCTGTGCGATTTTTACTTTTTGCGCTATAAACAAAAAAAGAGCGTAAATTTTGAAAAAATAACAATATTTTTCACATTTTTTTGTATGAAATTCCCCCCCCCCCCCCCCCAAAATGTAAAAATCAAATTTTTTTAAATTTTTGGCCAATTTGTTTTCTGCTACCTATGTTTGGTAAAAAAAAAAATCACAATAAGCGTATTTTGATTGGTTTGCGCAAAAGTTATTGCGTTTACTAACTAAGGGAAAGATTTTTGTCATTTTTGGTGTTTTTTTTTTTTTAAAGAGTAATGGCGGCGATCTGCGATTTTTTTTGTGGGACTGCGACATTGCGGCGGACAGATCGGACCCTTGACTGACATTTTTGACACTTTTGGGGGTACCAGTGACATTACTACAGTAATCAGTGCTATCCATTTGCACTGTTACTGTAAAAATGACACTGGCAGGGAAGGGGTTAATTTTATTGGAGAGGGAGGGGTTAATGTATGCCTGGTACTTACTGATGTATGTGGGGGGAGGTGACTGAGTGACACAGGGACAGATCAGCTATGCTAAACCCTGCAATCTGGCACTGTTTGTCACTTAGGAGATCCGCCCGCTTTGTTTACACAAGCGGGCGGATCTCCAAACTCGATTCCCCGACGATCGGGGAAGAGCAGCGGCGATCGCCGCTGCTCCTCCCCTGGCCCGACTCCCGCTGTGAATGAATAAATCTGGAGCGAGCCTCTGGCGGCGTGCGAGCGAGCCTCTGGCGGCGCGCGAGCGCCGCCCACAAGGGGAGGAGTCCAGCGACGTAGGTCTACGTCGCTGGACGATAACGAGCCACTGTGCAACAGTAGAGGTACAGTGAGCAGGGCTAAAGTGGTTAACCTCCAATTTTCCCCTTTTAGCGCTGTTGCATTTTGAATGACAATTGCGCGGTCATGCAACACTGTACTTACACCAAATTTATGTCATTTTCCCCCCACAAATAGAGCTTTCTTTTGGTGGTATTTGATCACCTGTGCGATTTTTACTTTATCCTAAACAAATAAAAAAAGACCGAAAAGTTTGAAAAAAAAAAAAAGTTTTTTTGTTTATGTTATACAATTTTGTAAATAAATACGTTTTTTCCTGCACTGATGAGCACTGATGAGACTGCACTGACAGGCACTGATGAGGAGGCAATGATGGGGTGGCACTGATGGGGTGGCACTGATGGGGTGGCACTGATAGGCGGCACTGATATGTGGCACTGATAGGTAGCACAGATATGCAGCATTGGTGGGCACTGATAGGCGGCACTGCTGGGCACTGATAGGTGGCACTGACGGGCACTAATGGGCACTGATAGGCAGCACTGGTGGGCACTGATGGGCACTGATGGACGGCACTGATCGGCACTGACGGGCTGCACTGATGGGCACTAATGGGCACTGATAGGCGGCACTGGTGGGCAATAATGGGCACTGGTGGGCGACACTAAAGGATGGCAATGATGGGCACTTGTGGGCAGCACTGATAGGGAGGACACTGGTGGGCATCACTGATGGGGAGGGCAATGGGGGGCTCCCTGAGCCCTGATTGCCATCCCTGGTGGCCATAGTGGGCATCCCTGGGGTCATAGTGGGCATCCCTGGGGTCATAGTGGGCATCCCTGGTGGATCTAGTGGCATCCCCCCCGAGGGTCTGCACTGGTAATCAATGATCTGATTACCAGTGCCGACCCCCCCCCCCCCTGTCAGGGGAGCCGCCGATCGGCTCTCCTTTACTCGTGCCTGTCAGACACGAACTAAGGAAAGCCGATCAACGGCTGTTCCTGTTTACGATGTGACCAGCCGTGATTGGACACGGCTGATCACATGGTAAAGAGCTACGTCAGTAGTCTCTTTACCGAGATCGGAGGTGCAGGGTGACTGACTGACACCTCGCATCACCGATCGCTGCTCTGCGCGCCCCCGGGGGGGCGCCCAGAGTGGTGTTATCCTGCCGACGTCATATGACGTCCGGTCAGGATAACTCAACCACATTCCCGCCGTCATTTTGTAATAGGGCGGGCGGGAAGTGGTTAAAACTCACCTTCCCCTGCGATCCCCCGCCGTCCTACCGCTGTCCTCCCCTGCCGTCCTTCCGCCATCCTCCCTATGTGTGCTCGGCTGATGCCGACACCTGTCTTCCGGTTCCCTTCTCTGCGAGCGTTGCAACGCAGGGGGGTGGAACCGGCGGCAAATTCAAAAATGTAAATACACTAAATGAAATGATAGAAAGTTGTGATCCTAACTGTTTACACTGTATCATGCCATTTCCGCACAGGATTGCACCTGGTGACTTTTCCAGTGCCCTGCCTGTGCTTTTCCAGTGCTTTGTGCCTGGAAAATTGAGAACGACCATGGCGTCCAAAAAGCGTTCTTTTTGCATAAAAGCGCTTTTAGAGGAACTGGAAAACAGCGACAGCGAAACTGAGTTACTTGAAGAACTGAGCAATAGCGATTCGTGGGAAAATTCTTCATCAGGTACGGAAAGTGACGACAGCGATGATTCTGATGTCTCTTTTTGGCACATAGCTCCGTTGGAAATTGTGAAGAATCATTTGATATACTTCCCAAATTCCACAAGCTATGTGCCAGAAAGAGGCTTCAGAATCGTCGCTGTCGTCACTTTCCGTACCTGATGAGGAATTTTCCCACGAATCACTATCGCTCAGTTCTTCAAGTAACTTCGTTTCGCTGTCGCTGTTTTCCAGTTCCTCTAAAAGCGCTTTTGCACAAAAAAAAAAAGCTTTTTGGACGCCATGGTCGTTCAAAATTTTCCAGGCACAAAGCACTGAAAAAGCACAGGCAGGGCACTGGAAAAGTCACCAGGTGCAATCCTGTGCTGAAATGGCATGATACAGTGTAATCCATTTGGATCACAGCTTTGTATCATGTCATTTAGTGTACTTACACTTTTGAATTTGCCGCCGGTTCCACCCCCCCCATGCGTTGCAACGCTCACAGGGAGGGAACCGGAAGGCAAGTGTCGGCAATCGGCCGTGAACAGAGCGGGGAGAGACAGTGAGGACGCCAGGGAGGACGGCGAGGGAGCGCAGGGCAGGTGAGTAACATTGCAGGGTAATCCCGAGTGTGGCTCGGGGTTACCGCTTTTGGTACTGAAAATTAACCCCGAGGCACACTCAGGAATACCGTCAGGGAGGTTAAATCTCCTATATTAGAGTGCCCCCCTCTACTCTGAATGAAGGGCACAGGGGGAACAGCAGACAGAATTGTCAGTTTGGGGGGAGGGGAGTGTTATATCTACTAGCAGATTTAGATACATTCACAAATTGACACCAAACTCCAGCTCACACTTTACAATCAGCAGTTTTTTTCCTTTTGGGACAAAGGTTTTACATGAATAAACACAACATAAAAGCTGATCATTGTAATCACCCCTGTCAGTGTTTAACCACTTCTGGACTGGAAGGATTTGCCCCCTTAAAGCGGAGTTCCAGCCATTTGACTCACCTGTCCAACGGTCCAGCGATGCGGCCGCCCGAAGCCTCGATCCTCTCCCTCGGCGCCGGCATCACTGCTGTGGGCACCCGGCTGTTATAGTTTGCGGCTTCAAAGCCGGGTACCCACTGCGCATGCGCGAGTCGCGCTGCGCGCCGTGATTGGCTGGCAATCTTCTGGGACCTCTGACGTGTCCCAGAAGATTGCAGGGAGGGAGGGGGAGAGGAGAACTTCCGCTCAGGGCGCCGCGGCGCTCCGAGCGGAAGTGGGAGCGGGTACCTGGTACCTGGTAACTAGGTACCCGCTCCCCCCCCAAAAAAAATTTAATGCCAAATGTGGCATGTCAGGGGGGTAGGAACACCTAAAGCGGAAGTTCCACTTTTGGGTGGAACTCCACTTTAATGACCAGGCCATTTTTTGTGATTCAGCACTGCGTTACTTTAACAGACAATTGCGCGGTCGTGCGACACTGTACCTAAATAAAATTGATGTCCTTGTTCCCACAAACAGCTTTCTTTTGGTGGTATTTGATCACCTCTGCGATTCTTATATTTTGTGCAATAAAAAAACGCGTCAATTCTGAAAAAAATAACAATCGTTTTCACATTCTGCTATATAACATTCCCCCTCCCCCCCAAAAAAATGTAAAAATCAAAATTTTTTAACATTTTATGCCAATTTGTTTTCCGCAACATATTTCTGGTAAAAAAAATAAATCGCAATATGCGTATTTTGATTGGTTTGCACAAAAGTTATCGCGTCTACTAACTGCAAGAAAGATTTATGTCATTTTTATTGTTTTTTGTTTTTTTAATAGTATGGCGGCGATCTGCAATTTTTAGCGGGACTGCGACGGACAGATTGGACCCCTAACTGACATTTTTGACACTTTTGTGTCATTACTACAGTAATCAGTGCTAAAATATGCACTGTTACTGTAATAATGACATGGGCAGGGAAGGGGTTAACACAGGGGGTGATCAAGGGGTAAGATGTAAGTCTAGGGGGAGTGTTTTTAACTGTGTGGGGGTTGGGCTTTTAAAATGATCATAGAGATCTGTGATCCTATATAGAAGGATCACAGGTGCTCTTTGATCATTCCAGAGAAAAGAACGGTCAGCTGTGTTTACAACAGCTGACCGTTCTTTTCTCTCAGTGGGGAGCGATCGCGGGTGCCTGGTGGCAATCGGAGCCACCAGCCCCGTGCATCAGAGTCCCCACTGCAAAGTGGGGGTGGAAAACGTGCCAACGGCAGCACGCACTCGCCCCCTATCTGCAGGCACGCAGCCGACGTAGAGCTACGTCGGTTCGCGCAGGAGGGGCTGCTTGCCGCAGTAAATGTGCGACAGGCGGTCGTTAAGAAGTTAAAAGAGGAGTGTGGACACTTTTTTTTTTTTTTTTGGATCATACTTGCCTAGGTGGATGCAGCATCGGTTCCCGCCAGCTTGAACACTGAGAGCCAAGCGATCTAATACCGCAGATCACTCGGTTCTCATAGCTCCCTGAGGCAGCTAGTCCATCCAGTTCATCCAACACAAAAAACATATACACATTAGAATTGGTCATTCGGTCCTATGGCTGTTAAACAGGAAAGGAACCAGGCACCATTCAGCACGCTGCACGCTCTGCAATCGATATGCTTGTTACCTTTGGACACAATGTAAGTGCAATATTTTGAGCAAATAAAGTTTAACAATTACAACAGGGAGCACTAGATCTCCCCTTTCTATTTGTATGTCTTGGGACGGATTTGGAAACGAGTGTGAGCTGTACCCTCTGCAGTATTTGATTGCTATTTATATCTGTGCTGACAAGTGCTGGAGGCTGTGGTCCTTTTATATATCGGAACAACATACGCTGAGTACCGTGGAGATTGTTTATGCTTTTAGACCCTGTAGGGTCGAGTTCTGGAGGTGAGAGGCAGATAATGCTTGGTGGTGGGAATTTATGAGCCCTGAAGTCACACCTGTTGTCATTTTCACCGGATCACAAGTGGACTTTATTTTTTCCCATCTATTTATTTTACATCACCTCAAATTATGAACTGTCTCTTTTTTACTCATGAATTGGTTTTATTATTTATTGGTTCAAAGTGATTTTTACCAAAAGATTGTTATTCAATATTAATTGGATTCATTAGACTGCGCTACACTATTTTTTACTAATTATATTAAAGGTGTTGGATTGCCCTTGAGTGTTAGCCCCCGTTCACACTGGGGCGACCTGGTCGCCTGACAGGTCGCCTCGCATAGAGAAGCTGTGGACCCGTTCTAATAGGAGCGACACAAATCGCTCCGACTTAGAAAAAGGGTCCGGAGCTTCTTTGGGGCGACCCGGAGTGACCTACATAGACTTCAATGTTATGAAGTCCGTGCCGGCCGCTCCGAGGTCGCGGTGCGAGCAGCATGCCGCGACCTGTGAGGTCGCCCCGGGAAGTAGCGTCGCCCCAGTGTGAACGGGGCCTTGGCTGCTGGTCCTATCACATATTTATTTATTCAGCGCTGAATCTTCTATACACAATCTACATTAGGGTTGCCACCTCATCTCTTTAAACCAGGACACATATTAATTACACAGGTTCTGTGGCTGATTAGGTGGTAATTAAACTCACTTAGTGCATTATGTGCATTATATTGGCCTCAGAACCTGTGTCCTGGATTAAAGGGATGAGGTGGCAACCCTAATACACACACGGAAAATCTCCATATACACTAATCTATACCCACAGTTGATTCAGAGAAAGGCAAAAAACAAAAACAATAAAGCATGATCCAATTTGCTTCAGCAGGGGAAAAAAAAAAACTTCCTGATTCCCCAAGAGGCAATCAGATATTCCCTGGAACTTTATCTATAAATATTAGTATCCATTTATGTTATGTGCATTTAGGAAAGAATCCAGGCCTTTTTTTAAACAATCTACTGAGCTGGTCAGAACCAGCTCTTGAGGGAGTCTTTTCCACATTTTCACAGCTTTTACTGTGAAGAAGCCTTTCCATATTTGGAGATTAAATCTCTTTTCCTACAAATGTAAAGGAGTGCCCCCTTGTCCTCTGTGTGTTGACCTTAAGGTGACTAACTCAACACCGAGTTCACTATGGAACCCTTATGTATTTATACATGTTGATCATATCCCCACTTAATCTCCTCTTCTCAAGAGAGAATACATAGTTACATAGTTACATAGTTACATAGTAGGTGAGGTTGAATAAAGACAATAGTCCATTCAGTTCAACCTGTGTAGGTGTGTGAAGCTGTAATCATCTCACATACCCCTGAATGTTCTGATCCTTGAGATGTAAGTCTAAGAGTCTTTTGAAAGCCACCATACTACCCGCAGAAACCACCTCTTGTGGTAGAGAATTCCACAATCTTGTAGCCCTAACAGTAAAGAACCCCCCACGTTGCCTGAGGTTAAAACGCTTCTCCTCTAATCGCATTGTATGCCCTCGAGTCCTCATGCAATCCCTTCGAATGAACAGCTTTTTTTCTAAGCTGGGATCCCCATTAAGATATTTATAAATTGCTATCATGTCCCCCCTCAGACGTCTCTTCTCCAGGGAGAATAAATCGAGCGATTGTAGACGCTCTTCATAGTCAAGGTCCTCCAATCCCCTAATTAGTTTAGTTGCCCTTCTCTGGACTCTCTCCAGCTCCAACACATCCCTCCTGAGGACTGGCGACCAGAACTGGACAGAATACTCCAGATGCGGTCGGACCAGAGTTTTATAAAGTGGAAGGATTATAGTCTTATCTCTGGAATACATCCCTTTCTTTATGCATGCCAATATTCTGCTGGCTTTGGCAGCTGCCGCTTGACATTGCATGCTGTTGCCTAATCTATCATCAACCAAGACTCCCAGATCCTTCTCCATTTTTGATTCCCCCAAGGGTTCCCCTCCTAACGTGTATTGTGCTTTTATGTTTTTAGTCCCCAAGTGCAAAACCTTACACTTCTCCACGTTAAACCTCATTTGCCATGTCGTTGCCCACTCTGTAATTTTGTCCAGGTCATTCTGTAGGATATCTGCTTCATGCTGTGCAGTTATTGCTCTGGCCAATTTTGTGTCATCTGCAAAAACTGATATCGAACTACTGATCCCGACCTCAATGTTGTTTATGAATAAATTGAACAAGGTTGGTCCCAGGACTGAGCCCTGGGGCACCCCGCTTACTACCTCAGACCAGTCTGAGTATGCGCTGTTTATTACCACTCTTTGGACACGCCCTTTAAGCCAATTCCGTATCCAAGAGCAAACCCTGCTGTCGATACCTGCAGACCTTATTTTATAAATTAAGCGGTTGTGGGGAACTGTATCAAACGCCTTAGCGAAATCCAAGTACACCACATCCACTGGTCTCCCCCTATCTAGCTCACAGCTCACCTCCTCGTAAAATGTTAATAGATTGGTTTGACAAGAACGCCCATTTGTAAACCCGTGCTGATTACTGCTGATGATGTTGTTGTCTTTAGCAAACTCTACGATATAGTCCCTTATCATCCCCTCCAGAAGTTTACATACTATTGATGTCAAACTGACAGGCCTATAATTTCCCGGGATATGCCTCTGGCCCTTTTTGAATATCGGAATCACGTTAGCTTTCTTCCAATCCCCTGGTACATCTCCTGTCCTAATACTGTCAGCAAAGATCAGGAACAGTGGTCTGGATATAACCTTACTGAGTTCCTTGAGTACTCTCGGATGTACGCCATCCGGGCCTGGTGATTTGTTTGTGTTGAGTTTATCCAGCCTTTCCCTGATTTCACCCTCTGTTAGCCATAGTGGCAAGTCCTGTGTATTACTACTAACCAAACAGTCATGGTCAGTGTACCCCTCCGTTTCCTGTGTAAAGACTGACGAGAAAAAAGCATTCAGCACGGTTGCTTTTTCAGTGTCCTCTGTAACCATCCTCCCATCATTGTTAATTATGTGTGCAATATGCTCTGCCCTAGTTTTTTTGCTGTTGATATATTTAAAGAATTTCTTTGGTTTTTTTTTACTATCCTCCGCTATTTGTCTCTCAAAGTTGATTTTAGCCATCTTGATTTCTTGTTTACTTTTCTTATTTGCCTCCTTGTATTGCTCGAAAGCTGATACTGTGCCCTCTGATTTATACTTCTTGAAGGCCAATTTTTTTCCCCTAATACGTTTTTTGACGCTATGGTTTAGCCAGCCAGGTTTGGCTTTGTCTCTTCTAAATTTATTTCCCATAGGAATGCACTGCAAGATGCCTTTGCCTAATATGTTCCTAAAGCATTCCCATTTTTCCTCTGTGGTCAGGGATCCCAGGGTTTGGTCCCAGTTTACCCTTTCCATCAATGAGTACAATTTTGGAAAGTTTGCCCTTCTGAAGTTTAGGGTTCTTATGTTCCCCACTTGCCTTGTTATATTGTTATTTATACTAAATGTGATCATCCTGTGATCGCTAGAGCCCAGATTGTCCTGGACTCCTTCCTGCGAGATTAGGTCTGGGTCATTAGTGATCAATAGATCCAGGACTGCATTTTCTCTAGTCGGAGAATCCACCAACTGTGACATGTAATTATCCAGTAAGGTTTCCGTGAATAGGCGGGCCTTCTGTGAGTGTGTAGTCCCCTCGTCCCAGTCAATGTCGGGATAATTGAAGTCCCCCAATATGACGACTGATCCCAATTTTGCCACTTTACTCATTAGTGCTAAGAATTCCAGCTCTACCTCCTCCCCTTGGTTAGGTGGCCTATAGCAAACCCCCACAATTACTTTCCCCTTTTCTCCTTCCCTATGGAGTTCAACCCACACAGATTCTAAATCCATGCTCTTCCCATCCGTAATGTCACTCCTTTCTATCACCTTTATATTGTTCTTGACATAGAGACATACCCCTCCCCCTCTTTTTCCTACCCTGTCCTTCCGGTACACCGAATACCCTTGGATATTGGCCAGCCAGTCATGTGAGGGGTCGAACCAAGTCTCTGTTATTCCCACAAGGTCTATGTCCTCCTCATGTACCAATATTTCCAACTCATCCATTTTATTAGCTAGGCTCCTGGCATTAGCATATACCCCTCTTAGTTTTACGGAAGTTAAGCGCAATTACTTTCCTCTAAACTATCCTCCTAGCTGAGCTCATCCATGCCTCTTATCAGTTTGGTTGCCTTTCTCTGCATTTTCTCCAGTTCCCCAATATCCTTTTTGAGAACCGGTGCCCAAAACTGAACTGCATATTCCAGATGAGGTCTTACTAATGATTTACAGGGGGCAAAATGATATCCCTCTCTGGAGTCCATACCTCTCTTAATACAGGAAAGGACTTTGCTCGCTTTGGAAACTATAGCTTGGCATTGCATGCTATTATTAACCACTTGCCGACTGCCGCAAGTAAATTTACTGCGGCGGTCAGCCCCGGGCAGGCAGAGTGACGTTAATTAACGTCACTAGCCTGGGAGGGTCTGGGGAGCGAGCGCGCGCCCGCAGAGGCGCGCTCCCGCTCCCGCGCGGTCACGGACCCCCCTGCGCGTGTGACTGGCGGACCCGATGTCCGCTGGTCACTCGGCGATCGTCGGGGTAGAGGGAGAAAGTCAGGCGGCTTGTGTAAACAAGCCACCTGTCATTCTCCTCGGTGTAAAAACACTGATCAGACGGATCTACTATGTAGAACCGTTGATCAGTGTCCTTACAGTTCAAGCCACAGCCAATCACAGTAGAAAGCACGCCCCTAGGGACACACACAGCCCCTCCCTCCCAAATAAAGTTAACCCCTTCACTACCAGTGTATTTTTACAGTAACAGTGCATATGTATAGCACTGATTACTGTAGAAATGTCACTGGTAACCCCAAAAGTGTCAAAAATGTCAGTCAAGGGTCCGATCTGTCCGCCACAATGTCGCAGTACCGCAAAAAAATCGCAGATCGCCGCCACTACGCGTTAAAAAAAAAACAACAAAAATGATAAATCTTTCCCTTTGTTAGTAAACGCGATAACTTTTGCGCAAACCAATAAAAATACGCTTTTTGCGATTTTTTGTACACAACATAGGTAGGATAAAACAAATTGGCCGAAAATGTTAAAAAATTTTGATTTTTACATTTTTTTTTTGGGGAATTTCATATAAAAAAAATGTGAAAAATATTGTTATTTTTGCAAAATTTACGCTCTTTTTTTGTTTATAGCGCAAAAAGTAAAAAGCACACAGGTGATCAAATACCACCAAAATAAAGCTCTGTTTGTGGGAAAAAAAGGACGTCAAATTCGTTTAGGTACAGTGTCGCACGACCGCGCAATTGTCCGTTAAAGTCACGCAGTGCCGAATCGCAAAATACCCCCTGGTCGTTTAGCAGCCAAATCCTCCGGGGCTTAAGTGGTTAAGCTAATGATCCTAGTATGTGTGATGCATGCATATACTTAGCCCCCAAGTGCATGGATCCTGATTGTTCCCTAATATTGGATATCCAATAGGAAGGGAACATGTCATGCAGGCACTGATGTGGATAGCCAAAGAGGGACCCAAGCAGGATGTAAACAGAAGAGGAGAATATGCAGGGGTTGATTTACTAAAGGCAAATAGACTGTGCACTTTGCAAAGTGCAGTTGCACTCTTCAAGGATAGTTTCAGACTGGGACTGCAACATTGCAGCAGACAAATCGGACACTAAAACCTCGTACACACGCACCGATTGTTGGCCGACCGATCGCCCGTCTTTTGTCCAGTGTTGTTGTGTTGGTTGAAATGTGCTCTAGACTGCACACAAATTTTGTCGACCAACAACAACCAACTGCAGAAGTGATGTCATGTGATGGTTAACTTTCCGTGTGTTTTTTCTTCTCTGAGCATGCCCAGTCTTGCTCAACTGATTTTTGTCTGCCGAAATCTGTACTGACTGAGGAACAATCGGCCGTTCTGTTGACGGCCAACAAAAATTTTATAGCATGCACACCAGATTTTGTTTGGCCGAAAAGTCGCAGTCGGCTGTTGGAAGCATCATATTAACAAGCCGATAATCGGCCGATCGGACGGCGGCCGAAAATTCCCGGGCAACAATCGGTACGTGTGTATGAGGCTTAAGTGACGCTTTTGATACTTTTTTGGGGACCAGTGACACAATACAGTGATCAGTGCTAAAAAAAAAAAATAGGATTTTTGACTTACCGTAAAATCCATTTCTCTGATGTTCATTGACGGACACAGCTCCTGATCTTCTTACCATTGGGTTATACAGGAGTAGGCAGAAAAAAAGACTGACTATGCCTATGGGCAGTCCCAGGAGGTATACTCCCCCCTCTCTGCTGTAGTTACTCAGTTTTGTTGCAAGCAGTGTCAGAAGAATTACAACTCCACAGAGGGGTGGGTGCTGTCAATGAACATCAGAGAAATGGATTTCTTTCGTTCATTGATGGACACAGCTACTGATTCTTCTTAACCATTGGGATGTCCCAAAGCAGTGTCAAACATGAGGGGTGGGAACAGCAAGAAAAAATTTCGAAGGCTAATCCAGGTAACAGGAGCTCAACCAAAAAAACAACTGGGGCCCACCTGACAACATTACACTGCAAAGAGGAAACAGGTCCTCCAAACAGCAGCCTGCAAAACCTTGCAGCAAAAACAAGCTCCTGCAGATTCCAACACATCCACTTTATAACAATTTGTGAAAGTGTGCACCGAAGAACAGGTGGTCACCTTGCAAACCTGTGTCACTGATGCCTGATGATGGAAGGCCCAGGAAACTTAGCGCCCGAGTAGATTGCACCTTGACAGCTAAAGGAGGAACCTGACCCTTGATTGAATAGGCCTGAGTCACAGTCTGTCTGATTCATCTGGAAATGGTCGCAGAGGAAGCAGACCGTTCTTTCCGAGGTCCAGCTGTGAGCACAAATAGCGAATCTGACTTCCTAAAAGACTCCGTAGCTGCCAGGTACACCCGAATTGCCCGAACCACATCCAGGGCATGCAACACAATTCCCTTAGGATGTTTTAGCCTGGGACACAGGAAAGGCAACACAATGTCTTCATTCGAATGGAAATCAGAGACAACTATAGGAAGAAACGACGGACAGGGGTGAAGAACCATCTTATCTCTGTGAAGCACCCAGTAAGGTGAACGACAAGATAACACCGCCAATTCCGACACCCTGTGCGCAGATGTGATTGTCACCAAAAAGGCCACCTTCTGGGATAACGTAAGCAGGGGAATCTCCCAAAGATTTCCAAAGGGAGGCTTCTGGAGAACTGAAAGCACCATGTTGAGGTTCTAAGTTGGTAACGGAGATCGCACTGGAGGAGCCAAGTGTCAAACCATCTGAAGAAAGGTACGCACCAGGGAGTGCTCAGCCAAAGGTCTTGGAAAGTAGAACGCCAAGGCCGACACTTGGCCCTTGATGGTACTCAAAGCCAATTTCTGCTCACCCCCAGACCCCCCCCCCCCCCCCATTGAAGGAAGGTCAAGACCCGAGCCACAGAGAAAGAGCGAGGGTGAACCCTTAAGAGACTCACACCACGAAATGTACGTTTTCCACGTACAATGGTAGATCTTCCTAGTGGTAGACTTCCTGGCTTTAAACAGTATTGGAATCACCAACGCAGACAAATCCCTATCCTTCAGCACCTGGCTTTCAACAGCCAAGCCATCAAAGCCAGTGACTGTAAAACAGGATGAAAGATCAGCCCTTGGGACAGAAGATCCTCCCTGAGAGGTAGTCTCCAAGGAACGTTGGCGACCAGCCGCACCAGGTCGGCGAACCAAGACTGGCGAGGCCAGTCTGGAGCCACAAAAAGGACCAGAATCCCTTCTGCCTTGATCCTGTGCAAGAGTCTCGACAGAAGCTTGAGAGGAGGGAAGAAGTAAATCAGAGGATACTGGCCCCATCGCCAGTACAGCACCCTGCCTTAGCCTCAGGAGGTAGGCCAGATCACCACACTACCCCAAGTATAGGATGGGGGAACTAGATGACCCACAGGAACCACCAGACACAGAAGGGGGGTTCCTAAAGGGAAGGAGGAGAACCCAGGGGTCCGAAAGTCCCATGGAGGGGCCCACATCCACCCCAGAACCATCCAGGGGGAGAGGGGGGACAGCTACTCACCATACCAGGAACCAGGCAGGCAGACAGACAGAACCTCCTCTCCATCAAAATGGGGGGCTGTCGGCCATGAGGAAAGGTGCAACGCAGGCCAAGACCCAGTCTTATGCGACCTTGCGAGGCGTTTAACTCTCAGGCCAGCCTCTGCCGGTGGGGCTATGTCGGGGCCGACCTAGCGCGGAGCTGATTTCTGCACATGCTTGCTGGCCAGACTGGGGTGACCACTGGATCTAGATTATCCAGCCTGTCGCCTAGTCCGGCAGTTAATTGTAGATTTCGCACAAAAAGTAGAAAAATCTAAGCTAAAGGGAAAAAACTTGCCAGGACCAAAGATCCCAGCAAGGAGCTAGGTCCTTACTCCTAACTAGGCAGAAAAAATTGAGTAACTATAGCGGGGAGGGGGAGTATACCCCCTGGGACTGCCTATAGGGATAGTCAGTTTTTTTTTCTGCTCAGTGTCCTACACCTGTAGGGGGAAGTATAACCCAATGGTTAAGGCATCAGGAGCTGTATCCATCAATGACCGAAAGCGAAATATGCACTGTCACTGTACTATTGACACTGACAGGGAAGGGGTTAACATCAGGGGCGATCAAAGGGTTAAATGTGTCCCTAGGGGGTGCATGCTAATTGTGGGGAATGTGCTTTGACTGGGACAAGACAGAGATCCATGTTGCTGCTTAGCAGAAACACAGGATCTCTGTTTTCCCTACTGATAGAACAGCGATCTGCCTTGTTTACATACACAGACCACTGTTCTGCCTCTGTCGAGAATAATCAGCAGGTCCTGGTGGACATCGGGCCTGCCGAACCTGCTGATTGGAGCAGGTCACCAGCGGTCCGCATTCGGAAGTGCAGAATTACGTACCTGTACATGATTCTGCTCGCAGGTGCCGCCGCCCGCAGTAAATGTATGTGAAGTGTTCGGCAAGAAGTTAACTATGCCCTGTGAGTAGGCATTGCTGTGTCACAGAATTCACAGAGCCTGCCTTGTGAACCACAGAGGAGCTAAGTTGGGAAATATCAGGAGGTGGAGTCGGTACAGAAATCACTAAAAGTGTAAATAATCAGCGCAATCCTCAAATAAAGTGATGAACACAAAGCTGCAAGCAATCAGTGCCAAACACAAAACACCCACAGTAATCAATAAAATAATATTGCTGCGCTAAGTGAATGAAAATACTAAACAATATCGCTTGAAAATTATGTGACAAATAATATTGTGATAATCATAAATCAATATGAATCAAACAAACCAAGATATTAAATGTCCCAGTAATAAATAAAGTGACTAAATAATATATGTGAAAAAAAGTCCCAATACACAGTGCAATCTCAGTGACACATGAATAAAAAAATCTTCATCTGTGCAAAATGTGCTGCATGCTTCACTCCCAGTGCTCCAGTGACAAATAGTGAGATTAGCAGCTCACCTCAAACGGAAAAGAGTCAAAACAGGCACATAGATTAGTATCCACAGTCACCTGGTGATCCCCTCTGCCTTCACCTCCAACCAATCTCTCAGGTCTCAGGGATGCAGTTGATGAAAAACATACAAAAGGAGATCTAATGCTCTCTGTATTGATTAAGGGGCTATTTATTGATGAACATAAGAATCGCACTTACATTGATAGGCACTTCAGCCGTGCCAGCTCACAAAAGCCTTCAAACCACTTCCTGGTACCTCCGGACCGGCGTAATGACGTGCAGGCTCCTCCCCCGTACGCGTTGCGTCATCGACTTCGTCAGCTAGAGGCATCACCCCGGTACCGGTGTCCATAGCCGACGGTCGGCTATCTTGTAATGACACCGATGTGGCTGAGAAGCTACTCGGCTGTAATTATAAGGAGCCAGAGGGGATGTCCCCCCCCTCCCGCCGCCTTCCGCGGCTCGCCCGGGTCTCCTGTACCACCGGGAGACCCGGGCAACCAGCCTGCAAGGCCGCCGAAGACCCGTACTGGCGCCAGATTAAAAAAAATGACAGCATTCAAAACAGCCTTTTTTAGACCCCCAGATTTCTCCATAAAAGTACCTGTGAAGTAAAAAAAAAAATAAAAAAATAAAAATGTTTTTAAATGTACGAAAATATCGGCCAATATCAGCCGATACCGATACGCGATGACTAAAATATCGGTATCGGCAATGAAAAAACGATATTGGTCGATCACCAATATGTAGTCCTTAGAAATTGAATACAAACAGCAGTGGGGAAGCTGCAAAGCATGCAGGGAATGCAGGAAGTTGTGAAAAGAGATGGCCAGCAATCACAATCACAGGGGATGCCATGGCAAAGTCCCTTTGGATGAAACCCGTTGTAAGGAACCTGTGCATGCTGATAGTGCCCATGCCCATGTACACTGAGGATGGAAGACAAAGATACCATACTAATCCAGTATTTTGCTTGTGAGTGGATTTTATTATTTATTTTAGCAAAACATTTAAAAATGGTAATACACTATTGTGAGTATTCTTGTTTTGTCTGCATTATTGAGGATTAATGGATATCATGGTGGAGATTAAACAAGATACAGTATATAAGAGGACAGTCGTACAGTCGTTACTGATAATTACTGGCGTGTCTAGACCTTATTAAACTAAAGGTCAAATACCTCTGGTGAGTGATTTCTGACAGACACCAGTGCTGGGTTCATGAAGTGGAGTGCTGTGTTTCTCACAGTGGTGCTTTTACTATGCAAAGCAGAAGCAATAAAAGACAATTTGTATATACTGTATTTAAGAGACTTTATTTTCTAAATGATTATATTCTTGTACAATTGCTTGAGTGGTTTATAAACAGACACTTTTAACATGTGTGTGTGTATATAGTTTGTTTATATGATTTGAAATTTGTGGATATTTGTACGAGTACATACATATTTTTTTTACAAAATCTACTGACAATAATTTTTAACTATTGGTACTGCTATAGAATTACATGAATTTGAGATGTTGGATTTAAAGCGGAGTTCCGGCCTCAAAATCGATAAAATCGATTTTGGGCCATCCGCTTGCTAAGGGGAACCTGAAAAAGAAATCGATAATGGCAATTTTTTTTTTTGGTCACTTACCTTATTATAGAAGAAAATATACTCACCTTCCTTCCGCTTCCTCCCTCTGCGGCCGCGGCCCGCGCCGTCACTTCCGGTTTGCGATGATTCCTGGGAGCTGAACGTCATTGCTCCCAGGAATCAATGCGCCTGCACCGGCCCCGCTCGTCACTTCCGGTGCAGGCGCGTTATTCACTGCTAAACAGCTTCTGTGCAGGGATGCCACGCCTGCACCGGAAGTAACGAGCTTTGTGGGACTTCGACGTCACGAAGAGGACACGAAGAGGGACGCTGCGGCTTCAGCTGCCCACACCTGAGATGGCAGCGCTGGAGAAGAAATTTTCAAGGTAAGTATTTCTTCTTACAGGTAAGTGCGACCCGGGACAGTTCAGAGGCTATCCATTATGGAATGTACTAGCCCTGACTGTCCCGGGGGTATTTTTAGCTCGAATTGACCCCCGAGGCCGGAACTCCGCTTTAACACTATGTAAATAGGCATTTAGTGTATAATGCCTCGTACACACGTTCAGATAATCGGACGACTTATCGTTCGCATTTAGTTGCATGATAGTAATATCGAATTCAACAATGCATATAAACGTAGGATTTTTTTCGTACAATTCCGGAAAAGCTTCCTGGTTGCTTAGCTACGTATCAGATGGTGCAAAACAAAGGCTTTTTCCGTGCTATTTTAGTGTTTCTGATCATGCGCTGTCTTTGTCAATCGATTTTTAGTGGACGCATACTGTACTGATTAAACGATTGTCGTTCGCTAGGCTATCGTACGACAGAAGTTTTTGTGTTTGTCCCTTTGGATTTTGTTGGACGAACTGTCGTGATCGGTTGTCGAAAGCTGTGTACTAACGATAAGATTATCGTGCGATCATGTATTTTCGTACGATTATCTGAACGTGTGTACGAGGCATACGAAAGGCTGATAAAGCAGATTTTTAATTAAACATCTAATTCCTTAAAAAAACACCATTAAACACATTACTGTTTCTCCCGAGTATGGGGATACCTTTTTTCACTGCCTAGAGGCATAGAAGGGCCCAAAATCCTTGGAGCACCTTCAGGCTTCAGACTACATATCTAATTTTAATAAATAAGAAATCTCACACACACTCTACAATAACCTGCAAGGATAAAATGAGAAATCTCAAAATAGAAAAATCACCTAAATAATGTGTAAAATAAATGCTGTGCTAATATAATATAAAGAATAATTAATTAAATCAATATATGTAATTGCACCATATTAAACAATTTGTGAAAATCAAACATGAATGTACTTGCACAAATGAAACAATTATATGTGCAATTTTTTCTACAAATAAAATCTGATAAAATCCACAAATGTACTGTTCAATTGCTAAATCTGATTAACAACATTGTGATAATTCCATATCACCAGAGTTCTCAAAACACTGCTACTATATCACATAAACAATACAAAAAAATGTCTGCACGTATTAATCCTTATAATCCTCAACAGCTGATAAAAAAACACTACATGCTGTGTCCAGGTAAAACCTCCATCATCCTCTATGGTGGGCACTCTTTCACCTTATTATTATGACCCTTTGATGAAGAAAGGTCTTCAAAAGTATTTTGACACAATAAAATTCTACTCACGTGTAATCAAACTTCGGCTCACAGGTCACAGTCATCACCGATGTCACCGATCAGGGCCCCCTGATGACATCAGTGATGACAAAATGTGTGGAATGGAGTAAAGGGATTGCCCTGTATAGAGGTGATACTGCTTGTGAGCCAAAGGAGTCCAAATAGGCTCAGCTTCTATGCAGTGGTATTGCTGTCACATAGTACTACTCTGCATGTGGTTTCCCACTGACTGTTACTTGGCTACTTTCACACTGACCCGCAGCAAAAATGTGGTAAAAACGCATATGCATTTTTGCTGTGAATTTGCCTCGATTTTATCATGTTTGTGGTGTGTTTTTCAAAGAACTTCTGACTCAAAAACGCAACACAGGTTTTCAATGGGTTTCTATTGGGAGGTGAGATTTGGTGTATTTTTTACAACGTGAAACATGCACCAAAAACGTGGCAAGCAGGAATTTTTTACATACATAGAATTTAAAGTGAAGCATTTTTCTTGAGATTTTCTGGCTCTTTTTAGTGCAAATGTGCTTCAAAAATTCCTCAGTGTGAAAGCAGCTTAAGAGCTGAAGTGCTGTTTACATGTGAGTGTCATTTTATTGTGGTAATAAATGTTTTATTTTATAGAGAGCCCAATGTTTCTTCCTTTATGTCTTTTGAGCCTTGACATTTGGAATGGTCTTTGAGGTTTACTTACATTGTATCTACTGTTTGGGAGTTAACTCTGTCCTGGCTTTAAGGGTCCATTCAGACTAGCGCGACTTGTCAGGCGACTTGTCAGCCTGACAAGTCGCGCTCAGTCGCTCGCCATTGATTAGCACAGGACCCGTTCTAATAGCAGCGACACAAGTCGCTCCGACTTAGAAAAAGGGTCCTGTACTGCTTTGGGGCGACCTGGAGGCGACTTGCATTGACTTCAATTATATGAAGTCCGTGCAAGTCGCGCCGAAGTCGCGGTGCACACTGTGCACCGTGACTTCACAGGTCGCCCCGCAAAGTCGGATCACACCAGTCTGAATGGGCTGTAAAGGGGATGTGCACTTAAGCCCCCGTTCACATTAGGTCGCTCCGACTTAGGGGGCGACCTGTGAAGTCGCGTGCAGCGCGACTTCGGCGCGACTTGCATGGACTTCACATAATGGAAGTCAATGCAAGTGGCCTCCAGGTCACCCCGAAGTAGTACAGGACTCTTTTTCTAACTCGGAGCGACTTGTGTCACGCCTATTAGAACGGCTCCTGTACTACACAGTGGGAGCGGGAGGACCGTGACTTGTCAGGCTGACAAGTCGCCTGACAAGTCGGATTAATGTGAATGGAGTCTTAGACCTTTCTTTATTAAAGGGTCAGAATATGATGAGTTAGTGGACACAGCACAGAGTGTTTTTTTATCACCTGTGGAAGAATATAAGGATTAAAGTAGAACTGAAGGCAAAACTTTTTTTTTACATTTTGGATAAAGAACGGGAGGTTTATCCCCTGTCAGTTTTTTTGCCAGCTGTGTGTCTTGACTTCGTGTCCCAAAGTCAAAATAGGAGTGAGTGGAAATCCTTCCAAAGTGACGGAATCCCAGGGTGTCATCAGGGCCACTAGAATTAGTGTTCCCATTGGAGAATTTCCCCATTATTAGTGTTCTTGTGAAATCCCAAAACTTGGGATTTTCTTTTACTTTCACGTTCGATTATAGCATTAAACGGAACAAATAGAGAGGATAAGGCTGGCCATACAGGGATCACATTTTTTTTTTTTTTTGTTATACAAAGTTACAGCACATAGTTAGTCAGGTTGAAAAAAGACACAAGTCCATCTAGTTCAACCAATATCTTTAGTTTAACCAAAATTATCAATTAAAAAGGAATTTCTAACTCACAGCGCAAGCATAATTAGAATTACATCTCCAAACACATTCTACTACATTTCCTGTGTATGTGTACTTTTTTTTTGCTGCTTAGCAATATAGAGGGACCCAAAATCCAAAGACCTCCTTTAGGCTTAAAGGCCTCAAGCACACAGGACGTCTGGAAAAGCCCCTCGGAACGCTAAAACTGCTGGCACGAAAATGATGCTAAAGGTCATGTATTGCACACATATTTAGACGCATATAGTGTTTGAGTGTAAATGCATTCTACTGGCCAGAATATTAATTTATTCTGGCATGATTAGACATGACTAGGCACTTATAGCAGGGTTTTTTGCTCTTAAAGTGATACTAAAGTCTCGCTGGCGCTCTTGGCCCCTCCCTCCTGCCGAGTGCCCCCACAGAAAGCAGCTTGCTATAGGGGCACCCAAGCCGAGCTGCTGCTCTGTGTGTCCATTCAGACACAGAGCCGCAACGTGGCCCTGCCCCCTCTCTCTCCCTTGGCTCAATGACTTTGATTGACAGCAGTAGCAGCCAATGGCCCCCACTGTGTGTCTCAACCAATCAGGAGGGATGGTCCTGGACAGCTGAGTCTCTTGTGCAACATTGCTGGATTGAGATGGAGTTCAGGTAAGTATTAGTGGGGCTGAGGGGGGCTGCTGCACACAGAAGGCTTTTTATCTTAATACATAGAATGCATTAAGATAAAAAAAAAACCCTTCTGCCTTTAGATTCACTCTAAGCTCCTCTCAAGAATGAACCTTTGGTATTTTTCTTCTGCCTGAAAACCTTCCTCTTATGATACACCTTTAAACGCTTATGTGTGCATGGACATAGGCTTGCACAAAAGAGCTTTTACAGGCTAAAAAAAAAACTCTAAACGCATGTAAAAATTGTGTTTTTTTAGCTCTATGTGCACGAGTCCTTAAGTGGTATAAATTATGCATCTGATTTATCACATTTTCAGAAGAAACAAACTCTGGTACCGCTACATATACTGCAGAGAGCAGCTAATTTGTCTCAGATTGGCAATAACTGTAGTTAAAATCGAAACAAAAAATGATGCAATGTTTCAGTCTGCAACTATCAGATATTAATGAGTAAATCTATTTGGGTTTGATTTGAGAGCAATTTTGGCAAACATATTCAAACCTGCCTGTTAAGTGGCACATCTGTAGCAAGTACACAGTAAAAGTAAAATTTAGAAGGAAAATAAAAAAATGTCAATTTAAATTGCTACCATGAGGTTTCCTGTTTGTAACCAAAGCAGCCAGGGATTTCCTTCATGTATACCAGATTCTTATCTCAGATGAGGGTCTGGAAAAGATTGTACAGCAGAACCCATCAAACAAAATGGTGTGGGTTTCCCCCCTAAAAATCTATTGCAGATTCACTTATCCATGCCTTTATGAACCTTGCTTTGTGCACTGGTCCAAATCATTTGGTGGAGGGGGGGGGGGGATTATGGTGTGGGGTTGTTTTTTAGGGGTTGGGCTTGGCCCCTTAGTTCTAGTTAAAGCGGAACTCCACTCAAAAGGGGAAGTTCCGCTTTAAGGACTCGTCCCCTGCTCCTCTTGCACAATTGGCACTTTTGAGGACTACCCAATTTTTAGAGGTACCCACTTCCCACATCCGTTCCAAATGCTGTGGCACTCGGCAACAGAACTTCTCCTTCCTCCCTCCCCCTGCAGTCTTCTGGGACACTCACAGGCCGCAGAAGACTGCAATTTCCACGGGCGATGTGCAGCGTGACTCGCGCATGTACAGTGGGTACCCGGCTGTGAAGCCGCAAGCTGTAACAGTTGGTTGCCCATAGTGAAGATACCAGCACGAGGGACCGAAGACAGCGGGTGAGACCGCCTGGGTAGAGCTCACCGCTGGATCCTGGGACAGGTGAGTGGCTGCTTTTTAACCACTTTAGCACTAGCCACTGTGCTGCTACTGCGGCACAGTGGCTCGTTATCGTCTAGCGACGTAGACCTACGTCGCTAGACTCCTCCCCTGTAGGCGGCGCTCGCGCGCCGCCGGAGGCGCGCTCCCGCTGTTTTCATTCACAGCGGGAGTCGGGCCAGGGGAGAAGCGGCGGCGATCGCCGCTGCTCTGCCCCGATCGTCGGGGAATCCAGTTTGGAGATCCGCCCGCCTGTGTAAACAGAGCGGGCGGATCTCCTAAGTGACAGGGAGTGACAGATCGGAGTGTTCAGCATAGCTGAACATCCGATCTGTCCCAGGCTCACTCAGTCACCTCCCCCCACACGTTAGTAAGCACCAGGCATACATTAACCCCTCCCTCTCCAATAAAATTAACCCCTTCCCTGCCAGTGTCATTCTTACAGTAACAGTGTATATTTATAGCACTAATTACTGCAGTAATGTCACTGGTACCCCCAAAAGTGTCAAAAATGTCAGTCAAGGGTCCGATCTGTCCGCTGCAATGTCGCAGTCCCGCAAAAAAATCGCAGATCGCCGCCATTACGCGTTAAAAAAAAACACCAAAAATGACATAAATCTTTCCCTTAGTTAGTAAACGCAATAACTTTTGCGCAAACCAATCAAAATACGCTTATTGCGATTTTTTTTACCAAACATGGGTAGCAGAAAACAAATTGGCCAAAAATTTAAAAAAAAATTGGTTTTTACATCTTTTTTGGGGGGAATTTCATATAAAAAAATGTTAAAAATATTGTTATTTTTTCAAAATAAACGCTCTTTTTTTGTTTATAGTGCAAAAAGTAAAAATCGCACAGGTGATCAAACACCACCAAAAGAAAGCTCTGTTTGTGGGAAAAAAAGGACGTAAATTTCGTTTGGGTACGGCGTCGCATGACCGCGCAATTGTCAGTTAAAGTCGCACAGCGCCGAATCGCAAAAAGTGGCCCAGACGTAAGACAGCAAAATGCTCTAGTGGTAAAGTGGTTAAAAGGCAGCAGCTACACTATTGGTGGCTGCTGACTTTTATTTTTACCACAGGTCACTGGAGCTCCGCTTTAAGGGAACTCTTAAGGTGTCAACATACCAAGACATTTTGGACAGTTTCATGCTTCAACTTTGTGGGAACAGTTTGGGGATGGCCTCTTCCTGTTCCAACATGACACCGCACCCGTGCACAAAGCAAGGTCCATAAAGACATGGATAAGTGAGTTTGGGGTGGAGGAACTGACCTCAACCCAAAAGAACACCTTTGGGATGAATTAGAGTCCAACATCAGTGCCTGACCTCACAAATGCACTTCTGGAAGAATATTCAAACATTCCCATAGACACAATACTAAACCTTGTGGACAGCCTTCCCAGAAGATTTGAAGCTGTTATAGCTGCAAAAGAGGGGGTGGGGGGTCTCAATATTGAACCCTACAGACTAAGACTGGGATGTCATTAAAGTTTATGTAAAGTTTATGTAAACAATAAACAATGTGACAATATAGTGTATATACAGCAGTGCTGTATCTTGGCCTAGGCCAAAAAAGCTGCACCCCGCAGGAAAAAAAAAGCCTTCTCCCGGCTCCCGCACGAAAAGGGCCCCCGCCGGCTTGCGCTACACTTTTTATGGGGCGATATGGGCCCGGAGGTCAGGGTCCAGGAGGCAAATAAGTCTGGCAGCCCCATAAAGCGGTCACACTGCTACCTGCGGGTATGATAATACCGGCCGGCGAGGACATTCAGACAGACCACAGGCCGCCGACCACACTTAATACAACTGGCCCAACGTCTGCCAATGCTAATAAGTGTGGCACTGCAGCCTAATGCTCCGCCTACCCTCCTCTGCCACCAGGTATGGCAGGCATCATGTCAGTGATATAATTTCATTTCTTTAAACATCCTTGTCCTTGAGCGAGCATACTGCATTGCTCGTATACAATTAAGACTTTTAATTGTATATGATGGCAATAATATTTTGGGTTAGTAAGATTACTCCTATCTTATAAGATATTTGGACTTGTGTTTGCTGCCACTGATTGTAATCATAGGATTATTTCATTTATTTCTATAATGACTCTGGACTTCCTAGTCATTATACAAATAAGTGAAATAATCATATGATTACAATCAGTGGCAGCAAACACAAGTCCAAATATCCTAAAAGAAAGGAGTAATCTTACTAATCCAGTAACATAAGGCTGTACTAATGGACACTAAAAAGGCTGCACTGATGGCCACTGATGAGGTGGCACTAATAAGCTGCACTGATAAGGCAGCACTGATATGCTGCACTGATAGACATTGATATGCTGCACTGATGGGCTCTGATATTCTGCTGGTGATGGGCGCTAATTGGCTGCACTGATGGCCACTGATATGCTGCTCTGATGGGCGCTAATAGGTTGCACTGATGGGCACTGATGATGCAGCAATGGTGGGTACTGATAAACTGCACTGATGGACACTAATGAGGCTGCACTGATAAGGCAGCACTGATATGCTGCACTGATGAGGTTTCACTGATGTGGCTGCACTGATATGGTGCCCTGATAGGCACTGATATGTTGCACTGATGGGCACTAATAGGCTGCACTGAAAAGCTTTCCCCCCCACCAAAGGTTTTGAAGAAGCATGTTGTCAGTGTAAAACACGTCAACCTTTCTATGGTCTGTGTCCTTGTCCTGGTGGCAGTTTTACATGTACATTTACATGTTTTAATAAATCTTTTGGACTGGCGGAGGTGCTTAGCCTTCTGCAGCAAGGACTGCAGCTACAGGTAAGTATATAGGCTTTTAGAAGAGGGTGTATTTTTTTAATATAGCAATCAGCTAGGTGTGGAAGAGGCCACAAATTGCAAAATTGCAAATTGCCCCCCCCCCCCCCCCAAAGATGCTTGAGCATTATGTGTCAGCAAAATTCCCCTCCCCAAAAAATAAAAAAACAATTGAATGTCAATCTGCATGCTTAGCTCAAATCTCAAATCCCCTAAATCCACATATGCTCCCAGCACTATCCCCCCCCCCCAAAAAAAAAATCCCCCTAGAATAAACCCTCTACCCCTCAAATTTCCCCTCCGAGCACAAATCCTCCTCTTCCCCTACTCCAAATCCCCCTTCCAGCACAAATTCCTCTTCCCCCATCTCCTCTCTCAACACAACCCCCCCCCTAAATTACCACTACTAGCACACCTCTCCAAATTTCCCCTCCTAGAACAATTCTTACCTCCTGCTGCCCTTCTCCCCCCAAAATTTCCCCTCCCCCTAATCTCCTTGCGGTGCCCCTGAACCCCACATGATACCACAGTGTCCAGGGAAACCACCCCTCCTGCCCACTCCTTGTCCCGGCCCCACTGCCTTTTTAATAACCTACTACCTGGATTTATGGTCAGTGTTTGCAGCGCTGCTAAAGGTTATCTGAATTTAATGTATCCCTAAAAGCTCATCTGTGCTAGTAAGTTGCTGCTAATATAAATAACCAATATAGTGCCAATACTGTGCAATATCTGTGCAAAAAGGCAATAAAAATGTGCAAATAATGCAATGTGAAAATCATAAAATAAAGTGCAAACTTAGTGCATAATCAAAAAGTCCATATAACAGTCCTTCAGTGGAAAACAGAAGCTTGGTGCTTGTTCCGTACTGCTTTGGGGTGCCCCCCTTTGGGTATCTACTTACCACAATGTGGTTTGATTGAAGCAGAATTCAATTGAAGCACATTGTGGTAAGTAGATACCCAAAGGGGGGCACCCCAAAGCAGTACGGAACAAGCACCAAGCTTCTGTTTTCCACTGAAGGACTGTTATATGGACTTTTTGATTATGCACTAAGTTTGCACTTTATTATATGATTTTCACATTGCATTATTTGCACATTTTTATTGCCTTTTTGCACAGATATTGCACAGTATTGGCACTATATTGATTATTTATATTAGTAGCAACTAACTAGCACAGATGAGCTTTTAGGGATACATTGAATTCAGATAACCTTTAGCAGCGCTGCAAACACTGACCATAACTCTCAAAAAGCACTAGCACTTTTTTTCCTGCAGCAGGCAGCTAATTTCAAGACAAAAACAATATATGGTATTTACACACTCCATAAGCGCGAGGTTCACAGTCCCACTACTACCTGGATTACTGGCGACAAAGAGGGAGTGGTGTGGAGTTAGGGAAGCAACGCTATGCTTGTGACCAAGAGAAGCAACCCACTTACATCCAGGGCTCAGCAGACAGTCTCCTGTTGGCCCAGTCAAATCAGAGAGCCACCGCAACCAGGAAGTGCTATTCAGAAAAACGTAAAAAGGAAACAAAGGATTGGGACCTTAGAGAGGTTGCAAAGAGAGGAGGATGCTCAAATCTGATAAATCTCACGTTAGAAATTATACTTTATTGGTAATAGTTACAATAGCAACATTATCATTTAGTGCACTTCCCACAAAGTGAGATAGTGACACCACTAAAAGACCAGACACTGAAAAACTCTCAAAAAAGACAGCATAAAACCAACTCAGAGACAGAGACACACACGCGCCTCATGCCTCACTGCACAATTGGGGAGCCTGTGAGGCACGGATTCAGCCAGCGGCAGGGAGTAGCCCAATCAGACCATGTTCACTGCCACAATAGCTGAATACATGCCGGCATGCAGAAAGTAACCACTAATATTGAGTAGTTTTGGTAATGCTGGCAAAATCCAGTGTTTAACCACCTCCCTACCGGCCACTGTATATATACGTCCTGCATTTAAAGCTAAATACGGGTGTTATGGCAGCAGATAGCTGCCATACCCTGGTATTTTTTTTAAACTGCAGGCGATCGGCTTTCCGATAAGGGTGGTCCCAGCGGCAGATTTGCCGCGAGATCACCCTCCGGGATGGCGGAAGAGGTGCCCCCCCTCCCGCCGCGTCCCGGTCCTTTTCCCCGCTTACCGAACCCGCCGGCAGCGGGGAAAACTATCGGATTCCGGATCCTCACAGACAGGATGTCGAGTGAGGGCAAGCTTGCCCTCACTCGACTCTATTGTCTTGGAGGACCGGAGCGACGGCAAACGTCGTTGCTTAGCAACCGGCTTAAAGGTCCCTTTTTTTTTTTTCTATCTTTATTAGTGTACTTGTGAGATCTGAGGACTTTTTGACCCCAGATCTCACAAAAAAGAGGTCCTGTCGTGCCTATTTCTATTACAAGGGATGTTTACATTCCTTGTAATAGAAATAAAAATGATCAATTTTTTTTTTTTTTAAAAAACCGTGTAAAAATAAAAAATAAAAAAATAAAATAAATAGTAAAAAAAAAAATTAAAAAAAATTAAAGCGCCCTGTCCCCGTTAGCTCGCGCGTAGAAGCGAACGCATACGGAAACCCCACCCACATATGTAAACGGTGTTCAAACCACACATGTGAGGTATCGCCGCGAGCGAGAGCAATAATTTGAGCCCTAGACCTCCTCTGTAACTCTAAGATGGCAACCTGTAGAAATATTTAAAGTGTCGCCTATGGGGATTTTTAAGTACCAAAGTTTGTTGCCATTCTGTGAGCGTGCGCAATTTTGAAGCATGACATGTTGGGTATCTATTTACTCGGTGTAACATTATCTTTCACATTATGGAAAAAAATTGGGCTAACTTTACTGGATTCTTATTTTTTAATTCAAAAAAGTGAATTTTTTCCCAAAAAAATTGCGTTTCTAAGACCGGCGCAAATACGGTGTGATAAAAAATATTGCAATAATCTCCATTTTATTCTCCAGGGTCTCTGCTAAAAAAAAAATATATAATGTTTGGGGGTTCTAAGTAGTTTTCTAGCAAAAACAACTGATTTTAGCTTGTAAACACCAAATGTCAAAAATAGGCCTAGGCAAGTGGTTAAACATACATGCCCATGTATTCCAGAACGGTATTGAGGATATGAGTAATCATATGACTTCCTGCAGTTGTTAAATTAAATCAAAGGGGAGTCTCTAATTGAGGATAGAAGCATTATATATATATATATTGTTATATAGATTCCAGAGCTGATCGCTCACGGGGATTTAAATATTATTCCAGCAAATATGGATATTCATTCATATGGATCCCTACAGATCATTTCATGGCAGCATAGAGTAGGACAACGAACTCTCAAGATAGTCTATAGTTTTGAATAGGTCACAGTGACCAGTGAATATAGGCGTGAGATTTCATCAGTGATTCCTGACAGGATGTCTGATAATCGGGGGTGGACGGTGGGGGAGGGAAGAACCCAGGGGGGAAGAAGATTTGGCAGGGAGGTACACCCTAAAATCCACAGTGCTGTGGCAGGGAGAGACGCTGTGAATTATGACAACGAGGGCTCACATCAAGTGGATCTCTATAGTGTAGGGAATTCAGGTAGCGGTCAAATAGTATATGTCTTGTCATGTAGACTTAGGTAGGTTGCTTACCGCATCTCCAGAGTGTTCCACCGCTCATAGATACCTGATGTTCACGGCCCTTTCTCTATCCCCTTCACTGATTTAGGGGTTCCTCTACCGGCAGTCTAGCTTCTGGGTCTATTTCCGAGAAGACATTCATCCGTTCCTGCGGTCTCCAGATTCCCCCTATTGGCACCGTAAGTCCGGTTTGTCACTTCCGCCGGTAATGCGGCAGGCTGTGTCCAATCATTGCAGCCGCATAGGCATAGGCATGTATACGGTTCCCAGTGTGGGGCGGGCAGAGGCGCGTGACGTCAACGCGTTTCGCATGCGTGACGCGCGCTTTTTCAGGACGTGGATTACTACCTGACAGCCATGCTAGTGCATTGATTTCAGATTTTCAGAATCCCCAGCCTGGAAAAAGTATACATCTCAGGCCTGGACTGGCCATGGGGCACACCGGCCGCCGGATCAAATTCCGGGCCGCGGTCACTGCTTTTTTCCCCCTGCAGCGCCGATCCAGCCCTGATACCCCTAAGTGGCGCACAGATTATCACGCACACACACGGCTGAGCTGGCCGCTCTGCTAAATGGAAAGAAGATGCAGGGCGGGGCCCAGACTGACACTCGGGGAGGAGCATTTAGGGGCCACACCACGCCTGATCATTGGCTGCAGAGAGACTACACGTGACCGACAGAGAGCCAGAACCACATTGTTGAGGTACAGAGAGAGCCCCAGGGGGTCCTGAGAGAAAGAAATAGATCTACTATATACATAGAGAGAGAGAGATATGGTATATAGAGAGAGGGAGGGAAGTACTGTGGAGAGAGGGAGATACAGTATATATAGAGAGAGAAAGAAGTACTTTAGAGAGAGGGAGGTATAGTACATAGAGAGAAAAATGGAGATGCAATAGAGAGAGAGATACGGTATATAGAGAGAGGGAGGGAAGTACTGTAGAGAGAGGGAGATACAGTATATAGAGAGAGGGAAAGAAGTACTATAGAGAGAGGGAGGTGCAGAACATAGAGAGAAAAATGGAGATGCAATAGAGAGAGAGAGAGATATAGTATATAGAGAGAGGAAGGGAAGTACTGTAGAGAGAGGGAGATACAGTATATAGAGAGAGGGAAAGAAGTACTATAGAGAGAGGGAGATGCAGTATATATAGAGAAAAAGGGAGATACAATAGAGAGAGAGAGCAGGGAGAGTGCTGAGAGCTACTGGGGGGAAGAGAGAGAGAGAGAGATCTACTGCACAGAAATATCCCATATACTGAGAGATCTGCTATGGAGAGAGAAAGTGAGAGCTCTACTGTGCACAGAGAGAGACAGAGAGAGAGAGAGGGATCTACTATACAGAAAGATATCCCATGTTCAGAGAGAGAGAGATCTACTTTGCACAGGGATCCCATATACAGAGAGATATTTACTAAACAGAGAGAGAGAGAGAGAAAGAGATTTTCTACAGAGAGAGGGAGAGGTCTACTATACAGAGAGAAATTGAGATTAGAGCAGCATCCAGAGGAGCAGCAGCACTTAGGATGAGCTCCTGAAACTTCATCACTTTATACCTTGTAATGGGCAAATTGAAAGACAAAAACCAGGAAAACTGAGACTACATGCAAGACAAAGATGACCAAGAAGAAACAACTCAATGAATACACAAGAAGAGAATAAAGACAAAAAGTGCAAAAAAGACAAGACCATCTAGCGGACAGGTATCAAGCATCAGAGAGCATCAAAAGCTGAAGGATTCAAGCAAACAGCAACACAAGGTAGGACCATCCTGCTATAACTACAGCAAACACATAAACATATAGAAAATAATTTTTAAGCAAACTTCTGCACTTAAAAATGGAACAGAACAAAGCAGATACCCCAAACACAGACTCCATTACACAATGTAAAGCCAGCAGAGGGTCTGATGTCTTGGAGATTGTTTACACAGAGGGAGCAAAGAGCAAACAATCAAAGAAAGCCAGAGACTCTGTTTGCTGACTTCTCCAGTACTGAACAAGACAGAAAGAAAACAGATTTGCTATTCTATACTGAGTATATTGAAGCCTGGCATACAGCTTTCTGTAAATATTACAAGAAGATTACAAAAGGAGGTATCAGCAAGGGCCGGCAGATCAAGGTCAGGGATGAGGAGGATAATTGTGCAGTACTCACCCTGAACATATATCACAATGGCACCATCATGGCACAAGGCACAGATGAAAAATTAGAGGAATTTAAACAGGTCTCACTAATTAAAGATCAGGCCAAGGTCTATAAGGACCTAAAAACTTCAGATAAAAATGAGGAACAGATACCAACAGTGACATTGTCCATAGACAGGCCTGACCTCCCCTCACCCAATTTCCTCAGAGATTCCTTATCTGAACTAGAGAGAGATTTTGTACAGTTCAAAGAACTGCTTCAAAGGCAATTAGGTGACAAAAATGTAAATGACCAACTGAGGGAAGAGCTGAACATACTCAAAGTTGAACACAAGTCTGTCCTTTTAGAAATACGATCTACAATGCAACAGCTACAAGAAAATTCTCAATTGAGAGAAGAGATAATGACACTAAAATCACAAAAGATGCTGAAAAATCAGGAAAGAGAACTAAAGGAGATTGTTTGTACAGACAAAGTACCCATCAACAAACAGCAGACTGGTGAGACTCATCAACTTCCAAAAATTAGCATTACAAAGCCCAACAATAGCCAAGACAATTCCAATAATCTGGAAACCACAAACAACCCATCATCAAACCACAAGAACAGGCAACAAACTCCTGAAATTGTTTAAATAATAGACTCAAATGGGAAATACCTTAACACTAAACGGCTCTTCCCAGGAACAAGAGTCTCCAAAATTCACTGTTCAACAATTGAACAGGCAACAGAAGTCATCAACGACCCATATTTCACTAACCCCAAACATATCATCATACACACAGGAACAAACAACATTCAGGAACAGCAGGAAGTTATTGCGGACAAATTAGTGCAACTAATAGAGACTGCACAACAAAAATTTCCACAGTCCAAAGTAATTCTGTCCTCCCTTCTTCCAAGGAGGGACATACCAAACAGCATAATTCAACAAATCAACACAGAGCTGACAGACAAAACCAGGTCAAAACCTTCAATTCACCTGGCACAACATCATTTTATAATGCCCCAACACCTCTATGACAATAAACATCTGAACAAACAAGGGGTCAGTCTCCTGGCGAGAGAATTCAAAGACATTGTTCCTTTCAGAACTCATAACCCTGGACCTGACACAAACCATTTTCAGACAGACACAATTACAAATATAAGACCCCAAATGTCACCACTAATCCAATACAACAACAATACACTCAACCAAAAAACAGAGCTCCAAACATGGCAAGAATGGAGGAAGCCACCCACCCCAAGATGGACATCAAGACCACTAAAAAGCAGAGAAATGGCAGAGATAAGAACCCTCCTCAGCACAATATAGGATAAAATAATGTAACGTAGCTCAAAAAGCAAAAAAGACAAGGACAACCACCAATAATCCGGTTTGTCACAGGAAATTACAAGGTATACAACGACACAAATACAAATGACATCATTAGTGATCAGTAGCTGGAACATTCAGGGTCTGAACACTTCAGCTTTCGGATCCAAAGTAAATGATCCAGATTTTAAGCAAAGACTATGTGAAACAGACATACAAATCCTACTGGAAACATGGACCCGGGCACAGGATGAACCATTAGTGCCTATTGGCTATAGGGAATTCTCTGTCCCCGCACAGAAGGATAAAAACATCAAACAGGGTCGGTGCTCAGGGGCAATATTAGTCTGGTATAAGGAGGAGCTCCATGACAACATCAATGCAATCAAAAAAGGAGAGAGCCACATCTGGATAAGAATAAGTAGCTCCATCCTTGACTCTCAGTCTAATATCTACCTGTGTGCAGCATACATTGCCCCACCAGAGTCCCCATATTTCAGACAGGACATCTATGAGGTCCTACAAAGCGAAATAGTCAACTTTCAATCCCTGGGACAAGTGCTCATCTTTGAAGACCTCAACGCTAGGACAGGAAAGGAAAAGGACTACATAAGTTCTGATGGCAACATGTACATACTGGGCCCCGCAAATTAGGGTCACGAGTTTATACAGATACAAAGAAACAGCTATGACAGTACAATCAACAAAAATGGAAGAAAATTGCTAAATCTGTGTCGCAGTCTGGGGCTCTACGTCCTCAATGGCCGTACCAAGGGAGACTCTCTGGGAAGGTACACATTAAACTCCCACGTAGGCAGCAGTGTGGTAGACTATGGTATCACAGGTATGAACCCCACACTCATTAATGGCTTTACAGTCACCCCACAAACACACCTGTCAGACCACAACCAACTACTGCTATATATTAAATCTTCTAACAAACCATCACCAAAATGCCACCAGGCTTCTCTCTGCAACCTGCCACCATCATTTAAATGGTCCAAACAGTCTACCACAAAATACAGAGAGGTAACTGACAGACCTGACATTAAAAAACACCTTAAAAACTTCCAAAACAACAACTATGAGGTAAGCCCAAGAGGTGTGAACAAGGCAGCAAAGGACTTCCATAATATACTACACACCATTGCAGAAACAGCCTAACTGAGAAAAGTCAACTACAAGAAACCACCCACCAAACAGCCTCCAATAACCAACACGGACGGACAGCCTCCAATAACAAACACAGAGACCTCGACAACACTGAACTAAGGATAGCCCATAGCATCTTACAGAAAAAATACAAACAAACCCTTAAAAAGAAAAGGCAAAAGTTAATCTCTAACAACCTGCAACAGTTAGAAGAGGTACTTCAGGAAAATTCTTCTGGGAAATATGGAAGAATATTGGCTCAGCACCCAGGAAAAACAACCTCCACATCCAAAATGGTGATATCTGGTTTAACTACTTTAAAGAGGTTGTAAACCCGTTTAACTTTTTTTTTTTTTTTTACAACCTGAAAGACAAACACATAATGAGCTAGTATGCATCGCATACTAGCTCACTATGAAATACTTACTTTACAATGAGCCCCCGCTGTGCCGCTCACTCACCTGTATGACGGGCGACATGTTCAGTCGCCCGTCTTCCGGGATCGCGGCATCCGGCCATCTGATTGGCCGGAGCCGCGGTGACGTCACTCCCGTGCACGCGCGTGGGAGCCGACAATCACGGCACGGGACTCTGAAGGAACGGCACCAGCGGCCGTTCCTTCAGAGCGCATGGGCCAGTGACGTCACTGGCTGCATGTAAGGTAAATATCTCCCAAACGGTACATGTTTAGGAGATATTTACAGTACCTATAGTTAAGCCTTAATATAGGCTTTCCTATAGGCAAAAGTTACAGAGGAGGGTTTACTTCCTCTTTAAGAACCTCTACAAAGATATTCCAGAAGAGAAGTTAATTGTAGAACAAAAAGACATCATCAAAAGACTAAAAGATATGGAGGAAAAAATCAAGGACTTCCAGAACCCCCTGGATGTACCAATTACTCTACAAGAAATTAGGGAGAAAATCCAACACCTGCAAACTAAAAAAGCCAGCGGGATGGATGGAATCCTGCCTGAAATGATTAAACATGGCTCCCCAGATGTACATGCTGCAATATGCAAAGTGTTCAATCTGGTCCTGAGTGCCGGTTACTACCCTAAAGTATGGAATCAAGGCCTCATTACACCCATCCATAAGAGTGGAGACCAGTATGATCCAGCCAACTACAGAGGGATATGTGTCAGCAGCACATTAGGGAAACTATTCAACAGTATTCTCAACAAACGGATCCCAAACTTCCTAACACAACACAACGTCCTCAGCAGAAGTCAGGCGGGGTTCATGCCAAACCATCGCACTACAGACCACATCTACACCCTGCACAGTCTGATCAAGAACCATGTCCACAATACAAGACATGGGAAGATATTCGCATGTTTTGTGGACTTTAAGAAGGCCTTTGATTCAGTGTGGCACCCAGGCTTATTCCTCAAACTTTCGGAGTGTGGAATAGGAGGGAAAACATATGATGTCATCAAGGGTTCATATACCGAGAACAGCTGCAGCGTAAAGGTGAATGGAAAAAGAACAGAGCACTTCCGGCATGCCAGAGGAGTCAGACAGGGCTGCAGTCTAAGTCCAACCCTCTTCAACATCTACATCAATGAACATCAATGAACTGGCTGCAGCTCTAGAATCCTCTCCAGCACCTGGACTGACTCTGCATGACACCGAGGTGAAGTTCCTGCTGTATGCAGATGACCTCCTACTTCTATCACCAACAGAGAAAGGCCTACAAGACAGCCTGGAAGTGCTGGAGAAATTCAGTGCCACATGGGCACTACCTATCAACTCAAAGAAAACAAAAATCATGGTCTTCCAAAGAAAGAACACAAAGAGCCCTTCATTTACACTAAACAGCCGCACTCTTGAGGAAACTAACAGCTACACTTACCTCGGCCTAGAAATCAACCAATCAGGAAGTTTCAAGCCAGCCATAGAGGCACTAAAAGACAAGGCACGCAGAGCCTTCTATGCCATCAGAAGACAAATGTCTCACCTAAAACCCCCAGTGAGAGTCTGGCTTAGAATCTTTGATAGCGTCATCATCCCAATCCTTCTTTACGGCAGTGAGATTTGGGGTCCTGTCCAGACCAATCCAAATGGGACCTAAGCCCGACAAAAATATTCCATCTGGAATTCTGCAAGCACCTCCTCCAAGTCCACCGGAGCACCTCTAACAGTGCCTGCCGGTCTGAGCTGGGCAGATTTCCCTTACTTCTTGCAATACAGAAGAGGGCACTATCATTCTGGGATCATCTACAAAAAAAGCAGTCCTGACTCGTACCATCATAAGGCCCTACTGACCAATAAGAACCAGCCCAAGCCTGGCGGTTTGCAACAACTTATCAGCGCTTTGTCTATCCCAAACTCCCAACAGTCTGGCCTGACAAAATCACAAATAAAAAACATAACAAATTATTCAGAAGAAAAATATGTTGAAGAAGGGAGAAACGAAATAACAAATTCGAAGAAACTAACTGTTTACCAGTCACTGCAGAGAGGCTACAAACTGGCCCCATACCTGGAGGTGCTACAAGAGCCCAAAGACAGACAGACTCTGAGCCTGTACAGACTGAGCACCCACAGCCTGGAAATGGAATTAGGACGGCACAGACAAACCTACAAGCCCAGGGAGAGCAGATTGTGCCAGCAGTGTGACCAGGGGGTCCTAGAGGATGAGGCAGGGGCGCAGCGCAAGGTAGTGAACCCAATAGCAGACTGCTGCGGATGGACCAGAACGTGAGCCCAAGATTCCCCAGGGCGTGGAGTCTAAGACCCAGCAGGTGTTCACCAGAGCCTCTAGTGGTGAGGATGGACTTGGATGCAGCTGGGCCCAGGTCGCGGCCCCTGGGGACCCTCAGGTCATGCTCCATAGGGAGAGAAGGGAAGCAGCCACTCAGGACACACGGAATGGTGATGGGTAAGCCGAGGTTGGGGTAACAGGCAGACAAGGGTAACCAAGGGACAGGCCAAAGGTCAGGGTAACAGGCAAACAGGAATAGTCAGAGACAAGCCAAAGTCGGTACACAGAAAAGTAGATGAAGCACACTGCAAACAGGAACAAACACTGTTGAACAGCAAAGCAGACCTGCAGTGCACTGGTTAATATAGACTTCCTGTGATGACCTGTGGGGGGCAGGAACAGGAAGTATAGGTGATAAAAAGGAACCAGAAGTGCAGTCTGACCTCTAATACAGACATGAAGGGACAGGTAAGCTTGCCAACCACTATTGCAAGTCCATGACGGCACCCCCCTCTTACGAGGCCTCCCCCTACCCCGCCTGGGCCCGGGTTTAGAGGGACACCGCAGATGAAACCTTTTTACCAGACGAGTTGTAAAGACCTCCGATGCAGGAACCCAAGACCTCTCCTCAGGACCAAAGCCTTTCCAATGAACAAGGTACTGAAGAACGCCTCTACAGAGTCGGGAATCCGGAACTTGACTGACCTCGTATTCCTGATTATCCTCAGAGACCGGTGCCATGGTAGGGAAAGGACGAGAGAACTTATTGAGGACTAAAGGCTTCAGAAGGGAAACATGGAAGGAGTTAGTAATTCTGAGGCTTTTGGGGATCTGAAGTTTGAAACAAACCGGATTCAGTTTAGAAATTATAGTATATGGACCAATGAATCTTGGAGCAAACTTCAGGGAAGGCACTCGAAGCTTGATGTTCCTGGTGGAGAGCCAAACTTTGTCCCCTGGCTGAAGAGAAGGCGGTTTACGCCTGCGGCCGGCAGCAAAGCCTTTGAATTTGCCAGCAGCTGCCCGGAGGGAATCATGAACGTCACTCCAGATAGAATTGAAGGACTCCTAAGCTGAAGCCAACGCTGGGATATCCGGAGAACAGGCCATGGGAAGCGGAAGTTGGGGATGTCTTCCATGAACTGCGAAAAAGGGTGTTTTCTGCAAACTGGGATTTACATGATTGTTATGGGAAAATTCCGCCCATGGTAGTAGAGAGGACCAATCGTCATGATGAGCGGAGACTAAGGTGCAAAGAAAAACCTCTAACTCCTGATTAACCCTCTCCATCTGCCCATTAGATTGAGGATGGTAAGAAGAGGAAAAATCCACGGCAATATTGAGGGATTTGCAAAAGGCTCTCCAGAAACGAGACTTAAATTGAACGCCCCTGTCGGAAACAATGTGAGAAGGAACCCCATGGAGGCGGAAAACTTCTCGAATAAAAATGGGAACCAAGGCAGGAGCAGAAGGAAGACCAGAAATTCGTAGTGACAGTCCAGAGTGTTAAACGCAGTCTTCCGTTCATCACCTTCTCGAATTCGAATGAGGTTATACGCCCCTCTGAGAACCAACTTGGTCAAAATGGAAGCACCCTTCAACCTATCGAATAGTTCAGATATTAAGGGTAAGGGGTATCGGTTCTTAATAGTAACAGCGTTTAAGCCTCGATAATCAATGCAGGGTCTCAAGGTACCATCCTTCTTGGCGACAAAAAAGAATCCTGCTCATGCAGGCGATGAGGATTTCTGGATGAAACCTTTCTCAAGATTCTCTGCGACATACTCAGACATGGCCTAGGTTTCTGGGATGGACAATGGGTAGGTACGACCCCTGGGCAGAGTTGCCCCGGGCGACAAGGTCAATGGCACAGTCAAACGACCTGTGGGGAGGAAGCACCTCAGCTGATTTCTTACAGAACACATCTCGGTAATCGCTGTATGCAGCGGGAAGGTCAGAAGATACCGATGTGGTGGCAACGGAAATTCTCTCCTTTGGGGTCACCTTGGAAAGACATGATGAGAAACATGAGGGGCCCCAAGCCAGGATCCGCCCAGAGACCCAGTCCACATGGGGAGAGTGGAGCCGTAGCCAAGGAAGGCCAAACACAATGGTGTTAGAGGCTTTGGGTAGGATGAGAAAGGATATCCACTCCTGGTGAAGAATCCCTACCGACATCCTAATGGGTAGTGTCTGGAAGCGAATAGGGCCCCCTGGGAGAACAGTGCCATCAATTGCCGAGACCACCAATGGCGTAGAGAGGGGTGAAAGGGTGAGCTTCATAGAACAAGCAGTTCTCCAATCCATAAAGTTGCCGGCAGCCCCGGGAATCCAGATATGCAAGAGTCGACTGGGGAGAAGTACTTGCGTGAAGGGACGCTGGAAGAAGAATACGGGAAGGTGATGTTTCTGGGTCCAATATTCCATCTTCTAAATGTATTACCCGAGCGTTTCCCGGGCGAAGCGAACAGGAGTCACGAAGGTGGCCCTTGCTTCCACAATAGAGGCATAAGCCCAAAGTTCTGCGTCTAGCACGTTCTTCGGGGGTAAGTCTGATCCGGCCCAGCTGCATAGGTTCCTCAACAGGCAGAGGATGCTCCACAGGACGGAGTGAGGGGAGCTCAGACTGGCTAAGACCTAGGGAGTGTTGGCGTCTTTTTTCTATGGACCTCTCCTGAAAACAAATATTGATCTGGCTGCATAAAGAGATGACATCGTCCAGACCGACGGGGATGGTTCTTCCCGCTAATTCGTCCTTCACTCGGTCAGAGAGGCCATGCAAAACGGTAGCGACCAGGGCCTCATTGTTCCAGCTCAATTCAGCTGAGAGGATACGGAACTGGAGAGCATATTGTCCCACTGAACGGGATTCTTGGCGGAGACGTAAAAGAGCACTAGCCGCTGAAAAGGCCCGAGCTGGCTCCTCAAAGATGTTACGAAAGAGCTTCAAGAAGTCGGGCAGGTTGGAAACTACCGAATCATTCTTCTCCCATAGGGGGGCAGCCCAGGCTAGAGCTTCACCGGAAAGGAGGGAAATAATATAGGCTACCTTTGCTCGATCTGACAGGAAGTTTTGCGGCTGAAGCTCAAAATGGATGGTACATTGGCTAAGAAATCCCCTGCAGGACTTGGAGTCTCCAGAAAAACGGATTGGAGGAGGTAGTTGCAGCGAATGCGAGTCTGTGACTGGCGTGACAGGCCCAGCCACTGGTTGCTCTTGGGGTTGCGGATTCGGGGTTCCCAACAAGGTCTGAAGCTGTTCAAAGTGGGAAACCAGATCCTGTAGGAATCGCATCACCTGAGTCTGATTAGCTTCTTGCGTCTCGAGTCTGTGAACTAAGCCCTGTAATGGATCGTCTGGGGGGAGCGGCACATCAGCCGGGTTCATGGCTGTTCAAACTGTCAGGTCACCTGTGGCCAGGTGACAACTGCACCCTGTTGGAGGCAGGGGCGCAGTGCAAGGTAGTGAACCCGATAGCAGACTGCTGCGGATGGACCGGAACGTGAGCCCAAGATTCCCCAGGGCGTGGAGTCTAAGACACAGCAGGTGTTCACCAGAGCCTCTAGTGGTGAGGATGGACTTGGCTGCAGCTGGGCCCAAGTCGCGGCCCCTGGGGTTCCCCAGGTCACGCTCCATAGGGAGAGAAGGGAAGCAGCCACTCAGGACACACGGAATGGTGATGGGTAAGCCGAGGTCGGGGTAACAGGCAGACAAGGGTAACCAAGGGACAAGCCAAAGGTCAGGGTAACAGGCAAACAGGAATAGCCAGAGACAAGCCAAAGTCGGTACACAGAAAAGTAGATGAAGCACACGGCAAACAGGAAACAGGAACAAACACTGTTGAACAGCAAAGCAGACCTGCAGTGCACTGGTTAATATAGACTTCCTGTGATGACCTGTGGGGGGCAGGGACAGGAAGTAGAGGTGATAAAAAGAAACCAGAAGTGCAGTCTGACCTCTAATACAGACATGAAGGGACAGGTAAGCTTGCCAACCACTATTGCAAGTCCATGACAAGAACTCATTAGTGAGGGACACTCACTTTCAGAGACTCTCATCCCGGACTTCATTTCTATAGAAGGGAAGAGGAAACTCCAAATCCTACTGGGAGAAGAGGAGCCAATGGTAAAAATAGCTGCACAATATGTGACAGCGTGTCACAGACTGAGAGGGACTGTAATGTTCTGGTACCTTTGGGTACCCTAATTACTCTTTCATAAGTGTATGCGCCCCACCATTCTCTTTTGGTAAGGTGCGCATACACCTTTAAGACTGATGCTGTCATCACTGAGCGCCGGACTGGATGGCTATTTAGATCTCCGGCTCTCACTCACATGTGTTCGTTCAAACTGCTTTGTGCCTTGATGCTAACCTGTCTTGAAGCTCACATGCTTGCAAGCATACCTCGCTGTCGGAACCACGCTGCGCTGATCCCTGTATCCCGCTACCGGATCATCCGCTCTTGCCGAACCTCTCCTCTGCTACATTGCTATTAGTGATAAGTACCCCACAGGGGAAACCTCTATAACCTTTATACTAAAGCTTACACTATCTAGCTCTGCATACTAAGGACTATTACTACATCTGCATTATCTAAGATTGCTAGCTCTTGAGCCTACTACCACCTGTTCTTGCACTGGGTTGATCTCTCTTGTATGTCCACCTGCTACTCTGTCATCTACTACCATACATGATTGCTAAACCTATCTGTATCCCATCTGCTACTATCTTACTTTCAAGAACATTTCCTTTCAAGTGTCTGTCATCTACCATCTCTACCCAACCTGTCTCTTCAGCCTATCATCACTGTGTTACTATATACATAAGTCACTCTAGGAAACATCTTATTGAGTGTGTGTATTTACTTGCTGAATTGAGATCATCCACACATGATGAGTCATTGAGAGTTGGGAATGGTGTCTCAGCGTTTCTCTACATGACTACTGAAGTGGAATAATTCTGCAGCTGAAAATCCACATCATACGTAAAACGCAGGAGCGTTACAGGGACAAACTCAACTGCTTTGGCAATGCTAAAATGTATTTGGTCCTGCCAATAAAGCTTGTTTGAATTTAATTTGAATTTGATAGGAGAGAGAGATAGATCTACTACAGTGAGGAATAGAGATCTCAGAGAGAGGGAGAGATAGAATGAGAGTGAGGGGGAAGGAGAGAGAGAGATATATAGAGAGTGAAATGGAAGAAGAGAGAAGGAGAAAAAGAGAGAGAGAGAGACTGAAGGAGAGAAAAAGAAGCAGGACTAAGAGGGATAATCAGAGAGAGATTGGGAGGGGAGGGGAGATCTACTAAATAGAGAGACAGAAATCAAATCACAGAGAGATCCAATATACACAAGGAGAGGGGTCTCATAGACAGAGAGATCCACTATTCAGAAATACAGGGTTCCGAAACATGGAAAAATCCTCTATACAAAGATATCTACAGTGCAGAGAGAAAGGGGGGTCAGATAAATGGATATATCTGATATACAGAGTAATTCCATATACAGGGAGAGAGAAAACTACTATAAAGAGATCTTATAGATACAGAGAAAAGAGAGAAGGGTCCAATACATTGAGAGATCTGATAAATAGAGAGGAATCCCATATACAAAGACAGAGTGATCTACTTACATAGATCTGATATACAGAGTGCTTGTGAGAAGGGGGTGCTATGTGGCCCTGCCTGTGCCTGCTCTACCAGCTCTCCTGTCCTGCTGGCGATGTAATCCGATCAGCATAGCTGGGGGCGGGAGGTGCTGGAGATCTGCACAGAGAGCGGGAGTTTTTTCATACTAAATAACGGGTGCTCATCCGCTTGTTAATATGATCCAGATCTGCAGCTCCTCCCGCCCCGTGCCCTGCTGATAGGATGACATTGTCGGCAGGACAGGAGAGCCGGGAGAAGATACACAGGCTGAATCATGCCTCTGCCCTACCAAAGGTAGGACTGTACAGGGGAGGCAGAGAGTAAAGGGGGGCACTTTGATTAGAGAGAAATAGGGGGGGCATGACTGCAAGGGGTCTTCTGATGGGGGACTGTGATTAGTAGGGGCAATATAATGTAAAGGGGGCTGTGATTGCTAGGGGCACTGTAATGCAAGGGGGCACTGTGATGGGGGGCTGTGATTGTTAGGGGCACTGTGATATAAAGGGGGACAGCACTGTAAAGGGGCACTATAATCATTACAGCGCCTCTTTACAATGCAGCCCCCTTTATATCACAGTGCCCTTTATATTACAGTGCAGAGGACCGACTTCATGAATATCTCATTACCAACTACTCCCGTGAATGCCTGCCCCCAACTCCATCCTCCCCGGTCCCAGAAAAAAATGACTGTTCAGTCTAAAATGCCCAGGCCTATTTTTTGTCCCAGTCTGGGTCTGAAACATCTGCTGGAGTTTTGACTTTGTTGACACATGTTGCTCTGGGTCACTGATTTAGAAAGCACCACTGTAGAGACCTTTGGATAAGCATGACATCTAAGTAGTTATTTTCATCCACATTTTCATGAGCAGGTTTTTCATCCACATTTTCATTTTACATAGCACAGGTTTCCCTTAGATAGACACTGTATGGATAGCTTAGGCTTCTCATGTATGACCAGAGCCCAAATTGTTCAAAGTTTTAGAAAATGGGGAAATAATATGTCAATTTGCTTCTAAAGCTACCAATTACCAAAAATGTCTTCCCGGGCCTCTGAAGTGTAACCATGTATACATGAAAGGGCTAATCATGGGATTCTTCTATTGTTCGAACCCCCTCCCTATAAATGTCTCAGTTCCAGGCAGCTTTTTGTTAGTGTGTGTTGGAGGAGACATGGAGTAGATAGGGACAGGTCACAAAAAATTTGCAGGGAGAGATTGTTGCTGCTATACTATCACTATACAGTACTGTTGCTGAAAACTGCTATATTTACAGTCAGTCATGTACACATAAAGGTTTGTCTACACATAATATACAGAGGACTCCATTCACAGAACCATGCTGTATTTATGTGTTTTCCCAAATACCGCATGCATTTCTGAAAATGGCAATTCACTATTGCTTTATGCAGTATTTACCGCAAAAAATGCTTGGTAAATATCAAATAAAACAGGAGTGAAAGTCAATTCACACCCCACTTGCAATGGACTTAATACTTTGGACTCCTCCGAAAGATCGCAAAGCAGTTTTGTGCCCTGCACTCTCCCTCTCTTTACACTTGTGTGACATAAGTTGTAGGAGATGGCCCTTGCTCTCTACCCATACACCTGTGGCTCCTATCTTTGGAAACCCCCTATTCCCGCCTGGAATGCAATCAGAAAGCTTTGGTTGGTGGTTGGTTGGTGGTTGAATAGGGGACTTTACCTTATAGGGGACTATCTTGACCATAGAGAGATTGGCTGCCCCTCCTTCTTTATAGATGGCCTGGAGATGCCCCCACGGAGAATTTTCACTTACAGCAAATTCTCCATTTTCTTAAAACATTACAGGAAAACAGCTCTGACCTAGAAGTATGTGCCGTGTTTGAGCAGGTGCATATAGGACGCCTCTTTGTGGGGGGGCGTTTCCATGCTGTATAAACTATTTGCCAACCCCTCTGTTAGTTTATCCAACCAGGGAGAGGGATCTGAAATCGCTTTTGCGACAGCTTGGAAAAGTTCAGCCTTAGACATAGCTTTAATTAAACTTAAACTCACGTGCATCATGTTAAATGAAAAAATAGTGGGTGTCGTACGAGACAAACAACCCCTCTTTGATAAAATATGGTGCCCCTGGCTCGCCTACTTGCAGGTCCCAAACATACAGTGTGGACTCCAGGAACACTTAGTGATAAATCCCCGGACAGACTCACCTTCTCTTTTTCTACTTTTTTACTCATTCTTTTCCCTCTTACTTTCACCAGTGGCCATGTTACCGCCCCCCCCCCCCTTTTTTTAAATCTTTTCTTACCTATGTACAACAGGTTGTCAGTATTGGGGAGTAGTATCCCCCATAAATTTTATGACAATGGAGAAAGCATTTGAATTGTATAATATAAGATCTCTTTATAGAGGTCATGCACTTTTGAAGTTTTAAATCTCATAGTCTCTATGTATATCACAGTCGGACCCGACAAGCTGTCTCTATGATGGCCTTTATTCATTACTTATGGCATTATGGCACTAAGTTAAGTTGCTATTTATCATATCTTTCATCTCCCTCCTTGTGGGGGATTATAGGGGAGACCATGGTCAGTTCCTCCTCGTTGGCTCTTCTACGTCCCCTCTTTTATCATTTTTCTCTTTCTATTATGTATTTGTGTTTTTGAATGTACAGAGCTTAGCGATGATTGTTTGTTGCTCTGCTATGTAATGTTTATTCCTTACTCTTCCAAAATGTTAAATAAAAACAATTTAAACAGACAATCAATTCACAAAAGGAAAAAAAAAATACATGTGGTAAATAAGCAATGGTTCCGGCATGCGATATTTAACACGGTTGTTAAGGACCGTGCGGCCGTTGCATCCTTAACAACTGATGAGTCATCAGCCGGGTTCCCCGCTGACAGCTGAATGGAAAAAAAATGTCAGCAATGAAAAATTAGGGAAAAAAATGGCATGGGGTTATCCCCCTAATCCATACCAGGCTCTTTGGGTCTGGTATGGATTTTAAGGGGAACCCCCATGCCTAATTGTTTTTTAAAAATGGCATGGGATCCCCCCCAAAATCTATACTAGACCCTTATCCGAGCAGCCACCCGACAGGTCAGGAAAGGGGGAGGGGAGCGAGCCATCCCCAAAAGCACCCCTGCCCAATGTTGATCTGGACAAGGGCCTTTTCCCCACAATGGCTCAAAAGTGATATGGTCCAGAAATATTTAGACAGAATAAAGGTGGATAAAGTGCCTGGACCAGATGGCATCCACCGACGCATCCTAAAAGAATTGAGCTCTGTCATTTCAAAACCTTTATTTCTAATTTGTAATTTGTAGGGACTCATTAAGGACTGGAAAAGTACCACTGGATTGGAGTAGGGCCAATGTGGTGCCTATATTTAAAAAGGCATCGAAGTCTTTGTCAAGTAACTATAGACCTGTTAGTTTAACTTCTATAGTCGGGAAGATACTGGAGAGTTTAAAAGACCACATAGATGATTTCTTGCTGGAAAAATAATATTTTAAGCAATAGACAGCATGGATTCATGAAAGACAGAAGTTGTCAAATAAACCTGATTTATTTTTATGAGGAGGTAAGTAAAACCTTGGATGGAGGAGTGGCGGTGGATGTAGTTAGCATACTTGGATTTTTCAAAAGCGTTTGACACAGTTCCCCACACATGGCTAATGTGTAAGGTAAAGTCTACAGGCTTGGAAAGATCAGTTTTTAAATGGATAGAAAATTGGCTAAAAGATAGAATTCAGAGAGTAGTGGTTAATGATTCTTACTCTGAATGGTCTAAGGTTATCAGTGGTATACCCCAAGGTTCAGTGTTGGGACCCTTACTTTTTAATATCTTTATAAATGATACAGGGTCTGGGATTAAAAGTACCATTTCAGGCTTTGCAGATGACACCAAGCTTTGCAGTGGAATAACTTCCTTACAGGATGTCTCCAACATACAAGCCGACCTCAATGCACTTCTTCATTGGGCAATTATGTGGCAAATGAGGTTTAATGTTAATAAATGTAAAGTTATGCACTTGGGGCTAGGATTATGCATACATCATACTTATTAGGGGGAGCAGAACTACTGGTAGATCCTAGGCTAAATAATAGCATGCAATGCCAAGCTGCGGTTTCCAAAGCAAGCAAAGTCCTTTCTTGTATCAACAGAGTCATGGACTCCAGAGAGAGAGATATAATTTTTCCCCTGTACAAATCATTAGTAAGACTTCATCTGGAATATGCAGTTAATTTATGGGCACCAGTTCTCAAAAAGGATATCGGGGAACTGGGAACTGGAGAAAATGCAGAGAAGGGCAACCAAACTGATAAGAGGCATGGAGGAGCTCAGCTATGAGGAAAGATTAGAGAAACTGAATTTATTCTCTCTTGAGAAGAGGAGATTAGGGGGGATATGATCAATAGGAATGGCCTTGCGGTTCGCCCGGTGGTCGGTTTGCAGCCCGCCGATTTTGCAAACACATGGCGTTGCTCGCGGTGGCCATATTAGTTTACATTGGGGAGAACTTTGACCCATGACACAGCCATCAGGTGGAACGGCAAAGCCAATTGAAACATTGCAGCACGTGGACATACCCCCTACCCTATAAATAGAACTTAGCTGGCGGCTATTTCACATTGTGCTTTTTGGAACAGGCCCTGTATTCACAATACAATGAAAACAGAGTTTTACACTCCCATACAGTGTACACAATCCCTCCTCTCTGCCTGATTACAGTATCATATGCAGATGAAAGTGTATACAGGAACAGAATTAACCTAAACAAATTATCTGGCCATCTGGACAGAAAAATGTGAGGTCATTAACATTTAACAATGGGACAGGCACAATCCACATTCACATATACATCCCATAATAAATTTATCTCAAGGCAGACAGACACACTAGAACAATGGAATACACATTATCTCAATACACAAAGAATAGGGGAAGCCTGTCTGACATTGAGGGCCTGGAATACACACATTATTTAGGAGTCAGACTTCATGGCAATGGTCTAGAACAGTCTAAGTCTCCCAGTATAAAGTGGGAATAAATCTTCAATAGTTCTATATGAAGATATTGCTGACAAATATTACTGTCCCACCTGAAGCAATTCAAACCATTAATTATCTGTCTTTCACTCCCAGTGACAGTGAACACTGTCACACTGAACATTTACTCTTGAGAGAGCCCCCACAACTAGCAGTCTGCATTCGGCTGCAGTTGGGAGTCTTTACACAGGCAGCTGTACACAGTCTGGAGTTTTACTTTGGAGCAACAGAGCTGCAGAGATCCCCACCCCATGGGGGAGACTGGACCAGTCGTTGGTTAGCATTGTGCAAAGTTGGGGTGGAGACACAGAGAGCTGCGCAGCCCAATGCTGGAAAGATACACAGGAGAAGCCAGTGTTCTGCCGAAAACTCCAACTTGCCGAGAACTGCAAACACTTCATATCCATTGACTCTACACCAGGAAAAGTTGGAGATTTCGACCAATTGGTGTTATTACAGGACCCTGGCAGCCTATACAATCCAGTACACGCTATAATCAGTGGACACTGTAAGTCCGCCCGCTAGTTGTCGCCACCTTGGAGGAGGCCATGTTGTTGGTTACGATTGGGTGGACTAAAACGTTCACTCATTATAGTGTGTACCTGAGTGTATAGGCCACTGCCTGTTCTGTGAAAACACCAAGTGGTCAAAATCTCCAATTGTTCCTGGTGTAGAGTCACTGGAAGTAACATGGTTGGAATTCTCGGCATGTTGGAGTTTTTTGCATAACACCGTCACCTTCTGTGTATCTTTCCAGATCTCAGTTGCACCCCACAAAGCCTCCAGACCACCCCCCTCTGCCCCAGATGCTCTGAGCTCATTTCCAATTACAGCACAGCACACAGCTTCTCCTACCCACACTTCACAGAGCTGGATTTACATTCCTTTTCTCACAGCCATTCAGCCACAATCTTCACAGGGTGCACTGCTATTCTGACTAGGGAATTTTACAGGTCAGAACGGCAGCATAGCAGCCAGATACACTCTGTGAAGATCATGGCCGGCTGACTGTGTGTAAAGGAATGTGATTCCAGCTCTGTGTAATGTGGAGGGGAGAAGCTGTGTACAGTGCTAAGATGGAAAAGGACCTCTGCCAAGTGCCCTGCTAGGGGTGATCCCTATCCTCTGATTCTCCAGGCGTGATCCCTGTCCTCTAAATCTCCAGGGGTGATCCCTGTCCTTCGACTCCCCAGGGGTAATCCCTGTCCTCCAACTCCCCAGGGGTCACCCCTGTCCTCTGACTCCCCAGGGGTGATCCCTGTCCTCTGACTTCCCAGGGGTAATCCCTGTCCTCCAACTCCCCAGGGGTGATCCCTGTCCTCTGACTCTCCAGCCGTGATCCCTGTCCTCCGCCTCTCCAGCCGTTATCCCTGTCCTCCACCTCTCCAGCCGTGATCCCTGTCCTCCATCTCTCCAGCCATGATCCCTGTCCTCCCCCTCTTCAGCCAAGATCCCTGTCCTCTGCCTCTGGACAGGGCCGTAGAAGGTCCTTAACCCATCAGCAGGACCGGTATCTGCTCCTTTGTACAAGAAGGAACAGGATGAGTACTGCCAGAGCCCTACAAAATGACCTCCAGCAGGCCACTGGTGTAAATGTCTCTGACCAAACAATCAGAAACAGACTTCATGAGGGTGGCCTGAGGGCCCGACATCCTCTAGTGGGCCCTGTGCTCACTATTCGGCACCATGAAGCGCGGTTGGCATTTGCCATTGGACACCGGAATTGGCAGGTCTGCCACTGGCACCCTGTGCTTTTTTATAGATGAGAGCAGGTTCACCCTGAGCCCATGTGACTGACGTGAAAGGGTCTGGAGAAGCCATGGAGAATGTTCGGCTGCCTGTAACATCATTTAGCATGACCTATTTGCTGGTGGGTCAGTGATGGTCTGGGGAGGCATGTCAATGGAGGGACGCACAGACCTCTACAGGGTAGACAATGGCACCCTGACTGCCATCAGGTATAAGGATGAAATCCATGGGCCCATTGTCAGACCCTACACTGGTGCAGTGGTTCCGGGGGTTCCTCCTGGTGCGTGCACGACAATGCCCAGCCTCATGTGGCAAGAGTATGCAGCCAGTTCCTGGAGGATGAAGGTATTGATACCATTGAATGGCCCCCACGCTCACCTTACCTGAATTCAATAGATCACCTCTGGGACATAATTTTTCGGTCTATCCAACGTCGCCAAGGTTGCACCTTAGTCAGTTCAGGAGCTCAGTGATGCCCTGGTCCACATCTGGGAGGAAATACCCCAGGACACCATCTATCATCTCATTCGGAGCATGACCCAAAGTTGTCAGGAATGCATACAAGCACTTAGGGCCCATACAATATACTGAGTAGCATTTGAGTTGCTGCAATTACATTTTAGCAAAATGGACTAACCTGCTGCATCATTTTTTCCCTTTGGTTTTTGGGGTGTCTTTGAATTCAGCCCTCTGTAGGTTGAAAATTTTCATTTCCATCAAACGATGTGGCATCCTTTCATTCCTAACACATTACCCAGTCCATATCAGTATAGATATCCAGCATGATTGTTTTCCACATTGAGATCTGACATGTTTTCAAAGTATTCTTTTAATTATTTTGAACAGTGTACATTATGAAGATTGCACCAGTAAATAGTGAACTCTGGGGAAATTTTTTGCATTCAGTAGGGCTGAGCCTGCACTGCATGGGTTAACTGCTCACTGCACAATACCAGTAGACCGAGAGTGGGGGGGGGGGGGGTCAGGGGTAGCAGGAATGGTTTTGCACTGGGAGGATCGGCAGATTAGGTAAGTATATCTCCACTCTCCTCACCCCTAGACAAAAATGAATGGTTAATCCATGCAGTGCGGGCACAGTTCCACTGTATGGGACAAAAATGATTTAACACCAAACCTTCTGTTTCCATGGCTAGCCTTGTGGTAGGAAGGTGTGATGGGCCTGTGGTCACAGACAAAAACATCATGAATTCTGAGGGTTTCATGATAGAAATGTTCTGTTTTTTCCTATTTCAGACATTTTTTTTTTTTTTAGGAAATTCCTAATAATATATTCTGAAATACAAAGTGTACATTATGATTGTTGTAGTAGGCTCTTCCACTTACATCATATCTGGATTCTGGAGAAAAAATTCTGCTTAAACGTTCACCAACTAAATGTGAACAAATTTGATCGTCTGTTGCAACCAGTCAGCTTTGACCAAAGTTGAATAATGCCCTTGCTATAGGTGTAGGCCATTTACGTACCTAATGAAGCCTGACTGGAACACTCCCAGGATTTTGCTAAGGACATTGCTAAGAGAAGCCTAGCTGTTACTGTTCAACTCCTTTATCACAGGAGTGAGCTTTCAGAAGCAGAGCTCAGAGCTACTGCCTTGGAAATGTTTGTATCAGAGAAAGAGCTTGCTTCTGTGACAGTGGCGTAGCGTGGGTTGTCAGCACCCGGGGCAAGGCAAGTAATTTGCGCCCCCTAACCTGCGGGATTTTAGCACTTGAGTCTCTTCCACTAGGTTAGTTAAAGAAACCCTTACCCCCTAAGCACTTTAGAGCAGGCCAGGGCCCCCATAGATCCCCTTTAGAGCAGGCCAGGGTACCCATAGATCACCTTTTAGAGCAGGGTCCCCATAGATCCCCCTTTAGAGAATGGTCCCCATATAATCTATGGGGAAATTTCTCTAAAGTGGGGAATCTATGGGGACCCTGCTCTAAAAGGGGATCTATGGGGACCCTGGCCTGCTCTATAGGGGATCTATGGGGGCCCTGGCCTGCTCTAAAGGGGATCTATGGGGATCCTGCTCTAAAGGGGGGAATCTATGGCATAGATCCCCTTTAGAGCAGGGTCCCTATAGATCCCCCTTTAGAGCAGGGTCCCTATAGATCCCCCTTTAGAGCAGGCCTGGGCAGGTCCCCCATAGATACTGCTTTACAGCAGGCCAGGGTGAGGTCCCCCATATAGATCCCCTCTTACAGCAGGCCAGGGTGAGGTCCCCCATATAGATCCCCCCTTACAGCAGGCCAGGGTGAGGTGAGGTCCCCCATATAGATCCCCCCTACAGCAGGCCAGGGTGAGGTGAGGTCCTCCATATAGATCCCCCCTTACAGCAGGCCAGGGTGAGGAGAGGTCCCGTCCCCCATATAGATCTCCCCCTTACAGCAGGCCAGGGTGAGGTGAGGTCCGGGGTCCCCCATATAGATCACCCCCTTTACAGTAGGCCAGGGTGAGGGGGATCTATATGGGGGACCCCGGACCTCACCTCACCCTGGCCTGCTGTAAGGGGGAGATCTATATGGGGGACGGGACCTCTCCTCACCCTGGCCTTCTGTAAGGGGGAGATCTATATGGGGGACGGGACCTCTCCTCACCCTGGCCTGCTGTAAGGGGGATCTATATTGAGGACCTCACCTCACCCTGGCCTGCTGTAAGGGGGGATTTATATGGAGGACCTCACCTCACCCTGGCCTGCTGTAAGGGGGGATCTATATGGGGGACCTCACCTCACCCTGACCTACTGTAAGGGGGGATCCATATGGGGATCATGTCCCCCATATAGATCCCCCCTTACAGCAGGCGAGGGTGAGGTGAGGTCAGGTCCCATCCCCCATTTAGATCTCCCCCCTTACAGCAGGCCAGGTTCCCCATAAAATAGAGCCCCTCTCTGAGGATCCTCTATGAGTAGCGCTGCCGCTACATAATCATATGGCTCCATTTAAATACATTCTTCTGTGCCTACAGTCCACATATAGTTGCATACTATTCAGTGTTCTTCTTCTCACACACTCAGTCAGACAGTCTAGTTACTACTAGCACTGTCTACACAGCCAGCCCACTGAGCCCAGTACTACTCTAGTCACAGTCCTGACTCCTGTCACTCGTGACCCCTACCTTTTTTTTCACCCGATCACAGCAGGCTAGGTCTTCTCCTCCAGGTCCTCCTAGGTTTTCCTCCTGCAGCGTCTGTCACCACTGGCTCTCTCCTCTCTGGCCTGTGTCACCTGCCGCCGCTGCCAGCTTCTTCTTGCTGCTGCCTGGGCTGGTCTGGTGTGGCTCTCTACCGTGCTCAGCGCTGCGCTGGGTGGCCGCTGCAGTGCACTGTCCCTCCCCCAGATAGTCCCTTGCTCTCCGCACGCCTGGCACCCCCCCTTCACAGTGGGCGGCGACCCGGCGGCTCGGATCGGATTATCACAGCCAGCACTGCAGTGAGAGAGAGTGAGTGAGTGAGCCAGGCAGGGGCAGAGAGCTGCGAGTGCGAGCGCGCCCCCCCCAGATGTTGCGCCCGGTGCGGCCGCCCCCCCCTGCACCCCCCACGCTACGCCACTGTTCTGTGATGGTGAAGGTGAACAGTAACATCTAGGTGTCTCTTAGCAATGTCCTTAGCAAAATCCTGGGAGTGTTCCAGTCAGGCTTCATTAGGTACGTAAACGGCCTACACCTATAGCAAGGGCATTATTCAACTTTGGTCAAACCTGACTGGTTGCAACAGACAATCAAATTTGTTCACATTTAGTTGGTGAACGTTTAAGCAGAATTTTTTCTCCAGAATCCAGATATGATGTAAGTGGAAGAGCCTACTACAACAATCATAATGTACACTTTGTATTTCCACATCCTGGGAGTGTTCCAGTCAGGCCTCATGAGGTCTGTAAATGGCCTACACCTATAGCAAGGGCATTTTTCAACTTTGGTCAAAGATGAAGTTTCTTTTTATCTACAGACGTCCCTTATCTGCATTGGCAGTTTTATGGTAAAGGTGAACTAACCCTTTAACTCACCATTCCTGCTTCTGTTTGCTAACCCAAGCCATGTACATTTCAATAACAGATCAGTGGTGTCTCCAGCTATCTGTTACTAATCTCCCAGTCAACTTTTTTCTGCAAGGATTCTTGCTGGATGCACTTTGTGCATAATCCGCAGATAATCTCTGGGAAAGGGGGAGTGCTTTGAAAAGTTGGTGCAGTTAGTGTAATGGGCCATACACACTATAAGATTTTCTGAAGACTTTTTCCTTTAGATTTACCAAAACCATATAATATGAGGTCAAACCTAAACACTTTCAATTTGTATGCAATCTAGCAGGCCCTTGCACTACATAGAAAAGGTAAATCTGAAGGAAAAAGTCTTCAGAAAATCTTATAGTGTGTATGGCCCTTTAGTGTAGGGTCCTGTTCAAAAGAGTCTACCTTGTCATGGTGGATGGCTTCATATTTTGTGGCCAAAATATAATTCCTTACTGTTAAATCTTAAAAGCACTGGTGACTTGGAATACACTTTTAATTTCAGTGTTAAAATAAAAGTGGGTGCCTGGAAAACCTGCTACATAAAAAATTATAAAAAATAAAATATTAAAAAGAAAAAACTATGACACCGTCTACTGCCCTACTCACACCATCCACTGCTCTGCCCCAAAGCATTGTAAATAAAAGTAAAAAATAAATAAAATTGTAAAAAATAATAAAAAAATAAAATAATAAAAATAAAAAACTACCGACACCATCCACTGCTTTACTGACAATGTTCACTGCCCCCCCCCCCAAAAAAAATGTTTATGAAAAAAATAAAATAAATAATAAAATTATAAAAAAAGAATACAAAACTAAAATAATAAAAATAAAAACACATTTACATCATCTATTGCTCTACTGACACCATCCACTGGCCCACAAAAAGCATTTTGATATTTGAAATAAATGAATAATAAAATTGTAAAAAATATAATAAAAAATAAATTGTAAAAAAATAAAAATAATAAATATAAAGAACTACTGACACCATTCTGCACATAATATCCACCGCCATACACTCCGCACTCCTCTCTTACACATACTACCCACTGCCATACACTCCACACTCCTCTCCTGCACATACTACTCCTGACTGTACACTCTTGAGTCCTCACTCTTCTCCTGCACATACCACCCACCGCCATACACTCCACTCCCCTATCCTGCACATACTACCCACTGCCATACACTGCACACTATACATTCCCTATTTAACATTACCACATTCTGCACATGTAAGTCATCTCAGACTCTATTTTACCACACCTCCTTTAAGCCATGCCCCAATATTTAGCATACTTTAAACCACGCCCACTTTTCAAAGTGGCACACTTTTCAGATCAGAACCTCCTGGCCTTCGCCCACTAATTTCCAGAAGCTTCTCCAAACTACTAGATCCAGGGGGAGGTACCAGAGACCCGCACTGTACAGCCATTAAGCCTAACCTGCAGTAGCCCAAACTAAATACAGACTCACACCTACACTAACACTAGTAACACGCTGGTGGGTGCTACCCTCCTATAAAAAGAAATTCTTGAACACCAAGATGAAGTCAAACCCATCTAAGTCTCCCCAAACACTCACGTAAAGAGCAGTAAGCCATAGCAACCAACTAAAAAAGAAAATGAGTGTATTAACACACTGAACTAAAGAGAAAAAACTGAAACCCAATTGGTTGCTATGGGATACTGCACTTTTTTTTTATTATTACTTTTCTTTGCACTGATTTACTGAGTAAGGTACTAAATAAAATAAAAAAAGTCTAATAATATTTTTGGGAAGTTCATGAGTTGTGATTTCTATCTCCTTATTTTCTCACAGATTTAAAGGCATTTCTTCTAATAACTCTGGTTCATGAATTTAGCTCTAAACTCTGCAGCCCCTTCAAACATGGGGCAATGACCGTAAGCATTTGAAAGTTCTACCCAATTATTTGTAAGGCAATTTGGGTTCTATAAAAGCTGGTTTAGTTGTTAATAGTTGGTAGAGACTTGCAATATTTTGACTAGCCCTATTGCATTGACCTAGGGATAGGCAGCATATCGCTTTCCTAATTTATTGGAATAAGAAACTTTCACTTTCATGTACAAATAGAAGGGGCTTACGGGGACATGAAATTTCAATCTAGCCCAGCAATCAACAATGCCTGATGAGAATGTTTAAATAATTTTGGTTTCACTACTATACAATACTCATTGCTTTTAAAAGGTACTCAGCCAGAACAGCATGTAAGGTGTCAGCACAACAATGTGAGAAACTGCGGAGTCACCACTATCGTGAATCAGTGTGAATAAGCTTATGGGAAGTTAACTTATGAAAAGTTAGTCGTCAGCATTTACTTTTTGTTTCATTGAATATGTCATGAAAACAGGTTTATGTTCCTTGTGGGGGTGGAAATTTTGCATTTCTCCTCTGTTCAGTGTACCTGCAATATACATATATCAAAATTGCACTTAGGCTGGCTTTAGATACCTCATTATTTTTTGATCAGCCAGAGGCTAATCGAAGAAAAAAAATGAGCGGGTTCCTCCATCCACACATACTAAGGCACCGTGGGGAGGATTCCTCCTTCCACACATCTCCATTGTGCCAATTGTCCCATTGTAATCTCAGTTTTTGCTGATGACACAAAAATATACAGGGCCATAACTTCTCATCAAGATATAGAAATCTTACAGAATGACCTGAACAAAATAACAGAGTGGGCAACTACATGGCAAATGAGAATTAACGTGGAGAAATGAAAAAGAAATGAAATATCTGCAAAGGTTTTGTTGGGCACAGTCTCTCACAGCATTTTGCAAGATGCCACCATAAAGACCCCACCAACCTGGAAGTCATTGTTATTGAGAACTATGTTCCGCATTGGCGAGGGAGCAATCTAAAAAGGTCTATATCCAGACGTGAAACTTTCTGGATATATGAACTAAAGTGTTTTCAAACTTTAGGACATAATATTGAATGGGATATTAATGCCCACATCAATAATAGTTGATAATTTATTCTGATTAATTTTCCTTCTTTTTAATATATATTTTAATTTTTTATTTTTATTTTTATTTTATTTTAAATTTTAGAACATATGTCTCCTCATCCTTTTTTTAGTGAATTAATAGGAGAGGAGTTCTGGTTTTAAATTCTAAAATCTGATAATGCATCTTCGGTTTGTATGTATATATTTATTGGAATTGCATTTTATTAGTCTCAATGTTGTCCCCACCTACATGCATTCATTGTGTTGCTATTGTAAGGTGTAATAGGAAGAAGGGCACTTCCGGTGTCAACATGGACTCAACAATTTTAATATTAGAGGCTACAAAATATTGACATTGTCTGTATTCCCTCGTTTTTTTTTTTTTTTTTTAGGGATATATAATTTTTTTATAATCAGGAGTATTTGCTTTTCTACCTTAAAATCCTGTACCAATCAGATTGGGGAAGGAAGAAGGTTTATGTGGTGCTGTTTATGTCCGCATCTGGTGTTTCTCTGTGGACACCAAGCGCTACTTCTGTGACTCATACATAAGGGCGGAAGTGACAGCGCGGGCACCCTCCTATCTCGGGTGATGCCCGCTCGGGGAAAACGCGTCAGGGAGGAGGCGCCGCGCTGTCACTATCTTCATCCGCGGTCCGCACTGCAGGCGGCCGCAGACATCTGAGTAATACAAGCTCATTCTCAGTGTGATCATGTAAGTGCACTTCCTTTTTTTTTTATAAAAGTTTGCTGGGGTAATGCACCATTTACTCCAATCCCAGTGGACACCATTTTTTTGGGGAAACGTGTCACACGTCGGGTGGAGGGCTGTATCGTCACGCTGCTCGGTCCGCACTGCAGGCGGCCAAGCAATCCATACAACAATCTGTCTGTCTAGCGAAGTTTTTATCATCCAAATGTAAGTGCAACCGTTTATGTTTTAAATAAATGTTTTAAAGGTAATGCACTATTGGCTGCTCTGTTTCCTATTTGCATTCCATCTGGTTTTCCTGGTGCTATTGCGGAGAGTCTGTGGCTGACGCTGGAAGCTACTGCCGGATCCCGGCGTGGTGCAGGAGTGGCGTTTTAGTCCTTAATTCGAAGGGATACTTGCTGTATTGATGAACATCCCACAGTTTGGCTATCGAAGCTATGTTTCTATGAGCCCATTGATACTCTGTATCTGGTAAGCAGCTACCTTATTGTGTGCACACAGGGGATCTGCATGCAGCACTCGAGGGGTTAAATAAGTGAATTACCTTTACCCTGATTGCAGTCTGAAATCCTATGGACTTACCTGAAGATTTCTCATTCCAAGAGGCTTTTCACTTTGGACTTTTTTCACCTCACTCAGCACTTTATTTCTTTATCACTCTGGTTTAAATGAAAATACGTTGTTTTTGCAACAATTTTCTCATATGTGCATATAATATATATATATTTTTTTTTTGCTTTTTAGCAATCTATGATTAATTTGTGTGTCACTATATAGTTTATGTATTTGATCACTTTTTTATTAGCGCACCTCCACATATCAGTAATGCACCATTGGCTGCCTATTTTGTTTACTACATGTATGAGAGAACCCGTGGAGGACGATTTAAGAGGAGCTCAAAAGCCATATGAGATCACCAGTGAGAAACCCAAGTGTATATCCACTGCTGCTGTTGGAGTGAAGGTCTTTTAAATGGACAGATACATGCTTCATTATAACATCCATCTGATTAGGGGCTGGTTTGTTTGTCTCTTCCACAAGGTGTAAAGAAGTGTGGGATCACTTCCACAGCACAGGGAGTTTACTGCCTTAATATCCTAACCTGTTGGTAAGGAGCTAATCCTGGAGGTGGTGGGATTCATAACATAATATCTGGCATTTTTTTCGTTTGCACATTCACTATTGGATTCACATTCACTACTTGGATTCCCATCAGTTATTTCCCTGTCAAGAGTTTTAGTCCAAACACTATGAAAAGTGTGTTGGACATCACATTTGGACATTAAAATATTTATGAAGGTCACACCCTGGTTAGGGTATATAACATTTTCACAGTTTGGATAACTTGTGGGATTCACGATTGTTATACAGATTGTTGTATTTGTGTTTTTTTTTTTCATTTTAGATATAAGGCATAAGCGATTTATATCTTGTTTAGTGCACCAGACCAAATGTAACGTATTGCACTTGGGGGCTAAAAACATAAACGCAAAATACGCTTTAGGGGGGGGGAACCTCTGGGGGTATCAAGAATGGAGAAAGATCTGGAAGTCTTAGTGGAGGATAGACTAAGCATTAGCATGCAATGTATAATTTGTATAGCATGCAATGTCAAGATAGACTAAGCAATAGCAGGTGCCAAAGCCGGCAGAATATTAGCATGCATAAGGAAGGGGATATATTCCAGAGATAAAACTATAATCCTGCCACTTTATAAAACTCTGGTTCGGCCACATCTGGAGTACTCTGTCCAGTTCTGGTCGCCAATCCTCAGAAAGGATGTGCTGGAACTGGAGAGTGTCCAAAAAAGGGCAACTAAACTAATTAGAGGATTGGAGGGCCTTAATTATGAGGATCGTTTGCAAGCGCCTAATTTATTCTCCTGGAGAAGAGACGCCTGAGAGGGGACATGATAGCGATTTACAAATACCTCAATGCTGATCTCAGCATAGGAAAAATCTATTTAGTCTCAAGGAGTGTAAGAGGATATGTTGCCACACAATGAGATTAGAGGAGAGGCAGTTTAACCTTAAGCTACATAAGAGGTTTTTCACTGTAAGGGCAATAAGATTGTGGAACTTTCTTCCACAACTGGTGGCAACTGCGGGGAATATAGCTACTTTTTAAAGACTCTTGGACGTGCATCTCAAAGATCACAACATTCAGGGTTATAGGAAATGAATACCTCCACACACATCTACACAGGTTGAACTGAATGGACTGTTGTCTGTCTTTATTCAACCTTAACTACTATGTAACTATGTAACTATATGTATTCTGACAGTGGGACTCTAAAGCTGGATACAAACTATACAATTCTCTTTAGATTGTTTTCCTTTAGATTTACCAAAACCATATACAGTAAACCCCCGCTCCATCGCGGTTCAGTTTTTGCGGTCCCGGTATATTGCGATTTTTTTCTGTAATGTTATTTTACTATATAAATCATTAAAAATTAAATATTTTTGTGTTTTCCATAGCTCTTGCTATGTCTCTCAGTATCTTTTATGTGTTTAAATGAGTTTCTATTGTTTTAAAAGTGTGTTTAGAGACCTCAAAATGCTTTTACACGTACAGTGACAGTAAAAAAAACATGCCTACAGTGTATTTTAATAGGGTTTTCTATTTTGCGGATTTTCACGGCTGGGTTCAGAACGTAACCCCCGCAATGGAGGGGGGTTTACTGTAATATGAAGTCAAACCTAAACACTTTCAATTTGTATGCAGTCAGGCAGGCCCTTGCACTACATAGTTGAAGGTAAATCTAAAGGAAATCTAACAACAAAAGTTGTATAGTGTGTATCCAGCTTAAGACACTGATCAGCGGTTGCATCTGGTTAGCTGCAGCCCACTAATCAACAAAAGTTTTCAAACAGTCCCAAGATCGTTAGATCTACTTCTGCTGAACTGTAATAGCCAAAGATGGGGCAAAAATTTGGGCAACAGTTTAAAACCTAACCCATTCCTCTTGCCTCCTTTAGCCAGCCACACACACACACGCAATCAAAATTTGGCAGGTCCCTGCTGAACTGGCCAAATTTCAATCAGTGAATAGCAAACTTTAGACTTAGCTCCTCCCACACAATTTGGCTGATTGGGCAGGAAGTGCTTTCCATCACATTCTGTCAGCTGCGGCAGATTCAGCCTCATCCTATGGGACCCTAAAGGTTTTCAGGTCTGTAGGTGGCAATATTTTTTAAACATTTAAAGGGACAGTGTAGTGTTGACAGCTCCAGAGTATCTAAGCTTGTCTAAAAAAAAGTCTGGAGCATTATACTGCCAACTCTGCTTAGACATAAGCAATTCGTTTGGGTCCGAATATAAATTGGGACAAATTTATGGTTATTTGGAAATTCGAATGTATCCGAATGAAATAGTAATGAATTTTGTTGAATTTCAGTTTATATTGTTTCATATATTCGCTTTCTAACAATTCCAAATTTTCGGAATAATTTGAATTCGGATTTTGTATTCTTGATCCCTTGAGAAAGTCACGTGTGTGTGTGTGACGCAACGTGTCGGGAGGAGCCGAGTGACGTCACTTCCGGTCGGCGGACGTAAACCGGAAGTTGTATTTTTACCGCTTTAGCGGTCAGCGCTTGTTCTCCTCTTTCTTTGTAAGTGTTTTACCACATATTAAAGATAAATTTTTTTGGATATACTGCACCATGATGGTCTTCATTTTATCCCTATGAGATCGTATCCATATCTATTGGTAAGATTCGAGGACCAGCATTACCAGGAGACCAAGGACCATTCGTTGAAGATTGATCACCTAGCCCTAAGTTAAAGGGTTACATCTGTGGAAGTATTGGAGTATTTTGATCGGAGGATATCCTCTAACACGCTCATTTGAGTGTGTAGTAAGGTGAGCGGCCACTGCACACATTTTTTGGATTTCAGGAGTCACGTTTTATGTTTATTTACTATATCACTGAAGATTCACATTTGCTTTAGAAGTCACTTTTATTGAATTGTTTTATGAGGATTGATATCTGCATTTTGTGATGTCACTTCACTTATATTGACTTCTCACATCTACTTTATTGATTTCGGACATTTTTATTCAGCTTTACATTCACTGATGTGAGCATTACTCACCATATTGGAATTTGACTTTTTCATTATTCAGCTGCATATTTATTGTTTCTGAAGCACTTTTGTTTGCTCTGAATATTTTATTTATTTATTTGGATTTGCTCAACATCACACCTTTTGGATATATTATTATTTCTTATGAATTAGCGCCAGTTTTTATTTATTCTATTTTATCACATATTGCACGGTGGGGACACCGAATATAGTTGGCTGCTTTTTCTCTTTTATATTCTATTCTATTCTATTCTACCTTTAATATTTATTATTTATCTATCGGCCTTATTATCTTACCACTTTATCCATCAGCCTTCCTTGAGTCCTACCCCTCAGGTAGCGCATTGGTCCTCTCGTTCATTTTGTCTGTAATATTTTTTAAACATTTAAAGGGACAGTGTAGTGTTGACAGCTCCAGAGTATCTAAGCTTGTCTAAAAAAAAGTCTGGAGCATTATACTGCCAACTCTGCTTAGACATGAGCAATTTGTTTCGGTCCGAATATAAATTGGGACAAATTTATGGTTATTTGGAAATTCGGAGGTATCCGAATGAAATAGTAATGAATTTTGTTGAATTTCAGTTTATATTGTTTCATATATTCGCTTTCTAACAATTCCAAATTTTCGGAATAATTTGAATTCGGATTTTGTATTCTTGATCCCTTGAGAAAGTCACGTGTGTGTGTGTGACGCAACGTGTCGGGAGGAGCCGAGTGACGTCACTTCCGGTCGGCGGACGTAAACCGGAAGTTGTATTTTTACCGCTTTAGCGGTCAGCGCTTGTTCTCCTCTTTCTTTGTAAGTGTTTTACCACATATTAAAGATAAATTTTTTTGGATATACTGCACCATGATGGTCTTCATTTTATCCCTATGAGATCGTATCCATATCTATTGGTAAGATTCGAGGACCAGCATTACCAGGAGACCAAGGACCATTCGTTGAAGATTGATCACCTAGCCCTAAGTTAAAGGGTTACATCTGTGGAAGTATTGGAGTATTTTGATCGGAGGATATCCTCTAACACGCTCATTTGAGTGTGTAGTAAGGTGAGCGGCCACTGCACACATTTTTTGGATTTCAGGAGTCACGTTTTATGTTTATTTACTATATCACTGAAGATTCACATTTGCTTTAGAAGTCACTTTTATTGAATTGTTTTATGAGGATTGATATCTGCATTTTGTGATGTCACTTCACTTATATTGACTTCTCACATCTACTTTATTGATTTCGGACATTTTTATTCAGCTTTACATTCACTGATGTGAGCATTACTCACCATATTGGAATTTGACTTTTTCATTATTCAGCTGCATATTTATTGTTTCTGAAGCACTTTTGTTTGCTCTGAATATTTTATTTATTTATTTGGATTTGCTCAACATCACACCTTTTGGATATATTATTATTTCTTATGAATTAGCGCCAGTTTTTATTTATTCTATTTTATCACATATTGCACGGTGGGGACACCGAATATAGTTGGCTGCTTTTTCTCTTTTATATTCTATTCTATTCTATTCTACCTTTAATATTTATTATTTATCTATCGGCCTTATTATCTTACCACTTTATCCATCAGCCTTCCTTGAGTCCTACCCCTCAGGTAGCGCATTGGTCCTCTCGTTCATTTTGTCTGTAATATTTTTTAAACATTTAAAGGGACAGTGTAGTGTTGACAGCTCCAGAGTATCTAAGCTTGTCTAAAAAAAAGTCTGGAGCATTATACTGCCAACTCTGCTTAGACATGAGCAATTTGTTTCGGTCCGAATATAAATTGGGACAAATTTATGGTTATTTGGAAATTCGGAGGTATCCGAATGAAATAGTAATGAATTTTGTTGAATTTCAGTTTATATTGTTTCATATTTTCGTTTTCTAACAATTCCAAATTTTCGGAATAATTTGAATTCGGATTTTGAATTCTGTGTGAAGAATAGCGTGCTGTTATGGAACGGGCCAGGAAGGCAGCTGCCTTAAAGGGTTTCTAACCCTAAATTATGCCTTGCTGCCAGCCCCTCTCTTTCAAGCTCCCATCCTGCACTGTATAAGTGTTTGTAGGAAACAAAGCCTCTAAATACCTTTTTGTGAAGTATCCTCAGGCCGGTCCAATGACTCCCCGCTGCTCAGCTACTACTACCCAGGGCTACAACAGGAGGAGCCGAGCTCTCCTTCTGACGTCAACTGGGAGTCATGTGACCACAGAGCTTGCCACTTGGCCCCTCCTGCTGTAGCCCTGGATTGTAGAATTACAGCGGCCGTGAGGCATGTGACCAGCCTGAAGCTACTTCGCAAAAAGGTATTTAGAGGCTTAGTTTCTTACAAACCCTTATACAGTGCAGGATGGAGCTCAAAGAGAGGGGCTGGCAGCGAGATTTAACTTTTTTATTAACAGCGGCAGGGGGGGCAGAGACAGAGACACAGACTCCCGAGCTGACAGGCAAAGAGGGGAGGGGCGGGTAGAGTAGAGAGGAGAAACAGCAGATGACGGAGGCATGCAGGCAGACCACAGTAGTCAGGGCTCAGCAGCCTTTATTATTGTGGTCAGCACAGAGAGGGGGACACAGGAAGTGACAGGATCAGCTAGGTTTTTTTACAGTTTCCAGAGGGGCAGGTTAGGATAGCACAAGCACTGTGCTGTTTAAATTGCTATAAGGAAACAGGATTTTTTTTGTTAGGGTAACAAACACTTTAACAACTGATGACTCATCATCTGTCAGCAGGCTTCCCCACTGACAGCTGAAATGTAAACAAAAGAATGCCAGCACTAAAAAATCCTGAAAAAAATCCACCCAGGACCTTCAGGTCTGGTATGGATTTTTAGAGGAACCCAACCCATAAGAATTCATACCAGACCCTTATCTGAGAATGCAGGCCAGTAAAAGGGGTGGGACAACCCCCCCCCCCCGAACCATACCAGGCCACATGCCCGCAACATGAGGGGTGCTTTGAGGCAAAAAAGCACCTTGTCGGCATGTTGATACAGACAAGGGCCTCTTCCCCGCAACCACCGGCCAGGGCGGGGGCTTACAGAAATCTTGAAGCCCCCTTTAACCACTTGCCAGCCACGCTATAGTTGAATGACCATGTTATAATGCTGGTGGAAGCCTGCCGTGCAGAGGAAGGCCTACCGAATACTTGTGGGCGGAGCTTGGATGGGATAGGCATAGCCTGGGGTGCGGAGTCTAAGTATCCACCGGTCTTCACCAGAGCCTCTGATGGTTAGGATAGATTTGGGCTACGGGTGAATACCAGGTCGCGGTCCCCAGGGTCGCCCCACCAGGGGGAGAACCGGTCAGGGTCCGAAGGCAGATGAGCAGACAAGGAGGATCCAAGAGAGTAGTCAAACAAGCCGGGGTCAGGACAGGCAGCAAACAGACGAAGTCAGGGACGAGCCAAAGGTCAACAGGAATCAGGCAGGAATCAACAGGACACAGGTTCAGGAACACAGAGGAGCTGAAGACAAGACAGCAAAGTGCAAGTGCACCAGCTGCCTTTTAAATAGGCCTTCTTTGGCGCCAAAACATCCGGGTGAAGGTGTGCACACGCGTGCACGCATAACTTGCGTGGGGTCATGCACGTTGCGAACGCGCATGCGCATTGGCGAATGCGCATTAGCCATAGAGTAACCCCGAAGGTGCTTTGCACATGCGCAAATGCCAGTTTGCATTTCCTAACAGACCACTCCTGTTCAGACGGCTATTTCTGGTAGGCTCTCATCTGATGGCCTCCAGTGATTGCGCCCATTGTACGCCCCCTGCGAGACACGGACTTCGTGCTCTGTAATCACAGTGTCCGGAGGACACTGTTGATCACAGATTGAGGTAAAGAGCCAATCAGTGTTGCATGAACGCACAATTGTCATTCAAAGTAATACAGCGCTGGAAGCTTAAGAATTGGCCTGGGTAGGAAGGGGAAAAAAGTTCCCAGTAGGCAAGTGGTTAATAAGGGGGCCCCCAGATCTCACCCCCAAGTGAATAAATATGGGGTACATACTTGTTCACCAAAAAAGTGTAAAAAATGAGTAAAGACACAACACAAGTTTTGACAAGTCCTTTATTAAAAAATCAAAAATGAAAACAAATATCCCCCGGTGTAGACCCATTGTCAATCAGGACGCTGACCACACCGCTGGACCCGAAAAAAAAAACCCCTCTGGTCTCGGTGAAGGCTCCCACTGTCTGCCTGCTCCGCCATCTGCCAGTTCTTAAATAGCTAACTTAGTTAGTTGTCAGACGGCAAAGCAGGCAGACAGCTGGAGCCTTCAACGAGACCGGAGAGTTTTTTTTTTTTTTTCGGGTCTAGGAGTGCATCCCCCAGCCCTAAAGCACCTTGTTCTCCTCCCCCCCCCCCTCATTTCCTGGCCTGCTGGGCTGCATGCTCGGATAAGGGTTTGGTATGGATTATGGGAGGACCCCACGCAGTCTTTTTAAAATTTTGGTGTGGGAGTTCCCCTTAAAATCCCATGCTGTTTTTTTCAGAATTTTTTCTTTTGTTTACATCAGTTGTTAAGAATGCGCCGGCCGACTTCCTGGCCTCCCCCTTAAAGCGGTAGTATACCGCTTTTTTTGACTTTTAACTACAGGTAAGCCTATAATAAGGCTTACCTGTAGGTACAATTAATATCTCCTAAACCTGCACGGTTTAGGAGATATTACCACTGCATGCAGCCGCTGACGAGTGCGGCGCATGCGCTCTGAAGGTCCGGGGGGATGCATACTAGCTCATTATGCCTTTGTCTTGCAGGGTTTTTTTTTTTTGTCAGAGTTTACTACCGCTTTAAGGTGTTACTAAACCCACAACTGTAAAATCAGTCTGTAACTGCAGTAAAGCATGCTTGTTATACTCACTGTGGAACCTAAGGGGTAATCATCTGCATTGTGTAAAAAGGCTGTTTGATCTTGTATGCACAGATCCTATCCTTCACTAACTCCAAAACATCTTCTGATAGTACAGAGCCTTTGGAGTCAGGCTGCACATGCTCTATTTGGTGTGTATTGCTAGAGAGGTTTTTTTTTTATTTGGGAGAGTGCATGTGATCAGCACAGGGCCAATCAGCACTGTTCAGACAGAGGGTCAGGGGTTCTGGATCCTGATAGTACAGGTCAGTGCAGTATGAAAACTCCTCCTACAAGCTTTACTAGTAACTGATAGAAGTCACATGTCTTCTATATAATGCTGATGAGAAAAGGTATTTAGCAGTTTATATTTACTAATATAATTGCATGTCCATGTTCTGTTTACTGTGGGAAACCATATATAGTGAATGCAGGGTCCTGGGTTTAGTAACACTTTAACAACCAGCTATTCTTTACATATAGCTTCACATATGGAAATAAGAAAATTATTAAATGAAACAAAATTAAACAAAACGAAACTAAATGAATTCCAAAATCAATGAAACTAAATTAGTAACATAACTAATCTATCCCTAACTAAGCATATTTTTTTGTTCTGCACATGTCTAACGCTAGTGGCTTCATGTGAATGTTGTTTTTTAATACACATGAACATTCAGGTGAGCATTATAACTCAATGAAACCAGGTACACCTGTGTGCAGTTTGCTGTATTTTGTAACCAGGACAAACTTTTGGGCCTTTTTGCGTGCTGCCCTGCAATTCCCCTCACAGGCAGCCTACAGTAGAAGTAAAGGGACAACTTTTTTCATTTTGGATATAGTAAGGGAGTGTTATAACCCGCCCCATCAAGTTTTTTTCGCTATCTAAATCCCATGGGGAGATTTCCCCTCACTTCCTGGTTAATTGCCAAAACAGAAAGTAAGATCAAATCTTTCCAGAGAGATAGAATCCCTGATTGTCACCAGGGTCACCAGAAATAGTAATCCCATTGGAAATTTCCCCTCTATTACTGTTCTAGGACCTAACAAAATGTGGGATTTTTTTTACTTTCCTATTCAAATATTTTATTTGCTCAATTAACTCAAATGTTATCACATGTAAAATAACAGCTATCATAAATAGGGATGCACCGAAATGAAATTCTTGGCCGAAGCCGAATAATAATGAAATGCTTGGCCGAAGGCCGAAGGCCGAATACCGAACGCGGTGTTTCAAATTTTTTAACATAAAATATGCCCATTAGCGTGCCCCTTAACATAAAATATGCCCATCAGAGTGCCCCTTAACATAAAATATGCTCATCAGCATGTCCCTTAGCATAAAATAAGGGGCACGCTGATGGGCACATTTTATGTTAGGGGGCACTCTGATGGGCACATTTTATGTCAGGGGGCACGCTGATGGGCACATTTTATGTTAGGGGGCACGCTGATGGGCACATTTTATGTTAGGGGGCACTCTGATGGGCAAAACAAAACATTTAAATCAGCATTGCTCTTAACATAAAATATGCCCATTAGCGTGCCCCTTAAAATGAAATATGCCCATCAGAGTGCCCCTTAACATAAAATATGCTCATCAGCATGTCCCTTAGCATAAAATAAGGGGCACGCTGATGGCCACATTTTATGTCAAGGGGCACTTTATAGAGCACTCTAATATAATTAGCATGGCAAGTGGCAACAACATATGGCAGTCTGCACACTAATGCTTGTGCAGCTGCCAGCTACCGTATTCTTCTCCCCCAAATGTGCTCAGCTCCACATCACATAACTCAACTGCAGCCAGAGCCAAAAGCTGCGAACAGGGGGGCGGGGCGTGGACCTAGTGTGAAGGACCCGCCAGTCAGGAGCAGGGGGCGGGACGCGCGCGTGACGTCACACCCCCTACTCGCGGCCGGACAGGACACCGGCGGCGTGTGAGAAGGGAGCCGCGAGCCGCAATGAGGAAGGTGAGCGGTCAGGGCGGAAGCTACAGAGGATCATTGCATACATTATCAGAGGGTTACTTACTGCAGAGGACATTTTTTACATAGATCATAATAGAGGACCGGGAGCCGCAATGAGGAAGGTGAGACATTGTTCGGCTCAAAATTATTCGGCCTTTTGATTTATTCGGCCGAACACCGAAAGTGCCATTTTCTCTATTTTCGGCCGAATAATGTTCGGCCGCCGAATATTCGCTGCATCCCTAATCATAAATAAAGAATTCTTCCATGCAGGGCGAGGTACAATATCAAGTGCTATTAACATGTTGAAACAAATAACAACCCAACACAAAAGGTCTATTGACTTAAAAACAAATATGGTCAATCAAATGATGGCATTTAGCAACCTAATAGCTAGAATAGAGGTATGTGTAAGAAGATAAAGAACTGACAACTGGATGGCCCACCACAGTCATTGCCCAAGGGAGAACTAGGACCAAGCATAGTTGGTGAATTATACAGCAATGTTTTGGTAAACAAAAGAAAAAGTTAGAGAAGTAATGGGAGAAGACAGGAGGGAAAGCATAAGGGGCAAGGGATGGTTCCATGATTAAACAGGCCACAGTCCCAAGAGCACAATCAACTGACGAGGTTAACAGGTCTGCTAAGGCTCCAAAAGGGAAGCATCGAAATCAAGGGACAAAAATGTATCAACCCAAGGCTGCCAGATTTTGGTCTTCCAGGCTTAGGCTCCATGTACACGGGACATTAGAAAAACGTGTAACGCTCCTGCGTTTTTATAGTAAGCTTGATTTGCAGCTGCAGAATCTCCACTCAGTAGTCATGTAGAGATGTGTTGAAATACCAGATCCAACTCTCCAGACTCATCACTGTGGGCCTGTCTGCTTCAGCATACAGATATACACACACTCAATAAGATGTTCCTGGAGTGATGGGATGTATATGACAGTATGGAGGTGATGTGCTGAAGGCACAGGTGTGAGCAGTGACAGCAATGATAAGCACTTGATAGTAATGTTCAGGAGAGTAGTAGATGGTAATAGGTAGAATGCAGATAGGTTAGTAATCATGTATGGTAACAGGTGGTGAGGACAGCAGATGACATATACAGGATAGACTAACCCAGTGCAAGGATAGATGGTAGTAGACTCAAGAGCTAGCAATCTATGTAACAGTGCAGATGATAGAATTAGTATGCATAGATAGTAACAGTCCTTAATGTGCAGAGGTAGATAGTGTAAGTTAGTTATGGAGGAATCCCCTGTGGGGTACTTATCACTAGTAAGGTTAGTAAGTAGAGGGGTCCGATAGTGAGGGAGTGATCCGGTAGCGAGATACGGGATCAGTAGCGAGGTTCCGGTCTGTTCCAGGTAAAGAGAATAGCTGGAGGCTCCGGCAGCATAAGACAAGGCTTGTGAGCATGCGGTAACATTGAACGAACAATGTGAGAGAGAAAGCCGGCGATTGAAATAGCTGCTCAGAGCGGCGCTCAGCGATGATGTCATCCGGCTTAAAGGTATATGCGTTCCACCTAACTAAAAAGGTGGGACACAATATGAAAAGGAAAATGGGCAATAAGGGTACCAAAGGTACCAGAATCTTACAGTACCCCCCCCTTAAGGCCGGCTCCGGAAGGCCTATAGCACTGGTTTCTCCGGGTATTTAGAGTGAAACCTTCGTATAAGCCTAGGTGTGTGAACATCAGAAGTATCCAACCAGGTGTCGTCTTGGGGTCCATAGTTCTTCCATCTTATGAGATATTGGAGTCTTCCTCTGTGGATACGAGAATCCAAAATCTCCTTAATCTCATATTCTTCTCCGCCTTCAACTTGTACTGGAGGTGGAGGCAAGATGGTAGGCCTTATTCCTTGGTTAGGAACATGTGGTTTCAGTAGCGACACATGAAAGATGGGATGTATTCTGAGATCTGCCGGTAAGGTGAGTTGCACTGCAGCTTTTCCAATGAGTTTCTTAATTGGGAAAGGTCCCAGAAATAAAGGTCCAAGCTTTTTGCTAGAGATCTTTAACCTTAAATTTTTTGTCGATAGCCAAACGAGGTCCCCAATAGCATATTGCGGAGAAGGTCTTCTACGAAGGTCGTAGTACCTTTTTTGTTGACTATGAGCGTGTGAGATGGTGGCATTAAGTAAACCCAGAGAGTCTTTTATTTGGGTAAGATAATCCGAGGCTACTGGGTTACTTGATGGTAGGATGCGTGGTGGAAGAAGTGTGGGATGAAACCCATAGTTCAAGTAGAACGGACTTTGCTTAGTAGTATTGTGGGTTGCGTTGTTATAAGCAAATTCCGCCAGAGGGAGGAGGTCCACCCAATCATCCTGTAGGAATGATGTGTAGCAACGCAGATATTGTTCTATACACTGATTGACTCTTTCAGTCTGTCCGTTGGTCTGAGGGTGGTAAGGAGAAGTGAGCTTTCGCTCAATCCGTAGTATTTGACATAGAGCTTGCCAAAACTTGGAGATAAACTGTGAACCACGGTCGGATAAAAGAGTCTTTGGAATTCCATGTAACTTGAACACATGTTTCATTAGTAGTTCCGCTGTTTGTTTAGATGAAGGTAGTCTGCGAATAGCAATGAAATGTGCCATCTTTGTCAGATGGTCCACTGACACTAGAATGGTATTAAATTCTTTGGAAGGTGGTAGTTCTACTATAAAGTCTAAGGACACAACTTCCCATGGAACCTGGGGTATTGGTAGACTGCAGAGTAGACCAGATGGTTTTGTAGTGTCAATTTTGGACCTTGCACAGATGTCACATGAAGAAACAAATTTTTGTACAGACGTCTTCATATCAGGCCACCAAAACTGCCTGGTAAGCAAATTAAGGGTTTTCGTCATACCCATATGTCCTGCCATAGGCACATTATGTGATAATTCCAAGATCTTGGTGCGCATAGTAGGGGGTATGTAGAGTTTGTCATTGTAATAGAGGAAGCCTTCTGCATCAGTACTTAGTTGTGGTGGAGGTGAATCCAATCCTATACTGTGCAAAATCTCTTCCTTCAGGGAACGAACAACACCAATAATACGTTCATAGGGTATTATAGGAATAGAAGGGATTTCGGCGCAGTTATCTTCGGTTAATCGTGATAGCACATCCGCTTTTTTATTTTTGTCTGCAGGCGTGTAGGTCACTAGGAAGTTGAATCTTAGGAAGAATAATGACCATCGTACCTGCCGGTGGGAAAGAGTTTTGTTAGTCTGGAGGTATTGAAGGTTTTTATGATCTGTATATATGAGTATTGGTAATCGGGTACCTTCAAGTAGATGTCGCCAATTCTCCAGTGCCAGTTTTATAGCAAGCAACTCCTTTTCACCCACTGGGTAATTCACCTCTGGGCTGCTTAGTGATTTAGAGAAGAAAGCAACTGGGTGGAGTGGTGAAGTATTTGTTGGTCGTTGGGAGAGAACTGCTCCTACTGCCATGTTTGACGCATCTACCTCCAGAATATATTGGAGGGATGGGTCTGGATGGCTTAGTATGGGAGCAGAAGTAAAGCTTGATTTTAACAAGCGGAAAGCTCCATTTGCTTCTTCTGACCATTTCAATGGTTTCTTTATACTTGTAAGTTGTGTGAGAGGTCTCACAATAGCAGAGAAGTTCTTGATGAACTTCCTATAGAAGTTTGAAAATCCAAGGAATCGCTGTAATGCCTTACGAGTTGTTGGTATAGGCCAATCCAGAATACAGGATATCTTGCTCATATCCATCTTGATTCCGGTTTTGGATATGATGTATCCTAGGAATAATATTTCTTCTTTATGAAATAGGCATTTTTTTAATTTCACGTATAGATTGTGTGCGAGTAATCTGGATAACACAAGTCTTACATGTTTTATATGTTCAGACAAAGATCGAGAATAGATAAGTATATCGTCCAGATATACCACAACACAGACATCAAGTAAGTCTCTAAAGATGTCGTTTATGAACCGTTGAAAAGCTGCGGGAGCATTACACAACCCAAATGGCATCACAAGATATTCGAATAATCCGTATCTGGTTCTGAATGCTGTCTTCCACTCATCTCCGTCACGGATTCGGATTAGGTTGTATGCCCCTTTTAGGTCCAACTTAGAGAAGTAGGTAGCCCCACGCACTTGTTCAATGAGTTCAGGGATGAGCGGTAAAGGATAGCGATCCTTTATCGTAATGGTATTTAATTGCCTATAATCGATAATAGGCCTAAGACTTGAATCCTTATTGCAGACAAAGAAAAGTCCTGCAGCTGTGGAAGAAGTAGAGGGTCTGATGAACCCTTTTGTCAAATTCTCATCCAAGTATTCCTTGAGATGAGAGAGTTCATCCTGTGAAAGAGGATAAACATGACCGAAAGGCAATTTGCTGTTAGGGAGTAGATCGATAGTGCAATCATAATCCCTATGGGGAGGCAACACTTGAGCATTTTTCTCAAGGAAAACTTCGGACAGATCCTGATAGCATAGTGGTGCAATCTCATCTGACACCACAGACAGGATCTTTCCATAAGATGGGAGGTTACACGTAATCTCGCAATAGTGAGAAGGGAAAGTTAGAGTCCGTGTTTTCCAATCTATGGTTGGTTGATATGTGTGTAACCAGGGAAGTCCCAAAATAATGGGAAAATGGGGTGAAGATAGTACATCAAAAGTGGTGGTCTCCATATGAGACTCGTTAGCAGTGACAAGGAGTGCTTGTGTCTGATTGGTGATTGGACCAGAAGATAACGGAATACCGTTAAAGAAACTAACAGAGACAGGTTTAGGTTTTGAAATAATAGGTATTTTATTTAAAGTAACAAAACATGTATCGATATAGTTCCCACAAGATCCTGTGTCGATCATAGCCTTGGTGGTAATCCTAGTCTGGTCCCACTGTAATGTTAAATGAACAAAGAGATAGGGATTAGGAAAGGAAGTCGTTAATCCCCCTAGCAAGACATGTGAACACTCACCCTCTTTTTTGCGGACAAGGGGACAGACGCTTATCAAATGATCCGGGGATGCGCAGTACATGCAGAGGTTTCTGGATCTTCTCCTGGCTCGTTCAGTAGTTGATAAAGGTGGGCGTATGGTTCCTACCTCCATCGGAGTAGGGTCAACGGCCGAAATCCGAGAAGGACTAGACAATGGCATTCCCATTTTCTCAGCCTTTCTTTCTCGCAGTCGCCTGTCAATGTTGATACTGAGTTGTATTAAGGCATCCAAAGTGCCAGGTAAATCAGCTCGGGCGAGCTCGTCTTTAACGGCTTCTGACAACCCGAGCCTGAACTGAGTTCGCAGAGATGTATCATTCCACCCTGAATCAAGGGTCCATCTTTTGAACTCTGCTACAAAGTCTTCAACAGGTCTCCTTCCTTGTTTTAAAGCCCTCAATTGGATATCAGCAGTACTCTGCCTATTGGGGTCTTCATATAAGCTAGCGAGTTCCGCTAGGAATAAAGGATAGGAGTTGAGAAGATGATCATCTTTCTCAAAGAGAGAGTCTGCCCAGGCCCGTGGATCACCCGTTAAGTATGAAATAACGGTACAAACTTTAATTTGATCAGTAGGGTAAGTACGAGGTTTTAGCACAAAAAGCAATTGACATGCGTTTTTGAATTCACTAAATTTTTTACGATCACCTGTAAACACTAGAGGAGGGTTTATTTTAGGTTCAGGGGGCTGAGCAGCAGTAAGCTGTGAAAGACGGGTTACCTGCTGTCTCAGAGTCTGATTTTCATCTTTTACTTCAGTAAGAGCAAGTATTAATGCATTTATTTGTTGTGTTAATTGTGTCACTTGAGTGGGTAATTCTGCTGAATCCATTTTTTGGGTTCGTTCAATCTGTAACGCTCCTGCGTTTTTATAGTAAGCTGGATTTGCAGCTGCAGAATCTCCACTCAGTAGTCATGTAGAGATGTGTTGAAATACCAGATCCAACTCTCCAGACTCATCACTGTGGGCCTGTCTGCTTCAGCATACAGATATACACACACTCAATAAGATGTTCCTGGAGTGATGGGATGTATATGACAGTATGGAGGTGATGTGCTGAAGGCACAGGTGTGAGCAGTGACAGCAATGATAAGCACTTGATAGTAATGTTCAGGAGAGTAGTAGATGGTAATAGGTAGAATGCAGATAGGTTAGTAATCATGTATGGTAACAGGTGGTGAGGACAGCAGATGACATATACAGGATAGACTAACCCAGTGCAAGGATAGATGGTAGTAGACTCAAGAGCTAGCAATCTATGTAACAGTGCAGATGATAGAATTAGTATGCATAGATAGTAACAGTCCTTAATGTGCAGAGGTAGATAGTGTAAGTTAGTTATGGAGGAATCCCCTGTGGGGTACTTATCACTAGTAAGGTTAGTAAGTAGAGGGGTCCGGTAGTGAGGGAGTGATCCGGTAGCGAGATACGGGATCAGTAGCGAGGTTCCGGTCTGTTCCAGGTAAAGAGAATAGCTGGAGGCTCCGGCAGCATAAGACAAGGCTTGTGAGCATGCGGTAACATTGAACGAACAATGTGAGAGAGAAAGCCGGCGTTTGAAATAGCCGCTCAGAGCGGCGCTCAGCGATGATGTCATCCGGCTTAAAGGTATATGCGTTCCACCTAACTAAAAAGGTGGGATGCAATATGAAAAGGAAAATGGGCAATAAGGGTACCAAAGGTACCAGAATCTTACAAAACGTCCTGCAAAGCTATTTCTGACGCCAGGAAAAAGCAGCTGTTAAACGTGCTTTCAGTAGCTTTTTCCATTTGCGTTATTGCACGTTTGGCCACGTTGCTTTTAGCAGCGTTTTTTCTGCCTCCATTCAAAATCAATGGTTCCCTATGGGAGCCTATTGATTTGAATGGAAGTCGCACCACAAGTCGGATCCGACTTGCGGCGCGACTTGCACTGTGAGAATCTTGAGGGGGAACTCCACGCCAAAAATGGGAAAAAAACTGCGTCCCCCCCAGGCTCCAAACCAGGCCCTTCGGGTCCGGTATGGAATTTGAGGGTAGCCCCACCCCGGAAAAAACGGCGTGGGGTCCCCCCCAAAATCCATACCAAACCCTTATCCGAGCATGCAGGCCAGGAAAGGGGAGGGGACGAGCGAGCGGCTCCACCCCCCCTGGACCACACCAGACCACATGCCCTCAACATGGGGGGGGTGTTGGTGCTTTGGGGCAGGGGGAGCTCTGCACCCCCCACCTCAAAGCACCTTGCCCCCATGTTGATGAGGACAAGGGCCTCATCCCCACAACCCTGGCCGTTCGGCCGCGTTTCTGCGTTTGAAACGCCGGGAAACACACGTTCGAACGCAAATAATGGCGTTCTAAAAAAAGTCCCTGAACGCAACTGCCTGCAAATGACTGTAAACGACCATGTGTACATGGACAGATAAGATAACATGGAGCTGCGTTCAGGGGCTTCTGAAAAAAACGCCCAACTGCTCCTAAACGGCCATTTACGGCGTCCCGTGTACATGGAGCCTTAGGCTATTGTCTGCTTTGCGGCAGTCATGATGAAGAAGAGGAGGCAACATTAGTTCCTCTTCCATTTCACCTCTTCGGGTGAAATGGAGTTGTCAAATAACGAAGAGAGGATGAAAAAAATGTCTTTCGAAAAGGAAAATACCACCATGTGTATAAATATGTGCCAGGATGCCCGAATCCCGGGATTTTCTTTTACTTTCATTTTTGATGATAATGGTAAACATGGCAAATGGAGTGGTTGAATCTTCTAACAGTGGCACAGACAGCAATCACAAACTTGACAGGGGTTCATATTTTTCTTCTTCACTCTATCCAAAACTAAAAAAGGTTTTGCTTTTGGTTGTACTTTAATGGAAATATTAACCACTTAAGCCCCGGAGGATTTTCCTGCTAAAAGACCAGGGGGTATTTTGCGATTCGGCACTGCGTGACTTTAACGGACAATTGCGCGGTCGTGCGACGCTGTACCTAAACGAATTTGACATCCTTTTTTTCCCACAAACAGAGCTTTCTTTTGGTGTTATTTGATCACCTGTGCGATTTTTTGATCACGCGCTATAAACAAAAAAAGAGCGACAATTTTGCAAAAATAGCAATATTTTTCACATTTTTTTATATGAAATTCCCCAAAAAAAAATGTAAAAATCAAAATTTTTTAACATTTTTGGCCAATTTGTTTTATCCTACCTATGTTTGGTAAAAAAAATCGCAAAAAGCGTATTTTAAATGGTTTGCGCAAAAGTTATCGCGTTTACTAACAAAGGGAAAGATTTTTGTCATTTTTGTTGTTTTTTTTTTAACGTGTAATGGTGGCGATCTGCGATTTTTTTTTGCGGTACTGCGACATTGCGGCGGACAGATCGGACCCTTGACTGACATTTTTGATACTTTTGGGGTTACCAGTGACATTTCTACAGTAATCAGTGCTATACATATGCACTGTTACTGTAAAAATACACTGGCAGTGAAGGGGTTAACTTTATTTGGGAGGGAGGGGCTGTGTGTGTCCCTAGGGGCGTGATTCTTACTGTGATTGGCTGTGGCTCTAGCTGTAAGGACACTGATCAACGGATCTACATAGTAGATCCATGTGATCAGTGTCTTTACAGCGAGGAGAACGACAGGCAGCTTGTTTACACAAGCTGCCTGACATTCTCCCTCTCCCCCGACGATCGCCGAGTGGCCGGCGGACATTGGGTCCGCTGGTCACACGCGCCGGGGGGTCCGTGACCGCGCCTCCGCGGGAGCGCGCCTCCGCGGGAGCTCGCCTCCGCGGGAGCTCGCTCGCTCCCCAGACCCTCCCAGGCTAGTGACGTTAATTAACGTCACTCTGCCTGGCAGGGGCTGACCGCCGCAGTAAATCTACTTGCGGCGGTCGGCAAGCGGTTAAAAACTGTTACATACTGCCTATGTTAATGAGCTCTTCTTATCTGTATACTTGTTCTTGGCAATGACAGGTTTCCTGTGATTGTTGAAAATGTTCAATCCATCATGTAGAAATCAGTGGATTTGGCATTTATCAGGTTTGTAAAACCTATCGGCCTATTTAGAACGGCGTTACAATAATTATAATGATATTAGATCCCAGGTATAAATGAGCTCCCTGGTGTTATAATAATATTGTATGCAGATTGTTTCTGTTTAGATGCATGTCACTATAATCTTGCCATGTTACTAACAATTAGGAGGATAACAATGGTTGTAATGCCTATAAATAACAGTTTAAAGTAGAACTATAGGCAAAACTTTTTTTTCATTTTGGATAAAGCAAGGGAGGGTTATAACCCCATCAGATTTTTTTTTCGCCATCTGTGTCCTATTGTGGAGATTTCCCTTTGAAGTAAAGGGAAATATCCGCAATGGGACACAGATGGCGAAAAAAAAAAACCTGTTCCATAACCAAACAGGAAGTGAGAGGAAATCCCTACAAATTAAAGCGATTGTAAAGTCTCGTGTGTGTGTTTTTTTTTTTTTAATTAAATATCAAACATATTATACTAACCTGCTCTGTGCAGTTGGTTTAGCACTGGGCAGCCTGGATGCTTCTGTTCTCGGGTCCCTCTTTGCTCCTCCCTCCTGTCGAGTGCCCCCACAGCAAGCAGCTTGCTATGGGGGTACCTGAGCTGAGCTGCAGCTCTGAGTGTCTATTCAGACAACGAGCTGCAGTTCAGCCCTGCCCCCTCTGTCTCCCAATTGACTAACTGGTTTTGATCGACAGCAACTGGAGCCAATGGCACCGCTGCTGTGTCTCAGCCAATCAGGAGGGAGAGTCCCGGACGGCCGAGGGACTCGTGGACATCGCTGGATAGAGAGGGGGGTCAGGTAAGTATGCAGGGGTGCTGGGGTGGCTGCTACACACAGAAGGCTTTTTATCCTAATGCATATAATGCAATAAGATAAAAAAAAACCTTCTGCCTTTAAAACTCATTTAGGGGAATTCTTTGGGTACCCTCAGGTCATCAAAAGTAGTGTCCCTATAGGAAGATTTCTGCTCTAATACTTTTCTGGGCACAAAAGGTTTTGCCTTTAGTTATGCTTTAAGATGTCATGGCTTCATAGAAGAAATATAAGATGGCTGTTGTGTTGTGCTGATGTACACTATAACTTTCCAGCTACCTCCAATGCTTCTGAACTTGTGGTTAAACTTACATGACTAATTTATGTGACTTATATAGTAAGTTGTATTAAGGCTGCAACAAAGGGGGAGCTCAGATATATAACAGTGTAAATTTGCTGTCCTCTCAAAATACCTCAACACACAGCCATTAATGTCTAAACTGCTGGCAACATAAGTGAGTACACCCCTAAGTCAAAATGTCCAAATTCTGCCCAATTAGCCATTTTCCCTCCCCGCTGTCATGAGACTCCTTAGTGTTACAAGGACACATGTGTGAATGGGGAGCAGGTGTGTTAAATTTGGTGTTATCGCTCTCACTCTCTCATACTGGTCACCAAAAGTTCAACATGGAACCTCATGGCAAAGAATTCTCTGAGGATCTAAAAAAATAATTGTTGCTCTACATAAAGATGGCATAGGCTATAAGAAAATTGGCAAGACACTGAAACTGAGCTGCAGCATGGTGGCCAAGACCCTACAGTGGTTTAACAGGACAGGTTCCACTCAGAACAGGCCTCACCATGGTCGACCAAAGAAGTTGAGTGCACATGCTCAGCATCATATCCAGAGGTTGTCTTTGGGAAATAGCACTGCTGCAGAGGTTGAAGGGGTGGGGGGGGGGGGGGGAGTCAGCCTGTCAGGGCTCAGACCATATGCCGCACACTGCATCAAATTGCTCTGCATTGCTGTCGTTCCAGAAGGAAGCCTGCAAACAGTTTGCTGAAGACAAGCAGACTAAGGACATGGATTACTGGAACCATGTCCTGTGGTCTGATGAGACCAAGATAAACTTATTTGGTTCAGATGGTGTCAAGCTTGTGTGGCTGCAACCAGATGAGGAGTACAAAGAAAAGTGTGTCTTGCCTACAGTCAAGCATGGTGGTGGGATTGAGTAGTATACGCCGCTCCAGGTGAGAACAATCCACCCTTCATCAACCAGGTGCAAGTCCAGTCCACGTTCTGAGCAAATTCCAGAGAACAAGAGAACTGCACTGCACTCCAGTATAGTGAAGGATAGAAATGTCTCTTTATTCTTGAATATAAGTCAAACATAACACAACAGATGAGCCGCAGCAGTTTCAATTCAAAATCGCTTAATTATAACTGAAGATACACCTCTACAAACATTGTTTAAATAATCTAGAAAACAGGTGAACATAATCAACAATTGATTAGTAGCTTTTAACCCACTCAGTCATTTTTCAGCAACATAGCAGAGAATTGTCCCATTAGTGTGTAACACATACCAACCGGTCACACAAACAGACTGAATTTTCAGTCTTAAAATTAAAACAAATTAGGACACAAAAATGTTATAAAAAAAAAAGAAGCACTGACGTGGGCATAGCATGTGTTCTAACTTAATGATGTAACAAAAATATCAAAAAGCATATAATATATCTACTTCAACATGTTCATAGACAAACACAATACATGCCCATGAATACTGGGCTTCCAAAAAAAAATAGTCGCTCCAGCCGTGAAGACAAAAAACACATAATAAAACACTCCCAAAATAATATATATCTGATCTATAAATTAGGGAATCATTCTTTAGATTATTCATAATAATGGGTGACATCACACTCATGATTTAACTCCTCAGGTATCCTCGTCTGAAGCTTGAATATCCAAAAGACTTCTCTCCTGCATAATAGGTGGAAACAATTCCCGCTCTTTCTAACGTTTTCCCCTGCTCAATGACTTGTACCTGTACAAAGGAGAGATTACCCGCATGAACATTGTTGAAATGCCGTTCCACATTAGTGAATTTACAGCCTCTAATTTCGCTTAAATGTTAATGAGTAGTTCTACCAACATATTGGATGGAACAAGCATTACATGTGATAACATAAATAATACAACTTGTATTGCAATTAAAAAATCTATTGATATCATAACATTGTGGTGGGAGTTTCATGGTCTGGGGCTGCCGGAACTGGGGAGCTACAGTTCATTGAGGGAACCATGAATGCCATCATGTACTGTGACATACTAAAGCAGAGTATGATCCCCTCCCATCGGAGACTGGGCCCCAGGGCAATATTCCAACATGATAACAAGCCCAAAAACACCTCTAAGACGACCACTGCCTTGCTAAAGAAGCTAAGGGTAAAGGTGATGGGCTGGCCAAGCATGTCTCCAGAACTAAACCCTATTGAGCATCTGTGGGGCATTCTCAAATGTAAGGCGTAGGAGCACAAGGTCTCTAACATCCACCAGCTCCGTGATGTTGTCATGGAGGAGGGGAAGATGACTCCAGTGGCAACCTGTGAAGCTCTGGTGAACTCCATGCCCAAGAGGGTTAAGAAAGTGTTGGAAAAAAATGGTCGCCACACAAAACATTGAGTCTTTGGGCCCAATTAGGACATTCTGACTTAGGGGTGTACTCACGTTTGTTGCCAGCATTTAGATATTATTGGCTGTGTGTTGAGATATTTTGAGGGGACAGCACATTTACACTTATACAAGCTGTACACTCACTACTTTACATTGTAGCAAAGTGTCATTTCTTCAGTGTCACATAAAAGATATAATTAAATATTTACAAAAATGTGAGGGGTGTACTCACTTTTGTGAGATACTGTATATATATATATATATATATATATATATATATATATATATATATCTCTATATATATATATATATATATATATATATATATATATATATATCTGCAAGAAAAAGTATGTGAACCCTTTGGAATGATATGGATTTCTGCACAAATTGGTCATAAAATGTGATCTGATCATCATCTAAGTCACAACAATAGACAATCACAGTCTGCTTAAACTAATAACACACAAAGAATGAAATGTTGCCATGTTTTTATTGAACACACCATGTAAACATTAACATTGACCAGGAAGTCAAACCTGAGAGAGCTACTGATCTGAAGTTTGCTGTATGATAAAGAAAAGGTTTACATTTTGTTTATTTTGTTGGTGACTGGGAGAAGCCCTTCACCTGTGAGTTAGGAAACTTAAACTGTTTAGTTAGTGCCTGGTTGGCAAGGGTTTATTTTCTGTTTTGTTTTATTTTCATGCAACCTTATTAATAAAACTGGCTACAAAGTCAGTTTTTAAGAAAAGTCGTGTCTTTGGACTGCCTCTTTCCCAGGGAAGATGATTCCCACTTGAGCTATTCCCCCCACAATATATGTATATATATATATATATATATATATATATATACAGTGTATGTATATATATATATTTTTTTTTGTGGCAGGGGGGGGGGGATATGTGGCAGGGCGACCACAGTTTACTATGGCGGCCTGGGCCAGGTTTTCTAGGAAACACACTAATGGCATAGGTGTGTGCTGCATACATCTTAGAGTCAGGGTTAGAGCTCAGAGCCCCACCCTCCCAAGGGGGTCAGTGATTCCAGGGTAGTTGTGAGAGGTGCACGTTGCACCATATTTTCCAGGACAGAACCATTTTACACAGGCCTGAGAGAGAGAGAGAGACCATCTGGGACAGACTGATCAGCTGGGATGCAGCAAAAAAGACTGAGATACACCATGTGTGCAGGAGCACTGCATGTATTTAGCCACTTGCGGACCAGTCACGTTGACTGTACTGTGGCAAAGTGGCTCTATTCCGTCCAGCGACGTATGTCGCTGGACACCTCCCCTTGTGGCCGGCGCTCGCGCGCCGCCGGAGGCTCGCTCCCGCTGTTTTCAGTCACAGCGGGAGTCGGGCCAGGGGAGGAGCAGCGGCGATTGCCTCTGCTCTTCCCAGATCTTCGGGCAATCGAGTCTAGAGATCCGCCTGCTTGTGAAAACAGAGCGGGCGGATCTCCTAAGTGACAGGCAGGGTCAGATTGCAGGGTTCAGCATAGCTGAACATGCGATCTGTCCCTGTGTCACTCAGTCACCTCCCCCCACACACGTCAGTAAGCACCAGGCATACATTAACCCCTCCCTCTCCAATGAAATTAACCCCTTCCCTGCCAGTGTCATTTTTACAGTAACAGTGCATATTTATAGCGCTGATTACTGTAGAAATGTCACTGGTACCCCCAAAAGTGTCAAAAATGTCAGCCAAGGGTCCGATCTGTCCGCCGCAATGTCGCAGTCCCGCAAAAAAAAATCGCAGATCGCCACCATTACTCGTAAAAAAAGAAAAAACACCAAAAATGACAGAAATCTTTCCCTTAGTTAGTAAACGCAATAACTTTTGCGCAAACCAATCAAAATACGCTTATTGTGATTTTTTTTACCAAACATAGGTAGCAGAAAACAAATTGGCCAAAAATTGAAAAAAATTTTGATTTTTACATTTTTTTGGGGGGAATTTCAAAAAAAATTTGAAAAATATTGTTATTTTTTCAAAATAAACGCTATTTTTTTGTTTATAGTGCAAAAAGTAAAAATCGCACAGGGGATTTAATACCACCAAAAGAAAGCTCTGTTTGTGGGGAAAAAAAGGACGTAAATTTCGTTTGGGTACGGCGTCTCACGACCGCGCAATTGTCAGTTAAATTCGCACAGCGCTGAATCGCAAAAAGTGGCCTGGACGTAAGACAGCAAAATCCTCCGGTGGTAAAGTGGTTAAAGGTCAGGAAGACCCAGTGGCATATCCTGTATGTGTGCAGAGTGTTCACTGCACACAGGCCCCAAGGGGGGGCCCCCTGTGATCCACCCTGCACATATGGATGATCTCCTGGTTTACAGCCAGAGCGGCAGGAGGGACAGCTGTGAGCACCGATCTACCGGCATGGCTTTTAAACTGACAGCTTATTCTCCTCCCCTCCCCCCCCCCCCCCGCGGCTGCCAGCTGAAAAGCCATGCCGGGAGATCGATGCTCACAGCGGTCCCTCCTATCACATTTATCCCCGGCTGTTTCCTGTGTCCTCTTCTTCCTCCTCCGGCCCCCTCTGTGTGCTCCTCTTGCTTTTCTGCCTCCCATGCTCCTCCAGCCCCCACTGTGTCCTCCTCTTCCTCCTTCGGCCACTCCTCTGTCCCCCTGTCCTCCTCCGGGGGGGAACTGTTAGGATGAAGAGCAGAGGAAGAGGCCGGTGATTATGTAATTTACCAGCCCCTTCCTTTTCTCAATTGGACACAGAGAGTGTTCGCTACCAAGTAAAATGTGTTTACTTTGCTTCAGTTTATGAATGAACCGGAGTCTCTGCCCCCTGTCCATTCATCTTCAATGCCGAAGATGCTGAGAAGAGACTAGGGAATCTGTGTCCTTTAGACCCCTGATATCTCACCAAAGCCCACCAACAGGGCTAATAAAAAAAATCAATAAATATTAAAAAATTAACTTGTACAAAAAGATAACAAAAATCAAATTGTAAAAAAATAACAAACAAAATAGAAAACTGCTGACACCCTCTCACCCCATCCTACCGACACTGTCCACTGTTCCAACCCCCTCCCCCCAAAAAAGCATTGGAAAAAAAAAGAAAAACAAATTGAATTGTAAATTGTAAAAAAATAAATCCATTTAAAATAGAAAATCACTGACACCATCTACTGCTCAACTGACACTTCCACTACTAAGTTGAACAGTAGAGCTGCATAGAGAGCCTCAAGGCTAAATGTTGTTTTTCTTCATCATATTAATGGTGAGAACCCACGGCATGGCAAGATATCCATGTGAACTTTGGTGTTACTTTTAAATAAAAGTGGGCAGAAAAAGCCCTAAAACATATTTCTGGCGTGGAGTAAAATCACCATTTGGCGCTATGTGTATATATATATCTGGGTGAGCTGCACTTAATTACTCAAATCCTCAATTTTGAATATGTACATCAAGCGGGATCCACTCCATCCACAACAATGTATACAAAAAGAGGAAGTATGTGATATTCATAATTTGCTAATTCAGTTTATTTCAAACTCCAATATATCATATATTACAGCAGTCCTTACCTTTTCGGCATCAGGGACCAGTTACTTCGAAGAAGAGTTTTCCAAGGACGAGGGAGTGGGTGGGATGGGGTTGGAGTGATAGCCCTTCATCCATCCTGACACCATGGTTAATATGGTGTTAGGATAATTGAAGCGCATTATTTCTATAATGCATAATGAAATAGTTTAACTCGCCTTAATGCTCACTGTAGCCTGCCGCCAGATGTAGCGCGTCACTTGTCACTGTAGCCTGCCACCAGATGCAGCGTGCCACTGTAGCCTACCACCAGATGCAGCGGGTAATTTGTCACTATAGCCTGCCACCAGATACAGCATGTCATTTGTCACTGTAGCCTGCCACCAGATACAGCATGTCATTTGTCACTGTAGCCTGCCACCAGATACAGCATGTCATTTGTCACTGTAGCCTGTCACTAGATTCAGCATGTTACTTGTTTCTGTAACCTGCCACTGGATGCAGAATGTTACTTGTCATTGTAGCCTGCCACAAGATGCAGCTTGTCACTCGCCACTGTAGCCTGCCACCAGATGCAGTGTGTCACTTGCCCTTGCAGCCATCAGTTGCAGTGTGTCACTTGTCACTATAGCCTAAAACCAGATGCAGCCTGTCACTTGCCACTGCAGCCACCAAATGCAGCTTGTCATTTGTCACTGTAGCCTGCCACCAGATGCAGCTTGTCACTTGCCACCTCATGCACCTTGTCACTTGCCACTGTAGCCTTCTTGCAGTTGTAGCTTGTCACTTTTCACTGTAGCCACCAGATGCAGCATGTCAGTTGCCACTGCAGCCACCAGATGCAGCTTGTTACTGTAGCCTGCCACCAGATGCAGCCTGTCATTTGCCACTGTATTCTGACACTAGATGCAGCGTGTCACTTGTCACTATTGCTTGCCACCAGATGCAGCTTGTCACTTGCCACTGTAGCCTGCCACCAGATGCATTGTGTCACTTGCCACTGTATTCTGCCACCAGATGCAGTGTGTCACTTGTCACTATAGCTTGCCACCAGATGCAGCTTGTCACTTTCCACTGTAGCCTGCCACTAGAGGCAGTGTGTCACTTGCCACTGTAGCCACCAGATGCAGTGTATCACTTGTCACTATAACCTGCCATCAGATGCAGCCTGTCCTTTGAAACTGCAGCCACCAAATGCAGTGTGTCACTTGTCACTATAGCCTGCCACCAGATGCAGCTTGCCCCTTGAAACTGCAGCCACCAAATGCAGTGTGTCACTTGTCACTGTAGCCTGCCACTAGATGCAGCTTGTCCCCTGCCACCAGATGCTTCTTGTAACCTATTACTATAGCCTGCCATAAGATGCAGCCTGTCACTTGCAACTGTAACCTGTCACCAAAGGCAGCTTGTCATTTGTCACTGTAGCCTGCCACCAGATGCAGCATGTCACTGTAGCCTGCTACCAGATACAGCATGTCATTTTGTCACTATAGCCTGCCATCAAGTACAGTACAGAAGCGGGGAAACGGGCACATGCGTAGTACAGGACAGGGTTCCGAAGCCGCTCAAAATCAGAATTTTGAATGTATGCAGATGGAACCAAGAGTGGTGATGCTGGAGGTGATGTAGTCTCTCTTCTCTCCCCAGCTTCAAACAGGGTACAGATCGCCACTGGTCAGCAGCCTGGGAGTTGGGAACCCCTGTTATATTGCAACAAAAGCTGAGCAACAGTTTTTGAGCATGCCACGCTCTTTCCCAGGCTACAACTCTGCACTAAAATTTTGATACAGACACCAAATGCAGTATGTCACTTGTCACTATAGCCTGCCATCAGATGCAGCCTGTCCCTTGAAACTACAGCCACCAAATGCAGTGTGTCACTTGTCATTGTAGCCTGCCACTAGATGCAGCTTGCCACTTGCCACCAGATGCTGCTTGTTACTTGTCACTATAGCCTGCCATCAGATGCAGCCTGTCACCTGCCACTGTAGCCTGCCACCAGAGGCAGCTTGTCATTTGTCACTGTAGCCTGCCACCAGATGCAGCGTGTCACTGTAGCCTGCTACCAGATACAGCATGTCACTTTGTGAGGGTTTTGTTCAGTGAAAGAATTTACTAAAACCTCTTGCAGCTTCTCCCCAACACTACGGCCTCCTTAGGAATCGGGCATTCAAGTACAGTACAGGAGCGGGGAAACGGGCACATGCGTAGTACAGGACAGGGTTCCGCAGCCGCTCCTATCAGAATTTTGAATGTATGCATAAAAGCTGAGCAACAGTTTTTGAGCATGCCAAGCTCTTTCCCAGGCTACAACTCTGCATTAAAATTTTGACACAGACACACATAAAGCAGCAGAACACTGCTAAGGAAATTAAATGTTAAAACTTTTCTATGCTCTACTGAGTATTAAAGGTACAGGAATACCATTAATGCTTTCTTTTTCTTTTTTTTCATAGAGAGGGTTGATACTTAGCACATTTCTTAGTTGAGTTGTGCCTTGTCATCCTGATATGTGCTGCTTCTAGCGTAAATGTTTGCTCAGCATTCTTCATAAAAGATCAGTATTGACACTTGATGTTACTATTTTTATTCGAGAGATCAGTTTCAACTAATTATTATGCTTTGTTCTCAAACTCCTATTGTTTATTATAAACACACCCTGGGCACATAATTTATTTTTTGTCCAGAAAGGTTCATTTGATATGATTTTCATCTATAATACTGTAATACAATCATAGTGTGATAAAAAAAAACGACTAAAATTTTAAAAAAGGCCAATTTAGTCCACAATGTAATTTGTCACTGTAGTCTGCCACCAGATACAGCATGTCATTTGTCACTGTAGCCTGCCATTGGATGCAGCATGTTACTTGTCATTGTAGCCTGCCACCAGATGCAGATTGTCACTCACCACTGTAGCCTGCCACCAGATGTAATGTGTCACTTGCCACTGCAGCCATCAGTTGCAGTGTGTCACTTGTCACTATAGCCAAAAACCAGATGCAGCCTGTCACTTGCCACTGCAGCCACCAAATGCAGCTTGTCACTTGTCACTGTAGCCTGCCACCAGATGTAGCTTGTCTCTTGCCACCTGATGCAGCTTGTCACTTGCCATTGTAGTCTTCCCCCAGTTGTAGCTTGTCATTTGCCACTGTAGCCACCAGATGCAGCTTGTCACTGTAGCCTGCCACCAGATGCAGTCTGTCACTTGCCACTGTATTCTGCCACCTGATGCAGCGTGTCACTTGTCACTATAGCTTGCCACCAGATGCTGCTTATCACTTGCCATTGTAGCCTGCCACTAGATGCAGTGTGTCACTTGCCACTGCAGCCAGCAGATGCAGTGTGTAACTTGTCACTATAGCCTGCCATCAGATGCAGCCTTTCCTTTGAAATTGCAGCCACCAAATGCAGTGAGTCACTTGCCACTATAGCCTGCCACTAGATGCAGTGTGTCACTTGCCACTACAGCCACCAGATGCAGTGTGTTACTTGTCACTATAGCCTGCCACCAGATGCAGTGTGCCACTTGTCACTATAGCCTGCCATCAGATGCAGCCTGTGCCTTGAAACCTCAGCCACCAAATGCAGTGTGTCACTTGTCACTGTAGCCTGCTACTAGATGCAGCTTGTCCCTTGCCACCAGATGCTGCTTGTAACCTATTACTATAGCCTGCCATAAGATGCAGCCTGTCACTTGCCACTGTAACCTGTCACCAGATGCAGCTTATCACTTGCCACTGTAGCCTGCCACTAGATGCAGTGTGTCACTTGCCACTGCAGCCTCCAGATGCAGTGTGTAACTTGTCACTATAGCCTGCCGTCAGATGCAGTCTTTCCTTTGAAATTGCAGCCACCAAATGCAGTGAGTCACTTGCCACTATAGCCTGCCACCAGATGCAGTGTGTCACTTGCCACTACAGCCACCAGATGCAGTGTGTCACTTGTCACAATAGTCTGCCAACAGATGCAGCGTGTCACTTGTCACTATAGCCTGCCATCAGATGCAGCCTGTGCCTTGAAACTACAGCCACCAAATGCAGTGTGTCACTTGTCAGTGTAGCCAGCCACTAGATGCAGCTTGCCACTTGCCACCAGATGCTGCTTGTTACTTGTCACTATAGCCTGCCATCAGATGCAGCCTGTCACTTGCCACTGTAGCCTGCCACCAGAGGCAGTGTGTCACTTGCCACTGCAGCCAGCAGATGCAGTGTGTAACTTGTCACTATAGCCTGCCATCAGATGCAGCCTTTCCTTTGAAATTGCAGCCACCAAATGCAGTGAGTCACTTGCCACTATAGCCTGCCACTAGATGCAGTGTGTCACTTGCCACTACAGCCACCAGATGCAGTGTGTTACTTGTCACTATAGCCTGCCACCAGATGCAGTGTGCCACTTGTCACTATAGCCTGCCATCAGATGCAGCCTGTGCCTTGAAACCTCAGCCACCAAATGCAGTGTGTCACTTGTCACTGTAGCCTGCTACTAGATGCAGCTTGTCCCTTGCCACCAGATGCTGCTTGTAACCTATTACTATAGCCTGCCATAAGATGCAGCCTGTCACTTGCCACTGTAACCTGTCACCAGATGCAGCTTATCACTTGCCACTGTAGCCTGCCACTAGATGCAGTGTGTCACTTGCCACTGCAGCCTCCAGATGCAGTGTGTAACTTGTCACTATAGCCTGCCGTCAGATGCAGTCTTTCCTTTGAAATTGCAGCCACCAAATGCAGTGAGTCACTTGCCACTATAGCCTGCCACCAGATGCAGTGTGTCACTTGCCACTACAGCCACCAGATGCAGTGTGTCACTTGTCACAATAGTCTGCCAACAGATGCAGCGTGTCACTTGTCACTATAGCCTGCCATCAGATGCAGCCTGTGCCTTGAAACTACAGCCACCAAATGCAGTGTGTCACTTGTCAGTGTAGCCAGCCACTAGATGCAGCTTGCCACTTGCCACCAGATGCTGCTTGTTACTTGTCACTATAGCCTGCCATCAGATGCAGCCTGTCACTTGCCACTGTAGCCTGCCACCAGAGGCAACTTGTCATTTGTCACTGTAGCCTGCCACCAGATGCAGCGTGTCTCTGTAGCCTGCTACCAGATACAGCATGTCACTTTGTGAGAGTTTTGTTCAGTGAAATAATTTACTAAAACCTCTTGCAGCCTCTCCCCAACACTACGGCCTCCTTAGGAATCCGGCATTCAAGTACAGTACAGGAGCGGGGAAATGGGCACATGCGTAGTACAGGACAGAGTTCCGCAGCCACTCCTATCAGAATTTTGAATGTATGCAGGCGGAACCAAGAGTGGTGATGCAGGAGGTGATGTAGTCTCTCTTCTCTCCCCAGCTTCAAACAGGGCACAGATCGCCACTGGTCAGTGTCCTGGGAGTTGTGAACCCCTGTTATATTCCAACAAAATCTGAGCAACAGTTTTTGAGCATGCCATGCTCTTTCCCAGGCTTCAACTCTGCAAAAAAACTTTGACACAGACACACATAAAGCAGCAGAACACTGCTAAGGAAATTAAATGTTAAAACTTTTCTATGCGCTACTGAGTATTAAAGGTACACGAATACCATTAATGCTTTCTTTTTCTTTTTTTTCATAGAGAGGGTTGATACTTAGCAGATTTCTTAGTTGAGTTGTGCCTCGTCATCCTGATATGTGCTGCTACTAGCGTAAATGTTTGCTCAGCATTCTTCATAAAAGATCAGTATTGACACTTGATGTTACAATTTTTATTTGAGATATCAGTTTCAATTAATTATTAAATCATTATGCTTTGTTCTCAAACTCCTATTGCTTATTATAAACACGCCCTGGACACATAATTTCTTATTTTGTCCAGAAAGGTTCATATGATATGATTTTCGTCTATAATACTGTAATACAATCATACTGTGAAAAAAGTATACTGTGTACACTGTACTGTGTGGTTCTAATGGGATTGGCTTTATAATTATCAGTTAGCTGTGCAGCTGCAGAGCAGTAATGAGTAAATCTGCTGGGCCTGCATCCCTTTAGAGGTGTTCCTAATTGGAATATCTCACCAAAAATGACATTTTTGTTGGAGGGGATGCCTGCAATTTGACTTTTATCTTAGGCAGCCTTCTGACTTCTTGGGAAATTGGTGAGCCAATCACACAAGCAGGAAATGCGTTTTCTGTGGTGTGTTCAGTATAATTCTGTGTACAGAACAACCCCAGATAGCCATATTGCATTGCATTTTCAGAACATTACAGCAGCTGCAGCTCAAAAAAAAGTTAACCCCTTCACTACCAGTGTCATTTTACAGTAGCAGTGCATATGTATAGCACTAATTACTGTAGAAATGTCACTGGTAACCCCAAAAGTGTCAAAAATATCAGTCAAGGGTCCGATCTGTCCGCCCCAATGTCGCAGTCCCGCAAAAAAAAAAAGACAGATCGCCGCCATTACGCGTTAAAAAAAAAAAACAACAAAAATGACAAAAATCTTTCCTTTTGTTAGTAAACGCGATAAATTTTGCGCAAACCAATCAAAATACGCTTTTTGCGATTTTTTTTACCAAACATATGTAGCATAAAACGAATTGGCCGAAAATGTTAAAAAATTTTGATTTTTACATTTTTTTGGGGGAATTTCATATAAAAAAATGTGAAAATATTGTTATTTTTGCAAAATTGACACTCTTTTTTTGTTTATAGCACATGATCAAAAAATTGCACAGGTGATCAAATACCACCAAAAGAAAGCTCTGTTTGTGGGAAAAAAGGACGTCAAATTCGTTTAGGTACAGCGTCGCACGACGGCACAATTGTCCGTTAAAGTCACGCAGTGCCGAATCGCAAAATACCCCCTGGTCAGGAATGGGGTAAAATCTTCCGGGGCTTAAGTGGTTAAGGTAACCTGTGTGCAGGGAATCTTATAGAAAAAAAGTTTGATTTTCATTTTGCTGTTACCTGTACATGTCTGTTAGACTCCTGCATATGGAATAATAGTTAAAGCATATTTTTGAGTAAATGGACAATATGGCATATGTGTGCTGTCTATACAATGAGGGTTCAGGTTTTAGTCAACCATACCCTTTAACCCCTCCCACTCTCAGCAAAATTTGGCCACACCCAGAATTCTGCACTTTATTACTGCAGATCATTTTTTGTAGGTTGAAACTATTGAAAAAATGATTGGACTGAGGTGCAAGATATGCTAGGTGTGCCACTAGGACTTGGCATCCAAACTTATGTTCAGTTAAGCGCTTGCAGTGACTACTGTGAACTTTTGCACTATATAAATTTAGGAAAATATACATAATATAAAGTAAATAGAGCCAAAGGAAGGCTTCTTCAGGTTTTGCCAATTAACTGCAGTGAACCCACAAATAAATCTTGAAATAAGTTCCACTTATAAACTAACTAAATAAAATAAATATGCCAATCCTTTTCTATTTTATATAGTATTGATAAGGATTGTTACAGTTTGTTATTATTTTTAAATTTCATCCAGAGAGTTTGAAGGATCTCTTCCAAGTTCTTAAATGTTGTAATATATACAGTATGTGAATATGGTTATGTTATCAGGAACTGAATGTTTTTGATTCATCTAAGAGAGAACTCAATTAAACCCTCTGTATGTATTACTGTATTACAGTCAGACTAAATGAATGCTGCTATTTTAATGTTTTTTTTTTTTTAATTTCTGAATTCTGCAGCAAGGGATAAATTATCCAGTGTCGGTAGCACCTTGGAAAGTCAGACCTCTGCTCACACACACAAGCAGTGGCCTGTATCTCTGGTGGTCCAACACAACCCCTGCTCACTGCTTCAATCAACATCATTGCTCAAGGAGCTGCTAACTAAAAAAAATAAAAAAGCAATATATTCACACTATAGCGAGTGCGCCGAACGCATGTAATTCGGAGCGCACTGCTCCTTCATTACATGCGATCGGAGGTGCGGATGCGAATTCAGCCATACACTTTGTATGGCTGAATTCGCACTGTATCCGCACCAATGACCCTTTTTTCCAGCCGCATCAGGATCGGATCGCACAGTGGTTCACACTTGTGCGATCCGATCCTGTGCGAACTGTCAGATCGCACTGCGATATGCGATCAAACTGGGGGTGTCGTTAACATTTCATTGACACCCCCTGCGTATCGCATATGGCAGTGTGAACTGCCAGATGTGCGTTTGCGATGCGGGAACAGGCTGCGAATTCGCAGCCTTCCCACATCGCACAAGTGTGACCCGGCACTGACTACATTTGTAATTATACTTAAAGCCCAAACACAAGCACCATCATATTCCTAGTTTTCGAGGTATAAGTAAATGTTTTCAAAAGACTGTAAAACTTTAGCTCTCACTCTGTTAAGATGTGTAGCAGGTTTTCCAGGCCTGTTACCTGATGTGGGTCTGCCATCGGTACCGGTTACATCAGCAGCCCATGTGGGCTGAGGCCCAGGGTGTGAGCACTGAGACATAGACAACTCCGGCATCTTTGTTTTGTAGTTTTATTGTAGAAAAGGGGATGGGAGAAGGGGATAAGCGGGATACTCCTTGTAGGCTTCAACTGTATACACTTGGGACTTTCTCCAGAAAATGTCTGTCAACGCTGCCGACGCTAGCCAGCGCTCACTGACGCTTAGTAACATACTGTAACTTGAAAGAAGTGCTAGATCCCCAACTTTAAGTCCAGAAGATCCAGGACTGCAGACTAGAGAGCTTCTGACACTGTTTGACTTGCAGAGTCCTTAACTTTACTCCCTAGCCTTGCACTGGCTTGTAGTAAACTGCTAAAGGTTCCTGTATGAATACAATTCTCAACCAACACTCTGTACAATTCAGGGCCCTACCGCAGGTGCCCCCTTTACACTTGTTACTCTTCAGGGTCCACTGACTATGTACCCCCTCTGTAACTTCAGGGTCCTCAACCCAGGCACCCCCTTTACCGCTAGCTGGCACTGTATCCCAGAACCTTCTCCAGAGTGGTCTCCTCTAACACTTCAGGCAGACCCCCAGGGGCGATCCTCAGTACTCACGACCTGTGTAGGCTTTCCTGGAAATGAACCCCTCTCACTCTCCGCTGGTTCTCGCCACACCGGATCCTCCTCAGCTCATTCAGCACTCTCTGTATTCTCAGGCGACACCCCGAGACATCCACCTTCTCAGACAGGAGGGGAGACAGCCGTTCTCTCCCTCCTGGGACACTGCTCCCGCCAAAGACACCTGCGTCACATGCTCCCCCAAACTTATACCCACTCCCAGAATTCCTTGCAGCCTTCTGGGGTAGCTACAAGCCTGGATGTGTCCCCTGATTGGGCTTCCTCCACTGCCCTATGAGAAGCCTCTCACAGGAGCCAGTGGGGAGACTTCCCCATCAGCTCAACACATCTGGAACTCATGACACCTTACTACAGAAATCATGGCCTTGCTGTTAGGCAGACAAGGCCCACTATACATTTACCTAGCACCTACCTGTAGGGTGCTACAAATGATATTGTTAGCAATACTGCTCTCCTTGAGCGGGGGAACTCCAAATCACTAGAAACAGAAAGAAAGGAGGGCGCAAACGCCTAGTGCATTACCGTGGACACCTTAGAAATTGTATTTACAAAACGCCAAAAGCATACTCACAAACATAAAAGGATAAAACGCATATCATATACAACTCCAGTAACAAGGATGACACATCTCTGCGGTTGGACAGCTGACGCGTTTCGGGAGGCATGCTCCCTTCCTCAGTTATAAGTAAAGGTTTACCTATTGCAATGTGGTAAGTCAATCTTAAAAAAAAAAACGCTTAAAATAACTCCTAATTAGTTTCATTGGTACAGTACCTGCTGTGCATGAGCATTAAATATATGATAGACACCATCACTGGTATTGTGTCAGCAACCCCGTCTACTGTTGGCAACCCACAAAATGCACAGCCACAATTTCATCACAGGCTGCATTTTGTGAATGGCCAAATGTAGATGGGGTAGAGACATGTTGCCAGCACTGTATATTATTCATGCAGTGCTAATGTCTGCAGGGGGCTTGACGCATGATGGAAACATTACTATCTGACAAAACTGAAGATAATCTTTTTAAGCTTTATGAAGAAATCATATATTAACTTTCTATACAGCAGAGGTCAAAAATGTTGCTGCCCAGATTTGAGCTTTAAGTACCACCAAAATATTACCAAGGGAAATGTGATGGGGGATTTCATGCAAAATCAGAACCATGAAAAACTCACTGACTGAAAAAAGGATGACATTTCAGTTTTAATTACAACTTTTAAATACTGAATCATAATGAAAAGGCAACTCTACAATTAAGCCCCTACTGGGCGAAACATGTTAGAGGGGGTCCTCCCATGGGTGACTAAGCTGAAGTCATTTTTTAGAGAAGTTCACTATATGCTGAGGCAGTATGTAGAAGGGTGCCATTTTGTTTAATTCCCTGATTTATCTGACAAGCCAGTATTCAACCTGACCAGTACCTGTAAACATAGTTGCCAGCCAGCTGGAATAACAGATTAGGGCATTTGAGCGCTACAATTTGTTTTGTTTTATGGTCTACTAATGCAACTGACTGTCTCTTGTGATAATTGAGTTGTTATGGTATGAGTTATAAACTGAACAATAATGAACATGCTCTTACCCAAGTCAAAGAGAAAAGTCTCAACCTGCATTGGCTCTCTAGATATTTTACCTGCCATGAATGTTAGTTACAGGGACTAGTTAGGACAAACAGGTGTACTTTGTAAGGTTACTAACAAAAAAAAGCACCTCTATCAATACAATGTAGAATTCTTGAGGTAATAAAAGGGATCTAAACCTCTTCTATTAGATGTGCAGGCCAATATAACAATGTATCTTTGAGGTGGTTTTCGTGAGCAAAGTTGGCATTCGGTATTTAAACTATCTAGGGTGGAATGGAGAAGGCACCAACAACAGAGGAATGCTATCTAATTTATCCATCTACAGTACCTCACAAAAGTGAGTACACCCCTCACATTTTTGTAAATATTTTATTATATATTTTCATGTGACAACACTGAAGAAATGACACTTTGCTACAATTTAAAGTAGTGAGTGTACAGCTTGTATAACAGTGTAAATTTCCTGTCCCCTCAAAATAACGCAACACACAGCCATTAATTTCTAAGCCTCTGACAACAAAAGTGAGTACATCGATAAGTGATTGTGTGGCCATCATTTTTTTCCAGCACTGCCTTAGCTCTCTTGGGCATGGAGTTCACCAGACCTTCACAGACTGCCGCTGGAGTCCTCTCCCACTCCTCTGTGGCAAATACAGCCACTGTATATTGTCCTTCGTGTAGGCATTATGTTTATTGCATGTGTATACCTTTAAGAACCAAGTGTTTGTAATGTAATGCTACAGCCCTTCTTCCCCCCATCCCCCCCCCTCTCTCTCCTGTTTCTGTGTCTAATTGTGTGGATTCATGACACATAGACAATGGTCTGGACTGGAGACATCTCTCCGCAGGGGGTGTGTATTGAGAGACTGCCTGTTTCAAGGTACAAATATTCAGTCCCCCATGTGGCCCGCTGCTGTACAGCCCCTGGAATGTCTGTGGGGAAGCCCCTTGCATGGGGAATCCCATAAATACTAAAAGCCTGTGAATAAAAGTGTTGTTGACTCCCAGCCTAGGTGTCGTCTAGTCCTTGGGAGGGAAGGATGGTATAACGCTACCTGGATTGTTGCATGCTGTACCTGCCTATTTGGAATATTACCTGTTTTCCTGTCTACCAGCGGAGACCCTGTAGATTGAAAGAGGAAGTAAACCCTCCTCAGGAAGTTGTTATCATAGGTAAGCCTATGATAAGGCTTACCTATAGGTACTGTAAATATCTCCTAAACATGTACGGTTTAGGACATATTTACCTTTAATGCAGCCAGTGACGTCACTGGCGCATGCGCTCTGAAGGAACGGCTGATCGTGCCGTTCCTTCAGAGCCCCGTGCCGTGACCGTCGGCTCCCGCGTGCGTGCGCGGGAGTGACGTCACCGTGGCTCCGGCCAATCAGATGGCCGGATGCCGCGATCCCGGAAGAAGGGCGACTTAACATGTCGCTCGTCATACAGGTAAGAGAGCGGCGCGGCGGGGGCTCGTTCTAAGGTAAGTATTTCAAATGAGCTAGTATGCGATGCATACTAGCTCATTATGTCTTTCTCTTGCAGGTTGTAAAAAAAAAAGTTTACAACCTCTTGAACTACTTCTCCGCTACATCCTCCATGATGACATCACGGAGTTGGTGGATGTTAGAGACCTTGCGCTCCTCCACCTTCTGTTTGAGGATGCCCCACAGATGCTCAATAGAGTTTAGGTCTGGAGACCTGCTTGGCCAGTCCATACTTTACGCTCAGCTTCTTTAGCAAGGCAGTGGTCATCTTGAGGTGTGTTTGGGGTGTCATGTTGTCATATTAGAATACTGCCCTGCAGCCCAGTTACCTGAAGGGAGGGGATCGTGCTCTTCTTCAGTATGTCACAGTATATGTTGGCATTTATGGTTTCCTCAATTAACTGTAGCCCCCCAGTCTCGGCAGCACTCATGCAGCCCCAGACCATGTCACTTCCACCATCATGCTTGACTGTAGGCAAGACACACTTGTCTTGGGGTTTATCCCGGGCAGACAAGGGCGAGACAATGGAATCAAAACTATACTCCTAATTAACCAAATGCTTAAAAATAGACCATCAAGTATAATAATGTCATTAGATGCTGAAAAAGCATTCGACAGAGTTAATTGGGAGTTTATGTTCGAAACCCTAGAGGAGCTCGGGATAGGCCCCACAATGATGGCCAGGATTAAATCATTATATAATCATCCATCCGCAAGAGTAAAAATCAATGGGGGAATATCAGAACCTTTCGAGATGTTTAATGGAACTAGACAAGGGTGCCCACTATCCCCAATGTTATTTGTCCTCTCATTGGAACCATTATTAGCAACGATAAGGGGAAGTATTGACATCAGGGGCATAAGGATAGGAGAAGAGGAGTATAAGATCTCTGCCTTCGCGGATGACATTCTGCTGTATATAACTAACCCTACGATTACACTACCAAATATAATAAAAATTATGAAATATTATGGCGAACTCTCAAACCTAAAAATCAATCAAAAAAAGTCAGAGATACTGAGTGTAAATGTCAACAGGAAAGAAGAAGAGAGGTTAAAAAATGAATTCCACTTCAAATGGAGAAAAGATGAAATAAAATACCTTGGGATTAAATTAACAGCAGCCCCAGAGAAATTATATAAAGTAAACTTTCTTCAAATATTAAATGATACGAGAGCAGAATTAAATAGACTATCCCCGAGGATTCCATCGCTAAAAGCAAGAATAAATACAATAAAGATGATAATCCTACCTAAAATACTATACATATTCCAAATGATCCCCATATCAATCCCACAAGTATTTTTTAGAACACTAAAAACTTTGATAACTCAGTTTATTTGGAAGCATAAAAAACCAAGAATTAGGTACACAATACTAAGGAAGGAAAAGGGTCACGGAGGACTGGCACTACCTGATTTTAAAAAATATTATTTAGCATCAATACTTACACGGGTGATAGACTGGAGTAAACAACACGGTGAAAAAGACTGGGTAATAATAGAAAACACACTTAGTAAAACACATCTAGCAAAAATCATCTGGATACCACCAAAGTTCAGAGAACTAAATCGAGATACAGACACAATCACACGGCACGCTTTAAAAATTTGGGACACGATACATGTAAAGGAAAATTGGAATTACAACTCACCATTAATACCTCTGGTAAACACTAAATTTTTCGCACCGGGAGAAGGAAAGGAATTGGGAAATTGGGTAGAAGATAGTGGAGCCCGGTTAGGGGACGTAATAGACCAAGGGAGACTTATAACCCTTGAAGAAATGAAACAAAAAAAAGGGGACTGGAAAATAAATGAATGGAGATATATACAGTTGAGGCATTTTGTTGCCACGCTACCCCAACCTTTAATAGATCTGAAAGATTTGAGACCTTTCGAACAGCTTTGTCTCTAAGATAGAGTGGCAAATAATGTCTCAAGTGTCTATAAAATTCTGTTAAGAATAACAAAGGAGATAGGCCCCTTATTAAAAGAGAAGTGGGAAAGAGATTTTGGCCCCTGTAGCGATGATAATCTTTGGGAAAAAAGCCTACAGCTCGTACATAGATCTGCGATTGATTCTAACACTGAAGAAATGAATTATAAGCTGCTTACTAGGTGGTACATCACTCCTGATAAATTGAGTAGATTCCAGAGGGAGAGTTCTAAGGATTGTTGGAGAGGATGTCAGATGATTGGGACAGTGTCACATATTTGGTGGGACTGCCCAAAAATTAAAATATTCTGGAAAGAAGTTTTAGCTTTGATAAAAAAAATTACAAAAGAACATATTCCGGAGGACCCGTGGAAATGTTTGTTTCATGGAACCCATATGTCAGTGAAACATTATAGGGAAACTCTAATACCTCATTTATTAAATGCAGCCAAAAGCCTAATTCCCTTAAAATGGCAAAAAGAAGAGCCCCCATCAAGTAAAGAATGGGTGATCAGAGTTGAAAAAACAAGAAAACTAGAGTCTCTGAGGAATTGGGGTGAGGAGGATCAAAAGACCGTAATAGAAATTTGGGATGAGTGGCAGGATTTTAAAGAGACAGAAGAATATAAAGAAATACTAGGAGAAGGATAGATAGAAGATCAATGGGATGTAAGGAAAAGGAATAAGGGGGAGGAAGGGTTAGGGGTTTATGGGTAAAATGTTTCAATGTTACATTGTATGAATATTCCTCCAGTGATTGGAGGGTTGAAACGTCTTTATAATGCCCTTTTAAATTGTAAAATGTGAAAAATTTAATAAAGAAATAAAAAAAAAAAAAAAGACACACTTGTCTTTGTACTCCTGACCTGGTTGCTGCCACACACGCTTGACACCCTCTGAATCAAATAAATGTATCTTGGTCTCATCAGACCAAAGGACATGATTCCAGTAATCCATATCCTTAGTCTGCTTGTTTTCAACAAACTGTTTGCGGGCTTACTTGTGCATCATCTTTAGAAGAGGCTTCCTTCTGGAACGACAGCCATGCAGACCAATTTGATGCAGTGTGCGGCGTATGGTCTGAGCACTGACAGGCTGACCCCCCACCCCTTCAACCTCTGCAGCAATGCTGGCAGCACTCATACATCTATTTCCCAAAGGCAACATCTGGATATGACGCTGAGCATGTGCACTCAACTTCTTTGGTCGACCATGGCGAGGCCTGTTCTGAGTGGAACCTGTCCTGTTAAACTGCTGTATGGTCTTGGCCGCCGTGCTGCAGCTAAGTTTCAGAGCCTTGGCAATCTTCTCATAGCCTATGCCATCTTTATGTAGTATCAAATGAGGTGTGAAAAAGGACTCTGGGAAACCCAGTCCATACACACTAGCAGCGCTAACTTGGATAATACAAATATTATCAATGTAAAAAGTGTAAAAAACACCTAAAAAACATAAAAGAGACTATATCTTATGATAACACCTCCAGTCTAGTTGTGCACAAGAATATATGAATTAAAATTGATAATTATAAACAGTTCATAAAAGTTCATAATAATTCATGAGATCTTGAGATGAATCAATCTCTATCCCACGGTGTTGAAATGACTAATTCTGGGCCACCATCACCACACCTCCACAAAGTGTCCCCCTAGGTAGTGAACACTCACCAGAACCTGGACTAATATAAGCCTTGTAATGCATGATGAAATATCCGTTCCGGGGTTAGGGATAGTCTGTGTGTCTATGGATCAAATCCACCAAGATTTCCAAAAGCAGATCTCTTATACGCTCCCTCTAAAGCTGCGGGGACACGATCTCAGACCTCCGTTGTAGTAGCAGATGGTTGCGTGCTCGCACCCTTACATGTTTCGTCACACCGGACTTCTACGGAGGGCGCGAGCACGCACCAACCCGCTCTCCTGATGTACCGACCACGGACGGGAGGAGCCGGAACTGCCGGACCAATCAGCGACTAGCGCCGATGCCCGGAATCACCGGACCTATCAGCAGCCAGCGCCGATGGCACATGACAGTGGACTCCACGGACCAATCAATGACTGATGTCTAAGCCTGGATCCGCCCGCTCCCCTCCGACCCGGAAGGTAAATAACGTGACCACTTCCTATGGGCTTTCCCATTATGCATTGTACGTCATCCTATTCACTGGAGCCAAACCCCTCCGCCGGAAGTAACCAGTCAGGAAACCATGACGACCGGGATAACCAGCCCAGATCACCCTGGAATCATCCGTACAGAGCAAACATCAGCCAGAAATAGAAGGATACGATACCAACTTTCTAAAGTGCTTATGTCACATAAAAACAACTGAACCATCTGCTAATGATCAGTCACTTCTTAAAATTATATATAAAATACATAAAATCATTTAAAATACCATACATAAAATGGTAATTCAGTTTAAAATATTTCAAGGAAAAGATAGATAGATATTGTGCAAAGTACTATAAAAAAGGCATAAATAATGCCTCTAAACGCCAAAAGGGCACTAAAATATCAATATTCACTGAAAGATAAAAAGGTGCAAAGACAGTTATCAGACACAAACAGGGGGCAAACACAGAGCATCCTAAGGTATATCAAAAAACAACAAATGACCTAGACATCCGCCGTCTAATAATTACTGATGAAGCAGTTTATGTCAAGGTCAATGTTTAACCCATTCGGATGCAAAGCGTTAGTAAGGAAGATCCAGTAAGTCTCCCTCTTGGATAGCTCCCGTACTCTATTCGAGCCTCTCCATACCGGATCTACCCTTTCAATACCCCAAAACTTTAAATTTGATGGATCTTTATTGTGATGTCTTCTAAAGTGTAATGACACACTGTGATATTTAAACCCCTTTCTTATGTTTGCTAAATGTTCCGCTATTCTCACGCCCAATTTTCTTTTAGTGCAACCGATATAGATCAGGCCACAAGGGCATTCCAGACCATAGACTACATGTGTTGAATGACATGTAATAAGATCTTTGATTTCAAAGTCTAGATTATTGGCGGAGGAATGGAAAGTGGTAAGATTACGCAAGTGCGTCCGCACTTGTCTGCATGCCCTGCAATGACGGCATGCAAAAAACCCACTTCTATCCTCCCAAAACATTTTGGGTTTCAAAGGGGGATCCAAAACTTTTTGCACCAACTGATCTCCAAAGGTAGGACCCCTCCTGTATATAAAGGAGGGAGATGATGGCAATACTTTTCCCAGGATCCTGTCCATACGCAGCACGTTTTTTCACCACATCTTCAATTTCCTTGTGCTGCGTATTGTACTGTGTGATGAAGCTCCACTCCTGACTGGCATTGGAGCTCCTAGCACTCGGTACCAGACAGTAATCTTGGGAAAGTTCCGCTACCTCTGCAATATCCTTATCCAAAATGGCAGGGTTATATCCCTTGTCCACGAATCTCTGCTTGATAATTGCAGCCTGAGAGAGGAAGTCCCTGTCCAAGGAACAGTTCCTCCTTACTCTCAGTAGTTGGCCCTTAGGGATATTTCTCAGTCACCGACTGTGATGGCCACTATGAATAGGCAGATAACCATTGCTGTCTGTAGGTTTGAAATAAACCTTAGTATCGAGTCTGTTATCATTCAACATCACTTCAACATCAAGGTAATGAATGGAAGAGCAACTCCAATTGAACTCCAAACGAATGTTGTTGTTATTGGAGTTCAACCCTTCGGAGAATGTTTGCAGAGAGCTTTCAGGCCCAGACCATATAAAAAATAGGTCATCAATATACCTACGGAACATGATAAGTTCCGTCCTTTGGGACCCGTAGATAAAATGGCCCTCCTATTCCCCCATAAACAGGTTCGCAAGACTCGGCGCGAATTTAGCGCCCATCGCCACCCCCCTTTTTTGGTTATAGAAAATTCCATTGTACCAAAAATAGTTGTGCGATAGGCAAAACTCAAGCGCATGTTGCAAGAACCTCTTTTGGGGGTCAGGGATATCGGGTCTTTGACTGAAAGCCCAATTCAGAGCTAGAAGTGCATCCTCATGTTGTATTATTGTATAGAGGGATGCTACATCCGCAGTCACTAAAAATATTTCGGACCCGGTCGGTAACGTCAGCCCTTTAAGCGATACAAGGAAATCTTTCGTATCCTTCAGATATGACCTCAACTTACTTACACTAGTCTGTAAAAAGAAGTCCAAATACTCCCCCAGCCTTGATGACACAGAATTAATGCCATTCACAATTGGCCTGGCTGGGGGATTAGTTTGGTCCTTATGGACTTTAGGTAGGGTATATATGGTTGGCACCCTACTAAAACTAGGCATGAGGTATCTTTTCTCTTTCTTAGAGAGGATGTTTCTATCGAACCCATAACTGACTAGGAGATTTAACTCCTGTCTATATTGGGAGGTAGGATCACCTCTCAATACTTCATACGTCTGAGTATCCGACAAGAGTTCTATTAATTGTTTGTGGTAGAATTCCTTCGTAAGAATTACCACCCCTCCACCCTTGTCGGCAGGTCTGATGACAACATCCTTTCGTTTCTCTAACGACTCCAATCCTTCTTGTATGTACCGTGGGTTCACTGATTTTTTTGGTTTGATTTGGTTAATAATAAACCTAATAAACAAATTCTTAAACACCTCCACATACTGGTTAGAAGCCTGTGGAGGATTGAACAGTGACTTATTTTTTAGCCCACTATCAATCGAAGTGCTTTGTAAGTTTGTGTTAGTAGATACCGTATTCACAGTCCGATTACTATTCAAAAAATGCCTCTTGAGATTAATTTTTCTTATATACTTATGTACATCAACATATACATTGAAATTATTCACTGGTTTATGCTTAGCACATTTTAGACCAGCATTTAGAATGTTAATCTCTTTGTTGTTAAGAGGAATTTAGGCTAAGTTGTAGATGCCCTTCAGTCTATTACCCTCCTTCTTTTTCTGTTGTTGTCTTCTGCCTGCTCGGCAGCCTCTGGTGCGCCCTCGAACTGGGGATCCTCCCTCATCTGAGGAACGGGCCTCCAATGGTCTGAATGTGGGCCCCTGTCGTTCTGTGAAGGGCCCCAATTCGTCGGGCGTCCCCTCCATGGTCTGCCACCTCTCCGCCCTCCCCTTCCTCTGCCGCCCCTCCATAAAAAAGGACGTGGAGGTGGGGGGGGGGGGGGGGGTGCTGGAGACCAAGAATTTTCTTGGTATGCTAAACTCTCATAACTATTATATATTGGAACAGATTCTGGATACTGCTCACCCGATCTATTCCCTTGTTTAACATGCCCTCCTCTATTGTTATTTGGTATTTGTTGCCATTGGGCTGACCAATTAATACATTAATCTTTATGTAGAGCAACATTTATTTTTTTTAAATCAATCAGAGAGTTCTTTGCCATGAGGAGCCATGTTGAACTTCCAGTGACCAGTATAAGAGAGTGAGAGTAATAACACCAAATTTAACACACCTGCTTCCCATTCACACCTGAGACCTTGTAACACTAAAGAGTAACATGTCACCAGGGAGGGAAAATGGCTAATTGGGCCCAATATGGACATTTTCACTTAGGGGTATACTCACTTTTGTTGCCAGCGATTTAGACATTAATGGCTGTGTGTTGAGTTATTTTGAGGGGACAGGAAATTTACACTGTTATACAAGCTGTACATTCACTACTTTACATTGTAGCAAAGTGTCATTTCTTCAGTGTTGTCACATGAAAAGATATAATAAAATATTTACAAAAATGTGAGGGATGTACTCATTTTTATGAGATACTGCATGTATCCATGTATGTACTGTATGTATGTATGTATGAATCTATCTATCTATCTATCTATCTATCTATCTATCTATCTATCTATCTATCTATCTATCTATCTATCTATCTATCTATCTATCTATCTATCTATCTATCTATCTATCTCAGTGTTTTTCAACCTCTTTGCACAATTGTGCACAATCTTGGAACACAACTGAGGGCTCGTTCACACACAGAGGTGCGTTCGAGCGTGAGGTTTTTTTTGCGTGTTCCTGTGTGTTGCGTTTTTAATTATGCTAGTTAAACATGTAAAAAAATGTGCTGCCATGATTTTTAAATTGAGCCCCACCAAACTGCATAGTACTGAGATACCATACGTTTTAGTGGGCGAAAACATGCATGCAATTGGTGGATGTGTGGGGATGCCTTTAAGAATTAATGGCACCTGCCTACAACTGCAAAAGGCAATGCATTTTTGGTTGGTGCAGAAAAATGTGCGTTGCCGCAGTGCACCTAGTATGAAAAAGCCCTAAAATTTAGTTTTCAAGGCAGAGTTTAGTGGTCAGTAGGTTGTAAACCCCTCACCCCCCCCCCCCCCCCCAATTCCCTTCCCTCCCTCCATCAGAAATGAACACAGGAAACCTTTAATCATTGGACTGTATCGGGTCTTTCTGTAATTTTGCCTGGGGACTCTTTATGGCACCCCGGTTGAAAAACTCTTAGGCCTCGTTCACACTGGGGCGATCCAACTTGCCGGGGCGACCTCATAGATCGCGGCGCGCTGCTCACACCGCGACCTCGGAGCGGCCTGCACGGACTTCATAACATTGAAGTCTATGCAGGTCGCTCCGGGTCGCCCCAAAGAAGCTCCGGACCCTTTTTCTAAGTCGGAGCGACTTGTGTCGCTCCTATTAGAACGGGTCCATAGCTTCTCTATGGCGAGCGACCTACGGCAACCTGTCAGGCGACCAGGTCGCCTGACAGGTCGCCCCAGTGTGAACGGGGACTGAATCTGTCTGTCTATCCATCTATCTAATCTATTTGTCTACCGCAGGCCAATTCTGACACTTCTCACATACATGTAAAAATCAGCATTTGTTTTTTTACTAGATAATTAATTAGAACCCCCAAACATTTATATAAGCAAAGGGCCTGAAGAAAAAAAGTTGTTGACATTTTTTATATCGTATATCTGGAAAATAGTTTTTCTAACACAATTTTTTAGAAAAAAATAAAGGTTAATGAATTATAGTGCACACAAACACAATATAATACCCTATTTTTTGATACGATAAAAAGATAATATTACGAAGAGTAAATAGATATCTAACGTCACACTTTAAAACTGGGTACGCCCTTGGAATGGCAACAAACTATGGTACTTAAAAATCTCCATAGATGACACTTTAAAAGCATTTAGCGGTTACCAGTTTAAGGGTAAAAACGGGGGTCTGGTGCTAGAATTATTGAACTCATTCTGACATTTGCGGAAATACCTCATATGTGTGCTGCGACTGCAGTGTACATATGTATGTGGGAACAACATGCACGTTCGCCTTTGCGCTTGAGGATGGGGGGAAAGGACACTTTTTTGTATTATACCACATGTAAATCTGATCCAGTGGCTGTATAGTTGCTCTGATCACTTTTACATTATAAATCATCCCCAGCTCTAAAAAAAAGATACCAGGATCATGACTGCAGCTGCAGCCATGACTCTGGTAGAACCATTGAAACCTGAGGATGTATGGGTACATCCATTTGGAGGAAGTGGTTAAATGAATGTGCTATCCTATATACTGTGTATTAATTTGGGTGAGCAGGGTGCTGAGTTGCACACTCACTGCCAAGAAACACTGCGTAGGGTAGCCGCAATATATTTTGAAATGCAATAATTTCCTATTTTTGTAGTAAACAGTTATGTACATAAACAAAAGGGAAATTGCAGCTTTTGGAAGTAATATTGCTTTGCCTAATAGTACTTTCTTATTCCTCAATATGTGTAATATTACAGTCTTTCATAACTTGCAGTTCCTTGTTCTTAAATTGTCCTGTTTGTCAGAGTGTAAGATTACTCTGCTACAGATTAGGTCTGGCTCAATACTAAATGATTAATAACATACACTTTAGGCTTAAAGCTGACCTACATGCAAACAGTTAAATACACAGATGAAATATATATATATATATATGGAAACTGTTTTGACTGCCAAAAAATTTATATATTTGTCCATCCAGTCCAGCGATTTATACAGTCCTGCCTGATAGCACAGCGGGGCTTGTAACCTGACTTTTCTATATTGCAGTTAAGCATTAAAGCTTGATCACTTCCATGCCCAGAGCCTGTGACTGGACAGTTACAGAGTGACAGCAGTCTTATAAGGTAATTGATCTGCTCTTGCTTCTCCTGTAGGCATTCTTTAGCAGTATCCTCATAGAGCACACAGGATTGGCACCTACTCCAGCACCTCCTTTTCCCAGCCTGATCTCTTCCATTTGTTGAATAGAGGAGCCTAATACCAAGTAGAATTTAAGCTTTTAAAATAGATCAAATATTTTTTTCAGAATACATACCTGCATTAATTAGTCCTTTTTATATCTGCCTGGAGTTCAACTTTAAAAAGCATACATTACTATGACTTTATAAAAAAGGCCAACCTTTTGGCTTAATATAAAGTAAGTTAAGCCCAATTACTTATACAAAAAATATGAACTCACGTTCATATGAAAGATACAAAATAACACTGTAAGGTATGCTTTATTGATTGAATGTGGTTTAGTTTGGGGTGGCAGCGTTGTTGGGAGTTTCCCAAATTTGACTGCAAAAGTGAAAGAACACTAAAATAGAATATATGAGATGTGTAAAAATATGTGTAAATGATTTGAAAGTTAAATAGGGAAAAGTGCAATGAAAAACATTATACTATATGGTACAGTATCATATACTACAACTATACTTTAAAATATACATTATAGCAGCCTTTCTCAACCTTTTCAACTCAGAGAAACCCTTCAAATAATTTTCAGGTCTCAGGGAACCCCTGCTTAAAATGACTATATTTACAACTCATGATACATTAGTGTGATGGTCAATGGGATAAATGCTCCTTACACTTGTAGACATTGGGGAGAATTGCCTTCTTTCAGATAGCTAAAAAGATCAATGATGTCAGGAGAACCTATCTGAGAGGCCGAAATTGCTCATTGCTCAAGGAACCCCTGGCAACCTCTGGAGGAACCCTAGGGTTCCACAGAGCCCTGTTTGAGAATCACTGTATTATAGTATGGGCATGAATAGACTAAGGGTTGTCATTCATATATGATCTGGGCTCTGCAACTGATGCACCCAACAACTGAGGACAGAATAATTTATGTAGCTCCTCCCTAGGGTGTTTATTACAGCACGTCTGACTATTGGAAGCTTACGTTATATCACCCTAGTATTTCCAAGTTGTGAGTAATTCCCTATAGAAGTACACTGATCATTCCCTTTTGCATTAGGAACAGAGAACCAGAAGTTCACTATATACTTGCTGCAATCACCTATTGGCAAAACTTGTTAGAAATCTGGGTCCTTGTGAATTAGCAATGCATTTAAAGACTGCCTGATGCCTTACTATTTAATGTTCTCTGTGAGTTATTTGCATGTCTATGGCTAAGATGACTGACTTGCATATGTCTCCATTTATAGACAATGACAGGAGCTTGTTTAGCATAGTATTAGGAATTACTGACCCATGATAAAAGAAGAATTTCCAGTGTATACAGGCTTTAAATTTCTCAGAAATGTTCTCATTTTGTATTTCATCAGGGATGAGAACTAGAATTAACCCTGAATAAGTAAGGCTGTATATATAGCAATACGCTTTTCACTAAGTTAAAGAAAAGCACAAGGGCATTAAAAATATCAATCATACAGCCATGCCATTATTTCGTCAGGTGCTCTATCTCTTTTAATCTGACCATAGGAGGAGATAACCTGGAAGCTGCTAATAGAAGGAAAGCAACGGAAGAGGGTGCAAAGCAGGGGCCAATATTGGACACTAGGAGGGAAACAGGAGGAGGAAGACTGTTAGCTAAAAATGGACCATAAGGGAATAATGAGGCAGATTGCAAGATGATTATGGGGCCAACAGAGGAGTGACAGCTGACAAACAGGAGCTGATGCAGGAAGGAAATAGGAGGCAGACCAGAAGCAGAATTGTGTGGAAAGGTTGGGGGGGGGGGGGGGTTTGTTAGTTAGGTGGAGGGCATAGAGGCAGTTTGGGAGGTTATGTTGCTGAATGGTTAAGGGAAGAGAAGAGAAGACAGGAGCAAAGGCTGGTAGAGATGAGGCAGATCTAGAGGTGATGGTAGACAAAGAATAGAAGAGGCAGAGAAGAGGCTGATCAGGGCTGGAAGGGATGGGGATTAGTAGGCAGTGATGGGAATTGGTAGGAAGTAATGGGGCTTAGTATTGTGGGGATTCATGCAGATTAATAAAATGTCAGGTGACATTTTAGTATGCTTGGAAGCTTATCTCCACTCTAGCAGCCAGGAGACAATAGGCATAATATAAGGTGAAAACAAACCAAAGATAGGACACCATTGTGAAAAATGAGGGGTGCAAAACAATGGAACTCAAAAGTGGCAAAAAGGCTGTAGCCAGAGAGCTTTGAATACCTTACAAAGACTCCCAGTGCTACTAATCAGGCTGAACAGTATTTGTGCAGTATGCAGGAATGCCTGTGTGTTAGAGGGCAGATATATTTCCCTGTAATTTTAGTTGTGGTCCCTTTAAGGGGTTTGGTTTGAAGACGTTGTTGAGTACTCAGAAGTACTCACTTATGCAGTGTAAGGGGTTTCAGGGCTGCAAAGGAGAGGATTGATTTGGAGTACTCTCTGGATTGCTAAGTTCTAGTGAGGGATCCGGAATTTTGGGGGTTAAAAGATTTTTGGAAAGGAAGAACCTCCAAACCCTGATTTCAGGGACTTTGGTCATGAAGGGGCTAAGCCACATGAAGGGATCAGCACCTGTGTCAGTGAGGCAGAGTGGCAAGGATCACAAGCTGTGAGCAAGTATGAACTCTCTGGCAACTGGGACACTTGTTTCTGAACCCCTGCAGTTTTTGTGGGACCCTAGAGCAAGTGGGAACCTTAAACCCAGTATGGGACTAAGATATGGGAGGTTGAACTTTTGTTGAAGAAAGCTATTTATGTTTGCTTGTTTTAAGAGACCAATAGACTATTTACTTTTACGAGCTGCTTGCTAGTGCACTTGAACTCTCCATATGACGTTGACATACAGCCAATAACAATCAGCCACTTTCAGCTGGACTCCTGTAATGTTAAAGATGCTTTTTAGCTTATCCAAACCTCTTCTTCAGTGATAGGAACATAGTCCACCTTATATATCCACACAAGTAACAAAGACACCTTAATCCAATCATCATTGTGCACATGGGACTTATGTAGATTTATTTTCCAAAGACCCCACTTTGCATCTGTTATATACGTAGAGTTCCCTTTTAAAGATTTGTTTGCCCGGCTGCTTTCTCAAGGGTAAAATAGAGAAGTCCAGTGTTCCAGACACCCAGCCAGCACTAACCTTGTGAACTAAAACTTAGTACTCATGGGCTGAATGTTGGACCAGCTGCCAAACACTGGCCTAATGTTGGCCGGTTTCTATTGAACCGGCCCGTTTTTGGCAGCTGGTCCAACAGTTCAGCCTGCATCTGTCGAAGGCTCATGACTAACAAGGATCAATAACTGAGAGTGCTGACCGGAGTGTTCTGGCGAGGTACGGGCGTGCCAGAACACAATAGCACAGCAGGGGAGATCGCTGTACTCACATCGGATTGTTAGTACAGCGGCTCCGACCAGAGCTGTCAGTTTTAAAAACCTGTCAGTTCAAAAAACTAGTGGTGTGTATGAGGCTTAACGCATTGAGCTGTATTGTCTTAGCCAGCTGTAACTTGGTCTAATCTTATCTCCTAACAATACAAAAGTATTTGTCAGGTATAGAAAAAAATGAGAACTCTTTCTGCAACCGTATTATGCATGTGCTCTCTTGTGTACACATTTCCACTTTGGAATGGACAGTCATCTGAAGAAGGCCTTAAAAATCAAACCGAAACACAACTTCAGAGTCTTTGTTGTGACCTGGGAGGATTGTTTAGGATAAAATTACTTCACAGTTAAAGCTGATAAAGCTGTCACTGATGGCTTGTTTTAAAGCTCCTTTAATGCCCACCCATAGTTCAGGCACAGGCCCACCTAAATAGAGAGACAGAGCACATGCAATGAGCTACTCTGAGCTCCCTCCAATGGCTAATCTACAAATCTTTATATTTAAAGTGTGTTTCTATGTTGCAGATAAATTGGGATATTACCTTTAGTTTACACATGTTCTCATTAAATAGCATAACTTAAAAAAATGCTGTTCACCTCTTACTTGCTCTTTTCTAAAAAAAAATCTGGGAGTTAACGGTTACCATAATTAACCCTGTCTATACCATGCTGGCAGATCTCATTATCAGTTGTAAGCTGAATCAGAACACCATCAGTCCAAATAGAGGGTTAAAGATCTAGAGGCTGTGTTTCTGCATTAATGTTAATGAGGGGAAGCTTAGCATGTCCCTTCTTTGTAAGTTGGGACAGAATAAATTTCCTCTCAAATTGTTCAGAGCAAATTGCAGCCTGCTCCAAACAAATAGAAAGGTGAGAAACATTTCGAAAAATATATATTTTTCGGTATGCTGTGTGAATGGGAACAAAAAAACGAACCTAAAGCAGAGTTTTCTCAAATTTGACTGCAAACGTTCAAATGCACAATTATACAATAACACAAATGTGTAAAAGAATGTGAAAGTCATTTAAAATTACTTTAAGGGGAAAGAACACTGATAAATACTTTACTTTAATATTATAAAAAATACTAAGCATTCTATAAAAAAAACTATGTGTATATATATATATATATATATATATATATATATATATATATATATATATATATTTATATCTATATATATATATAGATATATAGATATATATATCTATATCTATATATAGATAGATATAGATATATAGATAACTATTGTTGAAAAAATACGGAAATATATTAGAGTAGTGTGAAAAACTAACTATACATCCATTTTTTCTATATTTTTATTTATATAGGCAGTGTTGTTAGCGGTTTAAGAAAAATGTTCATGCAAGAATCCAAGAGTGCGTTTCACACATCGATGTACGTCGCTCCTGAATTGGTTGTTTCTTCAAATTGGGATTGGGATAGTTGCTAATCTCCAGAAATGGAAATACCGGTAATAGTTAGTTCACTCTTCCCTATATGGCCAAACTGCATGTGGTTTTTAAACACTTAGCATTTTTACTGTACATAAAAACACGCTGGTGTAATCCTTTTACTCAACCTGTACTGCTAACACTTCCTCACTGTACTGCCTTGCTGTGCAATCCGCTGCAGGGAGATGCCATTCATAGTCCATCTGACATTTATGATCCTGCTTTACAATATACATTAATACGAATGATATTTTAGACTGTGGTGTTTAGTCAGAAATTTTTTTATTTTTTAAGCTTCGCTTGGCTGCCCCACCTTACCAGAAAAATTCAGTGATTTTTTAATTTTATATTACTAAACCATACCATTTATATGGAAAGACATTATCTTAGACAAAAGTTTATCTGCATGTCAGAACGATGAATCACCTCAGACTAGAAACTATTTTCTCGTTATATTCTAAGTGCAGGATTATTTAAAATCCATTATTACCTGTCTTCTACTTTATATTTCTATGTATTTATTTCGACATCCAAAGTATAAAAGACTTTATTATACATATAAAAATATCTTTTAAAGTGGCACACATTAGTAACTTTATTCAGAACCAATAAATTCGTTTTATATGGACAGTACCAGGTTTGCCAGATAAGCAAAATTTGAATTCTGCTTTAGGCTAAGCAGTGCTGTTATTCCCTCTTAGATGGATTGTGCATTGGGGAGATTCTAGAAGGGTTGCTTTTATCATAATGGGTGTGTCAAACAGGCAGGTGCAATCATAGTGATTCTAAACAAATGATTTTCTTAAAATAAGGAACGTGTTATGCTTACCTGCTCTGTGCAATGGTTTGCACAGAGCAGCCCTGACCCTCTTCATTTTGGATCCACCGCTGGCTGTACTGGCTCCTCCCCCTTGCTGAGTTCCTCCAATAGCAAGCCTCTTGTTATGGGGCACTCGAGCAGGATCTCTCCCGAGTCATGCTCCTGTGAATGGACAATGTCCATTGACACACACAGCAGGGCTACCCTGCGCTCTCTCATCATTGGCTCGCTGGCTGTGATTGACAATAGCAGGAGCCAATGGCTCCCGCTACTGTGTGAGCCAATGAGAAGAGAGAGACCTGGGGAAGCTGCTGCTCTCATACGCATGACTGGCTCGAGATAGAGCTCAGGTAAGTATAAGGAAGGGGACGGGGGCTGCTTCCAAAATTTTTTTTTTCCACCATAATGCACAGAATGCATTGAGGGTAAAAAAATAAAAAAAAAACCTTCTGCCTTTAGAACCACAACAAAGTATTTTGTTTGTGTCTGTTTGCTACTTGGTTGTCTAGATATTTGGGTAAATCCAGCAACAGAATAACTCTGAAGAAGGGAGAGTGATTCCCGAAACGTGTCAACGGTCCAATTACAGGGACATGTACCGATGCTGCAGCATAGAAGTGAGTATTAAGGTTTGTTTTTTTCTATACCCAAACTTCTCCCTTAAATGCTTGATTTATCTAGGGTGATTAGAAAAAACACAATATTTACCCTATTTCTTACTCCCCTGGAAGCTGGCTGGAGATGTTCTAGAGGGGAATAGAGTAGTCTCAAGAAACTGGTCATGCAGGGGGGTAGGAAGCCGGTGAGAGCAAGGAATAAGGTAAGTATCACTGCCTATTACTTTCCTCGAGAAAAAACAAGCATTTAACCTATGAGGTGTGAGCAGGGGAGTATCATGAAATCAGTGGGCTTGTGTACAAGATCAAATATGGCCTCTAGGGATCAAGGGAAAAAAAATGCAGCAGCGAACATGGACATGATTTAAATTGGGTTAAATGTTGAGTGTGGCTTAAAGAGGTAAGGTTTAATAGAGTCTGAGTTGACTTACATAGTGCAGATTGTTATAATGTTAAATAGGGAATGTATAGTGTGGAGTACAGTGGTGATTAGTATGTGCAGGAGAGGGGTGCGGATACACTGAAGATATCCTGCAGCTTCAAAGAATGCTTATTGATCCCCTATCAACCTCTCTTAGTCCAGGGAGCCTTGTACCCCATGTTTACCTCTGATGCCTGGGTTCCCCTGAGACAAACGTGGGTGTCAGTCCACTGTCCTTTTCACCAACTCGTGACAAAGGACAGGTCGACCTCACACCATGCTGTCACTGATATGCAACAATGGCACTCTCAGCCTCCCCCCTCTGGACAAAGATTCTCCAGCTCTCAGGACCACAATCTAGGTGTCAGCAGCCTAAGAGATTGTCACTGGGTTAAGTTAACTAACCAATTAACCCTTTAAACTGCCAACGCCTGCTTTTACCAAAAAGCAGGAAAATTTCACAAGATGAGCACTAACAATTATGATTTTAAAATAAATGTCTGCATACAATGTCACCACAGACAGGTATATTCACAGATTTACACTACAGTAGTGCTCTTCAAGAGACAGGGATTCTTTTAGTTTGCATTAGGGCGCTAGAGACAGTTTTTGCACTTTTCAAAATATAGTTCATTAACGAAAAGGTAAAAATGGTGCAAATAAAATATTACAAAAAAAAAAAAAAACGAGATTCAACAAAGAGACAACAAGGCAACAGAGAAATAAAAAAGGGTTGAATGTGAGACTACTTAACAATGTCCTGGTGTGCAGAATCCAATGAATAAGCAAAAATGGTACAGTGGCTCTCTCAAGTCCGGTTAAGTGTTCCTTGGTTTGATGTTAAAACTAGAGTTGTCACAATGTGGTTGCATTCCACTTTTCTTTACATCAAGGGGGGTGTTGAAAAAGACCATCTGACCAATCATCCGGTCTAAGGGGTGGTTGCTGGGATTTCACCATGTTTATAACCAAGTCCCAGATACAGTTTTCTAAAGGTATTAATATTGCTGAATACTGAGGTATACAGTCTGTTAACATGCATATTATTGTCCAGCGTGAAATTTGCTTCAGAATGAATATAAATATGACAAGTTTCATATGTCTACCTTACTTAGGAGGCTAAGGGGTTCCATTGGTTCCCCATATGGTCTAACAGAGGTGTTGGACTTGAACTGTTACAAATGAACTGAGGAAAATAAATGTTTCCTTATTATGACTGTGCTGTTATTATTTCATGAGTTATGAAATATAATGGGGTTATGTAGTCTATCAAGAGACAGATTTGTGTATTCTACAGACTTCAGCTAAGGTGTTTATGACCAAGAATCTGTTTGTTTTCCATATTGCTCATGTCTGTGAAGGTGACGGTTTTATTAGGGTTTCTAGATGGAAGTGTGTATTGTTTAATGGAAAGGACCTATGTGTCTGATCAATGGGCTGATAAGAGGGTCCTAGCATCTGTTAACAGTTTGTGTATTCAATGAACTGAAGGAGAAGGGAGGGGGCAAGATCTCTGTGGCTATGCCTCTTCTTCTGCTAAAATGGCTGAGATAAGCTGAGACATTAACAAAATTAATGTTGCATACAGCTTTTCATGTGTCCTATGCGAACAACCATTACACCCCTGTCCTCTTCAACGCTCCATCCAGACAGCAGGGTGGGTACCAGCCATCCACCTGCTGGCTGGGCTCCCCAATGCTCAAATGAGGGGCACTTCTCATTCGCAATGGAGCAGACCGGTCCTACCTTCTCTCTGGGACCAGCCTCCCCCTGCTAGCGGTGCCATTGTCATTTGGTTGGGTGTGCAGTGGATCCCTCTACACAGGCATCCATGGGTACAGTGTGGGTCAGAGCACAGTGGGCTCCCCAACCTCAGGGCCCCGTGCAGTGCACACATTGCACCCATGGGTGATACAACACTGGGTGTGAGGAAAGGGTGCGCTGCACGGTTACATTTTACAGCAGCTGCGAAATGGCCTTTAAAAAATTACCTGGTAATTCCTCTATGAAGGTCATTGTTGAGACAGAGCTTGTTTCCGGTCTCCCAACTGTTCTCTTGCATTGTCACCCTGTCACACAAGCTCCCAATGGAGACTACAATTGTCTGTGCCGACACATTATGCTCTTGAATAGAGCTACGATTTTTGTAGCAAATTATGGAAGAAATCGGTTGCCAAGTGGATTCAAGTGGATTCTGCTGGCATTGCATAGAGAAAAACAGAGACCCAGTGATGATGTTACTGAATTTAAAACAAGGTATGTAATAGAAATGGAAAGAATGGAAAGATTGTATTTATAAATTATATTAGAATCTTTATGGGGGGAGGAACAATGAGAGGCAAAATATAAGCAGATTAAACTTTAACACTAATAAACTTTATTATTGGAACTACCAATGTTGAAGAAAAAACTTTGGGCAGGTAAAAAATGTTTTTTTGAAGATTATATTTCCATAGGCTTGAATCACTAGCACCTGTAGTTTAAAGCACTCAGTAATTTTTTGGAAAACAGGAAAAATGTTGACTCGTAATAGGTCTACTTTTTATAAACTATATTTTAATATTTGATCTGTAGAATGTAATGTTTTAAACATCTTTAGCGATCTTGCAGTTGTTTAAGTGGGCAATCACACAATCTTTTGTATTATGATGTTATTCATTACAACATAGTGTTAAAATTTGAGCCACGTTTCCTGTGAATCTAACCACTTCTGCAAATCATCAATTACATCAATTCTCTTCTTGGTGTCATTGAGGCAAAAGGAGAAAGGGGACATCTGTGGTTTTTCTTTTTCTAAAGAAAACAAAACAAATGAAACTCTGGATACAATAAATTTAATGTAGGGTCCAATTTTGAAACCTCACCCACATGCTGTGAGTAATGATGAGCCATACATCCCTGAGTTCAGTTCAGGGCAACTTCAGCAGACATGACTGAAGTTCAGATGGTGAATCTGAATCCCACTGAAGTCAATGGGAAGTTCAAACATTAATGACCATTTTCTAGACTAATAGAGAGATTGTGAAACAAATGGCATGGGGGGCTGGGCACTGCCCTGTCCTGGCCTCAGTTTAGAGGAGAACGGAAATTTTAGTAATGCTTAAAATTACCCATTAAAATCGCAAAATTTCTTAAAATAACATGACTCGAGGATGCTTGATCTTACTTGTGAAATGGCAAAAGTGTACGATGTATACAACCTACAACAGCAAATTTGACATATACAAAGAAAATAGTGGGCTTGATTTACTGAAACTGGAGAGTGCAAAATCTGGTGCAGGTGTGCTTGGTGGCCAATCAGCTTCTAACTTCATCTTGTTCAATTAAGCTTTGACAAAAAAAAACTGGAAGGTGTTTGGTTTTTAAGCACTTGCCAACCGCCCCACGCAGATCTACTGCGGCAAGGCGGTTTGGCTTTGCATAATCACGTAGATCTACATGATTATGTGCACGCGGTGCGCTGCCGGAGCTGTGCTCCCGCTGTGATTAGACACAGGAGGAGTGGGTTCGATTGCCGCTGGGCCTGACAGGAGAGCCACTTGCCTATGTAAAACAAAGCAGGTGGCTCTCCTGTCAAACAGGCACACTGAAACACCGATCTCTGTGTGCCTTTCACCGAGCCCCCCCCCACCCCCCCACAGTTAGAAAGCACATTTAGGCTTACATTTAACCCCTTGATCAGGTAATTAAACCCTTCCTTGCCAGTGTCATTTATGCAGTAACAGTACATATTATTTAGCATTGATTACTGTATTAATGTCACTGGTCCCCAAAAAGTGTGAAAAATGTCAGTTAGGGGTCCGATCTATCCGCAGCAATGTCGCAGTCCCGCTAAAAATCGCTGATTGCCGCCATTACTAATAAAAGCAAAAAAATAAATAAAAAGTCCAAAAATGTATCCCGTAGTTTGTAAATGCTATAACATTTGCGCAAACCATTTAATATATGCTTTTTGGGATTTTTTTTTTACCATAAATATGTAGCAGAATACAAATTGGCCTAAACTGATTTTTTATTTTTTTTTGGGGGGAATATTTTATAGCAGAAAGTAAAAAATATTGTGTTTTTTTCAAAACTGTCGCTCTTTTATATATTTTTTATAGCGCAAAATCTAAAAACCGCAGAGGTGATCAAAAACCACTAAAAGAAAGCTATATTTGTGGGGGAAAAAATACATAAATTCTATTTGGGTACAGTGTTGTATGACCGCGCAATTGTTAGTTAAAATAATGCAGTGCCGAATCGCAAAAAATGGCCTGGCCGTTAAGGGGGTAAAACCTTCCGGAGCTGAAGTGGTTAAGGAGAGCTGCACAAGATTTTGCACTCTTCAGTTTTTGTAATTCAATTCCAGTGTGTTTCAATTGTCAGCAAAATGACAGCTTCCAGTTACTTTGTTCTGTTTGAAAGCAAAGCAGCTACGAATTCTATTCAACTATGCCAGAACCTTATCTTAGATGAAGTCTCAAAATAAAAAAAATAAAAAAACGCATGAGGTTCCTCTTCTAAATCAGTGTTTTTTAAACTTTTTTTCAGTCAAGGCACCCTTTAGAATTGTGCACTGCCCTGGGGCACACCAGTCTGAGGGCTTGTTCACACTAGGAGGTGCGCCCGAACACACACTTTGTTTCGTGTTCGAGCACAACACATTTTTTAATAAGTGTGAATGCACGCACATTTGCTAGATGTGTGGGGGTGTCATTAAGAATAAATGCCATCCATACGTGACTGCAAAAGGCAGCTAATGTTTGTGCGATACGGGAAAAGGTGCAATTTTGCACATGTTACCGCACAGGACCTGTTGTGTCAAGCAGTCTTCAGTGATTTTAGATTGTAACTTTTCTCCCCCAAATTCCCCCTACTAGCTCAATTTCCCCCTAAATTCCTCCTGCTAGCACAACCCCCCCCCCCCCCCAATTCCTCCTGCTAGCACAGACCCCCCCCCCCAAATCCCTCCTCTTAGCACAAACCCCCCTGCTCCCATATCCCCACTAGTTGCACAAATCCCCCCTTCTTAGAACAGCCCCCACCCCTAAATCCCCTCTCCTGGCACAAATCCCCCCCCCCAAATCCCCCCTTCTAGCACACCCCCTAGCACAAACCTCCTCAAATCTGCCCTCTTAGCACAACCCCCCCTTTCCCAAATCCCCCCTCCTAACAGGAGTAGTGACAGCAGCAGGCAGGAGGAGAGAGCTGGGAGGAGGTGTGGGCTGTGCTCTCTTTCTTCTCTCTCCATCCCCCCTAGCTTCTCTCCCCCCTGGAGTTAACACAAATTGTTCTCAGATCCATTACCTGCCCCCACCCACAATCTTTGCTGCATGTACAAGAGCAGTGTGGGGAAATAATAGCGGCAGTAATTAAACACTGCACATTGGGCTGTGAATGCGACCCTGTGTTAACCTTTGCACAGCGAGAAAGCACAGCCCGGGTGGCTCTCTCCTCTCTTCAGCTATCTCAACTATTGCTGGCAAAACACAAAGCTGTGGTGCCACCTAACATGTCTTTGGCAAGCGACGGCACCATCGGTTGGCAGGACACGGGTGGGCGGGCAGGCGGTGCACACAGCTTTGTGTTTTGCTGGAAAAAGTTGAGATAGTTAAGGTGCAGGCTCTGCTCTCTCTCTTTCTCTCTCTCTCAATATTTCTTTTTTAAACAGTCATATTCTTTTAACTTCAGAAAGCACTTCCATAAGAATTTGGGCTTACTATAAAGCAGTGGCATTAGCTGCATCGAGAGTAACAGTGAATAATAGTGTAAACATTTGAAAGCTTCCTTCAAGGCTAGGTTAAAGTAGTATTAAAGCTTTATTTTTTTCTTTAAAAATCACAAACATGTTATACTAACCTGCTCTGCGCAGTGGTTTTACACAGAGCAGCTGAGATCCTCTTCTTTTTGTGTCCACCACCGGCACTCCTGGCTCCTCCCCCTCGATCAGTGCCCCCAGAGAAAGATGCTTTCCCTGGGGACACCGCTGCGTGCTCGCTCCCAAGCTCCTGCTCTATATGTCCAGAAGACACAGGGCCGGATCTTGGCCCTGCCTCCTGCTCTCTCCACATTGGCTAACTTACTGTGATGGACAGCAGTGGGAGCCAATGGGCTCCCGTTGCTGTCTCAGTCAAAAAGGAGGGAGAGTCCCAGGACAGCCTTGGCTATCATGAACATCACTGGATCGGTGGTAACTCCGGAAAGGATTTCGGGGGCTGAGGGGAGGGCCGCTGCACACAGAAGGTTTTTTACCTTTATGCATAGAATGCATGAAGATAAAAAAAAACGTTAAGCATTTAGAACCCATCTTTAGAACCCCTTTAACTTTATCCATAATAACTTGATAAAAAATGTATTTTTTTAACAACGAATATACATTCCATATTATTATTTATGCTACCAAATATAGTGTGTGCTGTAAATTGTCTCTAGCATTGTTCCTGTTTCTTCTTGCTGGAGGCTGCCATTTTGCTGAAGCCCAGAACCCATCCGTGAGTTCCACCACCTTCACCCCATACAGCCTCTTACCGACTATAAAGACTCCAAATTATAGGTGGTCTTAATGCGCTCACATCTGTATAAGCTCTGTTGTCACAAGATGTTATAAAGCTTGGGAACCTCAAGGCACATCAGCAGGGACTGTGGTAGCAAGGTGTCTTTAAGGACCTGAAAACTGCAGAGTGTACCAAAAGTTCTGCACAAACACCTCTTTCGAATCAATCACATTCAGAAAGAGAAATTAAATGGCATCCCATAGTGTAAAACTGTATACTTTAATGATCCAAGTACAGTATCTCACAAAAGTGAGTACACCCCTCACATTTTTGTAAATATTTTATTATATCTTTTCAAGTGACAACACTGAAGAAATTACACTTTGCTACAATGTAAAGTAGTGAATGTACAGCTTGTATAACAGTGTAAATTTTCTGTCCCCTCAAAATAGCTCAACACACAGCCATTAATGTCTAAACCGCCGGCAACAAAAGTGAGTACAAGTTAAAATGTCCAAATTAGGCCCAAAGTGTCAATAGTTTGTGTGGCTACCATTTTTTTTCCCCAGCGCTGCCTTAACCCTCTTGGGCATGGAGTTCACTAGAGCTTCACAGGTTGCCACTGGAGTCCTCTTCCACTCCTCCATGACGACATCACGGAGCTGGTGGATGTTTGAGAACTTGTGTTCGTCCACCTTCCATTTGAGGATGCCCCACAGACGCTCAATAGGGTTTAGGTCTGGAGATATGCTTGGCTAGTCCATCACCTTTACCCTGAGCTTCTTTAGCAAGGCAGTGGTCATCTTGGAGGTGTGTTTGGGGTCATTATCATGTTGGAATACTGCCCTGCGGCCCCTGTCTCCGAACGGAGGGGATCATGCTCTGCTTCAGTAGGTCACAGTCAGTGGCGGTTTTAGGCATGGGCTAACGGGGGGGGGGGGGGGCGGCATTACAGTGTTCCCCAACCCCCGGGCCGCGACGCGGAGCGGTACCGGTCCGTGGATCAAATGGTACCGGGCCGCCCGAGGAACTTTGAATAATTTCACTGTGGCAGCCGAGCCGAGGCGCAGAGCATTGCTCCCCCCCCCGAGCCCACCCATTGTGTGACAATAGCGAATGAAAATTCGCTATTGTCACCCTGATCCTCCTCCTGGCCAATCAGGGAGCGGGTCCTCCCGCTTCCTGATTGGCCGAAAGGCAAACCCCACGCCATTGGCCGAGGAGGAGGCGCAGCGGGAGGACTGAGGAGACGCGGGGAATCCGGGCACTGAACTGTGAGGTAAGTGCACAGACGGGTCTCGTGGGGGGAACGCTGGCGCTCTGCATTGAAAGGTGGCATGCTGGCATCTCTACATTGAAAGGGGGCAATGCTGTGGCACTCTGCATTTATTGGGGGCATTGCTGTGGCACTCTGCATTTATTGGGGGCAATGCTGTGGCACTCTGCATTTATTGGGGGCATTGCTGTTGCACTCTGCATTTATTGAGGGCATTGCTGTGGCATTGTTCTGGCATCTCTACATTGAAAGGGGGCAATGCTGTGGCACTCTGCATTTATTGGGTGCATTGCTGTGGCACTCTGCATTTATTGGGGGCATTGCTGTGGCACTCTGCATTTATTGGGGGCAATGCTGTGGCACTCTGCATTTATTGGGGGCATTGCTGTTGCACTCTGCATTTATTGGGGGCATTGCTGTGGCACTCTGCATTTATTGGGGGCAATGCTGTGGCACTCTGCATTTATTGGGGGCATTGCTGTGGCACTCTGCATTTATTGGGGGCATTGCTGTGGCACTCTGCATTTATTGGGGGCAATGCTGTGGCACTCTGCATTTATTGGGGGCATTGCTGTGGCACTCTGCATTTATTGGGGGCAATGCTGTGGCACTCTGCATTTATTGGGGGCATTGCTGTGGCACTCTGCATTTATCGGGGGCATTGCTGTGGCACTCTGCATTTATCGGGGGCAATGCTGTGGCACTCTGCATTTATCGGGGGCAATGCTGTGGCACTCTGCATTTATTGGGGGCAATGCTGTGGCACTCTGCATTTATTGTTATGTTGTCATGTTATTTTTTTTGGGGGGGGGGGGGCGCCGGGAGGGAGTCTTGCCCGGGGAGCAATTTAATGTAGAACCGCCACTGGTCACAGTACATGTTGGCATTCATGGTTCCCTCAATTAACCGTAGTTTCCCAATGCCCGCAGCACTCATGCAGCCCCAGACCATGACACTCCCACCACCATGCTTGACTGTAGGCAGACACATTTGTCTTTGTACTCCTCACCTGGTTGTCGTGACACATGCTTGACACCATCTGAACAAAATACATTTATCTTGGTCTCACCTCACCAAATGGTTTCCCGTAATCCATGTCCTTAGTCTGCTTGTCTTCAGCAAATGTTTGCGGGGTTTCTTGTGCATCATCTTTAGAAGAGGCTTCCTTCTGGGACAGACCAATTTGATGCAGTGTGTAGCATATGGTCTGAGCACTGACAGGCTGGCCCCCCACTCCTTCAACCTCTGCAGCAATGCTGGCAGCACTTATACATCTATTTCCCAAAGACAACCTCTGGATCATGCACTCAACTTCTTTGGTCGACCATGGCGAGGCCTGTTCTGAGTGGAATCTGTCCTGTTAAACCTCTGTATGGTCTTGGCCACCGTGCTGCAGCTCAGTTTCAGGGTCTTGGCAATCTTCTTATAGCCTAGGCCATCTTTTATGTAGAGCAGCAATTCTTTTTTTCCAGATCCTCACGGAGTTCTTAGCCATGAGGTGCCGTGTTGAACTTCCAGTGACCAGTATGAGAGAGTGAGAGCCATAAAATCAAATTTAACACACCTGCTCCCCATTCACACCTGAGACCTTGTAACACTAAAGAGTCGCATGACACCAGGGGAGGGAAAATGGCTAATTGGGCCCAATTTGGACATTTTCACTTAGGGGGTGTTCTCATTTTTGTTGACAGTGGTTTAGGGTTTAGACATTAATGGCTGTGTGTTGAGTTATATTTGAGGGGACAGAAAATATACACTGTTATTTAAGCTGTACACTCACTACTTTACATTGTCGCAAAGTGTAATTTCTTCAGTGTTGACACATGAAATGATATAATAAAATATTTACAAAAATGTGAGGGGTGTACTCACTTTTGTGAGATACTGTATTGGGCATTTACTCACATTAAAATACATATATCAGGCATAACACCAATATCCTCCACCACTGCTTGCCTGGCGAGCGTGATGACAAATGGTACTGTACCTCGCTGTATGTAGATACAAGAGACAAAGTCTCTCCATTCACTATGGTGTTGCTTTGTCCAGCAGTTAATCTGTAAACACACAGAATTACACATCCTCCTAATGGGTTTCTTCCCATAACGAGACTCTCTCTGAGGGGCTAGGTAGCCGTCAACTGCCCCTGCTTTATTGTCTAAGTGGCCACTGGCTGTCCCTGCCCCACTATGACATCACTGTCATGGGGACTTCAGAACTACACTTTATGGGAGAATGTATAGTGTCATTCACTCACTGTTCTGTTACTTACTGTATGTGTACTTACATATTAAAAATAAACAATGAATATACAGTATTCCACAATGTAAATTACAAACATATATCAAACAGACATATTGCAAATGTAATCCCTGGTTTCAATATTACACTTATCAATATATCAAAACCATAGCATATCATCCTCTATTAAAAAGGTATATGATAATAATTTGTATATATACATTGACTCTGCTTTTAATTTAAAGCGGTGATTTCACACTAAGTTTACGATATTTTATAATGGAATGCAGAGATTATTACTAGGGATGTTAAAGCATCATGGTTTTTAAACCGTTACTTCTAAAAATAAATTTAGCAATTTTTTTAAACATAAACTGATTATATTTAAAAATCATCAAAATGTAAAAGGGGAAGAGAAAAGAAGGAAAAAGAAAAGGGAAGGAAGGAGAGGGGAAAGAAATAGGTTAAAAGAAAGAGGAAGAGGTATTGTAAAATTAGACAGACAAAGTATATCAGAAATATTTCCATATATATATTTTCTTGTTACAAAAATAACGGAAATTGATACCTGGTTCTTCAAAAGATTATACTTGGTCTGTCAAAGATCTTGTGTTTCTATAGTTTATTTGGAGCCTATCACTGATAAACTTGGTCCTACATTATGCAATTCTCCTGCACAATTTTTCTTTAGATTCACCAAAACCATATAATATGAGGCCAAACCTAGACACTTTCATTTTGTATGCAATCAGGCAGGCCCTTGGCACTACGTAGTTGAATGTAAATCTAAAGGAAATTAAATAAGATAATTGTATAATGTATGGGAAGCTTTATAGTAACACAGGATCTTGTTAAAGATTGATCCAATGTTAAGATTTTGTATACATCCTAATGCTGCTTACAGTATGTGGTGAATAATCTTACCTGATTACTCCTTTCTTCTATGCTTATATGTGCCCCTGTTGAAACAATGGGGCCTTGGCTCAGGCCTGGTACAAGAGGGCTGGCTGTAAAGCACTATCGGTGGCCCTGCCTCTAAATTATAATTTTCCTTCTCTTCAGAGATATGTCTTTTGCCCTAAAAATCACATTGGTTTCTTAATGTTCTGTATTTATTTTTAGTATAACCATTTTCAATCATAGAAGAAAAGTGGATGTGCAGCTGATATGTTGCAATGTTCACCCTTAGTATTTCAGATTGATAATTTACTCCTGGAGTCATTAGATGCATCTATTTAAGGAACCTTCACATTTTTTGAGCTATAAAGGGGTATAGTTGCACAAGACACAGTTTATGCTAAAATTATTGGCTATGGATTCTAATCATTGATACTGTACATGTGGATTATGCTTGTCAGCACATTTGATTGTCTATGTTTGCAATGCAGGTAATGTGTCCAGGAATACATGATATAATTGTTGAAAAATGTGACCACATGTGTAACATTGGATGCCATGCAAGTGAAAAAAAACACAGTAGATAAATTTTTTTTGTGTTACATTATATTAGCACACCTGTTTATTAACCGGTTGCCGACTGCGCACAGTATATTTACTGCGGCAGTCGGCCCCGGCCAGGCAGAGTGACGTAGGTCTACGTCGCTCGCCTGTCACTCCTTCTAGAGCCAATAGCGGGCGGGCGCGCGCCCGCTGAGGCGCGCGCCCGCTGAGGCTCGTTCACGGAGGAGTGCGGGAGTGTGACTGGCGGACCCGATGTCCGCCGGTCACACTACGATCGCCGGTACAGCGGGAGAAAGACAGAGCGGCTTATGTAAACAAGCCGCCTGTCAGTTCTCCCTGTGTAAAAGTGAAGATCAGACAGTTCTACTATGTAGAACTGTTGATCTTTGTTTTTACACTAGTAGACCTGTCCCTGCACAGTTAGAATCACGCCCCTAGGACACACTTAACCCCTCCCTGTCCAATACTGTTAACCCCTTCCCTGCCAGTGTCATTTTTGCAGTAACAGTGCATATATATAGCACTGATTACTGCAGTAATGTCACTGGTACCCCCAAAAGTGTCAAAAATGTCAGTCAAGGGTCCGATCTGTCCGCCGCAATGTCGCAGTACCGCAAAAAAAATCGCAGATCGCCGCCATTACTCGTTAAAAAAAAAACACCAAAAATGACAAAAATCTTTCCCTTTGTTAGTAAACGCGATAACTTTTGCGCAAACCAATCAAAATACGTTTTTTGCGATTTTTTTTACCAAACATAGGTAGCGTAAAATAAATTGGCCGAAAATTTTAAAAAATTTTGATTTTTACATTTTTTTTGGGGGGAATTTCATGTAAAAAAAAGTGAAAAATATTGTTGTTTTTGCAAAAATTACGCTCTTTTTTTGTTTATAGCGCGTGATCAAAAAATCGCACAGGTGATCAAATACCACCAAAAGAAAGCTCTGTTTGTGGGAAAAAAAGGACGTGAAATTCGTTTAGGTACAGCGTCGCACGACCGCGCAATTGTCCGTTAAAGACACGCAGTAAAAAAGCGCAAAAAAACCCCTGGTCTTTTAGCAGGAAAATCCTCCGGTGGTAAAGTGGTTAAACCTATATTTTTAAGTAAAAAATACACTAAAGTTAATTTTACCGGACACAAACATACCACATTAACAATTTTTTTGCTTAAATATAAATGATAAGGTTGTGTGGAATAAATAGATACCAAACACGGCAAGCCTTAAAATTGCTTGCACCCATGAAACAATGACAAACTTTGGTACCTTTACAGGTTATCAGTTAAGCATGAATGATGATCCTAGAATTATTCCTCTTACTTCGGCATGTGCATAAATACCTAATATGTGTAGTGCAATCGTTGTTTTTGTACGTAGGTGCACACCATGCATGTTTACATGGGGCAGGGGACTTTAAAAGTTGTTGGTGTGTTTTTTTTTTTTTATTATGTTACTTTTGTTTTTTTTTTTACACTTACTTTTATGCTATCATATAGGACAGCCTTTTTCAACCGGGTTGCCCAGGCACCCTGGGGTGCCTTGAGATTTCTTCAGGGGTGCCTTGGCAAAATGCCTAAAAATTGCCTAAACATTATATACCAGCCGGCGTGTAGATAAAGGCTGTCTTTTAGTTACACTATGTCACAGGTTTTCATTGTGCACCATTACAACCTTCTAGCTACCGGCGTCCTAACGACCCATGGCGTTATCAGTTCATAAGGAGGATGTCTGTCGCTTCCACAGCATCCTTGTTTTACCCTCCCCTGCTCCTCTCCATCAGCGTTGGGGTTACATTATGTAAGAGATGGAGAAAAACTGAGGGAGAAGAGAAACATTAGAATACTAGTCAGTACCAGTGTGGAAAAGTGTATTTGCTTTGGAAGAATAAATCACCTCTAACGTTGGGTGTCCTACTTGGACTACATTTTCGAATTGGGTGCCTGAAGACTGTCCATAATTCTTAAAGGGTGCCTTGACTGAAAAAAAGAAAACACTGATATAGGGGTGATAGCACATTTCGAGCTCTAACATCACAGTGAGCTGTACTTCATCGACAGAAAGTACAAGACTTTCTTTTCTTACCTTTGCATCATCAAGTGTGCTTGTATGTGCAGGGGATATCTAGTGGAAATAGCCTAGGACCATACTGTACATTACTTAATGTGAACATTGCGACAACTGATTACTGCATGTTACCTAATGTGCACTTGGTTGCAAAAGGATTATATTCTGTTTTTGATCCTGAGTATTGTGGCCTTGGTAGTAGGAGATACAAATTTTGTAATAGTTGTTGTGGATTGAAATAGTTTGAATCAGTGAAACCAAATTTAAGACGTGTTTCAATTGCACAAAACGGTTGTTTTGTTTATTGGATGAGTGCACAAGGCGTTTTAAAGGGTCTGAAAGTAATGGGTGTAATATTTACAAATCTATATAAATCACCATTCACCAATCATGTTGTGTTACCGATTTGGTGGGGGTTTTATACAGGCCAACGTCACAGAGGATCAACTTGAGATGAGGCTGGAAAGTGGCAATACACAAACCACATTGGGTAAAAGAAGGATATGAAAGCAGGTAATTAAAAATAATAAGAGATGGCTATCTACTGTAAATATACAATGGCAAATGTTTTATAAGGTAGAAAATGCATATATATATAAAAGACAGAAACTGAGTATGTAAAGGAAACTAGATATATAATGGCAAATGTTTTATAGGATGGTGAATGAAATATAAAATTATGTTTATACAAAGTTCACATAGCGCAGCAAGAATTGTTTTATATACAATAGGTTTACAACCACTTTAATGCTAACATATGGGCTTTTAAAGTCAGAGAAACAAATATTTTATTTTTTCCTGATGATGATTTTGGCTTTTTGCTTTTACCATTTTCACATTTCCTACCCAAATGGAAGGAGTTTAATGCAAGTTTCATGCAGACTGTATTTCCTGCATGTATTCCGTCTTTAAGTCTAATCTGAAATCACTCAGCTGCTTTATTGCAAATCCTTTAATAAGATCATCATGATGAGCCCTGTTCTGTCCTGCTGTAATAAACCTTCATCTAATCCAGTTATTTTCCCTCTGGCTTCCATCAGTTTTCTGCCTTTCTGTTTAAGACGATGTTATTATGCAGCCTAATTATTTGGAACATACATTATGGCAGAAGCAACAGAGGGTAAACTTATCTCATGATGGAAAAATGTTCAAATCAAAAGCAGAGACACAACAAGCTAGTAAAATAGTTGGCTAATATTAATTTAGTCTATTAAAGTAATAATAGGATGATAATCAGACAAATCTAGATGTGCCTAAGGGAGAGTAACTTGGGGAGTGCAAAATGTGTATTTATTCCATGTACAGAACGATATGTGATATGTATCATGTAGATTTCTTTTAAGTATTGAACTATAGAAATTCTGTAATCCATTTTCCATATTGCATGTTGAACACAGAACTTGATTGGCTGTGGATTCAGCACAGAGCATATGGCTGTGGATTCAGCACAGAGCATACTAATATCCTTAACACATTTATGACCTGAGGTCACTGATGTTTAGAGGCCCAGGCCAAAATTTCCAGTGTCATTATTAGGGATGGACTTAAGGTTTAGACCGAAGATATGTTCAGATGGAACCTTAGATTTTCGAGCGTTCAGATGAACGTGGGAACTGAGTGTCATGTAAATTATCAGCATAGCTTCCGTGATTGTCAATGGTTGGTAAGGAAGCCAGCAGATGCACTTAACACACAGTGATGTCCCTGGTCCCATTCACTTACATGGCCAGGAATGTCTGCTAGGTCCCCCAAATTTCTATACCAGCCCCTCAGGCCTGTGATGGATTTTAAACGGAAACACAACACTGTTTGTTGATACAAGAGACAAAGTCTCTCCATTCACTATGGTGTTGCTTTGTCCAGCAGTTAATCTGGGAACACAAACAGAACCACTCATCATCCTGAAGGGTAAAACACCTTTGAGATAAATTAGAGCAGAGACTGCGAACCAGGCCTTCTCGTCCTGCCTGACCTTACAAACGCGCTTCTGGAAGAATGGTCAAACATTCCCATAAACACACTCCTAAACCTTGTGGACAGCCTTCCCAGAAGAGTTTAAGCTGTTATAGCTGAAAATGGTGGGCCAACTCAATATTGAACCCTACGGACTAAGACTGGGATGCCATTAACCACTTCTGGACTGGAAGGGTTTCCCCCCCTTAATGACCAAGCCATTTTTTGCAATTTGGCACTGCGTGACTTTAACTGGTAATCGCTCAGTCATACAATGCTGTACCCAAATGAAATTGATGTCCCTTTTTCCCACAAACAGAGCTTTCTTTTGGTGGTATTTGATCATTAGGGATAAGCTGCGAGTTCGAGCTGTTTGCTTGTTCGTCGAATGAGGAACAAATGGGCTTCTTTGAGTTCCGGCATTATCATGGTCTCTCTGACTTTCGAATTCCAATAAATAAATCACTGGCTGGCAGGGGGAATTGAACTCACAGCTCTTATCATTACAAGCTTGGTATTCTACCACCTACACCTACACCACCAAGTCTGCTTAAGCTGAATGTACTCTCCCTAACTTTTATCTCATTCACTGTGTGTAGGGTGAGATAGGAGTTAGTTAGTTAGGTAGGTAGGTAGGGAGGGAAAGTGTAATTAACTTAAATGTACTTGACGGTGGCGCAGCTGGTAGAGTACCAGACCTGCAATTGCAATGGTTATGAGATTGAATCTCTTGGCCAACAGATGATTTATAAGTGGACTATTATAATTAATAACACATTGCTAGCAGAGAGAGATATTTTTGCTTGTTAGTGTGTTGAGATCAAAGCTATATCTATATCTATCTATCTATCTATCTATCTATCTATCTATCTATCTATCTATCTATCTATCTATCTATCTATCTATCTATCTATCTATCTATCTATCTATCTATCTATCTAAAAATGGTGTGGAGTTCCCCCAAAAATCGATACCAGACCCTTATCCGAGCACACAGCCTGGCTGGACAGGATGGGGGTGGGGGCGAGCGAGCGCCCCCCTCCTGAACCATACCACGCACATGCTCTCAACATGGGTGGAGTGGGTGCTCTGCCCCCCCACCCCAAAGCACCTTGCCCCCAAGTTGATGGAGACAGGGGTCCCTTCCCCACAACCCTAGGCTATGGTTGTGGGGGTCTGCGGGGGGAGGCTTATTGGAATCTGGAAGCCCCCTTTAACAAGGGGACTCCCAGATCCTGCCCCCCTATGTGAATGGATATTGGCTACCCCACTCCCACTGACGTACCCACGCTACTGCGTGCCGTCATATCTGCGGGACGGAGAGGTCTGCCCTCAGCGTTCCTCTCCTCCACGAGATCACAGATGCCTCGGCTCTGTCTGATCTACTCTACCCGCTGCATGACGCTGGGGTCCCCTTCTTGCTGCCAGCCACGGAGCAACTTGACAGGTTAGTCACTGGGTATCCTCACCTCTCCTTTCACGGTCACTTCCTCTCTGCACACCCACTCTCCTCAGGCTAGTACCTCACTCACCCCCTTCTCACTCTTCTATCCTTCACATCATTTCTTCACTACACACTGCCTCTCTATCTTCCCCAATCACCCTTTTACTTTTGGGCTCTCCCTCCTCTTTTCCTCCTTCCCTCCTTCCCCCCATTCCCTTCCCCTTCACCCCTTTCCCTCCCTTCCCTCCCCCCCTTTTCTCCCCCCCCCCCTCCTGTCTTCACCCATTCACGTTCTCACACTCTTTTCGGGAACCCCATACTTTCTTTACACCAGCCCTTCCCACCTGGTATTAAATCACATGAATATACAGTAAAACCTTGGATTGCGAGCATAATTCGTTCTGGAAACATGCTTGTAATCCAAAGCACTCTTATATCAAAGCGAATTTCCCCATAGGAAATAATGGAAACTCAGATAATTTGTTCCACAACCATTTATTCATAAGTCCTTCAGTTTATAGTCCATATAAAAAGATTATAGCATTGCGACAGGTTATATAACCATAAAATGTCCATCCACAAATAGCTGCTTCCACAAGGGGATTAGAAGCAAAATCCAGCAGGAGCTACAGAGTATAAAAGATAAGAGGGGCGCCTCTAAGTGTAGCAATATGGTTCCATTTAATGAAGGTTCAACATTTAGCAACTCACATGGTTGATGAATAAAACAGGCACATCTAAGTATGCAGGCATCCGGGGTAAAGCTGTCCACATAGACCATCTTCTGCACCGCCGACTGCCATTCTGTAATCCTGACCGGGAAGACCACCCTGCAGTAAAGCGATCTGAAAGCGAGGGGCAGCATGGAAGGGATGACGTAGATGGCGGTGCGGAGGATGGTCCTATGTAGACAGCTTTAGCCTGGATGCCTGCATCCTTAGATCTGCCTGTTCCAATCATCAACCATGTGAGTTGCTAAATGTTGTACCTTCATTAAATGTAACCATATTGCTACACTTAGAGGCGCCTCTCTTCTCTTTTATACTCAGCTGTGACTTGAGGCTACTTGTATATCAAGACATCGCTTGTATATCAAGTCAAAATTTATTTGAAAATTTTGCTTGTCTTGCAAAGCGCTCTTAAACCAAGTTACTCTCAAACCAAGGTTTTACTGTACTACTATTGTTAGCACATATGCTACATTTCTACTATTTTGTCATATATATACACAACAGGTCTGGAAGGATTTGATTTCTTTCTTATATACACACTTGCCTGCCATGGACCCCCCTCTCTGGTTGCTGGTATTTTGGGACCCTTCAGCTCCCGGGTTAGACACGACGCACCGCTGCCACATAGGAGTCCACTCTTGCCATTTGAGCTTTATTGATCTGTGAGTATTGAGTACTCCTTTAGCTCTTATCATTTACTGAACCTTTTTATTTCATTCATATTCCATTCCCACTGCATACTGTAATATATTGTCTTCTTATAGAGACACCTTGAATATATCGATCTCTGAAGAAGGGAGATGTTCTCCCGAAACGCGTCAGTTCACAATATATATTCCAAATGCCATGTCATCTCATTATATTATTTATGTTACCTACAAAAGCAAGAGGTTACACCAAGTTGTCTACTATAATGTGATATTCTTATTCATGTTACATGTCATTTGTACTTGAGCCATTGAGCTATTATGTGCCATTGAGCATATGTTGTCATTTTTATGTATTATGCAATAAAATCAATCATTATTTTATTCACATACTATGCATGTCATTCATTTCCAGCCACTGAGCACGTACCTCATACAAAGTCCCGCGGGCCAATTCTCTTGTTCTGATACATATTTTGGGATGGAGGAGTGCTTTGGTGGGAACCAGACCATTACCCCTTTTTGTTACTTAATTTAGGGTGGAAGACACCCACTGTGCCCATCAATGTTCTGGTTCCCTCCCGGCTGACAATGCAATCTTGGTGACCCCCCTCTCTCTTTTTTGCCTTTTTTCCATTTATTACTATTTTTTTGCCTTTACAGTATGCAGTGTTTCATCAATACAGAGGTCTCCTCTACAATTAAATAATGTTATATTTGTTTTGCGACAGTGGCCCCTTGTGCCAGACGGTGTTCTGGTCTTTTCCCGGGAGCTGCGATGTACGAATAGGGAGGGTCCGCCCCCCTTGCTGTCCCCGCCCCTCCCTCCTATCTGGGATGAGCGGGTCCACCTGTTACATCGGCGTCATGCTGCACCGTCAGCGCTGTGCGTCAGTACTCCCACTGACGTACCCACGCTACTGCGTGCCGTCATATCTGCGGGACGGGGAGGTCTGCCCTCAGCGTTCCTCTCCTCCACGAGATCACAGATGCCTCGGCTCTGTCTGATCTACTCTACCCGCTGCATGACGCCAGGGTCCCCTTCTTGCTGCCAGCCACGGAGCAACTTGACAGGTTAGTCACTGGGTATCCTCACCTCTCCTTTCACGGTCACTTCCTCTCTGCACACCCACTCTCCTCAGGCTAGTACCTCACTCACCCCCTTCTCACTCTTCTATCCTTCACATCATTTCTTCACTACACACTGCCTCTCTATCTTCCCCAATCACCCTTTTACTTTTGGGCTCTCCCTCCTCTTTTCCTCCTTCCCCCCATTCCCTTCCCCTTCCCCCCTTTCCCTCCCTTCCCTCCCCCCCTTTTCTCCCCCCCCCCCCCTCCTGTCTTCACCCATTCACGTTCTCACACTCTTTTCGGGAACCCCATACTTTCTTTACACCAGCCCTTCCCACCTGGTATTAAATCACATGAATATACTACTATTGTTAGCACATATGCTACATTTCTACTATTTTGTCATATATATACACAACAGGTCTGGAAGGATTTGATTTCTTTCTTATATACACACTTGCCTGCCATGGGCACCCCCCCTCTCTGGTTGCTGGCATTTTGGGACCCTTCAGCTCCCGGGTTAGACACGACGCACCGCTGCCACATAGGAGTCCACTCTTGCCATTTGAGCTTTATTGATCTGTGAGTATTGAGTACTCCTTTAGCTCTTATCATTTACTGAACCTTTTTATTTCATTCATATTCCATTCCCACTGCATACTGTAATATATTGTCTTCTTATAGAGACACCTTGAATATATCGATCTCTGAAGAAGGGAGATGTTCTCCCGAAACGCGTCAGGTCACAATATATATTCCAAATGCCATGTCATCTCATTATATTATTTATGTTACCTAAAAAAGCAAGAGGTTACACCAAGTTGTCTACTATAATGTGATATTCTTATTCATGTTACATGTCATTTGTACTTGAGCCATTGAGCTATTATGTGCCATTGAGCATATGTTGTCATTTTTATGTATTATGCAATAAAATCAATCATTATTTTATTCACATACTATGCATGTCATTCATTTCCAGCCACTGAGCACGTACCTCATACAAAGTCCCGCGGGCCAATTCTCTTGTTCTGATACATATTTTGGGATGGAGGAGTGCTTTGGTGGGAACCAGACCATTACCCCTTTTTGTTACTTTCTGAAAAGGGTTAATTTGGGGGAGCTTTGTGCTGTCTTTACATTTCATGGCCTCCGAAACTGTGATAGGTAGTGAGGAGTGAAAGCAACAATTTACGCCCTTAGAAAGCCTGAAGGCGGTGATTGGTTTTCTGGGTCCTGTACGTGGCTAGACTGCCAAAAAGCCTCAAACATGTGGTATCCTCCTACTCAGGAGAAGCAGCAGAATGTATTTTAGGGGGCGTGGTCAGGACATGGCGGAGTAGAGACACACATCTACTGAGCTCCCGGCTCCCTCCGACTTCACCGGTGCATATTGAACAACCTGGAAGAGATGACATTAACTAAAAAGCGTAAAACCAAAGGCTCGGTTAAGAAAACAAGCTTGCTGAAACCCGAAGGGGAGATCTCACGGGGCACTATATCCTACTAGATTGCAGTTTGATAGGATTCACCGAGCTCTAGGTCCCCGCTCCACTGATTCCGACAGACATCGGGATGTGGTCTGCCGGATACATCATTTTGTGGATAAAGAGCTAATCCTACGGGGTGCCTGGGACAAAGCCAGAGTAGACTTTGATGGGGTACCTATTAAAATCCTCCCGGATCTATCTAAAGCTACATTGCAAAGGAGAGCTATTCTTAGACCGGTACTAGACAAGGCGAGACAGCAGGGCCTGACTTATCGCTGGGGTTTTCCTTTGACTGTCACCTTTCGTAACCCCCAGGGTTCCTTTACCCTACGAGTACCAAGTGACTTACCAAGTCTTTTTTCATTCATGGGTATAGACCTATAGACCCTTTTCAGGTCCCAAACTGGTTGGTCTTCTTCCCTAGCTCGGGGAGGAATAGAAACTTAGCATCAACAGGAAGAAAACGACAATCGTGCCAGGAACAGCAGAAAGCAACAGAGGGGTCCTCTAAGGTGTTGCAAGAAGCTGGACCGACATGAATGGAAGGCTAGGGGTTTTTTGAAAGAGACTCTGTGAACAATCCCTCAATACCAGATGTTTTAATAATAGGTGGCAGATCTGATACTCCGTTTCCTTTTTCTTTCTTTTTTTTTTTCCTCTCTCCCCTTTCCCCCCCCTCCCCCTATTTCTGTCCTCCTCTTATCAATATGAACGAATTGGGTGGGTGGATGAAGTTGTGAAGGTGGGTTGAGTGAGAGGACGCAGCAAGGGATGGGTTGGCCGGGGGACCCCTGCATGGACCCAGTGGGGCTTGGACTGGGCCTGCAACTGTCGCTCATCATAATATTGAATAGTTCACTGTTTTTTTCTTTTTTCTGAGTTATAATAATAACTCTCTTTAAGCACGGGTAACTATGAGGCCCTATTTAGAGGCCTCTCCTTTTTTTTTTTTTTTTTCACTAGTATGATTATAAATTCCTTTTTTTTTTTTTCTTCTTTTTTTTTAAATATATACACTTGAATGATGGGCGTTGTTGCGTGGCTGGGTCTGGGCACCCACGGGATTTATGTGGGAGTCTCCTGTGGGGCATCTGTCCCTGAGTAGTTTGATATTGATGTAGTTATCTGTATAAAAGTCATCTATTTTCTATTTTTTTTTGATAATGCAAAGATTATTCTGTATATTGATGGATCCTTGATAATCTTAGTTGCTATTGGGAACATCTAAATAATGACCTCTCAAATTGGAGGGGGGGGCTCTCTTTTTTTTTGATGGCCTTTCCCTTTTTTTTTTTAGAGATGTTTATTTACTTTTTGGGTAACTAATATAGCTATATATGTCTTGCCCACTTCTCCTCCTTTTTCCCCCTCTCCTTTTTTTCTTTTTTTTCTCATCTTTTGGTGGGTTTGGAGATGCAAGGGGAAATCTTGTCCTGAGGTGGTTTCTGAATATTCTGGAGGAGTTTGTTGGAGGGGGATTCAGGTATGTTGGCCTGTGGTTTCCCGGTACCTATTTTTTAGCTAGCCAGGGTATAGATCCTCTTGCTGGGTGGGGTATAGGTGGTTATTGGATTAGGGATGGCCAGGACCCGGGCCATAACTCCTTGTGTTTCCTTTTTTTTTTTTTTCTCTCCCTCGTGTCTTTGTCTAGCCGCTAAGGCTCCTCACCCATTTTGGGTTATAGGCCCCTAGGGTTCACTAGGTATAGTGTATAGGGTCTGGTTGATATGTGGGCGAGGGGGGGAAGTGGGTATTGACTGCAGGAGAGAGAGTTCAGGCTTTGATGAGAGGGGAAAGTGAGTGGTTGGTAATAGATATCGCTTTTTAGGACTGATAGGCAACCATGGAGAGAGGGACACTCTCCTTATCCCTCCTGTCTCGCTGAAGGGTGGGGGGATGCTTGGTTTGGGGAGGATTGGGGGGACGGAGTCTAGGTTTATGTTTTTTCTTTTTTTTTTCCTTCCTTTGTCTTTGATGAAGGATTGTTAAGCTTCTGATTTTTGCCGGTGTGGTGGGAGGGGGCTCGGGAGGGCAGTGGTTTTTTTTTTGGGTCTGCATTTTTCTATTTTTTTTTCTTTTCATCTCCTCTCTCCTTGTTGTCCATGTCCTGGATTATCGCCCCACTTAGGCCAGTACATTGAGGGGTGACCTTAGTCACATAGTGTACATGGGAGTTTCCCTTGTTAGTGGTAGGGTGTTTTGTCTGGAGGGAGCAGGGTGGTCAATGTCATCTCTGCTCGCTCGTTTGTGGGTTTTTTTTCTTTTTTTTTTTTTTTTCTCTTCATCTCGAGGATGGAGGATTTCACCATCTTTTCTTTGAATGCTAGAGGTCTTAATGTACCGGAAAAGAGAAGGATGTTGCTTAACGACCTCAAGCGATCTATAGTGGATGTCGCCTTTATTCAGGAGACCCACTTTAGGAGTGACAGAGCTCCCAGGCTCACAAATAGAGGTTACAATATAGCCTATGATTCTATGAATACCGACGCCAAATCTAGAGGAGTGACCATTTTACTGTCCTCCAAACTCCTCTGGACATTGAAAGATATCCTGACTGACCCGTCGGGACGATATCTGTTTATTAGGGGGAAGGTGGGGGACATACAGTACTGATCACATTTGCAACACTGTATGCGCCAAATGACCGCCAAGCAGGGTTTATTAAGCGAGTGACTAAATTGCTCATGGAGTTTGTGGAGGGACAGCTTATCTTAGGCGGGGATTTCAATGCCCCAGCTCTGGCGCGACTTGATACATCTACGGGTAGATCGGCTATCTTGCCGTCTGCAAGTAAAAGTATCACACAGACGTTTTATAATGCTCAATGGATAGATGTGTGGCGCTTGTTGCACCCCTCTGAGAGGGATTACACATTTTATTCAGTACCTCATAAGGGCTATTCACGGATTGATTATTTTTTAATCCCGCACAGACAGCTCCACGCGATTAAAACATCAACAATTGGGGACATAACATGGTCAGACCATGCGCCGGTGCTGCTTACTTATTCTCTATCGGATTTTGCCGCTTCTCGTCAATGCTTTTGGAGGTTGAATGAGAGCCTCCTGCAGATTCCTGAAGTTCTGACGGACATCTCATCTAAACTGCAGGAATACTTCCAGATGAATGATTTGGAGGAATGTGAGATAGGGAATCTGTGGGAGGCCCACAAAACTGTCTTAAGGGGGCTTCTTATTAAACACGGATCTAGACTTAAAAAGGAACGGGATAAACAATTAACGCAGCTTTTAGATACGCTTCGTCACCTTGAATCTCAATATAAACATGCTACGTCGCAGGCTCTGGAAATTGAGCTTATACGAACATGGCAACAAATAGCTGATCTTCTTCTGTTTAGAGCTAAAGCGGCTCTTCAGAGGAGTCGAGGCTGGGGATATGAATACGGAGATAAATGCAGGAAACTACCGTCCGTGAGAGACCCGAAACTGTCAACCTATGTCCCTAACATTGTTTCAATGCAAGGCCATAAGCTGACCCCCCCCCCCCCAAACAGATCATGGGGGAGTTTGGCCGATTCTATTCCACATTGTGTTTATTAATGGATGCTACCACCTCTATCCCGGTAATGGAGGATTATCTTGCAAAGTCTCACCTCCCTACACTCTCTACTGAGATAAGAGAGCAGTTAGATGAACCAATCACTTTGACAGAGGTTCAACAGACCATAAGTACTATGAAGCTAAAGAAGGCCCCCTGGCCCAGATGGCTTTACGCTTCAATATTTTCAAGTTTTCCTTTCCACCTTGGGCCCGTATCTGGTCAGATTCTATAATTCTATGAAAGAAGGTGCCAACATGCTTAGAGACACTTTAGCGGCGCATATTACTGTTATTTTGAAAGAGGGAAAGGACCCTACATCTTGTGGAAGCTATAGGCCTATTTCTTTACTTAATATTGATTTAAAAATCTTTACAAAAATTTTGGCCAATCGATTAGCTCCACATCTTCTTGACCTCATTCACCTTGACCAGGTGGGTTTTGTCCCTAGCCGAGAGGCTAGAGACAACACTACTAAAGTTCTAAATTTGATCCACGTTGCTAATACTTCTCGAATACCGAGTGTCTTCATTAATAATGATGCGGAAAAAGCCTTTGATAGGGTGAATTGGCGTTTAAAATAGGTTTGGGAAGTAATATGCAGCGCTGGATCACTAGTATATATTCAAACCCCACCGCACAGGTCAAGGTGAACAGTTTTTTATCTGACCCTTTCCCTATCAAGAACGGTAGGAGACAGTGGTGTCCCTTGTCCCCTCTTTTATTTGCCCTCTCGTTGGAACCCTTTCTTTGTACTATCCGCCAGAACCCAGATATTCAGGAAATGAAAGTTGGTGGAAGTCACTATAAGATATCCGCTTATACGGATGATCTCATGTTTTCATTGACGAACCCGACCCTCTCCCTGCCGAATTTATTACAAGAACTGACCAGGTACGGATCTCTTTCGAACTTTAAAATCAATTTTGGTAAGTTGGAGGCGATGGGAGTGGGGGTGCGCCCGCCTCTCTTACGTGTTCTACAGATGAGCTTTGGCTTCTGATGGACTGACAGGGCCCTACTTTACCTTGGTACCTACATCCCATCATGTCTGTCTAGGGTCTATGATTTGAATTTTCCCCCTTTGATTGAGGAGACACACACTCTCTTGGAAAAGTGGCATATAGGTCTCCATTTGTGGTTTGGCAGGTGCAATCTGATAAAGATGAGTATACTGCCCAAACACATCTACTTGATAAGGGCTCTCCCGGTTCGGTTACCTGCCTGGTACTTCCATTTGATTCACGCCCTTTTCATTAAATTTGTTTGGGCAAAGAAAAGACCTCGCCTTGCGCGGACGCAACTGGCCCGGCCGAAAGCGCAGGGTGGTTTAGCCTTCCCGGATATACAGAAGTATTTCCAGGCAGCTCATCTGAGTAGAATGGTTGATTGGTGCCGGCATCAGGCATCTAAACTATGGATCAGTATAGAACAAGCACAGACGAATATTCCTCTTAGGGGAGCACTTTGGTGCTACCCAGATTTGCCATCACAATTATGACTTCACCCTCTTCTGGGTACCACGCTACGACCATGCCACCTGGCTAATATGAGGTACTTTCTTTCACCCCCTTGCTCCCCATTACTTCCTGTGATTGGAAACCCGCGATTCGTGCCAGGCCTTTCGTCACCAGACTTGGTGACATTGGGCACAGCCGGATATGCTCGGGTTGCTCAGTTCTTTGTAGCGGATAGCTGGCCGACATTGGAGACCCTGACAAATACGGACGGTGATTTCAGGCTTACTATTTGGTCTGCTCTACAACTTCACCACTTTCTATATACCCTACCGAAACCTGTAGATTTTGCACGGAGCTTGACTAAATTTGAAGAATATTGCCTGAAAGAGGGAGCTTTGATACATACACTCTCTTTACTATATAGTTTACTAACGATCCCGTTAGATAACTCCCCTTTACCATGCTTGACTAAATGGGCATCTGATCTACATTGCTCCTTCACACCATCACAATTACAGAAGATCGTCTCATTGGCCTTTAAAACGTCTATCTGTACTAAAATTCAAGAGACCAACTTCAAGGTATTGACCAGGTAGTATTATACACCTTATAAACTTCATAAGATGTTCCCAAATGTATCGGCGAATTGTTGGCGCTGCGGGGGGGAGGATGCAACGATACTTCATATTTTTTGGTCTTGTACGAAACTTTCAGTATACTGGTCTGAGGTTAGATCTATCGTTCAAAAATTTACCTTTTTTTTGCTTCACCTATCAGATATCCCCATACAGAGATATGAGAAAGCGGTGGTACGTCATTTAATTAATGGAGCGAAGGCTTGTATCCCTGCGTTATGGAAAAGTCCCGTTCCCCCTACGGTAAAGGACTGGTTACGGAGGGTAGAGGCTATCAATAAGATGTAAGACTTGGTGTTGACAGCACACTGTAAACGGGGGTTGTATTGTGAGACCTGGGAGCTTTGGAACACCTTTATTTCGTCTTATGAGGGTGTTTCTCTGTTACATCCATAAGTTTTTTTTTTGTGTTGTGTTGTTTTTGTTTTGTTCTGATTAAGTGGGGTAAATACGGAATGGACTGGCAAGCTGAGGGTGTATCTTACTGCCTGCCGTGAATACACGCTATGGTTAGGTGTATAGATTGAATAACTTAATGAGACCCCCCTGCGAGGGTTCATGGTGGGGGTAATGATGATTTGCGTTACTTTTTTATGAGCGTTTGATCTTTTTTTCTTTTTCTTATGATAACTGGATTGATATGTATTTGTTTTTTTTTGTTTTTTGTTGTAAACCTTTTGTGTGTCTTGAAAAAAGAATAAAAGTTATATTTGGAAAAAAAAAAAAAGAATGTATTTTAGGGTGGCATTTCACATATAGCCATGGCATGTTTAACTACCTCAATACTGGGCACTTAAACCCCCTTCCTTCCCAGACCAATTTTCATCTTTTAGCGCTGTTGCATTTTGAATGACAATTGCGCTGTCATGCAACATTGTACCTAAACCAAATTTGTGTCATTTTTCCCCCACAAATAGAGCTTTCTTTTGGTGGTATTTGATCACTGCCAGTTTTTTTCTTTTTTGGTGCACAAATAAAAAAAGACAGAAAAGTTTGAAAAAAAAAAAAAGTTTTTTTGTTTAAGTTATAAAATTTTGTGAATAGATACGTTTTTTCCTGCACTGATGAGCACTTATGATGCCGCACTGACAGGCACTGATGAGGAGACACTGATGGGGTGGCACTGATGGGGTGGCACTGATGGGGTGGCACTGATATGCAGCACTGATGGGCACTGATAGGTAGCACTGATATGCAGCACTGATGGACACTGATATGTAGCATTGGTGGGCACTGATAGGCAGCGCTGATGAGCACTGATAGGCAGCACTGATGGGCACTGATCGGTGGCACTGATGGGCACTGGTGGGCACTGATAGGTGGCACTGATCGGCACTGATGGGCGGCACTGATTGGCACTGATGGGGGGCACTGATGGGCACTGATGGGGGGCACTGATAGGCAGCACTGGTGGGCAATAATGGGCACTGGTGGGCAGCACTGGTGGATGGCAATAACGGGCACTGGTGGGCAGCACTGATATATGGCATTGGTGGGCAGCACTGATAGGAGGGCACTACTGGCAGGCTGTTTGCCATCCCTGGTGGCCATGGTGGGCATCCCTGGTGGTCATGGGTGGGCATCCCTGGTGGCTCTAGTGGCATCCCCTCCCCCCAGGGCTGCACTGGTAATCAATCATCTGATTACCAGCACAGACCCCCCCTGTGATCAGTGAGTACTTAGAAATACTCACTGATCACCCCAGCTCCAGTATCGCTCCTCTTCTTCTCCTCCCTGACAGGATCTGTCAGGGAGGAGAAGAGATCGAAGCCGTTACAACGGCTGTATTTACATTGCATGACGGCTGTGATTGGACACAGCCGTCATGTGATCAGGAGGGCCAATCACAGGGCCCTCCTGATGCATCTTGTTGCGCTGTGTCCGAGGGACACAGGCACATCGAGATCGCGCCGCTGCGCGTGCCCGCGGCGGCGCGATCTCGCTCCTTCTGAAGGACGTTCCGGAACGTCCATTCAGAAGGACGAGACTCCCACCCGGCCGTATATGTACTATGGCCCGGGTGGGAGGTGGTTAAGCAATATATCATTTAAGTGACAACTTTGTGTAAAAAATAAAAAAATAAAAAGATAAAGATAAAAATATTCCCAAAACTTGTGGCAAAATATAAAATATTCCATGAATTCAACATGCCTCTCAGCAAATATCTTGGAGTGTCTACTTTCCAAAATGGAGTCATTTGGGGTTTTGAGCTATCTTGACATTATAGGGCCTCTGAAACTGATAGGTAGTGAGGAGGTAAACAAAGGAATTTCCTCCCTTAGGATCCCAAAGGCAGTTATTGGTTTTCGGGGTACACAGCTAGGCTTCCAAAAAGCCTCACACATGTGGTATCCCTGTACTCAGGAAAAGCAGCAGAATGTATTTTGGGTGTCATTCCACATATACCTATGGGATATGTGAGCAATATATCTTTAAGTTACTACAGTAAAAAAATAGAAAATTGTAATTTTCCCAAAACCTGTGGCAAAATATAAAATATTCCATGGACTCAAGATGCCTCTCAGCAAATAGCTTGGGGTGTCTACTCTCCGAAAAGGGGTAATTTGGGGGGTGTTTGAACTGTCGTGGCATTTTATGGCCAATATTAGAAGCTTATGCCATACATCACCCACTCTTCTAACCACTTGAAGACCAAGCCTTTCCTGACACTTTTTGTTTATACGGTATGAAAAAAAAAAAAAATTTTACTAGAAAATTACTTTGAACCCTACAATCATTATATATTTTTTTCATAGCAGAGGCCCTACAGAACAAAATGGTGGGTGTTCCAATTTTTTTTGTCACTTAGTATTTGCCCAGAGATTTTCCAAACGCAATTTTTTTAAATTTAATGCCCAAATACACTATATATTGCCCTATTGTTTGGTAAAGTATACAAGATGATCTTATGCCGAGTACATAGATACCAAACATGACATTCTTTAAAATTGCACAGGGCCGTGCAGTGGCAATAAACTACGTACATTTTTAAAAGCCTTTAAAAGCCTTTACCGGTTACCACTTTAGATTTACAGAGGAGACGGGTGGAGCTAGCCGCCGATGAGGACTGACGTGACTGCCTAGAGCTCCGTAAGGGCCGACAGCTCCGGGATTACTCACAGCGACCAGGGACCTCTCTGCTGTCCACCCAGGCTCCTGCTAATACAGCAGACACTAAGCAGTGAAATGGGGAAGAGGGAGGTCTCCTCTGGGCAACGGAAATTGACAGAATTCTTTGCGGCGGCCGGGGGGGAGGAGGATGGCAAGATGGCGCCGGAGGCTCCCACTCCCCCATGTGTGAGGACGGAGAGAGAGGCAGAGAAGAGAGACAGGGAGCAACCGGGGGAACTCACAGGCGATCACAGCCCACTGCATATGAAAGATCTCCAGGTTCCAGCCCGCAGAAATATAAAAAAAAAAAAAACATCTTCTGCAAAACTGACAGCAGGTGAGCATGCTGGGGCAGAGTTAATGGAAGACATGAAGGACACCAGGGACATAGGGGAGAATTTGGAAGATTACCCCACACAGGGCCAGCCAATTAGTGATACCACCATCAAAGACATGTTGCTATCCTTACACAAGCTCCTTACACAAGGAAATGATTACATTTATGTAATAATATCAATGCAGATGTCTCTGACCAGGGGGACCAGGTAGACCACATAGACCACATAGAACACAAAATGGGTGAAATTGCGGGCGCGCACAATGAATTAGTGGATGCCCATAATGAGCGAGAGGAGGATATCGATGCAAAATAGTGGATCTTGAAGATCGTTTGTGTACAAATAATGTGAAGTTTAGAGGGGTGTCTGAAACAGTCCTCTCATCCGATCTTCGCCGCTACATACAGCAAATGATATCCACTCTTTTGCCCGAGATTCCAGAGCGAGAGGTGGGGGTTGAGAGGGCTCATAGACTCCCTAAACACTCTCATTTGCCAGATCATGTCCCCTGCAATGTAATTACCAGGAATAACTTTTACCATGTGAAGGATGACCTGATGCAATTCGTGAGACGCAACTCCCCTTTACCGAACCCATATGCTCATCTTCAGTTATATGCAGACCTGTCGCAACACACTATCGAAGCAAGGAAAAAATTAAACTCAGTAACTAAAATTCGACGCAATCACCATATCGAATATCGGTGGGGTTGATTGACTATCACGAAAGATAAAAAAACATTTGTGGCGTCCTCTGTGGAGGCCGGCATCAAATTGGCGAGGTAATGGGGCATCCTACCCCCCTCCGAGGATCACCCAGCTTCCAAGAACTCCCGAGCCAAATAGACCCAGAGTGGCAATCCACCCCTGGTTGAACGGCAGATTTGCTGTCTCTCATGTACGGTTTAATCCTACCCTCAGCTAGACAAGACCCCCCCCCAGATGATTTTGGCATCCTTTACTTGAAGTCCCACCTACTATAGAATTCGGCCTAGGCTGCCCGGTGAGTCGTTGCTCACCTTTTCTTATGACTGCTATGATTCTTCTTTTGTTTTTTTTTCTGTTGTGTTCTGTTTGTTCCCCCCAATCCCTCTGTTAGGAAACGCTAATTGGCTAATGCGCATGTGCAAATTAGCTCCTGGCTACATTATGCGTTCTCACGCATGGACCCGGACATTTTGGCACCAAAACAGGCCTATTTAAAGGCAGCTGGTGCAGGTGCACTTTGCTGCTTTGTCTTCAGCTCTTCCTGTGTTCCTAAACCTGCATCCTGTTGATTCCTGTCTGATTCCTGTTGACCTTTGGCTCGTTCCTGACCTCGCTTGTTTGCTGCCCGTCCTGACCCTGGCTCGTTTGACTACCCTTCTGGATCCTCCTTGTCTGCTCATCCATCTTCGGACCTTGATCGGTTACCCTCTGGTGGGGCGACCCTGGGGATCGCGACCTGGTATCCACCTGCAGCCAAATCTATCCTCACCATCAGATGCTCTGGTGAAGACCAGTGGGTACTTAGACTTCGCACCTCAGGCTAGCCTGCGCCACTCACCTCAGGGGTTTCCATTCAAGCTTCGCCCACTGATGACGGTAAGCCATCTCTGCACGACAGGCTTCCACCAGCCTCATAACACCCTCTCTCTAGGAAAAGGACATCCCTACCATCATCCGGAGAAAGAGCCAGAGGCAACCTCTCTCTTCCGTGCATCGCTTTTCATCCACTCAAGCCAGGAGTTCGCCCAACCTACCACATCAACGCACTTGAGACCGGTAAACCAAGTCTTTCCAACTCAACTGTAAGTCTACGCTATTGTCATTTGAAACACACTTTAGGCCATGACACTTAAAATAATATCGCTAAATGCTCACGGTCTACCTGGAGACATATTATGTGTCCAGGAAACTCACTTTAAACATGATAAAGCCCCCAACTGTAGACATAGGAACTATTCTCATTTATTGACAGCGAACTCACCTGAGAAGAAAAGAGGAGTTCTTGTTGCCATTGGTGACTCAGTGACATTTACCCTACATAATTCTGTGTGTGATCCACACAGGGGCGCTACCTGGCTATTGTTTGCGATATCACGTACACCATTATAAATGTGTATGTCCCCCCAACACCAGACAACTTAAGTTCCTACAAAAAGTTCGGAAGCGGATTGAACCATTGCAAAAAGGTCTGATGTTGTGGTGTGGAGATTTCAAATCCTTGATGAACCCTGAACTGGACACTACGGCTCATAAACCCAATTACCAATATCACCTTAACTTATTTGTGTCTGAAACTAGATTGTATGATGTGTGGAGATGTTTAAACTCAACTGAACGTGATTATTCCTTTTTTTCAGTAGTACATAAGTCTCTCAGCCTCTATACATTCTATAACGTGGTCAGACCATGCTCCTATTTCCCTCTGTAGCACCCTCCTAGGTAGGTGCTAGGCAGAGAAAGTATAGTTGCTCTGTCTGCTTAACAGGGGAGCCTGATTAGTAGTTAGCCTGTTACATGTGGACCGAGGGAGTGTCCCCACTGTATCCAATAGGGGAACCTGTTGGACAGTGGAGGAAACCCAGCCAGTGACACACAGGCTTTTGTAACTATCTCAGTGGGTTGGCACAAACAGTGGTGCATCCTGGGATACGTTATAAAAGCCAAGGGCACATGTGACAGGGGTTCTTTGGGCGGGAAGCCAGGTCCCAAGAGGAGGGTGACGGCTGTCTCTCCTCCTGTTTGTTGTGGATGGTGGACACAGGCAATCGGCCTAGTGGACTAGAAAGTGTGGCTGAACCCAGAGGTCCAGTGGAAGCTGACTGTGGAGGTGAAGGCAGAGCAACTCTGGAAAAACAGTGTCCGTGAGTACAGGGAAGCTTGCCAAGGGGTCTGCCCAGGAAGAGGACAACTCCAGTGTCTAGAGTCAGTGGACAGGTGTCAGCACACAGGCAGTGAGTGTAAAGGGAGTGCCAAGTTATTAACCCTGAAGAGAATGTTCAAGCAGAAACAGTAATCTTATCTTCACTTCAGTGGCAAGGTGAAGCAGCGGCCTTGCCGCATTCTACAGTCAGTTGTCCTCAGAATTGTGCATAGTTACTAGTTGGAGTATCCCACTCATCCCTTCTCCCATCCCAGTTCTAAATAAAACACAAAAAAACAAATCCCCTGGACTGATCATTGACTGAGCCAAGAACTTTTAATTCTCAGCAGCCCTCTGGGGGGCAGTGCTAAACCTCGAAACACAGGAAGATTATAAGCCTAGCCCAGCCACACTTTGGCGCAATAACACTTTCCTCTTGTTTCAAAAGCAACCTCAAGAAAGACTTACATCCCAAGTGCAGGAATATTTTAAATTTAAATCCGCACCCTCTGTGGACGTATTCACGACCTGGTGTGCGCACAAATCAGTAGGGCACATGTGACAGGGGTTCTTTGGGCGAGAAGCCAGGTCCCAGGAGGAGGGTGACGGCTGTCTCTCCTCCTGTTTGTTGTGGATGGTGGTCACAGGCAGTCGGCCTAGGGACCAGAAAGTGTGGCTGATCATTGACTGAGCCAAGAACTTTTAATGCCGTTTATTTACTGTCAGTTGCTAATGGTAACCCAGGGGACCCACAAAGTGTAATTCTCAGCAGCCCTCTGGGGGGCAGTGCTAAACCTCGAAATACAGGAAGATTATAAGCTTAGCCCAGCCACACTTTGACGCAATAACACTTTCCTCTTGTCTTAAAAGCAACCTCAAGAAAGACTTATATCCCAAGTGCAGGAATATTTTAAATTTAACTCCGCACCCTCTGTGGATGTATTCAAGACCTGGTGTGCACACAAATCAGTAGCTAGGGGGCTGCTGATCCAGCAGGCCTCCAGAGCACGGAAACAAAGGTTACAGGCTGTGAATGATTTATTGCATTAAATTCAAACTTTAGAGAACAGTACAAAATTGTCACTTGACCCAGTTAATCTAGAGGCCTTGACAAAAGCCAGTCAGGAGATGCGCCTCCTTTTAATGTCAGAACAGAAAGCAAAATACTACTCACAAAGCAATAGAGCAGGAAAGTTCTTGGCTAGAAAACTTTGAAAGCCTCAACTTAAAACTAACCTGTCCTCTATCTAAAACCCACTAGATGGCAGTGTAGTATATCATCCTGCTGACATTGCTAAAGCTTCCAGGAACTTTTATTATTCATTATACAATCTTCACGAAGACCCCCAATACATCCCCCTCGGATGAATCCATCTATTCCTATTTATCTACCATTCACATGTCCCACGTACATCCAGATGTTCTAGAATCCCTTAATGCCCTTATCGCCATAGCTGAAACAACCAAAGTTATTAAAAACCTGAAAAACAACAAGGCCCCCGATGCTGATGGCTTCTCAGCGGAGAAGGCTCTTAGCAAAGTCATCGCCCCCCATCTAACAGCAGTATTTAACCACTTAAGCCCCGGAAGATTTTACCCCCTTCCTGACCAGGGCCTATTTTGCGATTCGGCACTGCATGATTTTAACGGACAATTGCGCCGTCGTGCGACGCTGTACCTAAACGAATTTGACGTCCTTTTTTTCCCACAAACAGAGCTTGCTTTTGGTGGTATTTGATCACCTGTGCGATTTTTTGATCATGCGCTATAAACAAAACAAGAGCGTCAATTTTGCAAAAATAACAATATTTTTCACATTTTTTTATATGAAATTCCCCCAAAAAAATGTAAAAATCAAATTTTTTTAACATTTTAGGCCAATTTGTTTTATGCTACATATTTTTGGTAAAAAAAAAAATCGCAAAAAGCGTATTTTTATTGGTTTGCGCAAAAGTTATTGCGTTTACTAACTAAGGGAAAGATTTTTGTCATTTTTTTTTTTTTAACGCGTAATGGCGGCAATCTGCAATTTTTGTTGCGGTACTGCGACATTGCAGCGGACAGATCGGACCCATGACGGACCCCATGAAGGGGTTAACTTTTTTTGAGAGGGAGGGGTTAAGTGTGTCCCTAGGGGCGTGCTTCTAACTGTGATTGGTTGTGGCTGTGTGTGTAAGAACAGTGATCAACGGTCCTACATAGCAGAACCGTATGATCACTATTCTTACACAGGGGAGAATGACAGGCGGCTTTGTTTACATTAGCCGCCTGCCTTTCTCCCGGTGTAACGGACGATCGCAAGTGCCCGGCGGACATGCGTGGGGGGGTCCGTGACTGAGCGGGAGTGGGAGCGGGCATCCGGCGGCACGCGCTCGCTCCCCAGGGCCTCACAGGCTAGCGACGTACACCTACGTCGCTTTGCCTGTGAGGGGCTGACTGCCGACGTAAATCGTCGTTAGGCAGTCGGCAAACGGTTAATAAAGCAGCATCTCCAGGTTCTTTCAAATGGGAAATGTTAAAAGCAATTGTGATTACCTTGCCTAAGCCAAGAAAGGATCCTAACCACCCTAAGAACTTTAGACCCATCTCTTTACTGAACACGGATCTTAAGATCTATGCTAAGATTTTGGCAAATAGATTGGCCACAGTGACCCCCTCCCTTATGGGACCGGATCAGGTGGGTTTTGTACTGGGGCAACAAGCTCCAGGCGGCACCCGCCGCATGTTCTAATCTATTAGGGATCCTGAGCCCTCAACCTTTCTAACTTTAGATCCCGAGAAGGCCTTTGAAAGGGTTCAATGGGGCTTTCTTCGATCAGTTCTCAACAAATTTGGACTTACAGAACTGATTCATTCGGGGATAATGGCAGGGCTGGTGCTAGACTATTTTACGCCCTAGGCAAGACCAGCTACGTGCGCCCCTCCCCCACCCCACAAAAAATAAAATAAAAAGGGAAAGGGTTAAAAACTCCTCTATGTCATACCCTTGTGACAATGATCTGATGGCTCCTCTATGTTATGCTGTCATACACAGTGAACCCCATATTCCTCCATGTCACACCTGGGGACCCTAATGTCCCTCTATGCCACACCAAGGGACCCCAATGATCCTCCATGTCACACCAGGGGCACCTGATGTTCCTCCATGTCATACCTAGAGACCCTGATGTTTTTCCATGTCCCACCTGGGGACCCTGATGTTCCTCCATTGCACACCTGGGGACCTAAGTCCCCCATGGCACACCCAGGGACCCCAATTCCTCATGGCACACCTGGTGACCCCGAAACCCTGTTACACCCAGTGACCCCTATCCCCCATGGCACACGTGGTGACCCTAATTCCCGTTCACACCAGGGAACCTCCATGTCACACCCAGGGACCCTGATCCCTGTTCTGGGAACACTCACTGGGCGGTATGAAGAGAGTGGCCCGCACTCTGCCCTCCTTCACCGTGATCCTGCTGGTTCCTTCTCCTAGGATGCTACTCTTCTGGACCACAGTGCTCACCACAGCTCCAACCGGCTCCTGGTGAAGGGAGAAGCAGCAGTCAGAGGACTCCGCACGTCCCTAATCCCCAACCTTCTCAGACCATTCCGGTGCCTCGTCGTTTCTGCTCCAGTAAAGGTGCCACCCCCAAGTGCCAAGCTTGGGATCAGGTTCAGCTCTCCTCCGCTCCCTGCTTAATACCGACCCAGGGAAATGAATGGCTGCCCACCAGCTCAGTGAAGAGAGTCACTTCCCTGGATAATGGCACTATATTCCAACCCATCAGCGTGTATATTCAGAGTTGTATAAAGTACTCAAAACCCATACTTGAGTAAAAGTACAAGTGCTCGATCAAAAAGTGACTTGAGTAGAAGTGGAAATGCTCGATCAAAAAGTGACTTGAGTAGAAGTACTAAAGTATTCAACATTTTTTGTACTATAGTATTGCAAGTAGTTTTTTTAAAAAATGTTGCTAATCAAGTACTGAAAGTAAAAGTACCAGTAGTTTTTTTTAAAAAAATTGCTACTCAAGTACTGAAAGTAAAAGTACAAGTACTGTGTTATGTAGTTATTAAAGAAAGAAGTCAAAAGAAGTCAAAAGTACACATGACATTATACACATTTTTTTGAGCTTCATGAAACCTGCCATCTACTGTTCTGGCAGTCGTAATTTTTATAATTGCAACGAGTAACTATGCAGCACAAAAAAAAAATATCTGAGTAGAAGTATTGAAATCATCGAAAAAACGTAGTGAAGTAAAAGTGGAAGTAGGAGAAAAAAATTCTACTCTAGGAAAGTACAGATACCGCCTTTCGGTACTTAAGTACAGTAGTGAAGTAGTTCTACTTAGTTACTATACATCTCTGTATATATTCACCTCAAACTTTCTACCTGAAGAATTCCCAATTAACAATGGAACCAGGCAGGGGTGTCCTCTGTCACCTATTATATTCACGCTGATCATGGAACCGCTAGCCACAGCAATAAGGACAAACCCACTAATATTTGGAGTACAAATTGGGAAGGAGTCACACAAAATTGGCCTGTTCGCGGATGATGTCAAGTTAACCCTGACAAAGCCCCGTATAACACTACAAGAAGTTCAAAAATAGATCCAAGCTTTTAGCCAAGTTTCCTACTACAAAATAAACACTACCAAATCCTCTATAGTCCTGATAAACATGAATAAAACCATGCTCTCTAATCTAAAAACAAATTTTAACTACCAATGGGAATCTCACTCATTGAAGTATCTAGGTATCACTCTTTCTTACCCATCCGCTAAACTATACAAACTTAATTATAGAGGACCTTCATTCTGTATCACAGTACGAACTATCATGGTTAGGTAAGGTGGTGGCATTCAAAATTATGACATTTCCTAAAATATTGTACCTATTATGAACTATCCCTATCCCACTACCCAATAAATTCTTTAGAGACATGGATATTATACTCAGGAGATTTGTATGGAAAGGCAGCAGAGCTCGAATTGCATTTAAAACCCTGACCCAGCATAAGACCATTGGAGGAGTAAAATTCCCAGTGCTGAAACATTATCATTACGCCGCAGTACTTGACCAGCTAAGATTGTGGTTTCGACCCCCCTCCGAAGTGGTATGGGTCTCCCTAGAAAAGGCACTCCTCAAAAATAGGGACTTACCAGCCCTAATCCAAGCTGTAGCCTATGACCCATACCTCCAATCTAATAACACTCCAAGCATTCAGGTTTCCTTAGAGGCTTGGAGATCACTTCAGAATGTGACGCCTACTAAACCTGACCCTCTACAAATCCCTTTAACACTTATGTATGAACATCTGATTCCCTCCCTAGAAACGACTGCATGGGCAAGACTGGGATATAAGGAGCTAGCTGAGATTCCGGTAGATCTATGGAACAGATCATACACAAAAATACAAATCCATTATTTTAATTCAAAATCCCCCTCTAAATCTGTGTCAATTAACCCAACAATCTGGGATTATCTGAGTATTAAACAAAAGTTGAAAGGTGGAATATCATGACCACTGAGTCTTCTACTCACATGTTAAGCCCCAACACTTATCACTTATTGACGGCTCTATAACATTGGTCGCAATTGACTCCATGTTTAGATGGACCTCCTTTGGCTTTGTCTATTGTTGGTGTCTTTTTGATGTCAACTTCTTTTGCTTTCCCAATAATTCACTTTTTTCCCCTCACCACTTCCCATCTTCTTGGTTGCTGATCCTATGTTCCAATTTCTATTTCTTACTAAGTTTCTACCTTTTCTGTGGTTGGATCAGGTTTCCCAGGTTTTTCTAGATTAACATGCAAGCAGCAATATTCCAATACGTCTTCTATATTGTTTATTCTACTTTCTTTACAAACAATGCTTGTAGCTGCTGTATGCATATTTTTCTACTTCTTTTGGGGACCTCCCATTTTTGGAGTGGGCTTGGGTTGTGCCCTGGACTGCCATTGGTTATGCTCCCACAGCTCCCGGGTTGGATATATATTTTTCAGCTACCTTCCATCTTCAACACCATTTTAAACTCTGAGCTGATCTTTAAGTCATCACACATTCTCCCTTTTTTCCCTTATTTTTGGGATAATTGCTTAGATACTCATACACACATTGTTTTGCAGACCTCTGTCCTGCATCCGCTCCTGAGGAAGTGTGTTTAGCGCACAGAACGCTGAAATCCAAATAGGAAAGACCGCTACAGGTGAGCTAGGTATCGGGTGCTGGTCGGATCCGTCAATCCAAAATCGTATCAAGCAAAAAGAGATGACCGCACTCCGATGTAAATCAAAAATTGGAGTAAATTTATTCCACATCAAACAATAGGCAACTGGAACAACACACTGTGAATGCAGGACACAAAGGCAGACGCGTTTCACGACTTAGAGATGTCGCTTACTCATTGCCAAGTCTTGGCAATGAGTAAGCGACATCTCTAAGTCGTGAAACGCGTCTGCCTTTGTGTCCTGCATTCACAGTGTGTTGTTCCAGTTGCCTATTGTTTGATGTGGAATAAATTTACTCCAAATTTTGATTTACATCGGAGTGCGGTCATCTCTTTTTGCTTCATAGCGCACAGAACGCGTCAAGCTTTTACTGATGCAGCCATACCACTACTATATACCTTCATCCAATGTATGCTCTGGTGCCATTCTTTGGAATTATGTATTGCCATCTACTTGTTGTCTATGTAATATATATATATATATATATATATATATATATATATTGGCTAAAGTTAACAACTTACATCTTTTCTTCTGTAAGATGTCATTTTTATCCTTGTTTTCATCCAATTATTATTAAATTGTCATTGTATTACACCATTCCATCAGCTGCTAGACATTGCCTCATTTAAAGTCCCAACCTCTTTTTCTCGTTTACTCGATATATAGGGATGGAGATGCCTGACCGTTATGTACTAGGTGTCTCATTCAAAGTCCCAATTCCCCCTACCTAAGTGGAATATTGTGTTTTTATAATGTACTTCAATACTCCGACCAGAACCAAAAAACCTCCACTGGGAAAGAGAATTGGGTGAATCCTTTTTCTTAAAAAATTGGGTAATGGCGGTCCAACAAAACTTTGTGGCTACCAGATATACAGATCACTGGGATAACTACCTAAAGATTCTTCATAAAAGCTATCTTACACCCCACAAATTATCAACCATATACCCGGATCATTCCCCCCCCCTTGCTGGCGCCACTGCAGGCACATTGGTAATCTCACTCATATTCTGTGGGTCTGTCCCAACCTGCGTAGTTTATGGAACTCGGTGTTCACGCTGATATCGAAAAATCACAGGCATCTTGACTAAACCTACACCAGGCCTGGCTCTACTGAACTTACATATTTCCAGATTCCCAAAGCAGTTCAGAACTGTAGGGACCCACCTTCTAATAGCATCAAGACTAATGATCACTAACAAATGGAAGACCAACTTTGCCCCTGAGATATCAGAAGTTATCCATAGGGTGAATCTCCACTGCCTATACGAAAGATCGATTGCATGGAACTATGATTCCCTCCGCTCCATTCACACCCAATGGTCCATCTAGTCCCAAACATACTTAAAAGATAAGGAGCTCTAGGGAATACTGCTGATCCTCACTTGATAACTTACAGAACTGGAAATCAAAACAGAACCCCAGTGCTTACTACTATATACGAAAGTACCCTTATAAAAACAAGTCCTTGACAACTTCTGGATTCTCCTTCACCCCCCACCCCCTAAACCCCACCCTAGACCTCCCTTAACTCCCACCCTATTTGTTCCTAGTTAGTCAATTGCTATGGTAATCTAGTTCCGCTACTGAACATTTACGATGAATGGTAATCTTGAGTTCTGATTTTATAACTGGTAAAATTTGATACTGCGTACTGGATTAATGTAACCATATCTTCTGATTATGCAAGTATGTATTTGTTGATGTTCATTGTTATTCGTGCCGGTTCTTATAGTAATAAAAAATATTGAAACATAGATTTACAGAGGAGGTCTACTGCAAGAATTATTGCCCTAGATCAGACATTCGCAGTGATACCTCACATGCATGCTGCAACTGCTGTTTACATATGACACCAGACCGATGCTTGCGTTTGCCTTTGCGCACAAACACAGAGGGAGAGGGGTGCTTGAAAGTTTTTTTTTTCTTTTTATTTTGCTTTTTTTTTATTTTATTTTGACACCTTCCCTTTCATTTTTTATTTATTTTTATAATTTTTATTGTTATCACAGGGAATTTAAATATCCCCTATGATAGCAATAAGTAATGACAGGTACTCTTTAAAAAAAAAAAAAAAATCAGGGTCTATTAGACTCTAGATCTCTCTTCTGCCCTTAAAGCATCTAAACACACCAAGATTGGTGTGATCAGATGCTTACCCAATTTCCCAATGGCGCTGTTTATATCTGGTGAAACCAAAGTCATGAAATGCTCGTAGCTTCTGGTAACTTAGCCCATAGAAATGATTGGAGCCATTCTGGTTTCCAATCAGCTCTATAGTCAGCTGACGGAACCACCGGCTCGGGTTACCCAGTGGGACAGGAGAGCCCGAGAAAACAGTGAAGGCGGGGGGATGTAATGTTCTGGTACCTCTGGTACCCTTGTTCCATATTTCTCTCTTACTAAATTGCGTCCCATCTTGTTATCCAAGAGACGCATACACCTTTAAGACCGGATGACATCATTGCTGAGCGCCGCTATGAGCGGCTATTTCAATCGCCGGCTTTCTCTCACTCATTGCTCGTTCAAACCACATGTTCACCGCACCTTCTCCTGTGAAGTCGGAGCTGCTGACATTTCCCTTTGCTGAACTGAAGCCGGAACCTCGCTGCTGATCCGTATCTCGCTACGGGATCACCTCTCTCTGAAGGACACTGTTACTACTAACCTATCTAAGTGATAAGTACCCCACAGGGGATTCCTTACTAACCAATCTCCTACTGTCATCTACTGCAATTACCAGGACTATCTGTATCTATCTATTCACTATCATCTGCATAGACAGTTAGCTCTTGGGACTACCTTCAACTATCCTTGCACTAGGTTACTCTGTCTAAGTATACTCCATCTGTGTCCTCTTACCATCTGCACTATACTTGACATCAGAACCTATCTGCTTTACCATCACCTGCAACTCTCCTAATACTACTCTTAGTGCTCACCATACAATAGCCTGTCTCTCATCTATACATTCTCATATATTCTATCCCTCCATTAAACATCTGATTGAGTATATGTATATTGCATAACAGGCTGTGCACTGTGATGAAGTCCTGAGAGTTGGATATGTTTGTTCAACAGAATCTCTACAAGGCTACTGAGTGTAATAATTCTGCAGCTGTAAATCCATCCACTAACAAAAACGCATGAACGTTACAGATTGAACGAGCAAACAAAAAAAAAATATGGATTCAGCAGAATTACCCACTCATGTACTACAATTAAAACAGCAAGTAGATGCATTGATCCTTGCACTTACAGAGGTACAAAACGAAAATCAGACCTTGAGACAGCAGGTTGGCCGTCTCACACAGCTTTCTGCTGCTCAGCCCCGTGAGCCTAAGATAAACCCTCCTCTAGTGTTTTCTGGTGATCGGAGCAAATTTCGTGAATTTAAAAACGCATGTCGATTGCTTTTTTTGTTAAAACCTCTAACCTACACCACTGACCAAATTAAGGTTTGTACCGTCATCTCCTATTTAACGGGTGAACCCCGGGCCTGGGCAGACCCTCTCTTTGAAAAGGATGATCCACTCCTTAATTCTTACCCTTTATTTCTAGCACAACTCGCTAGTTTATATGAAGACCCCAATAAGCAGAGTACCGCTGATACCCAATTACAGGCCTTAAAACAAGGAAGGAGACCTGTTGAAGATTTCGTGGCAAATTTTAAAAGATGGTCCCCTGATTCAGGGTGGAACGACACATCTTTGCGAACGCAGTTTAGACTCGGCCTATCTGAGGCCGTTAAAGACGAGCTCGCCCGAGCGGATTTACCTGGCACTCTAGAGGGACTGATACAGACCAGTATCAATATTGACAGACGACTACGAGAAAGAAAGGCTGTGAAGATGGGCTCACCATTTTCCAGTCCTTCTCGGATGTTGCCTGCTGACCCTACTCCTATGGAAGTAGGAATGATACGCCCACCTCTGACCCTTTCTGAACGTGCCAGGAGGAAAACCGAACATCTTTGCATGTACTGCGCACCCCTGAATCATTTGATAAGCGGCTGTCCCCTTGTCCGCAGAAAAGAGGGTGAGTGTTCAAATGTCTTGCTAGGGGGACTCACAACTTCCTTTTCTAATCCTTATCTTTTTGTTCATTTAACATTGCAGTGGGACCAAACTAGGATCACCACCAAGGCTATGATCGACACAGGATCTTGTGGAAACTACATTGACATTTGTTTTGTCTCCCTTAATAAAATACCTATTGTTTCAAAACCCAAACCTGTCTCCGTTAGTTTTATTAACGGTACCCCTTTATCCTCTGGTCCTATCACCAGTCAGACACAGGCACTCCTTGTAACTGCTGACGAGTCTCATGTGGAGACCACCACCTTTGATGTATTAACTTCACCACATTTTCCAATCATTTTGGGACTTCCCTGGTTACACATACATCAACCAATCATCGATTGGAAAACAAGAACGCTAGCCTTCTCTTCTCACTATTGTGAAACGACGTGTAATCTCCCCACATATGATAGGATCCTGTCTGTAGTGCCGGATGACATTATACCCAAGTGTTATCAGGATTTATCAGAGGTTTTCCTTGAGAAAAACGCTCAAATGCTACCTCCCCATAGGGACTATGATTGTTGTATCGATCTACTCCCTAATAGCAAGTTGCCTTTCGGACATGTTTATCCTCTCTCACAGGATGAACTCTCTCATCTTAAGGAGTATCTGGATGAGAACTTGGCAAAAGGATTCATCCGACCTTCTACTTCCTCCACTGCTGCTGGACTCTTCTTTGTCCGCAATAAGGATTCTAGCCTTAGGCCTATCATTGATTTCAGACAATTAAATGCCATTACAATAAAGGATCGTTATCCTTTACCTCTTATTCCTGAACTTATCGAACAGGTGCGTGGAGCTTCTTTCTTTTCAAAATTGGACCTAAAAGGGGCATACAATTTAATTCGAATCCGTAAAGGGGATGAATGGAAGACGGCATTCAGAACCAGATACGGACTGTTTGAGTACCTTGTAATGCCATTTGGGCTATGTAATGCTCCCGCAGCCTTCCAACGGTTTATAAATGAGATATTCAGAGACTTGCTTGATGTTTGTGTTGTAGTATATTTGGACGATATACTTATCTATTCTCATTCCTTACCTGAGCACATAAAACATGTGAGACTTGTGTTGTCAAGGCTACTTGCACATAACTTATATGTTAAATCAAAAAAATGTTTGTTTCATAAAGAGGAAGTACTATTCCTAGGATATATTATATCTAAAAATGGAATCAAAATGGACATGAGCAAAATATCCTGCATTCTGGATTGGCCTGTGCCAACCACTCGCAAAGCATTACAAAGGTTCCTAGGATTCTCTAACTACTATAGGAAATTCATTAAGAACTTCTCTGCGATTGTGAAACCTCTCACACAACTCACAAGCACGAAGAAACCATTTAATTGGTCAACAGAAGCAAATGGAGCATTCTGTCTGCTGAAATCAAGCTTTACTACTGCCCCCATACTATGCCATCCAGACCCATCCCTTCAATACATCTTGGAGGTAGATGCGTCAAATATGGCAGTAGGAGCAGTTCTCTCACAACGACCAACAAACACCTCACCTCTTCACCCAGTTGCTTTCTTCTCAAAGTCATTAAGCAGCCCCGAGGTGAACTACCCAGTAGGTGAGAAGGAGTTACTAGCCATAAAACTGGCGTTAGAGAATTGGCGACATCTACTTGAGGGCACTCAATTGCCAATCCTGATATATACTGATCACAAAAACCTTCAATACCTTCAGACTAATAGAACTCTTTCCCACCGGCAGGTACGGTGGTCGTTATTCTTTCTGAGATTTAATTTTTTAGTGACTTACACGCCCGCAGACAAAAAATAAAAAAGCGGATGCACTTTCACGACTAGCCGAGAAAGATTGTACCGAGGTTCCCTCAGTTCCTATAATACCACTTGAACGTATTATCGGTGTCGTTCGCTCCCTGAAGGAAGAGATTTTGCACAGCATAGGACTGGACTCACCTCCACCACAACTAACTACTGACGCAGAAGGCTTCCTCTACTACAACGATAAATTATACATACCCCCTACTATGCGAACCAAGATCTTGGAATTGTCACATGATGTACCTATGGCAGGACATATGGGTATGACTAAAACTTTCAATCTACTTACTAGGCAGTTTTGGTGGCCAGACATGAAGACAACCGTAAAAAAGTTTGTTTCATCTTGTGATATCTGTGCAAGGTCTAAAATTGACAACACGAAACCATCGGGGTTACTTTGTAGTTTACCGATACTCCAGGTTCCGTGGGAAGTGGTATCCTTAGACTTCATAGTGGAACTACCACCTTCCAAAGGATTCAACACCATCTTGGTGTCAGTGGACCATCTGACCAAGATGGCACATTTCACTCCTATCCGAAAACTACCTTCATCCAAACAAACAGCGGAATTGCTTGTGAAACATGTCTTTAAGTTACATGGTATTCCAAAAACACTGCTGTCTGACCATGGTTCACAATTCATCTCAAAGTTTTGGCTAGCTCTATGTCAGATACTACGAATAGAACGTAAACTTACTTCTCCCTACCACCCTCAGACCAACGGACAGACAGAGAGAGTTAACCAGTGCATTGAACAGTATCTGCGTTGCTATACTTCGTATCTACAGGACGATTGGGCAGATCTCCTCCCGCTAGCGGAATTCGCCTATAACAACGCGACTCATAGCACTAATAAACAAAGTCCATTTTACCTAAATTATGGGTTTCATCACACACTCCTTCCTCCACGTATCTTGCCATCAAGTAATCCAGTGGCATCTGATTATCTTGCCCAGATAAAGGATTCTCTGGGATTACTCAACAATACCATATCCCATGCTCATAGCCAACAAAAGAAGTACTACGACCTCCGTAGGAAACCCTCTCCCCAATATGCCATTGGGGATCTTGTTTGGCTTTCTACAAAAAATCTGAGATTAAAAATCCCTAGTAAAAAACTTGGACCTCTATTTCTGGGACCTTTCCCAATAGAGAAGCTTATTGGAAAAGCTGCAGTACAACTCACATTACCAACGGACCTCAAGATACATCCCATCTTCCATGTGTCGCTACTGAAGCCCCATGTTCCTAACCAAGGAATAAGGCCTACTATCTCACCTCCACCTCCTGTACAAGTGGAAGGTGGAGAAGAATTTGAGATAAAAGAGATTTTGGATTCCCGTTTCCATAGAAGAAGACTCCAGTATATTGTACGATGGAAGAACTATGGGCCCCAAGATGACACCTTGCTGGATACCCCCTCATATATATATGCCCCTAGACTGATTCGCAATTTCCACTCGAAATATCCAGAAAAAACAGTTCTAGAGGCCTTCCGGAGCCGGCCTTAAGGGGGGGGGGGTACTGTAATGTTCTGGTACCTCTGGTACCCTTGTTACATATTTCTCTCTTACTAAATTGCGTCCCATCTTGTTATCCAAGAGACGCATACACCTTTAAGACCGGATGACATCATTGCTGAGCGCCGCTATGAGCGGCTATTTCAATCGCCGGCTTTCTCTCACTCATTGCTCGTTCAAACCACATGTTCACCGCACCTTCTCCTGTGAAGTCGGAGCTGCTGACATTTCCCTTTGCTGAACTGAAGCCGGAACCTCGCTGCTGATCCGTATCTCGCTACGGGATCACCTCTCTCTGAAGGACACTGTTACTACTAACCTATCTAAGTGATAAGTACCCCATAGGGGATTCCTTACTAACCAATCTCCTACTGTCATCTACTGCAATTACCAGGACTATCTGTATCTATCTATTCACTATCATCTGCATAGACAGTTAGCTCTTGGGACTACCTTCAACTATCCTTGCACTAGGTTACTCTGTCTAAGTATACTCCATCTGTGTCCTCTTACCATCTGCACTATACTTGACATCAGAACCTATCTGCTTTACCATCACCTGCAACTCTCCTAATACTACTCTTAGTGCTCACCATACAATAGCCTGTCTCTCATCTATACATTCTCATATATTCTATCCCTCCATTAAACATCTGATTGAGTATATGTATATTGCATAACAGGCTGTGCACTGTGATGAAGTCCTGAGAGTTGGATATGTTTGTTCAACAGAATCTCTACAAGGCTACTGAGTGTAATAATTCTGCAGCTGTAAATCCATCCACTAACAAAAACGCATGAACGTTACACGGGAGGGGGGCGGGGTTGTGGTAGTCCCCTTCCACTAGGATTGCTTTTACATGAAAGCCGACCGCTGGCTGTAGAAAACTTTACCAAGATGATGCCTAAATCTGCAGGCATCATCCTGGTATGACCACTTAAAGTCCAATGATGTACCAGTACATTGCTGATCCTTGTTGGGCATATATTGGAAGGTTCTTTTTTTTCATGCAGCCTGTGGGCTGAACGAACAAAGAGAACCTAACAGATTCCTCCATTCACATTGATCGATGTGGAGGAAGAAATCTCTGCCAGAAAGTGTGTGGTATGCCCACTATTAGACCTCCCAGCATCCACCCACTTCCAATGATGGTCATACATTCCATGTTCTTTTTTTTTTTTTGTTCAGCCCCAACATAGCAGATACATCAACTTGCATCAATCGATGTGGGTGAAGAAATCTCTGCCAAGAAAAGTGTTAAAAAATATATGGCGAAGCATAGGGGAGATCCACCCTCTGTGTCCACCCCATCCGCTTTGCTTTGCCATATATGCTCTTTTTTTTTAACTGCGGTGGTGAAATCACCTCCTACAGCTCTGCAATCATTGATTTACGTATATGCTGAGAGCAAACGCTGTTGCTGTCAGAATAAACAAATCAGTGCTGCAGCTGACGGGCATTGCCTGCAAAGCAAACAATGGTTAACAATCAAACACAGTAACAATAAAACATTACAATATAATAGTATACAGTGCAGTAAAATAGTAGAAAGGTGGTATCTTCAAAGAAAACTATGGTTAACAATGAAAAACACAGCAACAATAAAACATTACATTATAATTACATACAGTATAGTAGAATGGTGGTATTTGCAAAGCAAACTATGGTTAACAATGGAAAACAGTAACAATAAAACATTACAGTATAACAGTATATTATAAAGTACAGTAAAAGAGTAAGAACAGAAAATGAACTCAATAAAATGACAACTATTTTTGGCTTTTTTTATTTTTTTCATTTTTTGTTTTTTTTGTAATTTTTTTACACTTTTTTTGTAACTGTAAAAAAAAAAAACTTTAAATGTTCCATGCTAGGGTCTCTCAAAATGCGATAGCCATATAACATCTTTTGAGACCCTGTGTGAAAGTGTGCCCTAGACTGTGCCTTGCCGTACCCTACACCAATACTGTATTGTATATATTTGTATAGCACATAAGAGTTCAGCAGAGCAAATTGGAATAAGTATACAGACACTTTCTTGCACCAGCGTCTGGCCTTACGGCAATTAAGTACGGCGCCATCATCTGGTCGTTGAATTTCACCCCTCCCATGTTAAGGTTGTATTCGTGAACACAGAGGGGCTTTTCCACAAATTTGGACTGTCGTATTTGCGTGAATTGAGGACAGAACGAAAACATTCCGTGTGTCCCTCCACTTCACTGGAAACATTTTATTACACTTCAAGCAGGCTCTCTCCCCCTGTCTAAGTCAGGAATCTGTAAATTAATTAATGCAGACATGAGGAATGAGGAAGGATAAGGAGGGACAGGGTTCTTTAAAATCATACAGATTCTGGAATATAATGAACAAAGTACGTGAACATTAGCGAGGATTTGTCCCAGAATTCTTGGTTGGACCTTGACTAGTGATTTCCATACACACTTGACTGAATTAAAGTCTGGTAAGAGGCGACCCCTACTGGTGTTTTTCTGACATTGCATTCTGTGTCACTTGGAGTTACTTATACACACTTGCTTTTACTTGATTTTGGTAAGAGGCTTGTCTAGCTGGTGATGGTCCAAGCACTTATCTTCAATATTGTTATCATTCACTTGGGTTTATAAGATAATTTGGTCTGGTAAGAGGCAACTCCAACTGGATATTTTTTGCACTTTATCTCACATTTGTTTTGGTACGGTTTCACACTCCAAAAAAATTTTTTCCTAGCTATCTTGGTGGTAGCTTTTTACACTTTTCCCAATTTCTATTATAAGTCACACTCAAGGTGATACTATTTTAGTCGTTGGGTTTTACGCTATTGCGTTTTATTTGTATTTTTACATGATCCAATGACCTCCGAGTTCACTGCTTACACGGGCCTGGATCTTCTATCAAATTGACAAGATTAAGCATATCCGCTTCAATTTTACCTCAATCTGGTAAGCGTACACTCTTAAGGGAGTCGGGCTCAGGACCTTACCAAGGATACTTTCCATTTGTTATCAACATTGGGACTTTGTGGACTTTATACCTCCATAGATCATATAAGCGCAACTTAATTTACATATTTCTATAGGGTGTGGTCACACTTGAAGTTGCTGCTTGTCTGTTTTATTCCTTCAGCGCGGTTAATTTCCCAATTTTTCTAAGTCAGGAATCTGCAAGCCGTTCTGTAAAGCCCCATGCGTCAATTCCAGAATCAAAAAGGTGACAAAAAAGTGGCACGCTTGTGTAATAATTGTTCACGTATAAATGGTACCCCTTTCCAAATAAGGGTGACACCAAGTCCACAAACAAACAAGCATCGGACGGTCACGGCATCGCTCTCAAGCAGCTGCAGCTCCTTCAGTTAAGTCCGACTCCGGGCTGCTCGCGGGGGGGCTCCTTCAGTGAGGGCTGCTCGCGGGGGGGGGGGGCTCCTTCAGTGAGGGCTGCTCGCGGGGGGGGGGGGCGCCGCGGGGACTCGGGGAGAGAAGAGAAGGTAAGTGCCTGTCTGCAGACACTGTGTACTGAGATTACACCGGCCGTGTGTGTATGACTGCTCAATAGGAGGGGGATGGATGGGACAGCTGCAGCCTGCATATAGAGGATTTTTGATGTTTACCTATTCCTCCTGCTGCTGGATGGATGCCTGATTCTCCTCTCTGCAGGTATTCTGCAGCTGCAGGAGAAATATGGAAATATCAATTTCTCTATATGCAGCTGTGACTGTCCCATCCCCCTCCTATACAACTTCTTTTACTCCCCCCCCCCCCCAGTGATCTTGGCCACCCTCCCCCAGTGATCTTACCCCCCCCCAGTGATCTTACCCCCCAGTGCTCTTGACCCCCGCTTCCCCCAGTGCTCTTTAGCCTCCCCCCTGTGCTCCTTAGCCCCCCCGTGCTCTTCAAGTCCCCAGCCCACATTGCTTTTCATCTCCCCCTATGCTCTCTGGCTCCCTCAGTTCTCTCCACCCCCCTGTGCTCCATGGCTTCCCCCTAAGTGATTTCCCTGCCCGCCCCCCCCCCTGTGCTATCCACACCCTGTGCCTTCCAACCCCCCCTGCAATGCTCTCCAGTCCCCCCCTTAATTCTCCCCAGTCCCCCCCCCCCCTGCCCTTCAGCTCCTCCAGTGCTATCTGCTTTCCCTGTGCTCTCCGGCCCCCCTAGTGTCCTTCTATCATGTCTGCAGTCTCTTGGCCATCTCCTGTATCATGTCTGCAGTCTCTGACCATCTCCTGTATCATGTCTTCAGTCTCTGACCATCTCCTGTATCATGTCCTCAGTCTCTGACCATCTTCTGTATCATGTCCTCAGTCTCTGACCATCTTCTGTATCATGTCCTCAGTCTCTGACCATCTCCTGTATCATGTCCTCAGTCTCTGACCATCTCCTGTATCATGTCCTCAGTCTCTGACCATCTCCTGTATCATGTCCTCAGTCTCTGACCATCTCCTGTATCATGTCCTCAGTCTCTGACCATCTCCTGTATCATGTCCTCAATCTCTGACTATCTTCTGTATCATGTCCTCAGTCTCTGACCATCTTCTGTATCATGTCCTCAGTCTCTGACCATCTCCTGTATCATGTCCTCAGTCTCTGACCATCTCCTGTATCATGTCCTCAGTCTCTGACTATCTTCTGTATAGACTATCTTCTGTATCATGTCTGTAGTCTCTGACCATCTCTTGTATCATGTCCGTAGTTTCTGACCATCTCGTGTATCATGTTTGCAGTCTCTGACCATCTCCTGTACTATGTCCAGCGGGAACACTCTGCAGCCACACCTCACAGCACAGCACACCCAAGGTAAGTGGAGGACTGGAGAGAGGAGTGACTTCTACTTAGGGATTTCTTTTGCAGATAGGCTGGGCTGGCACTGGCAGCAACAATTTTATTCAAAGAAATCAGGATTTCTTCTGCAAATAGGCTGGCACTGGCAGCAACAATTTAATTCAAATCAGGATTTCTTTAGCAAATAGGCTGGCCTGGCACTGGCAGCCAGGCATAGTACTATGCCTGCCAGTGCCAGGTCAGCCTATTTGCAGAAGAAATCCTGATTTGAATTGGTCATGTCATGTGTCTGAGATTGGTTTTGGTAATTGTCTGACTCTGATGCCAGCCTATTTGCAGAAGAAATCCTGATTTGAATAAAATATTTGCTGCCAGTGCCAGCCTGCCAGGTGATCTGAGGTGTGATAGTGCAGGAATTGGGGTGATCTGAGGTGTGATAGTGCAGGAATTGGGGTGATATGAGCTGTGAAGGTGCAGGAATTGGGGCTGAACTGAGGTGTGATAGTGCAGGAATTGGGCTGATCTGAGGTGTGATAGTGCAGGAATTGGGCTGATCTGAGGTGTGATAGTGCAGGAATTGGGCTGATCTGAGGTGTGATAGTGCAGGAATTGGGCTGATCTGAGGTGGGAAGGTGCAGGAATTGGGGGGTGATCTGAGGTGGGAAGGTGCAGGAATTGGGGGGTGATCTGAGGTGGGAAGGTGCAGGAATTGGGGTGATCTGAGGTGGGAAGGTGCAGGAATTGGGGTGATCTGAGGTGGGGAGGTGCAGGAATTGGGGGGTGATCTGAGGTGGGAAGGTGCAGGAATTGGGGGGTGATCTGAGGTGGGAAGGTGCAGGAATTGGGGTGATCTGATTTGTGAAGGTGCAGGAATTGGGGGGTGATCTGAGGTGGGAAGGTGCAGGAATTGGGGGGTTATCTGAGGTGTGAAGGTGCAGGAATTGGGGTGATCTGATTTGTGAAGGTGCAGGAATTGGGGGGTGATCTGAGGTGTGAAGGTGCAGGAATTGGGGTGATCTGATGTGTGAAGGTGCAGGAATTGGGGTGATCTGATTTGTGAAGGTGCAAAGCTCACTTGATTTCTTACAATTATTCAAGTGGTTTACAGCAGTTACTTTATATGAAGCTGACAGTTGTTTTTTATGTATCTGGCACTCCCAATTTTTTTTTAAAACATTTTTCGGCACACTGTGCCCAAAAAGGTTGTCTACCCCTTGATTAGAGTAACCCTCATCTTGTGCTGCTTCATACTATTTTTAGGACTCAACCATCAAAACAGGATTTAAAGTAAGACAAAAAAAAAAAACAGCATCATATGGCAGCTCTGATCTAAATTGGACCCAGTCTGTCAGATTAAACTAAAAAAGGTACCGTAATCGAATCCACACATCCTGGAACATTAAATCCTGTCATCAACCATCCCGACGAACGCCACGCCCCGTCACGCCCCCCTCACGGGCTGCTCAGTCCAAAATGCCCGGGCCTATTTTTTGTCCCAGTCCGGGCCTGGTTGAAGTGATTTATGAGGGGCCGAATTTTGTGGAGTCATATCCAGGGTCACCCTGAGGACGACAGAGTTCGTTGTCCCTGAAGTGCATGAACCGCAAGATTTGCTTGTATCTAGTCCTTGCCATGGCAGCAGAGAACATGCTCCTATGATGAATTGGGTCAGTGGACCAATACGACTGCAACTCACTCTTTTTTAGTAATGCCCATAAGAAGGGATAGACCCAGAAAGGTTTTAAATTCGGAAACAGTGATACGTTTCTATGCTAATTGTCTGGCAAGGGTCAAAATTTGGAATTGCGGCGATGAATTGATTGGCATATAAATTGCTTTGGTCCACAATAGATCTCTACAGATATTCCATGAAAAAATAGTTAATAAAAGCCAAGGGGAGTAAAATCGGCTGTTTCCACCTAAATTCCAGGTTGGCCAGTGAATGGGGGAAGTACGGGCACTGCAGAAGTGGCGGGCTCCCAATCAGGATTTGCAAGTGCATCAGGAAGGACACTATGGGCTCTACAGGCCTGTCTTCTAATTATTGGTGGCTGCGGGACATTACTTGTGCTAGCCACCGCACCAGATTGAACTGCACTTATGGGACTCACCACGTCACCAATTGTTACTGCAGTGCTGGTTTGACTATGACCAGGATGTACTAGGCCGCTGGTGCTTGCCAGTTCACCAGAAGGTTGAGCGGCACTAGTATCGAAACTCTGCTGCATGCGAGAACCCTGCGATTGTTGCTCCTCAGCAATAGAAGAACGGTGTCGGATATGTCTGACCTTAGCAGGGACCACTACTCTATTGTCAGAGCTATCTTTCAGGGTGCCACTGCTCTCTACAGGTTCGAATACTGAGCCTGATTCTGACAGTGAGGCTTCCCCATCACTCTCATCTGTCATGCTCAGCATCATGTAGGCTTCTTCACTAGTGTACCTCTGTTTGGACATTTTGTCCAATTAATTTTTTAGGTACCTAGTGTGACTCACGGGTAAAAAAATCACCTGGTTGTCAAGGACTGTTTGAACAACTACCAAAAAATGTAACTGCTAGTGCTAGCAGAGATCAGGCCTGACTCTGCTAATGCTGCGGTTTAGTGTGCTGTGTATTGGAAGTGACAGTGATCTGCTGATACTGCATTTCTTGGGGGATGGGTGGAGAGGCTAAACGCAGGTGCTGGCAAGTGTCGGGGCTGATCCTGCTAACGCTGCGTTTTGGGAACACTATACTAAACTATTGGGGACGCTAGTATAGTTCTGATCAGATCAAGGATATTTATCTGTTCAGACACTATACTATTAATGGAGGTGTTTAGTGTGTGTGTGTGTGTGTCACTGGCAATCAAAGGGTTACATTTTATTACTAAATTTGTGGCAGACAATCTGACGCAGATCTGTACACTATATTAGTGACACTGTGACAGGGAAATGAAGGGGTTAACTTGGGGTGATCAGGGTGTTAAATCTTTATTAGAGGATGTATGGCGGGGATCTGAAACCTATCTGACTACAGCTGCTGACTACCACTAACTGTCTCTCACACTAACTGAAGTCACAAGTGATACTAATACAGTGATCAGTAAATTATCTGTATACTGTATATAGTGACACTGTGACAGGGAGTGAAAGGGTTAACTTGGGGATGATCAGGGGGTTAAATGTGTGCCTATGTGTACTGGTGTCAGTGTAGTGCTAGTGTATTCACCGTCTGATGCTCTCTTCTGTCACGCTGGAACCAAAAAGGGCTCCAGGAGAAAAGATTGCATAATTTCCTGTGCCTGCATTTACATTGCAATTGGTCAGAACCGATCACCAGGTCCAGGCCAAAAATCAAAAATCATTGGCCTGGACCTGATAACTGATCGGTTCTAAACCGAATGAGCACATCACGGGGACCTCCTAGCCCTGCGCGCAACCGACGTACAGTTACGTCAGTTCACAGAGCCGAGCCACCTTGCCACAGCAAATCTGCGGCGGGTGGTTGGCAACTGGTTAAAGCTCATGTGCGTGTTAAGGCAGGCATCCCACTACCTTTGGTAGTATAGTGTATTACACTCTCAGCCTCACCCTGCTCAGAGATTTTCCAGTTTGCGGGACAATCTAAGTGCCAGAAGAGGGAGAGTGGGAATCAATGGGACAGGTCTATCATTTAACCCTTTACGCACACAAATAGCAGCCACCACATGTTTTAATGGAACACACCTTGTTCCATGGTGACCTACAAGAAATGTCTGACACTTGTTGCCATGCCCAGACAAGAATGTAACAAAGGTTAACTATGGGGGGCTTTCATCGAAGAGGTAATACATTATTTTATTTTGGTTACAGCATTCAGTGATTTAGCTTAAAGTGGTATTACACCCAAAACCAAAAATGTATATTGCAACTCACCAATCCTTAAATGTGGTGGATGCTTTAGTATTCTCTCTGTTTTCACCTGGTGATTTGGCCAGTAACGCATTGCCTGTATTGAGCTCCCACTCAGGATGAATGAACACAGGGACATCTTTTACAGCAGCATTGTCAGTCTGTCTTTTTTCTTTTGGAATAAAGTTTTTACATGAATAAATGTCATATATGTCATACCTTGTCAGTGTTAAGTGGTTTGTCTCAACACTAATTGCTACATTTGCAGCAGAGCTTGTTCTTTTCAAAAACAACAGAATTACTGCCTGGATCACCAAGCATAAGGCCCCTTTTGGCAGACTCTAATTGCTCTGCGGGAATTGCTCCGCTGATCCCCGCTGAGCAGGCGGATGACAGATCCGTCTCTGCTCACTGTTCAGAGCAGGAAAGTGGAATCAAAAAACACATGGACTTTGTTGGCACAAAGGTATAATAAAAAATATACGTTTATTTATCATGGAGCTGGTAGATGTTAGAGACCTTGTGCTCTTCCACCTTCAGTTTGAGGAGGTCCCACAGATGCCAATATGTACTGTGACATACTGAAGCAGGGCCTGATCCCCTCCCTTTCGGAGACTGGGCGGCAGGGCAGTATTCCAACATGATAACGACCCCAAACACACCTTTAAGACGACCACTGCCTTGCTAAAGAAGCTGAGGGTAAAGGTGATGGACTGGTCAAGCATGTCTCCAGACCTAAAGGCTATTGAGCATCTGTGGGGCATCCTCAAATAGAAGGTGGAGGAGCGCAAGGTCTCATCCACCAGTTCCGCAATGTCATCATGAAGGAGTGGAAGAGGGCTCCAGTGGCAACCTGTGAAGCTCTGGTGAATTCCATGCCCAAGAGAGTTAAGGCAGTGCTGGAAAATGATGGCCACACAAAATATTGACACTTTGGGCCCAATTTGGACATTTTAACTTAGGGGATGTATTCACTTTTGTTGCCAGCAGTTTAGATATGAATGGCTGTGTGTTGAGTTATATTGAGGGGACAGCAAATTTACACTGTTTTACAAGCTGTACACTCGCTATTTTATATTGTAGCAAACACTTTTCAGTGTTGTCACATGAAAAGATATAATAAAATATTTACGAAAATGTAGTGAGTGTACTCACTTTTGTGAGATACTGTATATATTTTGACACACACACACACACACTGTCTCACAAAAGTGAGTACACCCCTCACATTTTTGTAAATATTTTATTTATATCTTTTTGTGTGACAACACTGAAGACATGTTTTTTGCTTTTTTTTTTGCTTACTTTGCTACAATGTAAAGTACAGCTTGTATAACCGTGTAAATTTGCTGTTCCCTCAAAATAACAACACACAGCCATTAATGTTAACCGCTGGAAACAAAATTGAGTACACCCCTAAGTGAAAAATTCCAAACTGGGCCCAAAGTGTCAATATTTTGTGTGGCCACCATTATTTTCCAGCACTGCCTTAACCCTTTATGGTCATGGAGTTCACCAGAACTTCACAGGTTGCCACTGGTGTCCTCCTCCACTCCTTTATGACGACATCACGGAGCTGGTGGATGTTAGAGACCTTGCGCTCCTCCACCTTCCGTTTGAGGATGCCCCACAGATGCTCAATAGGGTTTAGGTCTGGAGACATGCTTGGCCAGTCCATCACATTTACCCTCAGCTTCTTTAGCAAGGCAGTGGTCATCTTGGAGGTGTGTTTGGGGTCATTATCGTATTGGAATACTGCCCTGCGGCACAGTCTCCCAAGGGTGCTCTGCTTCAGTATGTCACAGTACATATTGGCATTGAAGGTTCCCTCAATGAACTGTGGCTCCCCAGTGCCAGCAGCACTTATGCATCCCCCATGCATTAGGCGATACCTGGTCCCTATAGAGGCTGCACAGGCAGTCCAACTCCTCCAGGATGACACATCAATACGTGCCATTGCAGGATGTTTGCTGTGTCTCCCAGCACAGTTTTTAAGAGCATGAAGGAGATTTCAGGAGACAGGCAGTTACTCTAGTAGAGCTAGACAGGCCTGTAGAAGGTCCTTAACCCATCAGCAGGACCTGTATCTGCTCCTTTGTGCAAAGAGGGACAGGATGAGCACTGCCAGAGCCCTACAAAAATACCTCCAGCAGACCACTGGTGCGAACAGACTTCATAAGGGTGGCCTGAGGGCCTGATGTCCTCTGGTGGGCCCTGTGCTCACTGCCCGGCACCGTGAAGCTCAATTGGCATTTGAACACCAGAATTATCAGGTCCGCCACTGGCACCCTGTGCTTTTCACAGATGAGAGCAGGTTCACCCTGAGCACGTGACAGACGTGAAAGGGTCCAGAGAAGCCACGGAGAATGTTATGCTGCCTGTAACATCATTCAGCATGACCGGTTTGGTGGTGGGTCAGTGATGGTCTGTCGAGGCATATCCATGGAGGGAAGCACAGACCTCTGGGACATTATGCTTCGGGCCATCCGACGCTGCCAGGTTGCATCCCAGTCTGTTCAGGAGCTCAGTGATGCCCTTGTCCAGATCTGGCCGGAAATATCCCAGGACACCTTCTGTCATCTTATTAGGCGCATGCCCAATCTTGTCAGGCATGTATACAAGCATGTGGGGGCCATACAAAAACTGAGTACCGTTTTTGAGTTGCTGCAATGAAATTTCAGCAAAATAGACTAGCCTACTGCATCATTTTCAGGGTGTCCTGGAATTCAGCCCTCTGTAGGTTGATCATTTTCATTTCCATCAAACGTTGTGGCATCCTTTCGTTCTCAAAACATTACCGGGTCCATATCAGTATAGATTTCCAGCATGATACTTTTCCCCATTGAGATCTGATGTGTTTTAACCACTTAAGCCCCGGAAGATTTTACCCCCTTCCTGACCAGAGCCTATTTTGCGATTTGGCACTGCGTGACTTTAATGGACAATTGTGCGGTCGTGCAACGCTGTACCCAAATGAAATTGACGTCCTTTTTTTCCCACAAACAGAGCTTTCTTTTGGTGGTATTTGATCACCTGTGCGATTTTTTGATCATGCGCTATAAACAAAAAAAGAGCAACAATTTTGCAAAAATAACAATATTTTTCAATTTTTTTATATGAAATTCCCCCCAAAAAAATTTAAAAATCAAAATTTTTTAACATTTTAGGCCAATTTGTTTTCTGCTACATATGTTTGGTAAAAAAAAAAAAACGCAAAAAGCGGCGATCTGCGATTTTTTTTGCGGGACTACGACATTGCGGCGGACATATCGGACCCTTGACTGACATTTTTGACACTTTTGGGGTTACCAGTGACATTACTACAGTAATCAGTGCTATACATATGCACTGTTACTGTAAAAATGACACTGGGAGGGAAGGGGTTAACTTTATTGGGGAGGGAGGGGTTAAGTGTGTCCCTAGGGTCGTGTTTCTTACTGTGATTGGATGTGGCTTTGTGTGTAACAGCACAGATCAACGGTCCTACATAGCAGGACCGAGTGATCTGTGCTTTTACACAGGGAAGAATGACAGGCGGCTTTGTTTACATTAGCCGCCTGCCTTTCTCCCTCTCCACCCGACGATCGCGAGTGACCGGCGGACATCGGGTCCACCGGTCACACGCGCCAGCTTCTTAGGGTACGAGCTGGGGCGGGAGCGCGCCTCCGGCGGCACGCGCTCGCCCCCTTTTCGCTCCCAGGCTAGTGACGTACCGGTACGTCACTTTGCCTGGGAGGGGCTGACCGCCGCCGTATATAGTCGGGCGGCGGTCGGCAAGTGGTTAATTCTTTAATTCTTAAAGTGTTCCTTTAATTTTTTTGAGCAGTGTATAAGTACATTCACATATATGTCAGACCTTGTTATGGCAGGGAACTATTCTTATATCGAGGGGGCACCCAAAGGCACCTCCTCTTAAGTGTAACAGTAATAGCAATATCAGGTATACAGCATTTTGTAGTACTTGAAGCAAACAACCAGAGAACCCCCTCACCAGTGCGACATTGAAATAGGAGTGTGTCTAGCCACTGCATGATAAAACAACTTGTCCGCTGTATAGATAACACAGAAATGTCCTACCTGTAGGAAAGAAAAGTAAAAAAATATAAAACTGTTAAACAGGGCCAACAGGGCCCAATTAGGCAGCAAGCGTCTCTACATTGTAAAGCTGTGTCGTCCACGCAGGACTAAAGAGCTGGGTGGGGAGGAAACGTAGTTCCTGAGGCATAAACACAACAGAAAAATAGGAATAAAGTATCGCTCAACCGAGTGCTTTAGCATGTTACGAAAGATAACTTTGTTGAGGATAATACAAAAGAGCCCCTGCAGCTCACGTGATTTTCTCCATAGACAAATCACCAGATAAGAAAAAGTGCCTGGGATCCTGGCCGTTGTTTATGCTAATAAGGTTTGATTCCTCTTACAGTCCGGTGAGTAGGGGACTGAGAGGGGAGCACCCGGACGCATGAGCACTGAGCACTTTGATCATCTTAGTATTTGGTGTAAGACAGCAGACAAACACTGAGCACTTTTTGGATGAAGAGGAAAATTAATTTATATTTATTGTTACTGAGCACTGGACACTTTAACATTGAAATTAATAATATGTTTACACTAATGAGTTTAATAGCATTAACATACAGCAATTTGTAATTTATAATATTTTTGGATATTTTCTGGATTTTTGAATCTATGATAATGAGTTTTATATCAGTTAGCACTTTATAATACATTTCATGGTATTTATTTTAAAATAATTTAAAGGCTATTTTTGCACATATCTGAGTATATATTGGTACTAGTTACACATTATTTATTTATTGAGCAGCGCTGATACTTACCTATTCAACTTTTGCAAAACGTTTCCCCCCTTTTTTTCAGCAACAGCTCATCTTCAATTATTTACATTTATTCCCTAAGCGCAGGCATTTTTGTATATAAGAAAAAGTGCCTGATTACTCATGGCGGAGAGTGGCGTGCCAGGTTACGCTCCTTTCAATCTAGCCAGTTCACGGATGCACATGGGTTGTCAAAGGGAGTGGAGCCATTAGCAATGACCTTGAGTTTAGCAGGATAAAGCATAAATGATTACACCTTCGGGTTACATAGCCTTTTCTTGATATCAGAAAACTTAGCTTGCTCTCCTTGTACCTCTGCGGATAAATCAGGGACCACTGAAATTCATGCATTATCCACAGATAAATCTTTGGTTGTTCTAGCTTTTTCAGGATAGCATCTCTGTCCTGATAATTAAGGAGCCGAAAAAGGAATGGATGCAGGGGAGCACCTGATGGAGCAGGAACACAGTGTGCTCGTTCCACAGCGAACATTGGGGAGAATGCATCTCTCCCAAAGGTAAGGACATGGATTACTGGAACCATGTCCTGTGGTCTGATGGGACCAAGATTAACTTATTTGATTCAGATGGTATCAAGCGTGTGTGGTGGCAACTAGGTGAGGAGTACAAAGACAAGAGTGTCTTGCCTACAGTCAAGCATGGTGGTGGGAATGTCGTTGGTCTTGGGCTGCATGAGTGCTGCCGGCACTGGGGAGCTACAGTTCATTGAGGGAACCATGAATGCCAACATGTGCAGTGATATACTGAACAATCCAAACACAATCAATATACCGCTCAGGCGATAGGTAGTGGATTAACCCCCGCAGGTGCCACCCAGGCTCGCCACCAGAGACAAAAATGGTGGCACATTGCAACAGGGTCAAATTGTGAAGATGTCTTTATTGGTCCATGCCAGACAAAGAATCAAAGAAAGGTTAAAACCTTTTATTAACTAACCTTTCTGTGAATATTTGTCTGGCATTGACCAATAAAGATATCTTCACAATTTGAAACTGTTGCAATGTTCCAGCTCCATGATGTCATCATGGAGGAGTGGAAGAGGACTCCAGTGGCAAGTTAGGGGTACTCACTTTTGTGAGATACTGTATTTTATTCTGACCTGGGGGTTTGGTAGCCCCCAATTTATGTATCCAGCGAGTTTCTTTCTGAAGTAAACACTTGTTCCAGTCTTCTCCTCTGGGGTCTGGAGCGTGCAAATCCAGGCCCCAGAAGAGGAGAGGAGGAACATTTGATGGACCTTGGCCATGTGACTCCCAATGGCTGAGTATATGTCCCCTGAATTTGCAGCTGTTGCATGTTCTTTTATCCTCCACCAAAATTATTTTCGTCTTCCCTATATAAAAGGCTCCACGTGGGGAGTCCACAATGTACACCACCCCTTGGGATTGGCAAGTAACATGGTGTCGAATTTACGCCTCATGGCCAATGGGAAGAATGTGGAATTTAGATGATCTTAATAAAACACACCATTGGCACATACCACATGCCCAAATACCCCAAAGCGGGGTGTAGGAGGCAGATGTCGATTGGAAAGGGCTGGAAACCAATTTGTCCCTGATAGAGGGTGCTTTCCTATATGTAACCAGGGGGGGGCGACAGAATCAATTGCGCAATTCTAGAGTCAGCCTGTAGCAGGTGCCAATATTTGAAAATCTGTCTCTTAACAAGTTGGTGTTGAGAATAAATAATGTGTGGATTCTCAGAGGTTGCCGCTGATCACCATTTTTTTCGGTCCCACTTCTAAATAGTAGTTGTGTACATGATTGAGAAAAAGCCTTATTAAAAGCTGTTTGTAAACAAGATTTAGAGTATCCTCTCTCTAAGAGGCAATTTCTAAGATCATCAACAGCCCCTTTGAACTTTTAATCATCGCTAGAGTACCATAGTAGTCCAAGATATTGAGAGTAAGGAATAGAACGTAGAAGGGGTTGAGGATGAAAACGGTCTGCTCGGAGTATGGTATTGCTCGCAGAGGGCTTCCGGAAGACGTCACTCACAAGGAGGCCTCCAGGTACAACTTCAACTACTACATCCAGAAATGTGATTTTAAATTTATCAAAAGCCATGGTGAAGCTAAGATTGTAATTGTTGGAATTCATAGTGGAAAGGCATTTGTGTAGTAATTCAATGGGGCCGTCCCACAACAGGAAGACATCGTCTATATATCTTAGCCATAACAAAATGTGTCTGGAGAAGTTCTAAAATTTCTCAGATAACAAAAAATTATGTTCCCATTCCTCCAGGTACAGATTAGCGTAGGATGGGGCACAATAAGTCCTCATCGCTACGCCCTGTACCTGGAAGAAATGGGAACCATCAAACATAAATATATTATTAAACAAAATAAACCTCAATATTTCAAGGGCAAAGGTGTGCATTACTTCGACCAAAACACCTTTTAACAACTGCAAGGCCCTTCTCATGGGGTATGGAGCAGTAGAGTGTCTCCACGTCTATTTTGACCAAGACCGTCTGTAGGGAAATCATAATAGACTGAAAAAAGTGGGATGTATCTTTAATATATGAAGGTAGACTGACAACAAACGGTCTAAAAAAACCCACTTACTGGCATTTTCTGATTTATTCCCATTATCTGAGATTTGTGTATCTTTGGAAGGGCATAAAAGACCGAAGTTCAATGGTGTGTGGTGTTAAGAAAAAGAGGCGTTTGGGTAGATATAAGCCCATCACGTAGGCCAGCATTTACAAGGGAGTAAAACCGTGCATTGGATCTCTCAGTCCAAGCTGGTGAAACGGCTTTGTACCATTCCAAATTGTTAAGAATTTTGGAACACAAATTTTTTTTAATCCTAGCTGTTCATTAGAACAGTATTCCCTCCTATATCTACTGGCTTTATTGTGATGGACTCATCTCTAGCCAACTCATTGAGGGCTAACTGTTATGCACTAGTGAGATTGATGGTCATGGAGGAGGAAGGAGCAATAGCCTCAATTGCTTTAGTGGTGCATTGTTGAAAAGCCACCACATGGTTATTAGAATATACAGAGGGATTTTTGATTTTTTTCCTGAGTTGAGAGGGGGCCTTAAATTCAGAAGGGTCCGAACCTGATGTATCGGAGAGTAAATGCTCGAGATCAAAAAGGTTCCTAGTGTCTCTTTCCTAATGTAAGAGGCAGTGGCGTAACTACAGGGGTTGCAATTGCAACCGGGCCCCATTCTCACGGGGGCCTGTGCGGCGCCCCTGTACACCTGGATAGGGGGGGGGCGGGGGCAGCATGTAGAGAAATCACTTTCCTCCTTTTTCCTCCTGTAGCTGCAGGAGGAAAATGGAGGAGATTGGTTCCTCTGAATGCTGCCCCCGCCATTCCTCCTATCCTGTTCACTTTTTTCTGCTGTCTCTGGGCCCCCGTGTGCTCCCCTAGCCCCCCCCCCCCTACTGTGCTCCCCCCTCCACTGTGCTCCCTTCCCTCTCCTGCCGACTGCTGCAGGGGATGTGTCACAATAGAGAACCAGGAAGGGGTCGGTAACTATGTAATTTACCAGCTTCTTCCTTTTCTGAATGGACAGAGTCATAGTGAGTGACATTGTAAACAAATAAAATAAAATGATAAAAAAAATAATACAATTAAAATACCAAAAAATAAAAACTACTGACACCAGTGGGTGAACTTCCAGGATCGCAAAGGTCACACTTGCGACCGGACCCTGGCATTTCACCACCGTGGGGAGGCCCCAAGATGGCAGGAAGGGGGCCCACTGCAGAACTTGTGACAGGGTCCCACTGCGGGACCCTAATAAAGGGCCCCACAACGAGATTAAAGGATCAGTGGGAAGAGCCCAGGCTTGAAGGGAAAGGGGTCTGGGGGGCCCTTCATGGTTTCTTGCACCAGGGCCCTGAAGGTTCTAGTTATGCCTCTGGTAAGAGGGTTTCGATTTTGCAGTGCCCTTCACTCCTTTAGTTTCTAGAGCTGAGCTGTTACCTGGACATAGCATTCTGGTGCGTCTTTGGTGAGCCGAAATATTCCCTTTCCCCAAAAAAATATAAAAAAATTCTCCTTTCTTTGTCGATTTATATACTTGCTGTACATATTTTCGTTTGTTTTAACTATAATTACCTTGTATTGTACTTAGCTTATATTGTGCCATTATATCCTTAGAATGTGTATTCATTGTAATCCTGCTGAGGAAGCGGACTACAACCACGAAACATGCCGAGTCAACAGATACTTCAATGGATTTGTCACATTCATCCCTAATTGTAACAACTGGTTCAACTCAGTGTTTGTATGATATGAATTCGATGTTTTCTTGAGAAAGAATTCCCTTGGTCTCTCATGACTTTTTATGCTATGTATTGAATACATTTTTCCTTTTTATAAATTTGGTTGCTTTACTATATTTGGGGCTCCTAAATTCATTGTCTCTTGTTTTTCTTTTCCCTTCCCCCGTTGGTAGACTGTGCTTTGGGGAACACAGTCTCCATTTCTTCCCTCCTATCTTTTTTGACCTTTAGAGTAAATTGTTCTGAATCAATATTGGTGGTCTGCTTCATGTGTGACAACTGTAGGATATTTTTGCATGCAAAAAGGTGCAAATCCTTAAATCAAAGAAAATTTCTCAAAATGTTATTAAGGGCAAAAACTAAGGCCCAGAGAGAAGACATACAGTTGATCTTGTGACATGTCTATTTTTAAAGCCCCTTGGAAGGGCTAAAGGGTGAGGAATCACTAGTGTCGAAAAATGTGTTAGTGTAGTACTAGGTGTAGAGAAATGCATGGGAGTGGCTCCAGGTTAAAGTGGGGAAGCTTCTAAAACCTCTCTAGTGAAAGTCTTAGAGGGAAAATCAGAAGACCCCCTCAATGAAATTACCTGACCCACCCTGTGTAATAGAAAGTGAGGAATCAGATTCTCGGTTTTGTCGTTTGTTCAATGAAGGCCAGGGTAGTTGGAGCCCCTTTTGCGAGAGGGTTGCTGATTAGGTCCTGATGTATAAGCCAGAGAAGATGGGGGAAAATAACATAGTTATTAGATTGCTGAAGACTGGATTTTGGTGGCCATCTATGATCTCGTGTGTCCCACCTATACGCTTTTGCGTTCGCAAAGGCCCGTCTCTTTCAAATTTTTTATCTTTCTTGATCAATATTAGTTTTTTAAAAGTTTCCAAGCTTTGTTTCTATTAAAGTTCATGCTCAACATACCTTTGAGTCTTCAAAGGACCTAGGAAGGATACCACTTTCGGAATCTCCCCATCATCTTGTATGTTTGCTGTTTATAGCCTGTAATGAGCAAATACATCATTTTTTTGGTACAGGAATTTAGGTTTTCCTCCCATTTCTCCTTGAACTCATCAGAGACATGGGGAACATTTGGAAAAATCTGTATTCTTAATCCCTTGAGATTGCATCCCTCCCGAATGTATCTTTCAAAAGTAGCTGAATGCCAGTACAAAGCTTACTTCCTTTCTAATTGATTCCCTAAATTTTAAAATAAAAGAACGTCAGATAGGGGTTTTGGAACCTCATCATGACTTTGTTGGTAGCTCTTCATCAGCACATCCCATTCATTGCCCTTAAAGAGCGACATGGAGAAAATAGTGAACACACAGGAAAAAAAAAAAAAAAAAAAAAAAAAAGGGAAAAGGAGTCACACAAGAGGAAGCCACAGAGAGATAAAAAAATCCCCATGGGGGAATTATCTCCCCACCAAGACAGTTCTTTCAACCATCAATCTAGTGGCTTTACAAACATAGGATCATTATCGTATATATGGCATCCGTCCCAAATTGCTAGAAACTACACACCACAAAGGCCAGGAGGGGAAGGAAAGGAGCTTAGAACGATGCCCAAAGGGTCATCATGCAAAGTATACAGTTGTACTCATAAAAGTTTACATACCATTGCAGAATTTATGATTTCTTGGCCATTTTTCCTAGAATATGAATGATAACACAAAAACATTTCTTTTACTCATGGTTAGTGTTTGGCTAAAGCCATTTATTATCAACTGTGTTTACTCTTTTTAAATCATAATGACAACAGAAACTACCCAAATGACCCTAATCAAGAAGTTTACATGCCCCAGTCCTTATTACCGTGTATTGCCCCCTTTAACATCAATGACAGCTTGAAGTCTTTTGTGGTATTTGTGGATGAGGCTCTTTATCTTCTCAGATGGTAAAGCTGCTCATTCTTCCTGGCAAAAAGCCTCCAGTTCCTGTAAATTCTTGGACTGTCTTGCATGAACTGCACGTTTGAGATCTCGCCAGAATGGCTCAATGATATTGAGGTCAGGAGACTGAGATGGCCACTCCAGAACCTTCACTTTATTCTGCTGTAGCCAAGGACAGGTCGGCTTGGCCTTGTGTTTAGGGTCATTGTCATGTTGGAATGTCCCAGTACGTCCCATGCGCAGCTTCTGGGCTGATGAATGCACATTTTCCTCCAGTATTTTTTGATAACATACTGCCATCAATTCTGACCAAATTTCCTGTGCCTTTGTAGCTCACACGTCCCCAAAAAATCAGCGATTCACCTCCGTGTTTTACAGTAGGAATGGTGTACCTTTCATCATAGGCCTTGTTGGCTTCTCTCCAAATGTAGCATTTATGGTTGTGGCCAAAAAGCTAAATTTTTGTCTCATCACTGCAAAAGACTTTTTAGCAGAAGGTGTAATGGTGCTGGTGGCTGAGCCTGACGTGTAGAGGTAGCCTCATGGGATCTGGTAAAACAGGAACATGTACGAGTCACAATGGTGGTAGACACGGGCTAGCCCGAGGTGCAGAATCTAAGTGACAGCAGGTCTTCACCAGAGCCTCTGATGGGGAGGATGGATTTTGCTGTGTGCTGAACACCTGGTTGCGGTTCTGAGGGTTGCCCCATCCAGAGGTGAACAAGTCCAGAACCAGAAGCAGATAAGGATAAGGCAGGAGAGTGGTCACAGGAACGAACCAAGGTCAGGGTGGGCAGCAAGCAGACAAAATAGTGGACAAGCTGGGAGGTCGATCAGGAAGTCACCAGGAAACAGCAGGTTCAGGATCAGAAGTACAGGTAAAGCTGCAGACAAGACAGCAAAGACACAGTGCTGCTGAGGTGTTTAAATAAAGCAGCCTGTTGCCAATTACTGCAATTAGTCTGCACTAGGTTAACCCTTAGGTGGCAGACTCATGACAGCACTTCAGTGTGCACAGGGAGCGTTCCTAACATTGCCCCCCCCTTAAGGGCAACCTCTGGGTGCCCAAAAGGTTTCTCTTTTGTGGGCGACTGCGAAAAAAAGCGTAGATCAGTTCTTTAGCATGGATATTCTGTTCCGGTTCCCAGGAATTTTCTTCCAGGCCGTAACCTTTCCACTTGATGAGAAACTGTAATTGATCTCTCCTCCTCCTGCAATCCAAAATAGCCTCCACCTCATATTCTTCCCCCCCATCGACAATCACAGGTTTGGGTGGTTCCGAGCTTCTGCCCGGGAAGGAGTTGGGGACTGTAGGTTTTAACAAGGAGACATGAAACACCGGATGAAGTCTAAGCGAATCAGGTAAGTGCAATTCATACAAGACCTCATTGAGTTGCCTCTTGACCGGGAAGGGTCAAATAAACTTGGGTGCCAATTTCTTTGAGGGACAGGCTAGGCAGAGGTTGCATGTAGATAGCCATACTTGATCACCTGGTTAAAGGATTAGTTCCCCTCTCTTGTCAAAAATCTTTTTAGAGGCGGCTTGTGCCTTTATTATAGCGTCCTGCAGCAGTTTACAATTGCGGTTGAGGAAACTAATGATATCCTGTACTGCTGGAACTGTGGGTTCAGCGGGAACGTCAGGTAAGAAAGATGGGTGGAAACCATAGTTTGCAAAGAACGGAGATTGCCCTGTAGCAGAATGTTTAGCATTGTTGTATGCAAACTCTGCCAATGGTAGTAGGTACACCCAGTCATCCTGGATAAATGTGGTGAAACAACGGATATACTGTTCCAACGTCTGTTTGTCCTTATGGTTTGTCCATTAGTCTAAGGATGGTAGGCGGAAGACAAGGACCCCTCTATCTGAAACAATATTTGCAGGAACCTCATGAAGCCTAACAATCTCTTTAATAAAAACTTCTGAGGTCTTCTTGGCCATGGGCGTATTCCTGAGTGGCAAGAAATGGGCCATCTTAGATAGAGGGTCAACTACCACAAAAATGGCAGAACAGCTTTCTGACTGGGGAAGCTCCACTATGAAGTCCATGGTGACCATCTCCCAAGGCTTTTCAGGGACTGGTAGCGGCCTGAGCAGGCCCCATGCCTTGTTTCTTACAGACTTTCTCCGGGTACAGACGGTATATGACTTCATGTACTCCCTGCAACTCTGTTCCAGATCTGGCCACCAAAATGTTCGTTGTAAAAGATCCAGGGTCTTATGAGTACCAAAATAGCCCGCCAGAGGGTGGTCATGGCATAACCCTAACTCGGACCTCTTCAGGGACAAAGATCTCGTCTTCAAACCATAATAACCCATCTCTGGGTACCAGGGACACCTCAGGGAGACAGATTCTTTGCAGAAGCTTGCTTTATTTTTGCCATCAGGTTGGTCTGTAATAACAAGAAATTACCTGCGGACAGGATGGTATCGGGTACTGGCGCTTCCTTTGGATCATCAAACATGCGGGAGAGCGCATCTGGCTTGACATTTTTAGATCCCGGCCGGTAGGTAATATGGAAGAAAAATCTCGAGAAAAACAGTGCCCAACGTGCCTGACGTGGCCTCAGCCATTTAGCAGGTCTTAAATACTCGAGATTTTTGTGATCTGTGAAGAGGAGGATAGGATGTGTTGCCCCTTCCAACAAGTATCTCCATTCCTCAAGGGCAGCCTTAATGGCCAGAAGTTCTCAATCGTCGACGTCATAGTTCCTTTCTGCTGGGGAAAGTTTACGAGAGAAGAAGGCTATAGTATGTATGAGATCTTTAGTACCCTGCCTTTGCAAAATAACTGCCATCACGGCCACTTCGGATGCATCTACTTCGAGAAGGTAAGGAAGGGCAGGATTTGGGTAACTCAGGATGGGAGCAGTTGTAAAGAACCTTTTCAAGGTTAGAAAGACGGTCTAGGCTTCAGGAGACCAATTGAACCAGGTATTCTACTTCGTGAGCTGTGTAATGGGGGAAATGATGTCAGAAAATCCCTTAATTATGAGACCTAGGAACTGAACACTCTGACGTTCAAATTCACACTTCTCAGGCTTGGCATAGAATCCGTGTTGGCGGAGTCGGCCAAGGACGTTTTTGACATGTCCCTGATGTTGATCCAGGGATGCAGAGATAATCAAGATATCGTCCAGGTAGACGATAAAGATATCTAACCAGTCTCTGAAAATATAATTTACAAAATGTTGAAAGGTTGCTGGGGCGTTGCACAGGCCGAAGGGCATCACCAGACATTCAAAATTCCCAAACCTGGTGCGAAACGCTGTTTTCCACTCATTCACCTGACGAATACGGACCAAGTTATTGGCCCCACATAAGTCTAACTTAGTGAAAATGAAGGCTGATCTCAGTCTTTGGAAAAGTTCTGGTACCAGGGGAAGAGGGTAACGGTTCTTGACCGTGATCTTATTTCGTTTCCGGTAGTCCACACAGGGGAGGAGAGAGTGGTCCTTTTTTTCCACAAAGAAGATCTATAGGAGGCCATTGAGGTTTACCTTTGATTTCTGTTGCGCCAGTCTATTCATGTTTGTAACTTATGAGCACAACTGTATATACGCACAGAATAAAGCATGGTATGTGTTAAAAAAGACAAAAAGTATCATACATAGACATGGCTAGTCCAAAAAACACACATTATTCTGGGGGTCCATCCATAAGATGGAACATGATGGAATTTCCCTACATCCACATTGCTAAATACCGAGTACAAGGGACAAAAAGCAGCAACCTGAGCATAAACACTTTCAACTGTCTAATGATAAGAGAATACATACTGTATAAAGACAAAAGGGGTAAAAAAAAGTTATAACTATGTCAACAGTCATATATAATTTGACATTATATATAATAAAAAAATCCAGAGTGCTATTTGAAAGTCCAAATATTCCACAAACCTATATGTAAGGACCATTTTTTTGTATTATTTTATAAAGATTTACTGCAATCCAACAGTGCCTGTAAGAAGAGGGCGGTTGGAAGATGTCTTGGTCACTTCAGATACGAGACCCTTCTTTCAGCCGAACCATTGACAGCTGTAATCCGGATCCGGCATGAGGGAATGCCTAGACCGACAGGTGTCTGACTACATCGAGTTAACGGCCGATGTGGACGCTTTGAGCAGTGATAAACCCCTGGATTACTGGGTGGGCAGGCTTGACCTCTGGCCAGAGCTTGCACAATATGCAATGGAACTGTTGGCTTGCCCCCCGTTGAGTGTCCTGTCCAAAAGGACGTTCAACGCAGCAGGGGGGTGTCATGGTCTTACCTTCTTTCTGTTCTCCTTCGTTTGACATGTGCTGGCGGCCATCTTGGTTTCTGGGTTTCTTGTAGCCTCCCACCCTGCGGCTCCTCCTTCCCACTGGGAGGAGCTGGATGCCTAGCTCATATATATAGGAGGTCTGTGGCTTCAGTTCCCTGCTTGGTCCTCCTGTGTTCACATGCTACTAGACTGCTGCTACTTCTGGTTCCTGTGCCTGGCTTCGTCTGACTACCCTGTTGGTTCCTGATCCTGGCTTCGTCTGACTACCCTGTTGGTTCCTGATCCTGGCTTCGTCTGACTACCCTGCTGGTTCCTGACCCCTGGCTTCGCAAAGACTCTGCATCGGTTTCGCCATCCGTTTGGACTTTTGCTTTATAGCTTGTTTTTCAATAAAGCTGTCTTATTTTCACTTATCTGTTGTTGTACGTCTGGTTCATGGTTCCGTAACATTAGGACCAAGCCATGAATTCTGACGGTACAGGGCCATCCTCGCTACCCACGCTGGTTGCCAGACTTGATCAGCAGGATCACCTGTTGGGTCGGTTCGCCGTGGCGTTGCAAACCCTGCTTGAACGCACGGTACCACAGGCCACGAATTCTGACGGTACAGGGCCATCCTCACTACCCACGCTGGTTGCCAGACTTGATCAGCAGGATCACCTGTTGGGTCAGTTCGCCGTGGCGTTGCAAACCCTGCTTGAACGCACGGTTCATTTCGCTCCCGTTGCCGATGGGTCGGTTGTCGCTCCTGGGTCCGCTCCTACTGCCGCTCCGGTTGTTGCGCCAGAGTCTACCCCGACACCTGTTGTTGCGCCCGCTGTGTTTCGGGGTATGTCCGGTTCTGCCCCCCTTCCACAGCGCTTTGGGGGAGAGCCAACTCAGTGCCGAGGTTTCCTTAACCAGGTGGGCATTTATTTCGAGTTGCTGCCACATGCCTTTCCTACTGAGAGATCAAAGGTGGGCTTCTTAATCTCGCTGCTCTCGGACAAGGCCTTGGCCTGGGCCAGCCCTTTATGGGAGAACAACAATCCGGTGGTTGCCGAGTTTTCCGGTTTTGTTGCTTCTCTTCGGAAGGTATTCGATGTGCCGGCTCGTGCTGCCTCTGCTGCGAAGCTCCTTATGTCCATCAGACAGGGTTCACGATCCGTAGCTGAATACGCCATTGAGTTTCGTACCCTGGCAGCAGAGGTGGGCTGGAATAATGAGGCTCTGGTCGCTGCTTTCTCTCATGGTCTCTCGGATGCCTTGAAGGATGAGGTTGCAGCTAAGGACCTACCAGTGGAGCTCGAGTCTCTTATTTCTTTCCTGATTTTGATTGACACCAGACTCAGGGAGAGACCTTCCTTTAAGGAGTGTCTGCGGAGGCCTCCTAACAGATTGGCGCCTACCTTTGTTGTCCCACCCGTGCCTCCCTCTCCTCCCACGCCTCCTGGGGATGACTTGTCTTGGGGTGAACCCATGCAGCTGGGGTTTGCTCGCCTGTCCGAGGGGGAGAGGGTACTCCGGAGACGCGAGGGCCGATGCATGTACTGTGGTCTCGGTGGGCATTTTCGGTTGGCATGTCCGAACCGTCCAGGGAAACGCTCGCACCTGAGATCCTGTCGGGGGCAGATCTTGGGTGGAGTCTCCTCGTCCCCGGTTTCCCGTGTTGACAAACCACTGATCACTGTTGTCCTTTCCTGGGTCGGGGGCTCGGTGACGACCCAGGCGTTGGTGGACTCTGGTGCTGGTGGTTTGTTCATTGATAGTGTGTTCGCTGCCGCCAATTCCATTCCTCTGCAGGCTCGAGGTTCTCCTCTGGCTCTTGAGGCGATAGACGGCAGACCCCTTCTGCCGCCACACGTGACTCATGAGACCCTTCCAGTGGGGTTAGCCATTGGTGCCGTCCACAGAGAGTCGGTCTGCTTCCAGGTTATTTCGTCTCCACACTACTCGGTGGTCTTGGGGTACCCCTGGCTCCAGAAGCATAATCCGATTTTCGATTGGAGATCGGCCGAGATCCTCTCGTGGTCACCGCAGTGTGGGACTAGTTGCATCCATGGGCCTGTCAAGTTGCTGTGTACTTCCTCGGACTCTCTGTTGCCCCCTGAATACGAGGAGTACCGGGATGTATTCGATAAGGTGCGCGCGGTTGCCCTACCTCCGCACCGCCCATACGATTGTGCCATCGAGTTACAATCTGGTGCCGTTCCTCCTCGTGGCAAGGTCTATCCACTGTCGGTAGCGGAGAATGAGGCCATGGAGGAGTACGTGAGGGAGGCGCTTTCACGTGGACACATTCGCAAATCCTCGTCCCCGGCAGGGGCTGGATTTTTCTTTGTGAAAAAGAAGGGCGGTGAGTTGAGGCCTTGCATCGATTACAGGGGTCTCAATCGCATCACGATCAAGAACGCTTACCCGATACCCTTGATTTCCGAGCTGTTCGATCGCCTTAAAGGGGCCACGGTCTTTACCAAACTCGACCTGAGGGCGGCATATAACCTCGTAAGGATCAAGGCGGGCGATGAGTGGAAGACCGCGTTTAACACCAGGACCGGTCATTATGAATCCTTGGTTATGCCCTTTGGGCTGTGCAATGCGCCCGCAGTCTTTCAGGAATTCATCAACGATGTTTTCCGTGACCTGTTGCAGCAGTGTGTGGTGGTCTACCTGGATGACATCTTGGTATATTCTGAGTCCATGGAGACCCACATTCTGGATGTCAAACGAGTGTTGCAACGGTTACGAGAGAACAAGCTGTTCGGTAAGCTTGAGAAATGCGAATTTCACCGATCCCAGGTAACCTTCTTAGGTTACATCATTTCCGCTGAGGGGTTCTCCATGGATCCTGAGAAGGTTTCGGCTGTCTTACAGTGGCCCCAGCCCAGTGGTCTTCGCTCCCTGCAGCGTTTTTTGGGCTTCGCCAATTATTATCGGAAGTTCATCAGGGACTTTTCCATGCTAGCCAAGCCTCTCACGGATCTGACCAGGAAGGGCAGTAATTCCCAGGTCTGGCCGCCCGAGGCCATCCGAGCTTTTGAGGCTCTAAAGTCCGCCTTTGTGTCGGCTCCGATTCTGTCGCATCCCAACCCTGGGTTGCCCTTTGTCCTCGAGGTGGACGCGTCTGAGACGGGAGTAGGCGCCCTTCTGTCTCAGCGTAGAACACCAGAGGGTCCTCTGCTTCCTTGTGGGTTTTACTCCCGGAAACTGTCTTCCGCGGAGTGCAACTACCAGATTGGTGACAGGGAGTTATTGTCCATCGTGCAGGCTCTTAAAGAATGGAGGCACTTGCTCGAGGGTTCGGTGGTTCCGGTCCTCATCCTGACGGACCACAAGAATCTGACCTACCTCTCTGAGGCCAAGAGATTGACACCACGTCAGGCCAGATGGGCTCTGTTCTTTTCACGTTTTAATTACGTGGTCTCCTACCTACCCGGTTCCAAGAACATCAGGGCTGATGCCTTATCACGGCAGTACTCCGACCTGTCCAGGGAGGAGTCGATTCCGACTTCGGTCATACCTCCGAATCAGATCCTGGCTGCCATTCGCACCAGCCTGACCTCTCCCCTGGGTGAGCAGATTTTGGCGGCTCAATCTGGTGCTCCCTCTGGGAGACCCAACGGCAGATGTTTTGTGCCTGAGGAGTTGCGCACTCGGTTGTTGCGAACCTACCATAACTCCAAGACCGCGGGGCATCCTGGAAAGAATCAGCTGTCCTGGGCTGTTTCACGTCTGTTCTGGTGGCCTTCCCTACGTTCCGACATCGCCGCATATGTAGCGGCATGCTCCGTTTGTGCCCAGAGTAAGTCCCCTCGGCACCTTCCGTTGGGCCTTCTGCAACCCTTAGCCACCGGGGAGCGCCCATGGTCACACCTGGGGATGGATTTCATTGTGGACCTCCCTGCATCCCGAGGCCATACGGTCATTCTCATGATTGTGGATCGGTTTTCCAAAATGTGTCACTGTGTTCCTCTCAAGAAGTTACCCTCTGCACAGGAGTTGGCTACGATTTTTGCCAGGGAGGTCTTCCGGTTGCACGGTTTGCCCAAGGAGATTGTGTCGGATCGGGGGAGTCAGTTTGTGTCCAGGTTCTGGCGCGCCTTTTGCTCCCAGTTGGGGATTCATCTCTCCTTCTCCTCGGCCTACCACCCTCAGTCCAATGGGGCCGCAGAACGATCCAATCAGGCCTTGGAGCAATTCCTTCGTTGCTATGTCTCCGATCACCAAGTCAATTGGGTTGACCTCCTGCCTTGGGCTGAGTTTGCCAGGAACACGGCGGTGAACTCTTCCTCTGGGACGTCTCCCTTCATGGCCAACTATGGGTTCCAACCTGCCGTGTTACCGGAGGTATTCTCTCCCCAGGATATTCCGGCTGTGGAGGATCACCTTTCCGTCCTACGTGCTTCTTGGGTACAGATCCAGAAGTCCCTTGAGGTCTCTGCGCAGCGCCAGAGACTCCAGGCTGATCGCAGACGAGCGCCTGCTCCTTCCTACCAGGCCGGAGACCGTGTATGGTTGTCCACCCGCAACCTCAACCTTCGAGTGCCCACTCCCAAGCTGGCGCCTCGCTTTGTTGGTCCCTTCCGAGTGCTTCGCAGGGTAAACCCGGTAGCCTATGCCCTTGCGCTTCCTCCTGGCATGCGGATCTCCAACGTGTTTCATGTCTCCCTGTTGAAGCCTCTGGTGTGTAATCGTTTCACTTCCTCGGTTCCTCGGCCTCGTCCGGTCCGAGTGGGCAATCGTGAGGAGTATGAGGTGAGCAATATCCTGGACTCACGCCTGGTCCGCGGTCGGGTGCAGTTTTTGGTTCATTGGCGTGGTTATGGTCCAGAGGAGCGTTCCTGGGTTCCCTCCGCAGATGTCCATGCTCCTGCCTTGCTCCGAGCCTTCCACGCACGCTTCCCTCAGAAACCGTTCTTTACTCCGCGGAGGAGGGGCCCTTGAGGGGGAGGTACTGTCATGGTCTTACCTTCTTTCTGTTCTCCTTCGTTTGACATGTGCTGGCGGCCATCTTGGTTTCTGGGTTTCTTGTAGCCTCCCACCCTGCGGCTCCTCCTTCCCACTGGGAGGAGCTGGATGCCTAGCTCATATATATAGGAGGTCTGTGGCTTCAGTTCCCTGCTTGGTCCTCCTGTGTTCACATGCTACTAGACTGCTGCTACTTCTGGTTCCTGTTCCTGGCTTCGTCTGACTACCCTGTTGGTTCCTGATCCTGGCTTCGTCTGACTACCCTGTTGGTTCCTGATCCTGGCTTCGTCTGACTACCCTGCTGGTTCCTGACCCCTGGCTTCGCAAAGACTCTGCATCGGTTTCGCCATCCGTTTGGACTTTTGCTTTATAGCTTGTTTTTCAATAAAGCTGTCTTATTTTCACTTATCTGTTGTTGTACGTCTGGTTCATGGTTCCGTAACAGGGGGATCGTGACCGATAAGTGCACTTGCCTAGCTCATGACAGTGTTGACTACCTCACATTTATAAAAATGATTGAGGCATGGATCTCTGAGGAATTCAACACATGTGACCAGTAGACCATGTTTCATTTAAATTCCTCATGACAGGCCACAAATATCAGCCAGACCGCCATAGACCCACAACAATTCATGGTCCTCATCTTCGGCAAATACAGTGGCATAAAAGGCATTTCATGTCCATTGAATGCCTAATTTTTGGGGCCTTTTATGGCCGACACTTACTTATTTATCCTGTGAATGCCTAATGTACCTTCAGCCACAGAATCCAACGTTCTTCGCTGTCAGGTAAACCCATGTGGGCTAATTTTTGGGGCCTGGAATGGCCGACACTTACTTCTTTATCCTGTGAATGCCTAATGTACCTTCAGCCACAGAATAAAACGTCCTTAGCTGTCAGGTAAACTCATGTGGGCTAATTTTTGGGGCCTGGAATGGCCGACACTTACTTCTTTATCCTGTGAATGCCTAATTTTTCAGACTGGAATTGAAAATCAATGGGTCTGTAAACGTTCCGCCAAATTGTGGAATGGATGGGGACCCATTTTACAGATGTGGGAATGGACCCAATATGTATTTACTGGCTGCTGTCAGTTCTGGCTGATTTAGGAAAAAAACATTTTTTTAAGGCAACTTTTCCATTTGCAATACTTCTGTTATGACATTGTCGATGTGGTGGGTCTATTTGTGCACAGCTAGTAAGTCTTTTGTGGCTGCAAATATGACCTAAAGTTTTTTTTAAAGTTCGCCTCCCATTAAAGACAATGGGGCCTGCCGCAAACTTGCGGTTCGCGGACATTCGAGAAAGTTTGCAGCTAACCTTCGCAAACCGCCCTAGCCGATGTTCGTCCATCACTACTTGTGACCACCTTCCTCTGCAAACAGGAGGAGAGACAGCCGTCACCCTCCTCTTGGGACCTGGCTTCCCACCCAAAGACACCCCGTCACATGTGCCCTTGGCTTTTATAACATATCCCAGGATGTCCCACTCTCTGTGCCAACCCACTGGGACAGTTACAAAGCCTGTGCGTTACTGGCTGGGTTTTCTCCACTGTCCAACAGGCTCTCCTATTGGACACAGTGGGGACACTCCCTCAGACCAGATGAATCACACATAGACACATGCAACCGGCCTGAATAGAAATCCTGCTCCCCTGTTAAGCAGATAAAGCAATTAGGTTTTACCTACCACTCTCCTGATAAGCAGGCAGAGCAAACTATACTCCCTGCAAAATAACAAAGAGTGAACAATATGAAAAGACCGGAGGAAACTCAAACATATAGCCACTCACCCTGCGCTCAAAAAAATATATAGGATAGGCAACTAATTAGTATTGACACAAAGTCTAAGCAGCTGCTATAACAAATAACAATAACAGAATAAGGTGTTTATAGAATATAAGACCATAGACAAATAAATCTACAACACTAGCAGCGCTGAATGACGGGACATACACAACATCTCAAGTAGTCCTTAAAATGACAATTAAATATATGATGCACAGTCCAATCCGAGACTCGTATGTCTTGGGAGTCCGTCGTTAAGGGAAAGGGAGTGAGGGAACTTGGCTTAGTAACCAGACTTCCACCACCACACAGTGCTCCCCCCCTTATACCAGACACTCACCAGACCTAGGTGAAAAAAAGACCCTTCAAGCACATCCACCGCTAACCGGATCATAGGCTCCAGGACTTTGGACTGTTAAGCTCTCTCCTTCAAACGTCACTTGGTTCAGATGGCATGTAAATGAACAAAGTGGGGGCAACCATAGTGTAATTCCGCAGACAAAAATTTATTTAGCAAAATAAAAATCACACAATGGGCCCCTCTCCCCTTTAGGTGTCTACTTACAAGAAGCGCGTTTAATGAAGGCGTATAGTGAAATACCCGGGATAACACCAATTCCAGAGCGACCTCTTGGAAGATGTCTGACGTATTCTAAATAATATATAGAGCGACCGCGCACTATAGCTCTGACATGTTTCGTCATAAGGACTTCTTCAAAGAGCCTAAGTGCGCGGCGCGGTCTGTCTCCTTTTTAACTGTACGCCGACGCATGCGCATCAGCGCCATGCTCGGCGGTCTGTCGGAGGTGCACACTCTGCGTACACTTCCGGTAACTGTGAGGAGATACCTCACTTCCGCCCAGCCCGCCAGCTGCAGAGCTAACGTCCGCCCGGAAGTGTATCGCTGATATCAGCATCCGGGTCATTGAGCAGGATGTGTCATACCTCACATCCGCCCATGAATGTACCTCCTCTAATGACGTATAAGCGTCCACCCCGATCGTAATTGCCTAACAAGATTAGACTTCTACACAGGGAAAAATGACACTCAACAATATCACTTCTCCCTGTATAATTACTGCACCTAAATCGGTACAATTATGCTTTCGGCAACTTAGTATACAGCATCCTTGTATTTGACTACATGCCTTTCATTGCACACATATTAATACATACAAAACACTGTAAAAAATATATAGGAATAATAGCATCTTAAGCCTATTTTAAATAACTCATACTGGATGTAAGAATAGCTTTGCAATTAAAAAAGTAACCAAAATAGATAATCTAAATACATTCATATCTCATAAAACCTCAAAATCAATAAGATAGATATACCACTCAATAAAATAGCTTAAAAACATTAAAACCAGTGTCACTCTACTGGGATAGAAGCAAAATGATTATACCCATAGAACACATATTAATTGAATTAAAAAAATCTAATATTCATATGTGCAAAGATTAAAACACGGACATTAAGAAAAAGACACTATAAAAATACACCATAAAAATATATACGGGTAAAATCTTGAGAAGGACTACATCTATATGTCAATAATTGCTAATAAAGCAATTAATGTCCAAATCCACGTTCAAACCCTTAGGATGTAATGACTCAGTTAAGTAGATCCAGTGTGTTTCACATTTTGATATCTCACGGACCCGATTAGAGCCCCTCCACACTGGTGCTACCTTTTCCACCCCCCAAAATTTGAGATGAGTGGGATCACTATTATGAAAGTCGCGGAAATGCAGGGACAAATTATGATCTTTAAAACCATGACGAATGTTAGTAATATGCTCTGAGATCCTAACTGTGATCGTTCTCTTGGTCCTACCTATGTAGAGCAGATTACAAGGGCATTGTATACAATACACCACATGTGTGCTACTACAAGTTATTGTGTCCTTTATTTCAAAAGTTTGACCATTAGAGGGCGAGGTGAAACTCGTAAAATTCCTCAGGTGTGTGTTCACCTGCTTGCAGGTTTTGCACCTCCTGCACGCAAAAAAACCAGCTGTATTTTCCCAAAACATAATTGGCTTCTTAGGGGGATCCAACACCTTTTTTACTATCTGATCACCGAATGTTGGACCCTTCCTGTATATAAATGTTGGAGTATCAGGCAATACTCCACTCAAAACTTTATCCATACACAGGACAGGCCAATGTTTTTTGAAAATCAGTTCTACCTCCCGGTGTTGGGCACTGAATTGGGAAATAAAATTCCATTCATGGCCCTGTATATTACGCTTCTCACTGTCTCTCAGACATTCATCTTGGGACAACCTGCCTATTTCCGCTATCGTACAATCCAATTTCGTGCCTTGGTAGCCTTTTTCTACAAATCTCTGTTTTAAGATTTGTGACTGAGCTTGGAAGTCATCATCAGTAGTACAGTTCCTTCTAACACGAAGGAACTGACCCCTAGGGATGTTGGACAACCATTGCTGATGGTGTCCACTCTGGACGGGAAGATATCCATTCCGATCGGTGGGCTTGAAGTACACTTGTGTCCTCAGCCCACCCTCAAGAAGGGATATCTCCACGTCCAGATAGTGTATCTTAGTCCAACTCCAGTTAAAATCAAGTTTTATATTATTTGTATTATCATTGAGCTTTTCACAAAACTTTTGTAGGGAGGACTCCGTCCCTGCCCAAATAAAGAACAAGTCGTCAATATAACGACGGTACATAATCAATTGTTCATATCGGGCAGCAAAAATGGATCGGTCCTCCCATTCCCCCATAAAAATGTTGGCCAAACTCGGGGCGAACTTACCGCCCATTGCCACACCCCTTTGTTGTTGGTAGAAAGTGCTGTCGAACCAAAAATAGTTATGCACTAAACAGAAAACTAGAGCATCTTTCAGAAATTGTTTCTGTATATCGGGAATGTCATCCCTTTTACTGAAGGCCCAGTTGAATGCGAGCAGAGCGTCATCATGTTGGATGATCGTATACAATGACGATACATCCCCTGTGACTAGAAAAACGTCTCCACTGCTCGGTAAGGTAACCTCTTTCAATGCTCCTAATAGAGCCTTAGTGTCCCGTAGATATGATCTTAAATTTACCACACTGTTCTGTAAGAAAAAGTCTGGGTACTCACCCAGCCTAGACGTTACCGATTGTATTCCATTAACAATGGGTCTAGCCGGAGGGTTGACCATGTCCTTATGGACTTTCGGTAACGTATAAATCGTTGGTATACGGCTGTAACTGGGTACCAGATATTGCTTTTCTTTCTTACATATAATGTGTTTCTCATACCCATTTTCCACAAGGGCACTGAGCTCATGTCTATATTGCACTGTGGGATCTTTCTTTAAAATCTTATACGTGTCCGTGTCCGTTAGCATTGTAGAGAGTTGGGTGTGGTAATAATCCTTCTTCAGGAGCACCACCCCCCCTCCCTTATCTGCAGGCCTAATGATGACGTTCTTTCTTTTTTCAAGGGCCTCTAAGCCTTCCTGAATATGTCCTTTTCTCAGGGATTTCTTTTAAATCTCGAATCACGAGGTTTTTAAACACCTCAATGTGTTGATTCGACGATTGCTGTGGGTTAAATAGAGATTTGTTTTTAAGCCCACTATCAATTTCCACTGTATAATTTGTAAAGCCTGCTTTAGAGGCCCCTAATGTACGGGCAGGATTTAAATAATATTTCTTTAAATTGATTTTCCTCACAAATTTATGTAAATCAATGTAGACGTTGAATTTATTAACAGGTCTGTGTTTAGCGCATTTTAAGCCAGCATGAAGTATGTTCAGTTCCTTATCTGTCAGAGGTACTTCCGCAAGATTGTAAATGCCCTCTAATCGGGATCCCTTCTTCTTTTTTTGTTCTTTCCGTTCCGCTCGGCATCCCCTAGTGCTCGTTCTCCCACAGTCTCCTGGGGACCTGGCTGGTGTCCCCAGTGCGGATTGTACATCCCTTGTGGATGTGGAGGGCCCCAACCTTGAGGTCTCCCCCTCCAGGGTCTGCCTCCCCTCCTCCCCCCTCTGCCCCTTCCTCCCCGCCAGGGAAAAGGGCGAGTAGGATTTGGGGTGGGGGAATTCACCCCCTCATATTGGGTCAAAGAATCGTATCTGTTCTGCACAGGGACTCCGTATGGTGCCACCAGTCTCTGTTCATACTGGTATCCATAACTCCCACTACTCCCTTGTTGAACACTCTGATTGCTTTGGGTTAGATCAGAGTTAGGTAAGTTTACATTTCTTGGCCTTGCCGCCCTAGGCCCCTGTGGGACAGCAACAGGTCTTATTGGGCCTCTAGGGGTGCTTGGTCCTGGAATAGGCCCCTGACTACCTGAATGGTTAACTATTACGGGGTTACCATTAGTGGGTCTCTGATTGGCCACTAACCCTGGATTTTGCCAGAGATAAACTGAATTACTTTTAAAATCTTCTAAATCCCTATAATATTTCTTTACTTTTTTTCTATGAGTGTCTGTCAACTTTTTCTAATTTCCTCTTAATATCCGTATTAAACTTTAAAACTATAGGCAAATCTTTGTCTTTTTCTAAAATATTCTTAAGATCCGCTATTCTTTTCTCCAGAATTTCCATTTTCTGTTTTTTTCTTTTAAGGATGAGTTCCTGTAGCTTAATGCCTACTCCATTAAAAAATTCAAACCATTCCTTGGTAGAATTCTCATCATCAAGAGCGTCCTGGGGGGTCACTTCCCACCTCAGGCTTCTCATGATGATTTTCTCTTTGACATATTTCTCGAACGTAAAAATGTCCCACCATGTCCGTACTTGTTTCTCAAGGGTGTGACCTAGGGAATTCAAGTTGGACGTGAGATCTTGTGACGTATTTGTTTCTAACACCTCAGAGAAGATGTTATCCACTTCGAGTGGTCTATCTTTCAAAAAGGATATTGCATCCATAGCAGCGGGGTTACACAATCACAATGCAAAATAACAAAGTGAACAATATGAAAAGACCGGAGGAAACTCAAACATATAGCCACTCACCCTGCGCTCAAAAAAATATATAGGATAGGCAACTAATTAGTATTGACACAAAGTCTAAGCAGCTGCTATAACAAATAACAATAACAGAATAAGGTGTTTATAGAATGTAAGACCATAGACAAATAAATCTACAACACTAGCAGCACTGAATGACGGGACATACACAACATCTCAAGTAGTCCTTAAAATGACAATTAAATATATGATGCACAGTCCAATCCAAGACTCGTATGTCTAGGGAGTCCGTCGTTAAGGGAAAGGGAGTGAGGGAACTTGGCTTAGTAACCAGACTTCCACCACCACACGGTGCTCCCCCCCTTATACAGTTTTCTGTTTAGCGCATAACTATTTTTGGTTCGACAGCACTTTCTACCAACAACAAAGGGGTGTGGCAATGGGCGGTAGGTTCGCCCCGAGTTTGGCCAACATTTTTATGGGCGAATGGGAGGACCGATCCATTTTTGCTGCCCGATATGAACAATTGATTATGTACCGTCGTTATATTGACGACTTGTTCTTTATTTGGGCAGGGACGGAGTCCTCCCTACAAAAGTTTTGTGAAAAGCTCAATGATAATACAAATAATATAAAACTTGATTTTAACTGGAGTCGGACTAAGATACACTATCTGGACTTGGAGATATCCCTTCTTGAGGGTGGGATGAGGACACAAGTGTACTTCAAGCCCACCAATCGGAATGGATATCTTCCCGTCCAGAGTGGACACCATCAGCAATGGTTGTCCAACATCCCTAGGGGTCAGTTCCTTCGTGTTAGAAGGAACTGTACTACTGATGATGACTTCCAAGCTCAGTCACAAATCTTAAAACAGAGATTTGTAGAAAAAGGCTACCAAGGCACGAAATTGGATTGTACGATAGCGGAAATAGGCAGGTTGTCCCAAGATGAATGTCTGAGAGACACTGAGAAGCGTAATATACAGGGCCATGAATGGAGTTTTATTTCCCAATTCAGTGCCCAGATAGATAGTAAAAAAGGTGTTGGATCCCCCTAAGAAGCCAATTATGTTTTGGGAAAATACAGCTGTTTTTTTTGCGTGCAGGTGGTGCAAAACCTGCAAGCAGGTGAACACACACCTGAGGAATTTTACGAGTTTCACCTCGCCCTCTAATGGTCAAACTTTTGAAATAAAGGACACAATAACTTGTAGTAGCACACATGTGGTGTATTGTATACAATGCCCTTGTAATCTGCTCTACATAGGTAGGACCAAGAGAACGATCACAGTTAGGATCTCAGAGCATATTACTAACATTCGTAATGGTTTTAAAGATCATAATTTGTCCCTGCATTTCCGCGGCTTTCATAATAGTGATCCCACTCATCTCAAATTTTGGGGGGTGGAAAAGGTAGCACCAGTGTGGAGGGGCTCTAATCGGGTCCGTGAGATAACAAAATGTGAAACACACTGGATCTACTTAACTGAGTCATTACATCCTAAGGGTTTGAACGTGGATTTGGACATTAATTGCTTTATTAGCAATTATTGACATATAGATGTAGTCCTTCTCAAGATTTTACCCGTATATATTTTTATGGTGTATTTTTATAGTGTCTTTTTCTTAATGTCCGTGTTTTAATCTTTGCACATATGAATATTAGATTTTTTTAATTCAATTAATATGTGTTCTATGGGTATAATCATTTTGCTTCTATCCCAGTAGAGTGACACTGGTTTTAATGTTTTTAAGCTATTTTATTGAGTGGTATATTTACCTTATTGATTTTGAGGTTTTATGAGATATGAATGTATTTAGATTATCTCTTTTGATTACTTTTTTAATTGCAAAGCTATTCTTACATCCAGTATTAGTTATTTAAAATAGGCTTAAGATGCTTTTATTCCGATATATTTTTTACAGTGTTTTGTATGTATTAATATGTGTGCAATGAAAGGCATGTAGTCAAATACAAGGATGCCGTATACTAAGTTGCCGAAAGCATAATTGTACCGATTTAGGTGCAGTAATTATACAGGGAGAAGTGATATTGTTGAGTGTCATTTTTCCCTGTGTAAAAGTCTAATCTTGTTAGGCAATTACGATCGGGGTGGACGCTTATACGTCATTAGAGGAGGTACATTCATGGGCGGATGTGAGGTGTGACACATCCTGCTCAATGACCCGGATGCTGATATCAGCGATACACTTCCGGGCGGACGTTAGCTCTGCAGCTGGCGGGCTGGGCGGAAGTGAGGTATCTCCTCACAGTTACCGGAAGTGTACGCAGAGTGTGTACCTCCGACAGACCGCCGAGCATGGCGCTGATGTGCATGCGTCGGCGTACAGTTAAAAAGGAGACAGACCGCGCCGCGCACTTAGGCTCTTTGAAGAAGTCCTTATGACGAAACATGTCAGAGCTATAGTGCGCGGTCGCTCCATATATTATTTAGAATACACCGGACATCTTCCTAGAGGTCGCTCTGGAATTGGTGTTATCCCGGGTATTTCACTATACGCCTTCATTAAACGTGCTTCTTGTAAGTAGACACCTAAAGGGGAGAGGGGCCCATTGTGTGATTTTATTTTGCTAAATAAATTTTTGTCTGCGGAATTACACTATGGTTGCCCCCACTATGTTCATTTACATGCCATCTGAACCAAGTGACGTTTGAAGGAGAGAGCTTAACAGTCCAAAGTCCTGGAGCCTATGATCCGGTTAGCGGTGGATGTGCTTGAAGGGTCTTTTTTTCACCTAGGTCTGGTGAGTGTCTGGTATAAGGGGGGGAGCACCGTGTGGTGGTGGAAGTCTGGTTACTAAGCCAAGTTCCCTCACTCCCTTTCCCTTAACGACGGACTCCCAAGACATACGAGTCTCGGATTGGACTGTGCATCATATATTTAATTGTCATTTTAAGGACTACTTGAGATGTTGTGTATGTCCCGTCATTCAGCGCTGCTAGTGTTGTAGATTTATTTGTCTATGGTCTTATATTCTATAAACACCTTATTCTGTTAAACTATACTCCCTACCTAGCACCTATTTAGGAGGATGCTACATATAAATGAATGGTTGCATTACACTACACGTACACTCTACACACACACACACACACACACAATAGAATCACAATAGCACACTAAAGTCCACTAACTTGCTAGTAGCAATGAACAGAGCCCTGTTCTATCTCCACTCCAATATCACACTGCAAATGGCTGCTCTGGGAAGGATCCTTTCATAGTGGGGGGTCTAGGAGCAATGAGCCATGATTGGCTCCAATCATGGCTCTGACAGTGTTCTGTGCCCTGATTGGGCAAAGCCTTTATTGCTTCAGCCAATCAGGGCTTCCAGTGCAGCGTGCAGTGCATTTTGGGGCACTCAGTGGGTTGAACAAATGGTCAAACACCGCAACAATTTGAGTATTCACCGATTGGACAAATGGCCAATGTTCAGCCCGAATTCATGCTTGGGCAGAACCTTTTGCCCAACACTCCCTGGACTGAGGCAAAGAATATTCTTGTCTCAGGGCAGCAAAGGGCATCACTTTCCCATTAGCAATGACAGGTTTCAGTGTTGTCACCCCGCAGAGTGGATTTGGGATCGAATAGAGGTGGGGGAGCAAGGGGTTACCCCACAGAGGCAAATGCAGGGAAAATTTGTAAGGGTCTCTATATACAGTAGCTCACAAAAGAGTAAACCCCTCACATTTTTGTAAATATTTTATTATATCTTTTCATGTAAAAACACTGAAGAAATGATACTTTGCTACAATTTAAAGTAGTGAGTGTACAGATTGTAAAACTGTAAATTTGCTGTTCCCCTCAAAATAACTGACACAGCCATTAATGTCTAAGCTGCTGGCAACAAAAGTGAGTACACCCCTAAGTGAAAATGTCCAAATTGAACCCATTTAGCCATTTTCCCTCCCCGATGTCATATGACTCATTAGTGTTACAAAGGTCTCAGGTGTTAATGGGGAGCAGGTGTATTAAATTTGGTGTTATCGCTCTCACTCTCTCATACTGGTCACTGGGAGTTCAACATGGCACCTCATGGCAAAGAGGTCTCTGAGGGTCTGAAAAAAAGAATTCTTGCTCTACATAAAGATAGCCTAGAGATATGTTTGGGGTCGTTATATTGGAATACTGCCCTGCGGCCCAGTTTCCGAAGGGAGGGGATCATGCTCTGCTTCAGAATGTCATAGTACATGTTGGCATTAATGATTCCCTCAATGAACTGTAGCTCCCCAGTCCCAGCAACACTCATGCAGCCCCAGACCATGACACTCCCACCATTATGCTTTACTGTAGGCAAGACACACTTGTCTTTGTACTCCTCACCTGGTTGCCGCCACACACACTTCTGGGATGACCGCTATGCAAACCATTTTGATGCAGTGTGTGGCGTTTGGTCTGAGCACTGACAGGCTAACCCCCCCCCCCCCCACCCCTTCAGCCTCTGCAGCAATGCTGGCAGCAATCATACTTCTTTTTCCCAAAGACAACCTCTGGATTTGATGCCGAGTACATGCACTCAACTTCTATGGTCAACCATGGTGAGCCCTGTTCTGAGTGGAACCTGTCCTGTTAAACTGCTGTATGGTCTTGGCTACTGAGCTGTTGCTCAGTTTCAGGGTCTTGGCAATCTTCGCCAGTGTGCGGCATATGGTTTCACCTAGCAGAGGCTTTTAAGACATCCCAGACAGAAGGGTCAAAGGCAGATCCTGGATTAGTGGCCCAAAAACAGCTAGGTATTTCCTAAACCCAGCTTTAACAGTGGTATCAGTTATCCAAAATCTGGAGAGCCTCCACAAACCAGCTGGAGAGTGCTTAGACACCCAAAGTTGTAGTCGTAAAGGAGCGTGATCAGAGATTCCCCGTAGCAGTATGGAGACCTCTCCAACCCTCAGCAGGACAGTCCTTCCCATGAAGGCCAAGTCAATATGTGAAAACGTCTTGTGGGATGCTGAATGACAGGTATAGGCTCGAGCATCGGGGTGTCTTCCCCTCCAAACACTGGTCAACCCAAATGCCTCCACCCACAACAATAAGTCATCAGAGGAGTGGCCTCCTGGGGACAGCCTATCCAAACCCAGGTCAGGGACCATATTAAAGTCACCTAAAATTATAAGATTATCTGTCCTTAATTCAGCAGCCAATGCTACCACCTTATGTAACAACCTGACAGAGGCCGGAGGAGGCAGATAGACACCCACTATAGTGGTCTCAAAATACTCAATTTGTGAAGGTATAATGACATTGTCCATCTAGTCCAGGATATGGTGCAGCAATTTAAATGGTAGGGATTTCCAAACTAAGATGCTCACTCCCCTGGCAAAATTAGAATATGTAAACCGATAATGGTAGCCAACCCATGGCTTTTGGAGGCTTGGAGTTTTGCTTCCAACAAGGTGCGTCTCTTCAAGGATCCAAATGTGCAGGGCATGAGTTTTCAAAATTTTAAACACCAGGGAATTTCACCATGGGAATTTAGCCCCCTCGTATTCCAAGAGACAATATTGCACTGTGACATAGTAAACAATGATAATGTTACATAAGGTTGTCACCCAGTAAAGGTAGTTAAATGGACCCGAGTAGAGTGATATAAGGTGCCAAAAAATAGCAGACAAAAACCGACAATGTGCTTAAGACAATGTGGACCGTAGATGGATAGATTCTACATGGCCTATAAAGTGCAGCAATTTAAATATAAACATTTATGATTGCTTCATGCATTTTTCCCTTATTAATGTTTATACAAGTTTCTTTACTGTGCTGCTGCATCTTTCAATAAACTTTTATTGTGAAAAAAAAAAAAATATATATATATATATCTCTATATATATATTTGCATATAATCATGCGGGGCGGAGAGCCCGGCGGGCTAAGAGTTGCAGGCATGTTATGGGCCCTCTCCATTGAGAGGTATGGTGAGAATTTAGCTTCAGGTAGAATAGTTTACATCAGGGTTTCCGTGAAGGTGGTCGTATTGGATCCCTTTGAACCCTCTGGAAACCCAAAGATATGTAAATTGTGTGTATTGAAAATAAATGCACTTATCCAAAACAACAGTGCTTAAAAAAAAAACCATTAATAACTTCAGTGGCTCGGGGTTAACTTTCAGTACCAAAAGCGGTAACCCCGAGCGACACTCGGGGATTACCCCGCAATGTTACTCACCTTCCCTGCGCTCCCCCGCCATCCTCCCCGGCAGGCTGACAGTCTCCCCCCACTCTGTGCACTCCCAATTGCCAGCACTTGCCTTCCGGTTCCCTCCTGCGAGCGTTGCGACGCAGGTGGGTGGAACCAGCGGCAAATTCAAAAGTGTAAAAATACAAATGACATGATACAAAGCTGTGATCCTAAAAGATCACACTGCATCATGCCATTTCAGTACAGGATTTCACCTGGTGACTTTTCCAGTGCCCTACCTGTGGAAAATTTTGAACGACCATGGCGTCCAAAAAGCACATTTTTGCACAAAAGCACTGGAAAACAGCGACAGTGAAACTGAGTTACTTGAAGAGTTGAGCCATAGCAATTCGTGGAAAAATTCGTCATCAGGTACAGAAAGGGACCACAGCGACGATTCTGATTTCTCTTTCTGGCACATAGCTTGTGGAATTTGGGAAGTATATCAAATGAATCTTCAGAATTTCCAATGGAGCTATGTGCCAGAAAGAGACATCAGGAATCATCGCTGTCATCACTTTCCGTACCTGATGACAAATTTTCCCACGAATCACTATCGCTCAGTTCTTCAAGTAATTCAGGTTTGCTGTCGCTCTTTTCCAGTTCGCCTAAAAGCGCTTTTGCGCAAAAGGAACGCTTTTTGGAGGCCATGGTCATTCTCAACTTTTCAGGCACAAAGAACTGGAAAAGCACAGGCAGGGCACTGGAAAAGTCACCAGGTGCAATCCTGTAGTGAAATGGCATGATACAGTGTAAATCCGTTAGGATCACAACTTTGTATCATGTCATTTAGTGTACTTACATTTTTTTACATCGCAATGCTCGCAGGGAAGGGAAGGTGCCGCCGGCCAAGCACACAGCAGGAGTACAGCGGGAGGGCCGCGGGGGAATCACAGGGAAGGCGAGTTTTAAAATGTAAAACAGATTTCCATGCAAAAGAATGTACCACTTTTAGCACAGAAATCCGTACATAATCAGACCGCCAGGGAGGTTAAAAAGGATTCACGACTTTAGTAAGGAACGACTGGCAGGGATGAAGCACCAAAGACAACACAGCGAACTCCAACACCCTGCACCCAGAAGTAATAGCCACTAAGAAGGCTACCAAATTGAGGTCCCACGGAGGTAACAGAGACATCACCGGGGGAGCCAGGTAGCGGACCCCCTGAACAAAGGTGTGAACCAAGAAATTAGTGGCCAACCGGTTGTAAAAAGAAAAAAAATCGCAAGGGCCAAAATCTGGCCTTTGATGGTACCCAAGGCCAACTACTGATCTACACCGCGTCGGCAGACTTGTATAAAGTACTCGAAATTTCTACTTGAGTAAAAGTACAATTGCTCGATCAAAAAGTGACTTGAGTAGAAGTGAAAGTGCTCGCAGAAAAAGTTACTTAAGTAGAAGTACTAAAGTATTCAACATTTTTTTTTTTACTTAAGTTACATAGTTACATAGTTAGTGAGGTTGAAAAAAGACATCAGTCCATCCAGTTCAACCTATGATGTGTGTGTTTGCTTTTAACCGTACATCGTATACCCCTGTATGTTGTGGTCTCTAAGGTGCCCATCTACTAGTTTTTTGAAACTATCAATGCTCCCTGCTGATACGACTGCTTATGGAAGAGAATTCCACATCCTTACCGCTCTTACAGTGAAGAACCCCTTACGCACTTTAAGGTTAAACCGCCTTTCCTCTAGTTTTAGTGAGTGGCCACGTGTCTTATTGTATCTCCTTTCTCTGAATAGTTTGTTCCTTATGCTAGGGTCGCCAGTACAGTATTTGTACATTGACATCATATCCCCCCTCAATCGTCTCTTCTCCAGAGAGAATAGGTTCAGTGCTTGTAGCCTATCCTCATAGCTGATGTCCTCCATTCCCCTAATCATTTTTGTTGCCCTTCTCTGGACTTTCTCCAGTTCCAGCACATCCTTCCTGAGGACCGGTGCCCAGAACTGGACAGCATACTCAAGATGTGGCCGGACCAGAGTCTTGTAGAGCGGGAGAATAATCTCTTTATTTCTGGAGTGAATCCCCTTTTTTTATACATCCCAGTATTCTGTTGGCTTTGCATGCCACTACCAAGCCTGTTGTCTACCAGTACCCCCAAGTCCTTTTCCATCCTAGACTCACCCAGAGGTTCCCCCTTAGTGAGTAGCTTGCTTTCTGGTTTCTGGCCCCCAGGTGCATTACTTTACATTTTTCAACATTAAACCTCATCTGCCATGTAGTTGCCCATCCCGTTATTTTGTTCAGGTCCGCTTGCAAGGTTTCCACATCCTGCATAGAAGATACTGGCAAGCCTAGTTTAGTATCATCTGCAAATACTGAGATTGTACTAGATATCCCCTCCTCTAGATCATTTATGAATAAATTAAACAGGATTGGTCCCAGGACAGAACCCTGGGGGACCCCACTTTCCACACCCGCCCAATCCAAGTACTCCCCATTAATCACCACCCTCTGGACTCTCCCCTGGAGCCAGTTCTCTATCCAGGTAATCACCTTATGGTCCATACCTACCTTCCTTAGTTTGAACAGTAAGCGTTTGTGGGGAACGGTGTCAAAGGCCTTTGCAAAGTCCAGATACACCACATCCACAGGCTTTCCCTTATCTAGGTGGCAGCTCACTTCATCGTAGAAGGTTAATAGATTGGTTTGGCAAGAACGATTTTTCATGAATCCATGCTGATTACTACTTATAATACCATTTTCATTACTAAAGTCTTGTATGTGGTCCCTTAACATCCCCTCCAAAATTTTGCAGACTACTGATGTTAGGCTGACCGGCCTATAGTTACCCGGGATACATCTCGGCCCCTTTTTAAATATTGGTACCACGTTGGCTTTTTCCAATCAGCTGGCACCATACCCGTCTGTAAACTATCCTTAAAGATCAAGAATAAGGTCTGGCAATCAACTGGCTGAGCTCATTAAGAACCCTCGGGTGCAAGCCATCCGGTCCCGGGGATTTATTTATGTTAAGTTTCTCTAGTTTAGCTCAAAGTCTATCTTCTGTTAGCCATGGCGGCACTTCCTGAGGTGTATTATTTAGTTCGGCCTTACAAGCAAGGTTCGTGTAGCCTGAAGAGAAGAAATTATTTAACACTTCCGCCTTTTCTCTGTCCTCAGTGGCCATATTTCCTTTGTCATCTTTTATGGGACCAATGTGTTCTGGCCTCGCTTTCTTACGGTTTATATACTTAAAGAACTTCTTGGGGTTCTTTTTACTCTTCTCCGCTATATGTCTCTCGTGTTCTATTTTAGCCACCCTGATTTCATCTTTACATTTCTTATTACACTCTTTGTAATGCTTAAATGCTGCCAATGACCTCAGTCTTGTATTTTTTGAAGGCCTTTTCTTTAGCACTAATATACATTTTTATGTTGGAGTTTAGCCACCCAGGGTTTAGTTTTGCTCTTTTAAATGTATTTCCCTTTGGAATGCACTGGCCAATCCCCTTGTTAAGTATGCTCTTGAAGCACTCCCATTTTTCCTCTGTGTTCTTTGTTCCCAGGGTTCTATCCCATTTGATATTTTCTAGCAGCGAGCGCAGTTTAGGGAAATTGGCTCTTTTGAAATTCAGTGTCCTTATATTACCCTTGTGTTTCCTATTACTGTAATTAATATTGAAACCAATTGACCTATGGTCACTGTTTCCTTAGTTGTCCCGTGTTTCTATATCCTTGAGCAGGTCTGTATTGTTGGTAATCAGTAGGTCAAGTACCGCATTGTTTCTTGTCTGTGCATTCACCATCTGACCCATGAAATTGTCCTGCAAAACATTTAGGAACTGCCTAGCCTTGGCTGAGTGCGCAGTTCCTTCTGCCCAGTCTATATCTGGATAATTAAAGTCCCCCATTATAATGACATTTCCCATCCTTGCTGCCAATCCTATCTCCTCACCCTTCTCCCTCTGGTTGGGGGCCTATAGCATACGCCCAATATTACCTTCCCCACTGTGCCTTCCCTTTGAAGCTCTACCCATAGGGATTCTGCCTCGTCCTTAGCTCCATTATTAATATCATCCCTCATATTTACCTGTATACTGTTCTTAATATACAGACATACCCCTCCCCCCTTTTTCCCCTTCTCTATCCCTGCGATAAAGGGAAAACCCCTGAATGGTCGCCATCCAGTCATGGGAGCTGTCAAACCAAGTCTCAGTTATCCCCACAAAATCTAAGTCCTCCTCAAACATCAGCAGCTCCAGCTCTCCCATCTTGTTGGCCAGGCTTCTGGCATTGGTATACAAACCTCTTAATTTTGATCGGTTACATATATCCTCATTTGTTTTTATTAGGCTGCTCTCTTGATTTTTCCCCATACCCACCCTGGGTTTAGGAGCTCCGAACACCCTACCGCTAATGCCCCCATTTCTGCCCTCTGAATCTTGCTTTCCCCTGGCTAATTCTACATCTGTACCCTCCCCCCCATTCCCTAGTTTAAAAGCCCCTCTAACTTTGTGGCCATCCTCTCACCCAGTACGGCTGCACCCTCCCCATTTAGGTGCAATCCGTCCCTACCAAAGAGCCGGTGGCCGACTGAGAAGTCAGCCCAGTTCTCCAGGAACCCGAAACCCTCCTTACTACACCAGCTCCTCAGCCACTCGTTAACTTCCCTAATCTCCCGCTGCCTCTCTGGTGTGGCTCAAGGTACAGGTAGTATTTCGGAAAATACTACCTTGGAGGTCCTACTCCTCAACTTAGCTTCTAAGTCCCTGAAATCGTTTAGGACTCTCCATCTTCCTCTGCCTATGTCATTGGTATCCACGCCCAATAATCTGTTCACCCGATCCGCGATGTGCCGAACCCAAGCGCCCGGCAAACAACAGACTGTTCGGCGCACATGGTCTTTGTCACAGATTACACTGTCTGTCCTAATAATGGAGTCCCCTACCACCAGCACCTGTCTTTCCTTTCCCTTTCTCCCGGCCTCACTGGAGGAGTTCTTCCCCTGGCAGCTAGGGGCGTCACTCTGCTCCAGCAATGCTGGTCCCTGACTGGTTTCCCCAACATCACACAATGGGGCGTATCTATTGGGGTGCTCCAGCCCAGGATCAGCTTCCTTGCCTTGTTCCCTTCTACCCCTCCTAACTGTCACCCCTCTACTCTGCTCTGATGCCTGCACCTCCAATACTCCGCCCACCTCTGTGCAGACCCCTGCCTGCACCTGACTGGTACGATCCTGGCTCTCCTCCGGTATGGACATTCGTCTCAGTGTTAAGTATTAAGTATTGCAAGTAGTTTTTTCAAAAAATTTGCTACTTAAGTACTAAAAGTAAAAAGTACCAGTAGTTTTGAAAAAAAAAATTCTACTCAAGTACTGAAAGTAGAAGTACAAGTACTGTGTTATGTAGTTAAAGAAAAGTCAAAAGTTTGATCATACTGTTTATTATTTCAAATGATTTATTCAAATGATTAACCTAAAAGGACAATCACAATTCCTTAGGCTGTAACTTTTTGTAAACAAAAACAGATAAAGTATGTCCCTCCCTTCCCCTTTTAAAGCATCCACCTTTTAAAGCCAGGGGTGGTCTCCTTCCTGAGCTTCCTCACTCTCATAGCCAGGCAGATCACTTGAAGTTGAAGGGCCAGGGGTGGAAGGTGGTGTTTTTGGTTCTTCCATCTTTTCAGCTGATCAAAAGGCAGAACAGGAGCATGCGCAGTCTTCTTAATCGCGGTTTGATTTGATTTGCTCAATTGATGATAATTTGCCAGGCCAGCTTCAAACCTACAACGCTTGAAAGTGAAAAATGCATCAAAAACTACTAACAAAGTGCCTGCAATTATATATATATATATATATATATATATATTCTTCTTGTATTCAAAATCATCATCCACAGTATCAAAAATAAAGTGACATGTCTGTGCTAAATGCATTATAATGAAATTATTCCCACAATGTAAATTTAATTCATATAAAATATATATGACAATACCACAATAAAATAAGTTGTGATTGTGAATAAGTTAGGAGCAAGTTTAAGTGTGTAAACTAAACTTTATAACGAAAAGTCCATAACTGAATTCCAGTGTGCAATCTAAGAAGTGCTTGTCACTTGCTGTCAGATGCTTCCACCTTTCTTCTGTGATCTGCTCAAGTAAAGTGGTGGACTGAATAGCCTCTCCCTCTGCCTCTCACCTTAGTAGCACTGGCACTGCACTGGTTCAAAAAGCTGTCTATATTATTTTCATTATAAGAACTTGTCAGAACATGCTTCCACCACCTGTCCTTCACACTAGTAGTGCTCATTTGCTTTGCTCAAGTCAAGTGCCACTGCCATGCAGGCACAGCCGAACAGGCAGAGACAGGCCACAGGAAGCACAGGCACCACCACAACACAACACTTATGGTCCATGGACCATGGATGGTCGGATAATCATCATAGCCGTCAGTCTCACTCTTCTTGGTTCAAAAAAGCCACCCATGACCCGTGTGTATATATTAAGATTTTATATTGATTATTTGATTCTCAAATGGCACATTTGCCATGGCAAGGATTAGGCCCTCTCTCCACGGTCCACCTCACTCCCCTCATAGAGAAGAAGATGAGATAACGAAGAAAATGCTCCGAGTCCTGCTCCTGCGTCCCGCCGCCCGTGTCACAACTCCTCTCAGTAAGGGCCCTAAGGGGTGGAGTCACACAACACGTTTAGAGGCAGAGACCTCGAGCGGGAAGACGGCAGCACGGCTCCTCCAGTGCAGTCTTAACTTGATGATCATGACAGTGATTTCGCGGGCCGCGGCGTGAGCGAGGCTGTGGGATTGATTGAATTGAGTTGTGCTGCCTACTGCTACACGCTACCTACTACTAATAAAGTGTGAGTCAGTATATTTTATTTCATTTTTATATATAAAAGCGGTATTGTTGAGCACTACTAGCCACTAGATCTCCTGGCTGTCACTTTGTCACATGTTGGGGAATCACAGCGGCTCGGCTCCAGAAGTGGCGGGTGTCCCCGTCATCCTGCCAGGGCCGCCAAGAAGTTCATCACCTAATCTTAAGTTATTAATATCTTATGAGGAGAGGACCTATGAGATTGAGAATTGAAATTAAATAAATATATATAGCTTTTTGAACCAGTGCAGTCAGTGCCACAGTGCCACCCAGACGCTATCCACCAGTGCCACCACCATTAAGTGTGTTGGTCGGTCACTCGAGCACTGAAGGAGGTGGAAGCATCTGACAAGTGAAGTGACACTTTAGATTTGCACACTGGAATTCATTTATGGACTTTTCATTAAAGATAGGTTTACACTCTTGTTGCACACACCTGACCTAACTTATTTCATAACTTATTTTATTGTGATTTATTGTCATATTTTATATGAATTGAATTTACTGTTACATTGTGGGAATAATTATTTTCACTGCATTTAGGCTTTAGCACATTCATGTCACTTTATTTTTGATACTGTGTGGAGTGTGGGCATGGCACTGGGGGCAACGATGATATTATATTGATTGCACAGGCACTTTATTCGCACAGCCAAGTTGTGTTTGTTAGTAGTTTCTTGATGCACTTTAAGCGCTGTAGCACCGTTTGTTTCATATTTTCTTTTTATTGGAAAGATTTGGTATAGCAGCTTTTATTATACACAGCCTTTATTTTCGTATGCGCCGATTTACAAATGACATTATACACATTTTTTTGAGTACCCAAAGTATCAACAAAAAATTGGCGAAGAAAAAAAGATATTAAAACCTGCTGCCCCTTTAATTGTTTAAAACAATAAATAAGTAAATATAGTGGGTAAAAAGGCGCTGGTAATCTTTTGCTGGATATAAATACTATGGTATCACGTATTTTATAAATATTTGAAAATAATATAAAATAGTATGACAAAATATGTAAAAATATACATGCTTGTACAAAGTGCAAATGTGATTAGTATATATCAAGGTGCTTTAACCTAAAGTTACAGGTGCTGGCTTTTACTAGTGCACAAGTTATATAAATATATTATTTAGTTAGTGCAACAAGCAAAAAAGTGCTTACTTGTGCATAAACCTAATATATTTAAAGTGCAATTGCTGACCTTGATTTTACAGGAATTATTATAAATCAAAAAAGTGCTTGCTGGTGTATCCACAAATAAATTAAATCACATACAATTAAATTATAACAATATTAGTGCTCAAAAACATGTGAAAAAGTGTCTCTAGAATACTGAGCAATTCGTGCAATCAAATTGTGCTTTTATAATCTTTGATTGTTTCCTTCTAAAGTGCTCCAGGTGCTGGGGTGTATCACACGTGGCCTCTTACCAGCTTCCGACAGGTCACAAGGACCCCCAATGCCTGTGATCCCTTTAACTGGGTGGATCAGACCTCTCCTCGGTTCCTTGAATATCCTGCTCCTACGTTACTCGTAATGGACCATATAGTCTGCACATATAAAGATATGGAAAAATAGCTTCCAATAGTGAAATATTGTTTATTCAAATAAAAAAAATACACTATAGGATAACAATTTGCCTCTTACTATTTGTTGTGCCCTCCTGGCACTGGGCAATTCGGCAGTACAAATCCTACGGGTATTGGGAAGATATCCTCAGGGGATCTGCAGCACCCTCCTGTATCTCCTTTCCCTGTTTTGTTTGCGGCGGTCGGCGTGTGTCCCAGCCACTGCTTCGAATGCCTACGTTCCTGTTTCCGGGTTTAGCAATGACCACAATGCATTTCGCTCTTGTGCGTCATCATTTTTTTGAGCTTTATGCAACCTGCCATCTACTGTTCTGGCAGTGGTAATTTTTTTAAAAGTAACGAGTAACTATGCAGCACAAAAAAAAAAAAATATCGGAGTAGAAGTATCGAAATCATCGAAAAAATGTAGTGAAGTAAAAAGTAGGAGAAAAAAATTCTACTCTAGGAAAGTACAGATACCGCATTTCGGTACTTAAGTACAGTACTTTAGTTCTACTTCATTACTATACATCTCTGCTCGGAGAAACTCCATAACACGAGACACCGAAAAAGAATGGGGGGGTTGGGAACCCCCTCCCTTGAGACTCACACCAAGCAATGTATGCCCTCTAGACTCAGAAAATCTACTTCTAGGAAGATTATTAACTTTTTTTTTTATAAATTCTTTATTTAGTGAAACATGAAGGCATACAATAAAGCAAACAAAATGCAGATAAAAGACAATACTCAAACAGATAAACAAATGTGTATAGAATGAAAAACTGACACTACGAGAAGGGAAAATGTATTCCCCTCAAGCAGAAACCATAGCAAGACTGAACATATGAGTACTCGATAAACCGGAATAATACACCTGAGAAATCAAGAGGCAAATGGTAAAAAGCGTAATGAGCAGTAAAATAACGATAAAGTAGCAGGACAACTCTGGAGAATCTCCAGCACCCACCGGCATCTATCATATGGCCGGTAACAGGAACTTGGAAGAGACATCCAGGAAACCCACAACCACAGCGGTGTCAACCGAGGGAGTCTTTACACGTATGCCCCCTGAAAGGAGGAAACCAGTTTCATGCCCAGTATTATTGGAAGGAGCAGGAAAGGAGATATAGTCTTATAGAGCCAGGGAAGAAGGAGATGGGGAGGAGGAAAGGCAAAAATAGAAAAGGGAGAGCAAAGCGAAGAAAAAAAAAAAAAAGGGGTGGGGGGTGTCAGGCCTACCCACATGACCCAGCCGCTCTATGCAATGAAATCTCTGTATTCTGCAGAGAACGTGAATTCATACCAGTAATACCAGCGCTTGAGGAACTTATCCCTGGTACCGTGCTCAGCCGCTACGAGGTCCTCCATTTCATTAAGGTATGCTACCTTGCGTAGCCACATAGCTACCGTGGGGGACTGGGTCGGTTTCCAGAGAAGTGGGATGTAGCTCTTGGTAGCCGTGAACAGAAGCGGTAGGACTACCGCTTTCGGGAAGTCGTGGTGATGGAGGAAGAGGGGCGGATCCAGCGCAAGGGCGTGGTCCATAAATATTTGAGCAATGTGGAGCACAGACATCCAAAATGACTGCAAGCGATCACAGGACCAGAACATATGGAGAAAGGAGCCCACCTCCTCTCCACATCTCCCAACAGACATCAGAGCATGCAGGGTACATCCGGTGGAGTTTAGTCGGGGTATAATGCCATCGGGACATACACTTATAACCAGCTTCCTGGTATCTAGAGCACAGTGAGGTTTTGTACGTAAAAGAACAGTCGTTCAACCTGGTAGTCCGTAAAGGTCAGGTTTAAGTCCCGTTCCCACTGCGCTATGTACGGAGGCCGGAAGGAGTCATCGGGTGTAGCCAGCATACGATATACCCGAGAGATCGTATGACAGAGGGGAGAGATCAGCACACAGGTCTTCAAAGTGGGTAAGGCGTCGGGTAAACAAGGGTGCTGACGGGAGGGACTGTAAAAAATGAGTGCGCTGTATCTTTTGCCAAAAGGATAGAGTGGCAAAAGGTAGCGTTAGAGTTCAGGAGTGACCTGGAAACCCACCCCCCATCTCGCACAAAATGGCGGGCTTGGTGGTAGCCTGCGGCCTTTAGGGAACGGAATCCGCTGATCGACACCCGGCATAAAGTCCAGATTGTCAATCATCGGGAATAAAGGCGACGGCAGAGTAGCCAGTTGGCCTCCGTGACACAGCTGCCTGCCCACAACTAAAGTGGGGCAGATGGTCGGGTGGGTTGCCAACTCCCTGGGCATGGGGGCGGGGCTCCACAGAGTACTCAGGGGGGAACCCACCGAATGTCTCTATGTGCACCCATTGTTTCAGGGATCCATGTCAGTACCAATCCAAGACAGATGACAGGCTTCATAGTAAAAGTATAGCGTCTGGCAATGCCATGCCTCCACACAATTTGGGCATTAGAAGAACCTTCAAAGCCAGACGGGGAGGACCCCTAAGCCAAAGGAACTCCCGAAAGGTCCGATTCAATTCACTCTTGAGAAAAGAGGACGGGACGACTATTGGTAATGCCTGGAGCACATAGAGAAGGCGAGGCATCACATTCATCTTTATAATATTGCAGCGCCCGAACCAGGAGAACCAATCACTTCGCCAACCCTCCAGATGCTTTTTTTATGCGGGCTAGGAGAGGAGGGAAGTTGTACTCAAAGATCTTATCCGGGCAATTCGGGAGAGAAATCCCCAGATATCGGATATGTGAAGAGCTCCATTTGAAAAAGGGAAATCGTCTCTAAGTAGAGCCGAGAGAGCGGACGGCATCGCGACCGCAAGCGCCTCAGATTTCTGTTGGTTGATTTTATAGAACGAGAGGAATTTATACATGTGAAATTCCTTCACGAGATTGGGAAGAGAGGTAAGAGGCTTAGTGAGGAAGAAAAGGAGATTGTCCGCGTACGCCGCCACTTTAGGTGAGGTCGTCGTAGAAACTGTCAGACCCGTGACGTCTACATTGGCCCTCATTGACCGCAAGAAAGGTTAAGACAAAAATCAACGGGGAAAGAGGGCATCCCTGACGAGTCCCATTAGATATCTCCAGGAGGCCCGAGAGAGATCCATTCACTTTGACCCTCGCCGAGGGTCTGGAGTAAATAGCCCAAATCTAGGACCCCAGGCCACTATGCTCCAGCGTCTCATTGAGGAAGTCCCAGATCACCCGTTCGAACGCCTTTTCGGCGTCCGTCGAGAACACCAACATCGGGGTTTGTCGGGTGCAAGCGAGATGAATAAGGTCTGTCGTCTTAGTGGTGTTATCTCAAGCCTCCCTTGACACCACAAACCCCACCTGATCGTCATGCACCAACTGTGGAAGCAAGGGGGCCAACCTAGAGGCTAGAATCTTGGTGAAAAATTTTAAGTCGATATTCAGGAGTGAGATAGGCCTGTAACTTGTACAGGAGAGAGGATCTTTGCCCTCCTTAGCGATTACCGCAATGTGAGCTCGAAGCGAAATCTACCGGGGAGGTCCGCTCCCTCTCTGGCCGCATTGTACACAGAGGAAGTGCGGGGATAGAAGGTCTTCAAAGCATTTACAATATTGAAGGGAATACCCGTCAAAGCCTCACAGTCAGTCAACGTGGAGTCGAAGGCCAGATTGGATAAGGAAGCATAATAGAGGCGGAATACCTCCACTATTTCTTCTGTAGTCTGAACCTTGCGGCGTGAGATGGTATGTATTTCAGGAACAAATATTTGCGCTTTCTGCTGATGGAGAGCCCTCGCCAGTAATTTCCCACATTTGCCCCCATGCTCATAAAAGACGCGTAGGCAAAGCGGCTTTTGTCTAAAAAAAGGACCAAGGAACGGAGCTGGTCACGAAGAATGGTAAGTTCCTGGAGGACAGCCTGGGCCTGCGTTGTTTATGGACTGCTTCCAGTGCTCCAATACGGTCAAGAAGATTGTGCATTTAAGCCTATCTTTCTTCCATCGGGAGCCAAGCTTAATCAGGACCCGTGCATGTAACTCTTGTGCGCTTACCATACCATCAGGGGTGGGCTGTCCGGGGCGACGTTGGAGGCAAAGAATTGCTGTAACTCCAAATGAAGTTCCCCAAGGATAGTAGGGTCCTGGAGGAGACCATCATTAAGCCGCCATTGCTTTAGCTCTGGAGACCTCAATTCCAGGTCAAGTATCACCGGAGCATGATCGGAAATCGTGATAGATCCCATAGACGCGGAGATAACGCGAGGTGATAGGGACTGCGGTAACAAAAATAAATCAATGCGCATATAAGTTTAATGGGGGGGTAAAAGGTGTGGTCCCCGGCCTCCGGGTTAAGGATGCGCCACGGGTCTACCAAACGAAAAGTCTGAAAACGCTTGAATCGTTTCAACTTGAAAGAAGGTAAAGATGGGAAGAGCCCCTAGATGTGTCTACAATCGGGTTAAGGGCCAGATTAAAAATCACCACCAAGAAGGATCTGTCCCTCAGCGAAATCAGCCAGTTTCGAAAGTAAGGATTCCATAAATGACACTTGGTTCAAGTTAGGTAAAGGTTCGCCAGGGTAACCTGCAATGCACCCAGACGCCCCTTCACAAAAAGAGCGCGGCCAGAGTCATCACTCCAAGACTCCGAGAGCACCCACAGAGAATGATTACTGATCAGAATGCTAACCCCCTTAGACCTGGAATCAGAGGAACAGCCATGGTACACGGTAGGGAACCTCCTATATCCCAAGTTGGGGATCATGCCCAGTTTGAAATGAGTTTCCTGTAAAAAACCGGCATGGGCACGTAAGCGATGAAGATCAGACAGAACAATATTGCGTTTCTCGGGGTATTGAGCCCCTTTACATTGAGTGAGACCAAGCAGACTGGCTCAGCATGGGGGGCAGCCGCTCCCCACCCCGCGGGATGGGAGGTGGAAAAAAAAGGGGGGGTTGGGAAGAAAAGAAACGAGAGAAAAAGAAGATAAGAAAAGAGACGAACGCCAAACGCACTAGTAGAATACACTAATGTGCCAAAGGCACAGGAGAGACAAAGTCTCTAGGAACCCGAAGTCCGATCCCCAACACCCAGAAACTGGGTAGAACGGATGGGACCCCAGGAAACACCCTATGTGGGGAACAAGGAGGGTCACCACGGGGAGAAGAAGGTGACCGCTCCACGCCACCCCCAAAATCGGCAAAATGATAAAAGGCAGATGGGGGGGGGGGCGGGGGGAACGTAGATCTCGTGAGGCCACTAGTGCAGGCAGGAAACCTAGGCGATCTCCTGGTGCCATACAGTCTCGATATCAATCAGGCCGGGGGAACTGGACATGCTTCCGTCCATATCCGAATGTCCCGGTCCAGGGCAGCAAGGCCATAGGAGCAAAAACAACCGGTGGAGGAGAGGCTGGCAAGAAAAGGAAAGGGGAGCACACCCGGGGGCGGGGGCAGGAGGGATGGGAGCAGGGCATGGAGGGGGCCAGATGTGGACTGTTTCGGAGCAGCCCAAAGTTAAGTCTCAGGGGAGGCTACCGCTGAACCAGCAGACTGCGATCTAGAGGCCCTACGTTGTCCGCTGGATCGGGGCCGCGGGGAACCGCTGCCGGGGAAGCGAGCACCTATGTCCGGGAGCCTTGCCATCCAATCCAGGAGATCCAACGGGGCCATGTCCAGGAACCTAAAGAGGGCCGGCAGATTTGCATGTCTGCACAAGGTAAAAGAGGATCCATTGCGCAGGACGGTGAGTTGTAGGAGGAAACCCCCAGTGGTAAGTAGCATCCTGGGACCGGAGCCTCTCCAAGAGGGGTTTCAGCATAGCTCCGCGTAATAAGGTACCTCAGGAGACATCCGGAAGACCTGTACCACAGCTCCATCGAAATCCACGGGGCCTTTAAGCCATGCCGCCCGGAGCACCTGATCTTTTACTGAATAGCGGTGGAGGCGACAGATAACGTCCCTCGCCTGGAAACCTCCATCGACCGGGGACTCAGAGCCCTGTGGACCCGTTCGAACTCGAAGGCTACATGGGGGATCCTGTGGCAGTACCTGCAATAGTATAGCCCGGACCTTCACCGCCAAATCTTCTTGTCCAGTCGCCTCGGGGATACCACGGAGCTGCAGATCGTTCCGGCGGCTCCGGTTTTCAATGTCCTCCATCTTGAGTTGATGGTCAGCCAGCGCGTCAGTATGGGCAGCCTGAACTCGCTCTAGGTAAACCACTCTGGTTTGCAGGTCTCCGATTGCAGATTCCCCAGTCGACAACCGCCCTTTGACCTGGGTCACCTCCGCGGTAAATAGTTGAAAATCGCGGCGATGTTGCTCCGTCACCTGGGCCACTATGTCCAGCTTGGTGGGGAGGGAACGAAGCAGCGCCCAAATGTCCAGTTCCTCAGGTCCAACCGCAAGAGAGGGCTGCGACAAACAGAGGACTCGGGGCAGCCATAGAGGAGAGGGCCGCAGGAGTGGAGGCAGCTGCGGGATGTGGTGAACTGGCAGCCGGGTCGGATCTGCCACGTGGGCTCACAGCGAGGGCTCGCGGCACCGGGTTGGGTGAATCCGTGAAAAAGTGGCGTATGGGTGCCGATGGAGTAGCCCGGGATGCAGGTTTGGTCTTCCGCCATTTGTATGAGCTCATGACAGCCGGTAAAAAATAGTGATTAATGCCAATTAGGGAGGCTAGGGAGCACCAGAAAAGCATCCTCACGCAGCCATGACCCAGCCATGCCCCCAGATTATTAACTTTTAACAGAGTAGGTATCACCTATTCAAACACACACCTCTATCCTTCAGCACCTGGTTTTCAACAGCCAAGCCATTAAAGCCAGCGACTAAATCAGGATGGAAGATTTGTTCCTTGAGCTAACCGATCCTCAGAGAGTCTCCAAGGGACATTGGCGACCAACCGTACTAGGTCTGCATACCAGGACCTGCCAGTCAGGAGCCACGAGGATGACCGATTCTTCACAGGAGTCTTGGCAGACGTTATTAGGGAAATGTGTACATCAGACGATACTGGCCCCAAGGAGCCACCAGAGCATCTGTGGCATCGGCCAGAGGATCCTGAGATCTACCAACGAAGTCAACGCTGAAAGCGCTGAGGTAACGTGTATAAAGGGGCCTGTCTGTCAGACATCACATCCTCTCCGGTATTTGCAGAACTGCGAGTATCATTGCACTATCGAGTGCCGCATTTGGAAGTGTTTTTCTGCTCAAATAAATCTATTCTTTAAATCAGAGCATTAGATTCTTTTTGCCTTTATCTCTTCTATACCTGGTTTTGCCTTGCGGATTAGTGGAGCCTGGTCCTGGATTATGTGCCGTTCTATCCGTTAACCCTTGAGGGAACTGCTGTATCGGACCCTTGGTGATTCTTGGGTCAGTTAGTGGCTATATTTTCTCGGTGGTGGATTTAGGAGCACGTTCACGGATGCGCACATCATACTTCACATGAGTTTATTTTTAAATTGGGTGAATCACCTTGTTTTTATATTCACTTTGATTTATTGATGTATATCACTTGGATAATTTTATTCACTTTGATAAACTTTTCGGTTTGATCCTGAGACCTTGCTACAAACCTCTGCACCTTCCTGTTGAGACGAGAGGCCAACAGGTCCACATCGGGAGTCCCCCACCAGAGCAGTTGAAACCATTCTCCCCAATCCAATGTCTGCTGACTGAGGTAATCTGCCTGCCAATTTTCTGCCCCTGGAATATGCAGAGCAGATGGCTGAAATGAACCGTTCTGCTCACCTTAGAATGCCGGCTACTTCCCGGCCGCTAGGACACTTTAGATGCCCCCCCGCCTTGGTATGGTCCAAATGAATCCTTTCCGGGAGCCCCTGCAGAGGAACCATCCATTGGCTCAGGCAAAGCCTGATCGCCTGAAACTGAAAGAGTCCAGCCTGCTGATCAATATCCTGTAGAGTCCAAACCCCCTGAGCACAATCCACGCCCCAGACCTCGCAACCTGGACAGGCTGGCATCCATTGGGACCACCGTCCAGTACAGGGGGGGGGGAGAAAGGATTTCCCTGGTCAAAGCACCAGAGCTACCAGATCAGGGATCCCCTCGTACACCAGCTCAACAGGATTAGATTGTCTAGAAACTGGGTTCTCGTTTCATTTGGCAAGAATCTCCTTTTGCAGAGATCTGCTATGGAATTGAGCAAATGGAAAGACCTCAAAAGAGGTGGAGACCATCAAGCCCAGCACTTGCATACAAGTCCTGAGAGATGACTGCCAGCTGAACAGGAGCTGTATCGCATCCTTTGATTTAGTAAATTCAGTTTCCAGCCAAACTCTTGCAGAGTTTGCACCGAAATATCCAGCAATCCCCTTCTGCCTTAGCAGAAGCAGCTAACACTGGGGCCAAAACTTGTGAACACTCAAGGAGCTGAGGCAAGACCAAAAAGGTAATGCCCCGAATTGATAGTGCTCCTCCCCCACAGCAAAGGAAATGCTGATGCACAACATATATTGGGATATGAAAGGTAAGCATCCTTGATGTTGATAGAGGCCAGGAAATCCCCTTGATGAAGGGATGTCATTCAAAATTTCTAAACTCGTACAAAGCGGTTCAAGGCCTTGAGGTCCAGAATTGACAGACCTTGCCTTCCTTCCTGGGAACAGTAAATCAGTTTGAATAAAACCCCTGAAAATGCGTTCCGATTTTGGAACTGGTACAATGACCCCCTGTGAAAGCAGATCCTGTACCGCCCCAAGACCTCGTAGGCGATCTGGGGCTAAACACAGGTTGGAAGTGAAGAACCTTCCCGGAGGCAAGGACCAGACCGAATCAACTTGTGGATCCATTTGTCTTAAATCAAGGTGGTCAACGGACCCGGAAAGTAGTGAAAACCTCCCCCACCCCAGATACGGGTAAGGGCACCCCTTCAGGCAGAAGTGAGCTTGTCTGCAGACCTGGGAGGAACCCACTCTCAACTTAACAGGCCAGGGCCTCTTGGGAAAAAAAGAAAGGGCCATGTTTGCAACGAGACTTTACTTCTGGTAGTCTGCAAAAAAAAAAAAAAAAAAAAAAAAAAAGAAGAGTACCCTTACCTTCAGCAAGACCATGAATGATCTCTTTCAAGGAAGCTCCAAACAAGCAGTTTCCTTCAAAAGGGAAATCAGTAAATACTTTCTTGGAAGCCTGGTCCACAGACCAGTGTTTCAATCATATCATGCAGCGAAGAGTCACCGCTGTCATGGTCACCCTGCAGGCTAAGGGGGCTGCAACCAGGGAGGCATCACATATATACTGCAACCCCTGGACGAACTGGTCTGCCAGCACCACTAGGTCAGGAGGGAACTGTCCCCCCTTTAAAATCCTGGCGCAGGAGCTTAACCAATTCCGTTAAGGTCTGGGAAGCCAAGATTATGGCAAAACTGGCCATGGGAAAAAAAAAAAAAAAAAAAAATGTATCAGACCAGAGATTGAGCTCTTGTCAAAAGGACGGAGAGTCCTCCACTGGGAGAAGTGTGGCTTTATTAAACCTGGAAACCTGAGAGTCCACCACAGGTGGTACTTTCAAGTTTTTATTTTATTTATTTTTTTTAAACAGGGATTTTAACAGAATACCTTCTAGCGAAGCGCTTCGGGACCCCTACAGTGCATTTGGAGGAACCCCACTGACTCGTGACAATGTTGTCGAAATAGGCGGGAAAGGGAAACCCCTTTGCTGCTTTGGAGGCTCTGCGGGTACAAAATTGCACCTGTGCAGACAACACAGCAGTAGCTGCATCCTCCATTTTCAAAGTTTCCGGCACCGTTCCAATCAGCACATCCACTAGTGCTTTTTAATGCGTGGCTGTAGTGGAAGAGGAATCAATCATCCTCGCCATCAGAGCACTCAGGGTGCGTGGACACAGACACAGTAGGGCGATTTGCATCCTCGGCAGCCAAATCAACCTCAGAATCTGAGGAGACAGAGGATGCAGGTGAAGGCAGAGCACGCTTTATGCTCGTTCTATTTTGGAGGGCCATATCTACTTTGGAAACCAGTGACTGCAGGACCGCCGTCTTAGCAGACAAAGCGGACTCGGACCCCCGCAGCCTGAGAGGGGGGGGGGGGTCAGGTGGTGACATGTGCTCCAGGGACTCCATGGGTTAACCTAGGGACCGCCAGGAAGAAGTAGAAATTGTGCGAACTTTACAGCTGCCGAGAGATGGGGGGGGGGGGGGTCTTGGCCGTTCCATCCTTGGAGCCATTTCCTGGCAGCACAGTTGCAACAGATGGGGGGTTGGGAAGTGGGTAATGCTACCACCTGCTTATAGCTCTCGAACATTATTGGCCTATACCCCACATACATCGCTCATAGAGGCGTTGGAAGCAAACTCTTGGGGAGTTGTGGGAGAATGCTTAACAGTGAAACTACTGGGGGAGATATGGAAAAATATAAAATTTGGGTACTCTGGTCTTACAGAGGTATCCACCTATATGGGATAATGAAAATTTACAAGGAACTTGGGGAACTGGAGAATATTAGTAGATGGAAACAGAAGGGAGTGATAAGATTATCGCAAATGTATAAAATAGGGGTACTGAAGACATGTCAGGAATTAAATGAGGAATTTGGAGTCTCTGAATGGAGATTATTTTACATGCATCTGCAACTACGACATGCACTGGCAACAATTTAGAATGGAGTGTAGCAGGTTTTCCAGGCATTGGGCCTGATGTGGGTCTGCCATTGTTACCGGTTACCTCTCCAGCCCATGTGAGCTGTGGCCCTGGGTGTGAGAACTGAGACATTGGCAACTTTGGCATCTTGGTTTTTGTGGTTTTATTGTAGATAAAGGGGATGGGAGAAGGGAATGAGTGGGATACTCCTTTAGGCTTAACTAAATACAATTTGGGACTTTATCCAGAAAATGTCTGTTAACGCTGCCTTGATGCCAGCCAACGCTTACTGATGCTTAGAACACACTGTATCTTGATTGAAGTGCTGAATCCTTGACTCTAGGTCCAGAAGACTCAGGACTGTGCAGTGCAGCAGTGTCAGTAGTTCTATGCTTCAAAGTCACCGACCACCCTCTCCAGCCTGGCACTGGCTTGAGGTTGCTTACTGTGAATTACTGCAACTCTCAACTGGCACACTGCACAATTCAGGGCCCAAACCGCAGGCGCCCCCTTTACACTTTTAGCTCTTCGGTCCACTGACTATGTACCCCCTTTGCCACTTCACGGTCCTCAAACAAGGTACCCCCTTTACAGCTAGCTGACACTGGATCCCAGAACCTCCTCCGGAGTGGTCTCCTCCAACTCTCCAGGCAGACACCCAGAGGCAATCCTCAGTACTCACGACCTGTGTAGGCTTTCCTGGGACTGAACCCCTCTCGCTCTCCGCTGGTTCACGACATACCAGATCCCCTCGGCAAGCACTCTGGATTCTCGAGCGACACCCAGAGACATCCTCTTCCTCAGATAGGACAGACAGCCGTTCTCTCCCTCCTGGGACTCCCCCGCCAAAGACGCCGGGTCACGTGCTTCCCCCAAACTTCTACCCACTCCCAGAATCCTTTGCAGCATATGCCTTCTGGGGTAGTTACAAGCTTGAATGTGTCCCCTGATTGGGCTTCCTCCACTACCCTACGAGAAGCCTCTCACAGGAGCCAGTGGGGAAACTTCCTCTTCAGCAGACACACCTGGAAACCATGACACCCTAACCAAAAGAAATCACGGCCATGCTGTTAGGCAGACATGGCCCACTATACATTTACCTAGCACCTACCTGTAGGGTGCTACAGGAGTAAAATTTCTGTTGAAAAATTTTATACAGGCTACATTTTTAAAGGGGTTGATTTCAGAACTATACAGGAAGTTACAGGTAAGGGTAATTGATAAGAAGTTTCAGTTACCTAGCAGAATAAAATGGTAAGAGGATGTGGCGCAGTTAACAGATGTACATTGGGATGGTACAGTGGCTTCAGACAGACAATATCTCTTAGCAACCCAGAAACTCACAATTTTATATACTCCATAGAGCATTTTATACGCCTAAAAAATTATTCTTGCTTAGAGGAAGATTGGATGCTTTTTGCCCTAGATGTAGAACGGCAGTTGGAGATTTGATCCACATGTTATGGAGATGCCCCAAGCTGCACAGATACTGGGTGAGGTGATGGATAAAATAAAATGTAGTATTTGAAATAAATTTTCAACTAGATCCGGTACTGTGCATTTTGGGGTACATGGAGCAGAGCGGGGTATGGGGCAAAGCGAATAGCAGTTTTAAGATGTTTCCATCAGGCTAGGAAAGCTATAACAGAAATAGATAAAATCAAAACCAGCATGGTTGGTTGGGAGGGGGATAAAAAGGGACGACTCATTGATATTTTTGTATGTGATGTATTAATCTGTGATGTATTTTTGTTTATTGATGGGAAAAATAGAAAAGAAATAAAAAAATAAAAAAAGTAAAAAAAATTGCTGTTAAAGTTCCCCCCCACTGCTTCACCACAAGTCCCAGTACACCAATTACCACTATAGCAGAATGAGGGAGCCATTTAGCACCCACAGAGACTCTCTACCCCCCTCGGATGCAGAGCCAGAGAGCCAGGCTGCACACCGTGCCACAATCAAAGAGAAAGGAAGTACAGGACCTGCCACTAGATGCCCATCACCGGTTCACCGCTCCATAAGCTTCAAAAACATGGCCGTCACGTGATCGCAATGGGAAACTAAGAAAATGGCTGCCAGACTACACAAACATGGCTGCCGTTTATACAGCACTCATATCCACAGCAAAATGCCGGCTAAACACGGCTCCTGGGACACCAGGTACACTTGGACTGGGGCCTCCCACAAGGAGCACACCCCCCACCCCCCCTCAAAACTTCATTTTGCACAGCCCCCAGCACTCGCTCGACATCCCCAAACAGAAACGGCATGGCTGCGCTGAGATGGGGGGGGGGGAGCTAGGCGTGGATGAATGGAGGGGTGGTCCACAGAGAGCCCCAGATAGTGAGGTGGAATGACATGAGGGAAGAAGGGTACTCTGGGTCAGACTAACCCAGGGATAGGCCCACATCCACCCTGAAAAAAAACCCCACCAGAATGGAGGGGGGGGGGGGAAACGACACTACTCACCACACCTTTGGACCGGGCGGGCACCGCACCAGGCTGACCAATGCGCCATCTTGGAAGGGTGGTGCTGCATTCCAGAGGCACGCTGGGGACTCAGGTCAAGATCAGGGCTATGTGACCTTGCGGGGCGTTTAACTCGCTGGCCTTCCCATGTTCAGTGGGGCTGTTGTGGCCAACCTAGCGTGGAGTCAAGGTCAGGCGCTCGCTGGCCAGACTCGTAAGGATCTAGGATATCCAGTCCGTCGCCCAGTCCGGCAATTGATTGTAGTTCACACAGAACCAGAAAATAAGAAAAAAAAATTCAGTTTAAAATGCCAGGACTAGAGATCCCAGCAAGGAACTAGGTCCCTACTCCTGACTAGAAAGGATAAAAAAAAAAAAAAAAAAAAAAAAAAAAAAATGAAGACCTATAGCAAGAAGTGGGAGTATACTCCCTGGGACTGCCCTATAGGCATAGTCAAACTTTTTGCCGTCTAGTGTCCTACTCTTGTAGAGGGGGCAGCATAGTGTCCTACTCTTGTAGGGGGGCAGCATAAACCCAAGGGTCAAGAAGATCTGGAGCGGTGTCCGTCAATGAAGGAAAGAAATGGGGGGGGCTTTCCCCACTTTAATTAGCATCTAGGGCAAGAGCCAAATAGGGGGGGGGGGGTTTATACTGGGAACTCTGGTGCTTTAAAGCTCAAACAGGTCTGTTGGATCAATTCAAAAATTGCAATGAACACAATTTACTGCAAAGTGTCAGTGGCAAGCAAACAGACCCAAATATTTGTAAAGTGTAAATTATTCATCTTTATTATAAACCTTTTTTTTAGCACATTAAAAATCCACATAAATAGCATATAAAAATCCATATAAAATAGCATACAAAGCAAACAGACACCTCAGCCACATGCATTTCACAGTGTTCGTGAATGCCTAGTCCTCCCATTCTTCCTCCACATCATCTTCATCATCTAGAAGGGGGGAAAAAAATTGCATTAAATACATACTTAGACGTAACCAACCTTCTGAATTACAGTTCTGTGAAAATACCAGGTTTAATAAAGGGCAAACAGTGTTCACTTTGCAAGGAAATAGTCCCTTTAGTAATTCGAAAAAAAAAATAAAAAATTTACAGCACTTGCAATTAATTGGAATTAACTGTCACATTGGGTGTGCTTTCAACCAAAACTGTCCAACCATCCAACAGCTGGGGTCATAACTGATCACATGCGCATCACCATAGCAGTTGAAGTTTAAACAGAGACCAAGATGGCTTTCTTGGCTAAAAACGATAGGAGGGTTTACTTTCACTTCAAGGTTCCATTCACACTTTAGCAAGTGATCCTGTACTGTTTTTTTTGCATATTTTGAAGCAGATCCATTTGAATGGGCCTCCTTCCACTACAACACCACACTAAAAGTTACTGTACCAAATGTTGTGCATTTTCTTGCATGGAAACTGCACAGCTGCTACCTGTGTTGTGGTGCCATTAAGAAATAATGGCACCGCAAGCACGCTTTTTCATGCACTTGCATAAGAGTAAGGTGCTGTGCAAGGTGATCTTTGATTTCTCCCATGATGTTCAGGTGGATCTCGGCAACTAAGGTAGCCTACCCCTGTTCTAGGGTATTTATGGAGGCAGCATGTAGGCAGGTGTAGCGTACCCTCCCCTCTGTAGGTGGCACCGTGTTGCTGACTGCTATACAGAGGGAATGGATGAGAGGTACAGCAACAACCTCTAAGAAAATGCAGTGGCATCATACTCCCAGACTGCTGACTGGACAGGGAAGCAGCAGCAAACTGCTAACTTTACATATTTGCCTTCTCCTCCAGTCAGGCTTGTTAGCATACCTAAAGAAAAGTAAAAAAAAAAAAAAGAAGAAGAGGAGCTGGTCTAACTTAAGAATTTTGCATAGTGCCTCTGGGATCACCATAAATATGGCGGCGGTCCTTCCATTGGCTCTGAAACCATATGCATACAAAGTGTACTGGGACAGACCAGTAGACAAGAAAAAGAGCCTTTGAGGGATGGACAGAATGAAAACACAGGGCGATGAACAAAATAAAGTGTATTTTATTCTGATTGAAGATTGATCAATATAGGTTACAGTTGTGGTTCAGACAGGGAAGTGAAGAGGTATGTGGTGCTTACAATGAGTAATACAGTAACCCATGTGATGAACACAATAAAAATGATAATGGTTAAAGTAACCCAGTAGGTGTGGCAAACAATATAATGCAATGGTGGACATAAATGCAATAAAAAATACGAACGTCCAATGGGGGATGGCACTGACAAGGAGCCAGAGAGGCAGGAAAAAAACTAGGAAATTAGGACCAAGAGAGAACAACAATCAACTTGTCCAACTTCCCCCTTGCCCCGCGCCTACTCCAGAAAGGTATGTCTTTTTCACCTGTAGACAACATGTGCGAGTTCAGTATACAAGGACATGGTTCTCTTCCTGTGTAAAGTGTATCTAAGTTTTTTTACACACACGTGTAACCACACCAGAAGACAACCTATCCGATGAAAATGACAAAAACATGCTGGACATCCTGGATAGAGATTGCCTTGCGGTTCGCGGCGAACTTTGCTTGTTTGCTACCCGCCAAATTTTCGGACACATGGTGTCATTTGCAGCGGCCATATTTGTTTACATTGGGGAGAACTTTGACCCATGACACAGCCGTCAGGTGAACGGGACAGCCAATTGAAACATTCCAGCACATGGGCAGTCCCCCTACCCTATAGACATGACCTGGCGGCCATTTCACATTCAGTTTTCTGCCAGAGGTCTGCTGTGCTCATTAGGGAGAGTTTGCTAGACATAGAGCTGTGAAGATCCACAAAAGCCCTTTCCAGGGCTGGTATTTCGGTATAGGCCTTCTACAGTCTTTTCAGGTTAGGGACAGGTATCCTGTGGTTTCTTTAGGGGCAGTTAAGAGATTGGCTGCAGTCACAAATTGCTCTGTCAATGTCCACAAAAGTCCTCCTTCGGGCTGGTATTTTGGTATAGGTCTAGTATTTTTAGAGCTTAGGGAGAGGTATCCTGTGATTGCTTTAAGGGCAGTTAGATATCGGCTGCAGTCACACAGAAATTGCTTTGTCAATGTCCACAAAAGTCATTTAAGATGCTCCAATGTAGTTTTAGGGTCTATTACAGTCTCTTAACATGAGGGCCAGGTATCCTGTGGTTGCTTTAGGGACAGTTCGATATCAGCTGTAGTCGCACAGAAATCGCTTTGTCAATGTCCACAAAAGTCATGTAAAGGGCTACAAATTTTTTGGTATTGCTGTGCAGTGCACTCAAAAGGGGGGGGGGGGGGTTAATCCACAGTATAATCTACTTTGTAGAAAAGCATATTATAGTGGATTAGTACTATTGTGCACTGTGCAGCATTGTGACAGGTGTGGTGGTGAGATTGAGCGTTTCTGCAGCAACACTACACCGTGACAAGAGCACTTATAATGCATTATAACTGGTGTGATAGACCAATTGCCCGCCCCCCCCCCCCCCCCCCATGCCACATATTGAAGTGGGGTGTTATCTGAGTAAACTTTTTCAAGTGTATTTGTGTCATGCAACAATATTGCCTAGTTTGCTGAGCGAAGTCTGGTACACACTGCGCCAAACTCACTGGCCAATTTTTTGAACTGGTGTGCTACACCAATGCCACATATTGAAGTGGGGTGTTCTTTAACAGTATACATTTCTAAGAGTATTTTATTCCTGCAAACATTTGGCCTCTTTTGCTGTGTTAACTCATCTACACACAGTGATAACAGTTACTGGCCAATTATTTGAAGAACTGGCGGACCGGCAGATAGGGAGGAGAGGCAGGCAGAACTTGCATTGCAGAAGAGGTAGAACACAGACTGCAAATGTATCAGTAGCGAGCCATCAACCATGTACAGTCACATCTGGCGCTCCCAGGACGCCGACACCTGGCTCCACAGTGTGGGCTTTTATTAATATGTCCATTGCCGACACCAGTGTTGCCATCTGCAGCCTTTGCAGTCAATGCATAAGTCGCGGTAAGCCCAACACTCACCTAGGGACAACCGCCTTAAGATTAAGAAGGCACCTGAAATCCCATCACCAGGCCCAGTGTCAGCAAAACTGTCAGAACCCACAAAGCCACACTCCATGCTCTCACCATCCAGCCTCTTCTCCTCCCCCTTCTACTGTCTCCTCACAGTTGTCCAACACACCACCTTCCATGATGCCGTCGTCACGTTTTTCTGGAAAAAGGCAGGCTTCTGTGGCTCAAATGTCAAAAGGTGTCAGTTCAACCCATGTGAACTGGCCTAAACAGACCGCCACCAACTTGTGTATACTTTTAAAGCCTACTGTACCTCTAGCCATCATACACTACGTTCATTACTGTCAGTTTTACCCATGTGAGCTCATGTTTGCGGCCTAAACCGCAACTTTTGTATACTGTGAACGCCTACTGTACCTCTAGCCATCAAAAAAGTTTTTTGCTGTCAGTTCAAACCATGTGAGCTAATTTTTGCAGCCTATACAGGCCGACACTTCTGTATACTGTGTGAATGCTCAATGCACCTTCAGCCACAGAATACTACATTCTTAGCTGTCGGGTAAACCCATGTGGGCTAATTTTTGGGGCCTGGAATGGCCGACACTTCTTTATCCTGCGAAAGCCCAATTTTTCAGACTGGAAATTAAAAACAATGGGTCTGTAAAAGTTCCGCCAAATTGTGGAATGGATGCAGACCCATTTTACAGATGTGTGTATGGACCCAATATGTATTAGACAATGTATTTACCGGCTGCTGTCAGTTCTGGCTGACAAAAAAAAAAAAAAAAAAAAAACAATTTTTTGCTGTAAAAAAAAAAAAAAAACCACCACACATTTAGGGCAACTTTTTCAATTGCAATACTTCTGTTATGACATTGTCCATGTGCTGGTACATCTTTTGTGGTTGCAAATATGACCTAAAAGGTTTTTAAAGTTCGCCTCCCATTAAAAAGTCAATGGGGCCCGCCGCAAACTCGTGGTTCGCAGACTTTTGAGAAAATTTGCGGCTGGCGTTCGCAAACCGCCCCGGCCGATGTTCGTCCATCACCAATTCTGGAGTCTCTCCTAGATGAGAATGAAGCATGGGACGAGGATATTCTTCCCCAAACTAGAAAAGTCGAGATTACCATTCGATCTACAAAAATGCAGTCTCTTGGATAGAATAAATGGCTAAGCCTATTCCTCAACATGGTGGAAAAAAAAAAAAAAAAAAAAAAAAAAAAAAAAAAAAAAAAATCGGACCTAGGACATCTGGACTGGTCAAACACATGACATTGATAATTTGACGAAAGAAGAACGAAGGCATTAAAAGAAGCCAAACAAATTGTGATCAAACGCAGTGATAAAGGTGGCAACGTCGTGGTCTTGGATGAAAAGATGTATGAAAAAGAGGTGAAAAGACTACTGAGTTATCAGGAAACATCAAAAACTCGATAACAATCCCTTTCCTTGTCTACCGGTCTGTCCCAGTACACTTATTAGCATACCTGCATGCAATGCAGCACATCTGATTGCCAGGGACCTTCCATCTAAAGAGTGCTGCTGCATAGGGAAGTGCAAGATGTTCATACCAAGTGAATTTAGATACTTGCACAAAAGGTTGCTTGTCATTCTGTATGGCTTCTTCACCAAGGTAAAAATTGTATTGCAAACTGTAATAAGCCTACAGCATTTAGCCAAACTAATGTGAGGTCATCCAGATCAAAAGCCATACCTGGCAACCAGGAACTTCGCACGGCACCATTCGCAGACGATGTCCTCGTATTTACTGCTGACCCCCAACATGATCTCCCAGTCAGGACCTGTTTGCACTCTACCGCCTATGTTCAGGGCTTCGTATAAGTTTCTCTAAAAGCGAGGCGCTTCCCCTCCACTCCTCTCGCCAACCCCCCTCCCTGGGCTTCCAGCTCTCCACTTAAAGTGGTCCACGCATCCATCACTTACCTGGGGATCAAAATTGGAAAATATCCTTAGTCTATACCATTTGAACCTTTTTTCCCACTATTAACAAAATCATTGCCGAACTTCAAACCTGGCAGAAGCTCCCTGTATTATTTTTGAGTCGCTGCCACCTTAAGATGAGTTTCTCTGAACTTTTTTACCCCCTCCAGACTATACCCCTCCTCCTGAAGCACAAGGATGTCTGTAGACTTAATAAAGCTGTTGCCAAATTCATTTGGTCGACCACCACGTATAGCCTTATCCAAACTTTATTTATCCAAACGAGATGGGGGGGGGGGTGGGGTCATCTCCCCGATATCTGCCTATACAATCTGTCGTTTAATTTGTGGTCTAGATTGGATAACCCGGGAGTCCAGATATATCAACCTAGTCCTTGAATCCCAAATGGTCAGACCCCATGAACTGGTGGCCTTGCTGCACTGCAGGCACAGAGATTTACCACCCTCTTTGAGGCACAACGTCCTGATTAGAGATACAGTCCTGGCGTGGAGGGAAATGCGCAAGAAACTAGGGGCCCCTCAGAGGCTCTCTCTCCTTATCTGCCTATCTGTAACAACCCTCTGTTCCCCCAGGCACAGCAGCAACACGCTTTCTCTCACTGGGCCTCATTGGGTCTGACCAGGTTCTCCCAATTGTTTGATACCACCACAGGTCAACCTAAAACTATCCCTGTTTCGTCCGCTCAACATGGTCTCCCTGTGACACGCCATCTCTATCTGCAGCAAGGTGTATGCTTTGTTCAATCTTTATGTCGGGATAAATCTAAACGTTTTATGTATACTATGCTGGAGTCGTGGGTGACAGGGCAGGCACAAGATCTCCCATATTTATACACCTCTTCGCCAAGAATGGCATGCCCCTGTCATCTTTCAGATAGCGAGCAAGTGGAACAAAACTGTGCCTCAACACTATATCCTCAAGGACTATAAACACCACTTGTCTTTTTGTACACAATGAGTTTTGGAGGGAGCAACAATTTAAAATTATTCACAGAGCCAATCTTTCAGGTCTAAAATGGTTGTCCAATCAAGCTCATCATGTAGAACTCCATAGGGAAAATGTAAAGGGAAAAGTAATTGTGGGGGTTTGCTATAGGCCACCCAACCAAAAAGGGCTGGAATATATATCACTGTTGGGTAAAGTGGCAAAACTGGGATCAGTCATCATATTGGGGGACTTCAATTATCCTGACATTGACTGGGAAGAGGTCATTGACTGGGAAGAGGGCAGGCCCGTCTATTCATGGAAACCTTACAGGACAACTACATGTCTCAGTTGGTGGATTCTCCTACTAGATACTAGAGAAAATGCAGTGCTGGATCAATTGATCACTAATGACCCAGACCTAATCTCGGAGGTAGGAGTCCAGGACAACCTGTGCTCTAGCGACCACAGGATGATCACATTTAGTGTAAACAATATAACAAGGCAAGTGGGGAACACAAGAACCCTAAACTTCAGAAGGGCAAACTTTCCCAAATTGTGCTCAATGATGGAAAGGGTAAACTGGGACCAAACCCTAGGAGCACTGACCAATGAAAAATGGGAATGCTTTAGGAACATATTAAACAAATGCATCTCGCAGTGCATTCCTATGGGAAATAAATTTAGAAGAGACAAAGCCAAACCTTGCTAGCTAAACCGTAATGTTAAAAAACGTATTAGGGGGAAAAAAAATGGCCTTCAAGAAATATAAATCAGAGTAAACAGTATCTGCTTTCGAACAATACAAGGAGGCAAATAAGAAAAGGAAATACGAAATTAAAATGGCTAAAAGCAAATTGAGACAAATAGCTGAAGATAGTAAAAAGAACCCAAAGAAATTCTTTAAATATATCAACAGCAAAAAAACTAGGGGAGAGCATATTGCACACATAATTAACGATGATGGGAGGATGGTTACAGAGGACACTGAAAAAGCAACCGTGCTGAACGTTTTTTTCTCGTCAGTCTTTACACAGGAAAAAGGAGGGGTACACTGACCATGACTGTATGGTTAGTAGTAATACACAGGACTTGCCGCTATGGCTAACAGAGGGTGAAAACAGGGAAAGGCTGGATAAAATTAACAAATAAATCACCAGGCCCGGATGGCATACATCCGAGAGTACTCAAATACTTAGTAAGACTATATCTAGACCACTGTCCCTGATCTTTACTGACAGTATTATGACAGGAAATGTACCAGGGGATTGGAGGAAAGCTAACGCAATACCGATATTCAAAAAAAGGGCAGAGGCATGTCCCAGGAAATTATAGGCCTGTCAGTCTGACATTGATGGTATGTAAACTTCTGGAGGGGATAAAGGGACTATATCGTAGAGTTTGCTAAAGACAACAACATCAGCAGTAATAAGCATGGGTTTAGAAATGGGCATTCTTTTCAAACCAATCTCTTATTCTACGAGGAGGTGAGCTGTGAGCTAGATAAGGGGGAGACAAGTCGATGTGGTGTACCTGGATTTCGCTAAGGCGTTTGATACAGTTCCCCACAAGCGCTTAATTTATAAAAAGGTCTGCAGGCATCGACCTTAAGGTTTGCTCTTGGATACGGAACTGGCTAAAAGGGCGTGTCCAAAGGGTGGTAATAAATAGTGCATACTCAAGACTGGTCTGAGGTGGTAAGTGGGGTCCCCCAAGGCTCAGTCCTGAGACCAACCCTGTTCAATTTATTCATAAACAGCATTGAGGACGGAATCAGTAGTTCTACATCAGTTTTTGCAGAGGACACAAAATTGGGCAGGGCAATAACTGCACGGCATGAAGCAGATATCCTACAGAATGACCTGGACAAAATAACCTGGACAAAATAAGAGTGGGCAACGACATGGCAAATGAGGTTTAACGTGGAGAAGTGTAAGGTTTTGCACTTGGGGACTAAAAAAAAAAAAACATAAAACCACAATACACTTTAGGGCGGGAAACTTTGGGGGAATCAAAAATGGAGAAAGATCTGGGAGTGTTGGTAGAGGATAGACTAAACAATAGCATGCAATGTCAAGCAGCAGCTGCCAAAGCCGGCATAATATTAGCATGCATGAAGAAAGGGATGTATTCCAGAGATATAAATATAATTCTACCACTTTATAAAACTCTGGTCCAACCGCATCTGAAATATTCTGTCCAGTTCTGATTGCCAGTCCTCAGGAGGGATGTGTTGGAGCTGGAGAGAGAGTCCAGAGAAGGGCAACTAAACTAATTGGGGATTGGAGGACCTTAATTATGAGGAGCATCTGCAAATCGCTTGATTTATTCTCTCTGGAGAAGAGACGCCTGAGAGGGGACATGATAGCAATTTATAAATACCTCAATGGTGATCTAAGCATAGGAAAAAAAAATTCTATTCAGTCAAAAGGATTGCATGAGGACTCGAGGGCATACAATGCGATTAGAGAAGTGTTTTAACCTCAGGCAATGCAGGGGGTTCTTTACTGTTAGGGCTACAGGATTGTGGAATTCTCTACCACAAGAGGAGGTTTCTGCGGGAAGTATGGTTGCTTTCAAAAAAGACTCTTGGACGTACATCTCAATGATCAGAACCTTCAGGGGTATGAGAGATGATTATGGCCACACACCTACACAGGTTGAACTGGATGGACTATTGTCTTTATTCAACCTAAACTACTATGTAACTATGTATGCTCCCATTGTGGGAACCACCTACCTACACTAATCCACAAGCTATGGTCTTGCCCACATATCTCCCTCTTTTGGGACAAGATTCTCCACCTCATACTGCTTACTTGGGGCCTATCATTACCCAAGGATGTTTACGCCCTGCTGTTTGGCCATCTGGAGTCAATCTATATACAACTGTCAAAGTCTGACAGGAAATCTCTGCTTTACCACAAACCCTGGCTCTTGAACTGCCTTATGATAGCGAGGAGGGCTATTCTGAAACAATGAACTGCTTCCTCTTCTCCAATAAAAGGAGGTACACAACTAACTCAACAGCTTATTTCGGAGGGACCAAATGGATCTGCATTACAGTCCTCAACCCCGCCAACATGTGTTCCTCAGAAAATGGCATACCTACTTAACTGTCGCTACCTCCCCTCCTATCCTTTAACTTTACTGCCTTGCCACCGACTGCTCTATGCTGTTTAGGCGGATGCCTCACCAACAGTACGTGCTACTCTGGTTTTGTTCCTTTTCGCTAACTGATGTGATGCAATGTCCTCCTGCTCACCTTTACCCATATTGGACCAGGTCTCAACCCATTACCCATATTGGACCAGGTCTCAACCCATCACCCAGCTGGTTTGTTACTTCTGCCTTCTCGCCATTGCATCGGCTCCCCCTACCCCCTTCCCTCTCGCCTCCTGTTAATTGCCCCCAAATTTCATGCAATACACGTTTAGGATACTTGTGTATGGTGCTATAGATCACTCAATGTATTGCCTTTGTTGGAAGTTTTCCAATGTTTAGGTTAAGTTACGTAAGGTATGATGCTCTCCTTTTTATACCACCTTTGTTTTTATATTCTTTACCGCATTGTATAGCCAAGGTCTTCTTTCAAACTTCAATAAAATGTTGTAAAAGCCATACCTGAGGAATGTATAGCTCTGTGCCTTCTCTGAATGACCTCCCTTAAAGCACCAACAATGCTGGAGCACTCCGACTCAGCTTTTAGATTCTGGTTGACCTAGAACAAAATCATATTAGATGTTGACAATTGGGAATAGCCAAAAGTACCAATTTAAGCGAAGCGCGCACGCGTGTGGGGGGGGGTAATGAAAGGTTTCTTGGGGGAAGCAGAATTTGCAGAAACGACTTAGAGGAATTGGGAGTTTAGAGAAAAAACACACACAAGGTGTAGCACTGCCCCCATAGGAACTGCTGAATATTTAGTACCGTAGGTTCCCCCTGGCTACCAGCACCCCACAATAAATAAAGACCAGTCCTTGATTTTCCTTGGCTCACACTTCAATAATCAATCCAGGGGTATTTGGTTGGATTTGTAGTTTATTGTAAAATGGGGATAGGAGAAGGAACTAGTGGGATACCCCAACTTTAACTATTCAGTGTGATTGAGGACTCCTATCCTCTCTGCTTTACTATGGATTTGGAACAGCCAGGCTGTTGATTCATCCTGCCACTTTGGATGAATGTAGATTAGGCCTCTTATCCTTAAGCTGATTTGGTGAACAAATGGTTATCTTTAGTACACTCTCCCAGGTAGCCCATCCCCTCTTCGGCTGCCACCCATCCACTGACTGTCCTAACAGGGGTGGCCCCCCTCCCCTTCAGGGTAGGCCCCTTGACACGAGTCCCTGTACTAACGATACTGTAGTCCCAGGGTCTCCAGTGTCTCCCCTCAGTCAGCTCTCCTGGACCTCTGGGTTCAGCTCCTCTCCACAGCTTCTCAGGACAACTTCCTGCAACCATATGGCACCTCTAAGGAGGAGGAGGAGGAGGAGGAGGAGGAGGAGGAGGAGGAGGAGGAGGAGGAGGAGGAGGAGGAGGAGGGACCCACCCCCCTCCCTCCAGCCAAAGACCGTCGCACATGTGCTCCTGGCATTTATACAGTATCCCAGAATGCACCAAGGTGACCTGCCCTCTGCCAATCATTAGGACTGTATTCAAAGCCTATGCACCCATTCGTCAGGTTTCCTCCCACTGTCCAACATGCCTCCCTATTGGACCAGCGTGAAACTCTCCAAACTGAATGAATTGCATACTGAGCAGACCTTACTGATAGATCCTGCTCTCTGGTAGGCAAAGAATATAGACTTATCTTCAGTCCCTCTGGTAAGCAGGCAGAGCTCAACATTATACTCACTAGCACCTACCTAGGAGGGGGCTATACAAGGTTTAATAGAAGCAGTCATAGGCTCAGATAGGTGAACCTAAACCCAACTACACTGGTCAATGTTACACCAGTCTTCATTTCGGATGTTGAACATTTGAGTTAGAACTTGTATCAAGTTATGGCAAGCCCAGATGGACCCCCAGTGAGAAATTATGGTAATTCTATACCATTAGAACATTCAAGAAGAAAAAAAAAAACACACAAAACAAAAACAAAAAACAAAAATCAATATTTGGTGTGACTACCCTTTGCAAGTGTACCTAGAATTGATGCTGGTTTGGAACTTTGCAGGTAGGTTGTTCCAAACATCTTGGTGAACTAACCACAGATCTTCTGTGGATGTAGGCTGTCTCAAATTCTTTTGTCTCTTCATGAAATCCCAGACAGATTATGTTGAGCTCAGGGTTCTGATGTCAAAAGGGAAGCAAGCATGAAGGATTTTATCTACTGTATTAAGTTTCCTTGGCAAATCATAGCGTCTACGGTCCTCAAAGCAGAGAAATACAGATACTTATCCATCAAGCTATTCCATCAGGGAGGCGTGTAATGGGACCCAGATGTATTCTGCAGCAGGGTAATGACCCAAAACATACAGCCAAGATTATTAAGAAATATGTAAAGATGGAGTCCTGAAGTGATGGTTTGACCCCCACAGAGCCATGATCTCAACAAAGTCTGTCTGGGATTATGTAAAGAGATAAGATTTGAGTCAGCCTACATCCACAGGAGATAGTGGTTGATTTGCCCAAGATGTTTGAACAACCTTCTTGTGGAGTTCCTTCAAAAATTTGCGCAAGTGTGCCTAGAAGAATTGCTGTTTGTTTGAAGCAAAAAAGGGCAGTTACCAAATACTGATTTGATTAAAGGTTTCTTCAGTTTTCTCACTTTAATTTTTTACCTGTTTGAAACGATTTACAAAATGCAAACATTTTTAGGCTGGTGTAAAAAAAAACAAAAAAAAAAAAAAAAAAAAAACACACTTTTTTGATATACATCCATTTTATACACATATAGGGGACTGGAGATTAAAGCTTACCGATCTCAACTGCACGCCTTGCCTGATTTGGTCCAAGTACAATGTTTGTTCATTTTGTTGACCAAGATATTTACGAGCAAACACCAGTTCTTCTGCAGCAGAGTCATCAAGATTGTCAGCATGAGGATTCAGTTGTAGGTCGAAGCCCTTATACAATAATTGTTCTTTAGGGGACTGTAGAGTTTGGTTATTGCCAAATTGTAACTTAAATGGAATAGAAGGAGCAGGTGGTATAGTTCCATGGGAGATCTCTGTGTGCAGTAGAGATTCTGAAGACAAGGGAGGAGTGATAACAGTTTCTGAAATTACACCTTTAGAAAACGCAGGAGGATCGGGAAAAGGTGGTACATCTTTATATTTTAGAACAGAAGACTCATTACTGAGTATAGGAGAAAGGGAGCCAGTAAAATCTCTCTCAAAATGTGGGAAAGAATGTGGGGACCGTAGCAAAGACTCAACTTCAGTTGCAGTGTTATTTGGATTAGGAGGCGGCAAGGAATAACTAGCCATTGCAGTAGTTTTTTTATTACTTGAGGTAGGATGGAGCGCAAGGTTTTTGGAATTTATTCCATAAAGATATTGGGGATGAGGTGGTAGCATGGGTACATCCTTAGATGGAGGATGAACAGAAGGGATACAGGAAATAGTCTGAGACAACTCTTTTAGATAAGGAGGCGTAGAAGGAGGGAGTTTCATGGATGAGAAGTGGCTGGAAGATGGAGTAGAAGAGGATGGAGGGACCTTGCTTCGTGATGGAATGTAGTTGAAAGTGTGGTCCGGTAGTGCATGTTTGGCTGCATGTGGAAACCGTTTATTAGGGCTCTTCCTCTTTTTGGCTGGTGTAATGCTAGAAGAAGACAAAGAACGGAGTCTGGTGCGTGTATTGGGCTTTTCCACAGATGCTGGAAAACAAGACACACATTTAGGAGTCAATTTGATCAATGACTAAATCTGCTTCACGCACATAATTATACAATACATGCATAAAGTATTCAGACACAAACCACAAAAATATCCCAGTTCAAGCGCTCAACACTAGTGATGGGCTGAACACCACCCCCAAAGCCCCCCCCCCTCCCCGGTTTGGTTCACACAAGAACTCCCAAACAGAGGAGAAAAAAAACAAAAAACAAAGAACAGGGGAAAAAAAAAAAAAAAAAAGGGATTTTTCAAAACATGTGCACACCCCCCTGCCCCCCCCCCCCCCCCGATGTAGAGCCATCATCAATCATGACACCTGTCGGACCAGAGGAGAAAAAAAAAAAAAAAAAAAAAAGCTTACCAGCGACTATTTCTAAGCCTTTCAGGACCGCACCTGGAAAGAGCGTAGCTCCACCTGAATTTTCCAGGAACCACTGCAGTCTAAACCACCATGCCTTCAGTTCTAGAGTAGCCTCTGACATGCTGGGAAATCGAGCACATAAAACAATCAACCATAGCAGGCTATTAAGTCACATCTTAAAAAAAATTAAAAAAAAAAACCTAGGAGGGTAGTAGGCTGCTGTCCTGAAAGGCTTAGACTTACCGGAGAGTATAGCCGAGTAACTTACCCCGGTGGGGGGGGGGGGGGGGGGGCGACAACTGCTACCAGAAAAATTGTTTTAAGAACTAAACTCTTCAGAGAAGCCTCCTCTAAGGGATCAAACCGAGATGGGATTTGTCTCGTGTTACAGGGGTTCACTAAAAAACTAAGGAAAAACCCAACAAGGTCACTGGCCTATTTCGTGCCAATGCCCTGAAAAAAAAAAAAAAAAACACCCCACAAACACACCCTGAAAAAGCCGCCAGCTCCTTCCTTCTCCATTCTTCATGGAGGAATTCCAAAACTAAAATTTTTAACCTGAAGTCTCTTAAAAGAACACCAGGAATTTGGTTTCTTCCACACCTTCATGTAGATAGCTCTGGTCACCTTTTTCCTACTACAAAGGGTGGAAATACGTTTCTCTGACAGACCCCAGGCCCTTAAGAAGTCTTCAGAAACCCAGAAAATATTGGCGCTTTTGAGTTTTGCTGGCTCACAAATAAATTGACCCGAGGCTGACCCATACTTCTGCAACCATCAGGAAGAATTCCTGATTTAGGCTCAATTCTGCTTCTACTATCTTTTTCCTGCTTAGGAGAACTACCAGGAGATTTTGGGAACTTTTTTTTTTTGAATTACTGTTAGAGAAGCCACATTTTGTTCTGCCCATTCAAGAAGCTGCATGGCTAGATCCATGCAAGAAGCCGCATGGCCAGAGCCAAGAGGCTCCTGCTCCTTGTTCCCCCATTTTGGTACATAGGCTACAACTGTCATGTTGTCCGACAGAACCTGAACATGTTGATCCCTGACAGCTTGTTGAAATGATAGGAGACCCAGAAAAATGGCCAACTGCCGCCAGTTGGACAAATTCCTGGTCTCTGTACTGCACAAAGAGTTGTGGTCCAAGGCAGTCGTCTAGATGGGCCCCCAGCCCCACGCACTTGCATCTGTGATCAGCCGTTTGTTTACGGGAAAAGATCACGTCAGGCCCTTTGTCAGATTGACCAGGTTTCGCCACCACCAGAGCCCTTTTCAACCTTGTAGCAATACTGATCGGCTTCTCTAGGGGCTGTAGATGTGACCGTTTCTGAAAAATATCCCTCTGGAGAGGGAGTGTAGCCTGGCCCACTGGATGGCCGGAATGGATGTGGTAAGCAAACCCAAAGCTGCCATTGCTACCCGGACCAATACCCTGAGGTTGGTTGGTCTTAATCTTTTTTTTTTTTCACAGAAACTTTTTTATTAATTTCCAAAACAAGTCACAAACAAGGATACAGTGCTGTGTTCACATTGGACAATATCATAGGCAGGCAGAAAAAGTAAGGCAAAACATATGTAGACAGTAACAAAAGATCTCCCGGACAGGCAACAGAGGCACAATACAGCTCAGAGGACCAACTCCCTCCCACCCAAGCAGCCACACCTTCCCAGCCAGGGCCATCCACCCCATAAAAGCCAACAGCTGTTAACAACCCCAGTTAGAGGGACACCAAGTGAAGGAGGGCACCACCCAGACAAGGGTCTACCAAAAGGAAAAATAAAAAGGGGGGGGGGGAGGATGGAGGAAGGGGGGAAGAGACAGAGGAGAGGAGAGGAGAGGAGGGGGGGGGGAGAGAAGAGGGTCCCGAGGGGGGGCCAAATGTAGCAAGGCAAAAGAAAGGAGGTCAAGAGAGCAGACAGAAAAAAAGCGGAGGGGATGGGTCTATCCCAGCCCTAGACTGTTCACCCACAACCCCCACACCTTATCGAATTTCTGAGGGCAACACCTGCTCATGTAGGTGAGTTTATAGAGCAGTAAGACAGTCAACCAGGGTCCGCCACCTAGACAGCAACGGAGGATCAGCCGATTTCCAGAGTAGCAATATCGCTTTCCGGGCATAGAACAGAAGATAAAATATAAAAAGTTGCATATGCCTCCTGTGAGAGACCAATCACAAAAACCCAGCAATGAGACTCTGGGATCAAGGACCATGCCATGAACCCCCAGACCCTCAAGTTCACCAACCACCGCCCACCAAAACCCCTTAGTAGTAGGGCAGGACCATACCATGTGGAAGAAGGTACCAGTTTGCCCACAGCCCCGGGGGCATACATCCGAACTACCGGGGTATTTCTTGGCCACTCGCTGAGGGGTATAGTAGGCCCTATGGAGAAACTTAAGTTGAATGAAACGATCCCTGGCCGAAATCATCCCAGAAATATAACCACCCAGCCCCTCCTCCCAGGCCTCCTCATCGAGGGACGGGATGTCTTCCCTCCAAAAGGGGGTAAAGGCGGGGGCTAGCCCCATCCACCTTACAGGTGATCCTAAGGTACACCGAAGAGAGAATGCGGTCAGCCCCCCCGAGTTGACAGGAACCGTTCCACAGTGTTGGGGGCCAGCGTGACAGCCCGCGGATACTGGCTCTGCAAGGCATGCTTCAGCTGTAAGTAGCGAAACAGCATAGAGGAGGGAAGATCATAGGAAGAGCGAAGAGTCGGGAACGGGAGAAGCACACCCGCCGGCATCACCTGTTGCAATCTTGTAATCCCGAACCGGTGCCACAGACCTGGGTCCGGAATGGACTGGAGGTGCCGCAGCCTGGGGTTACCCCAAATCGGAGTATGCGTGGAGACCGTGTCTGGGTCACTGACCACAGCCGACATCTGTCCCCACACCCTGACTGTTGTCCTCATAGGGACAGTCAGCTGTTGATGTACCCCAGGGCCACGGTATACCAAGTGACCAAGAGCAGTGTAAGAGCCCATAATCACTGCCTCCAGACTCACCGCCGGATTGTCCCGGGGCTGTGCGAACCACCATCTTACCGTGACCAGTACCGCCGCCGATAATAGCGAAAGTTGGGTATTGCCAGCCCACCCGAGGACAACGGGAGCTGCAGGGCAGCCTTCGCAACCCTGGGGACGGCCCCCGCCCAAACAGTCTATCACCACTTTGTCCAACTGCCGGAAAAAGGCGCACGGTATAGGGACTGGGGTATTACGGAAGGCATAAAGAAATTTAGGGAGAAAAATAATTTTGAGTAAATTAATCCTTCCCACCGGTGTCAAAGGCAACGATCGCCAAGTCTGGCAGCGTAGCTGTAATTCCTGCAAAATAGGAGCGACATTGTCATCCAGGTATTTAGCCACGTCCCGCTGTATTTCAATGCCCAAGTAACGAAATTTCGTGACCCACCATAAGGGCAAAGCGGGGGAGGAGGTGGGCGGAGCCGCCGATAGAGAAAACAGTAGGGATTTATCACAATTGATGCGAATCCCCGAGAATGAGCCAAACAGCTCAAAAATCTGCAACGCCAAGTCCAGGGATCCCGCTGCATCCGGGAGATAAAGGGCATAGTCAGCGTACAGCGAGAGCCGTTCAGACAATGGGCCCACCTGCAACCCCCCCAACTCGGGAGTCGACCGCCAAGAGAATAGCCAGGGGTTCCACCGCCAGGGCAAAGAGACCCGGGATAGTGGACAGCCCTGCCTAGTCCCCCTATGCAGTGAAAACGGGGGGGGGGGGGTGAGGGAACTATTGGTACGGACCCTAGCACGCGGGGCAGCATAGAGCAGTCTCAACCAGGAGATGAATTTCGGGCCGATGCCAAAGCGACGCAGGACTTCCCAAAGATATCCCCACTCGACCGAGTCGAAGACCTTCTCCGCGTCCAGAGAGGCCACCACCCCAGCCGAGCCTGACAACGCTGCATGAGAAACGTGGGTATAAAGGCAACGTATGTTGATGTCCGCCCCCTTGCCCGGCATAAATCCCGTTTGGTCCCCATTGATCAGTGATAAGATAACCGAGTTCAAACGGTGCGCCAGGACCTTCGCCAGAATCTTGGCGTCCACATTAAGGAGGGAAATTGGTCTATATGACGAGCAGCGTTCCGGATCCTTCCCAGGTTTAGGTATGACGACAATGACTGCCTCCGCCATAGAACTGGGTAAGCAATGCGTATCCAGGGCACCCTGCAGCAGGGAATGAAGGCGCGGGGCCACTAAATCGAAGTTGGATTTGTAAAATTCCACCGGTAGCCCATCCGGGCCCAGGGACTTACCAGGTTGTAGAGCCGCAATAGCCGTGGACAGTTCCTTAAGGGAAAAAAAAAAAAAAAAAAAAAAAAAATCGGGCTATCCAACTTATTCCTACCCTCCCCTGACAGTTGCGGAAATTCCACATCATCGAGATAAGCCGTGAGGTGTTCTGGGGGGATAAGTCACCCAAGAGCGATAAAGTTCCTCATAGTAACTGGCAAATTGGGCATTAATGGCAGAGGGGTCCGAGTGACAGCACCCCGCGTCATCCCTGATGTTGGCAATCAGCTTCGCGGGGGGAACGTTCCCGAGACAACCATGCCAACATACGACCTGCCCGCTCCCCCTGTTCAAAGACGCGTTGCGATTGTGACAACAGGCGCTTCCGACATGCCGTAGCCCGCAACAACGCTAGTTCGCGATGTACCGCTTGCAGCAGCGCATACATGCTCGAGTCTCCGTCCGCCCCATACCGCAGCTCCAGGGCCGTGGCTCGACAAATGCTAAAACAGATTCTTTCCTAGCCCGTCCTATCGCCCGCTGGTACAAGCCTTGAAAGCGTCCCAAACCAGCGAAGGAGAGGCGGTGTCAGCATTGTGTATCCAATACTCCAGCAGTTCGGAAGACACAACCGGGGCAACCCTTTCATCATCAACCCAAAACCTAGATAACCGCCAAACGCCCTCCCCCGGGGCCACCCCTATCCCCAAAGGGGCAAAGATAGGGGCATGGTCCGAGATCCCCCGAGGTAAAATAGATACCTCCCGGGTACCTGCAAGCAGGGAGCCCGAGAGGTAAACACGGTCAATTCTCGAGTAGGTGGCAAAAGTGGCAGGTATATTGTCTCAGCCCGGGGTTCTTCCACCTCCACCAATCCCAGGGCGTCCGCCCACCGAGAAAAGGGGGAGAATCCACAGGGCCCCCCCCCCCCCAGCAAACCTGTCCAGCGATGGGTTGGGGGGCATATTAAAGTCTCCCGCCACCAACAGACAGGCCTCCGGGTACAGAGCCAAGAGCGGAGTCAGCCGCTGCAGGAGGGTAAGCTGGCCCGGCGGAGGCACATATATTCCAGCAATACACATTTCCAACCCCTCACAGAGTGCGTGGAGCAAAACATACCGCCCCTCAGGGTCCAGGTGAAGATCTAGGAGGCTAAAAAACTGACTGATTTGTGGATCAGGATGCTCACCCCCCTGGAATAGGAGGAGCAGGTGGCATGGTAGCAAGACCCTACCCAGGCCCTTTTGAGCGCCAGCACCCTACTGCCCACCAGTTGGGTCTCCTGCAAAATGCAAATATGAGGGCAGTGTCGCTGCAAAAAGGAAAAAACAAGTGACCGCTTGAACTTGGAGTTCAAGCCCCGGACATTCCAGGAAATTACATTAAACGGGACCCATAGTAGCAATTTGGAAAAAATAAAAGCCTCCAGATCCCCACCACAGACCCCAGGAGGGGGCAACCCCCCACCCCCCAGCAAGCCCAGGAGCTGATCAGACCAACCGACATAGAATAGTAAATAGAACACCGAACCCCCCTTGGCAGAGAGCATACACCAGTCATGTCCAAAGTCCGGCCCGCGGGCCAGTTGCGGCCAGTCCTTTAGACACTGCTGACTTTAAAATGCCTCTCTCGGAGACTCCTCACATCCCTGCCCCGATGCGATGGCTCGGGGACGGGGCCTGTGGCCTTTCTCGGCAGCTCCCGAGTCCCACTCCGCTCAGCTCCATCTGCCCACGACTGCGTGGGAGTGCAGAAAGAATTTGAAAATAGCTCGCCTTCTCTCCTTCACTGCACACAGCCACCTGTAGTAGCCGACCAAGGATCTTGTGGAGCTGACCGAGGAGATGTCACTTCTACAATCCTACTGCCTGTTTCTGTAAGTGTGTGTATGTGTATGTATGTATGTATGGAGCTGACCGAGGAGGCGTCACTTCTACAATCCTACTGCCTGTTTCTGTAAGGCTCCATGTACACGGGACGTTGTGAATGGACGTTTAGGAGCAGTTGGGCGTTTTTTTTCAGAAGCCCCTGAACCCACCTACATGTTATCTGTCCATGTACACAGGGTCGTTTACAGTCATTTGCAGGCAGTTGAGTTCAGGGACGTTTTTTGGAACCCAATTTTTTGCGTTCGAACGTGTGTTTCCCGGCGTTTCAAACGCAAAAACGTAGCCGAACGCGACCAAACGTGGCCAAATGCGATGACCCGCGTTTGGCGCTCGCGTTTTTCCATTTTAAAGGGGAAAGATTTTTTTGACCTCTAGGAATGGTTTTAAATGCAAACGCCCGCTAAACGCGGGTGCAAACACGACACAACGGATGTTTCAAACGCCCTGAAAAAAAAAATTCCAGCATTCAAGGGACTTTAACAACGTCCCGTGTACATGGAGCCTCCCGTGTACATGGAGCCTAAGTGTGATTTTATTCATAAAGTACTGATGCTTATTATTTCCTATATCTATCTATGTGTGTGTATGGATGGTATATGTGTGTGTGCGCATGGATGGATGTGTGTGCGTGCGTATATATATATATATATAATATATATATATATATATATATATATATATATATATATATATATATATATATATATATTTATATATTTTAATGGTTCAAATGTCAGGCAAAATGGTCGGCCCTCACGCATGTTCACTTCATCAAATCTGGCCCTCTTTGAAAAAAAGTATAGACACCACTGGCATACACCGTATCAAAAACCCCCAAGAACACAGCTGAAAGCAAACAGGAAAAACAGAAAACAAAAACACCCCAAATGCAAATTACAAAAGGCATCGTAACAGCACAAAATCCCCCCCCCCCCCAAACCTGGGTGTGCGCGCATTCCCAATAAACCAAACAGGCAACCGCCAATGGGTGTCGCAATCCAGCGGGCACCAGGGGTACCAACAGGTATCACCACTGCATAGTCAGTCGGCCGCAGGAGCCGCCATCAGCTGAAGGATAGATGGTCTCTGCAGAACAGGTAATCAAGGCATCAACTTCACCCCTAAAGTTCAAGGGGGGCACAGAGCTTAAACAGGTTGCAAACAGTAGAACGGAAGGAAGGGGGTCCCCATGTAGTCATTGGAGTAAGGCCACAAGACAAGACCAGCAGAATCCAGCCAGGCACAGGGAAGTAATCCGTAGAAGAGTCTCCAAGCCTATGGGAAGAGGACACCCCCCCAGTGAACAACGTGTCATCCAGAGTGCAGAGGGCGCACAGGGGGACTCACGGCCGTGGAGACCATGCCCGGGGAAGCGTCTCCAGCCAGTGCATGGTGTCTTCCGGGGGAGTGAAGAATCTCACCGATTCGCCATCCTGAACTCGCAGTCGGGCAGGAAACAGCATACTGTACTTGATATTGCGGTTGCGAAGTTGCAGCTTGACATGGTCAAAAGACTGCCGGAGACGCTGTGTGTCTATGGAGTAGTCTGGAAAGATCATGATATTCGCGGCCTCATGTCTCAGGACATCCAGCTTCCGTGCCTCCCGAAGCAACAAGTCACGGTCCCTAAAATTGGAGGCGAAGAATGAAGGTACGCGGCGGGGACCCCGAGCCGCCGGCATGCGGTGCGCCCTCTCAAGTACAAAAAGGGAGAGAACTGGGCCTGAGATAACAAGGCACGCAGGAGGCGCTCAGCAAAGGACACCGTATAAGCTCCCTCCGACCCCTCCGCGAGTCCGACAATCCGCAAGTTATTCCGCCGGTTCCCGTTTTCTGCGTCCTCAGCTCTGGCCTCCAGAGACTTAACTCTAGCGGAGATCGCGCGGATGGAGGCCTCATGCGAATGGAGCACATCTTCCACCTCCCCCACCCGCCGCTCGGCCTCCGACAGCCGGCCACGGAACTTGTCCATATCTTTGCGGATGAGGCCTATGTCCATTTGTACAGAGTCTATTTTGCCAGTGAGTAGACTGGCAGGTAGAGATGGCCTGCATCAGTGCAGCAAAATTATCCTGCTCCACCAGAGCCGGCTCCTTCTCGGTCTGAGTCGCCATGTTGAGATGGGGAGCCGGGTGATACCCCGCGCCGCCCGCCACTCCACGTGCGGGACCCGCCTTTGCTGAATTCCGTGGGGCTGACGAGTCTTTAGTCTTTGCCCGAGTCGACATAGAAGGATAAAGGACACTCCAGGAAGACTGCGGTCCTGTGTAATCCGGAACCAGGAGTGGGGAAGAAGACCGCAAGCTGCAGGCACCACAGAACGATAGGGGCAACAGTCTTCAAGCAGCACAGTACAATGAGAGCACAGTCCACAGGTAGCACAGAGCAGTGGGAGCAATGACCAGCAGGCAGCACAGTACACAGGGAGCAATGATCTGTAGCAACAATCTGCAGGCAACACAATGAAGTAGGAGCAACAGTCTGCAGGCTCCGGCAGGGGCAATGAACTGCAGGCAGCACAATACAGTGAGGGCACAGTCCACAGGCAGCACAGAACAGTAGGAGCAACGGTCTGCAGGCAGCACAGAGGGAGCAAGACTCAGTAGCAACAATCTGCAGGCAGCATGGCAAAGCGGGAGCAACAGTCTGCAGGCAACACCATGCAAGTGACAGAGGGACAGGCAGTTCTCAGAGGGAGGTCAGGACGGTCACTGCGGCATTGGATGGAGTTGGTGTAGGTGATGTCCCCACTAAGAGCTGACGCAGGGCCCGCCGCCAGCGAGCAGCGATCACGGGAGGGAAGGGACAGGTCCGCCCACGGCTCCTCCGGCAGTCTGTGTGATGGCTCCTCATCCAAGGGGGGGGGGCACAGCAGGCCCGGCGGGGTCCACGCCGAGGCGGCCGGCAGGGAGTACAGGCCGCAGGCCGGCGCCGGGCCTAGTGCAAGATGGCGGCCGGATGATAGGAAGAAGGCACCGGTACCTGATCCGTGGGGCCCCGGGGAGGCCGGATCCAGACATCTGCGGCAGTGGGCCGACAGCTGGAGCACCTCAGAGCCAGCAGCGGGGTGCGGTCCGCACCGGATGACAGGCGCCACTAGGCCCCGGTGGGCTCACAGGCGGCGGCGTGGTAGGTAGGCCGCGGGCTGCAGGCAAGCCCAATCCACTCCCGGATCACCAGAGGAAGACACCGGGCCCCTCCACCACTGGACACCACCCCACAGGGACTCTTCAGGAGCAAGTAGGGCAACAGGCTGCAGAGACAGAGGGAAAAATGGGCGGCAGGCCTGGAGCTTCACTACAGTGCGTCCATCCCGGTGGCCATCTTGGACACGCCCCCGGTTGGTCTTAATCTGACCCACTGGAGGACCTCTTCTTTGGGGAGAAAAACCCTAAAAGTATTGGGTTTGTGTACCCCCCAAAAAAAAATCTCCTGCGCTGGAATCAAATTTGGCTTTTTCCAAATTTAGGAGCCATCCCAAGTTCTTGAGGTGGGACTGGTCTCCTGCAGGTTTCAGTGGTTCCAGCGCTTCTGCCATTACTTTTGTGAACATTCTGGGTGAAGACAGACCGAAGGGAAGAGCCCTGAACTGCAGATGTCAAACAGAGTCCCCCAAGTTGACAGCGAGATTGAGAAACTGGATACGTCTGAGCAATTAAGGTGTACAAATAAGCATCCCTCAGATCTAATGACGTCATGAAACACCCTTGGGACAGAAGTAGATTGTGTCCATCCAAAAAGGTTTGTACTGTAATCGATTTTTTTAAAATCTTTAGGTTTATAATTTGCCAGAGGTTTTCTTTACCAAAAAGATACAAGAACAAAAGCCCCGGCCTTCATGCTCCCTGGGGACTAGGGATACAACTTCCTGCTGCACCAGCTCCTGTAAAAAGGGACATCATTGCAGAAGCTCTCTTCATCTCTTGGGAGAGGAGTGACAAAAAAAAAAAAAAAAACACTGCTTGGAGGAGTTTGCGAGAACTCCAGGTTGTAGCCTTGGGTGAAGATGTTCCTGACGAATGGACAAGGTTATTTGACGACAGCCTCCTCCCGGTGGGAGGAAGATTATATACTGTTGGCGGCTTGATTCAGGGGCCTAAAGAACACGCAGTCTTTCCTTTACCCCTGTGAGAGGACCAACGCCTAGTGTTCTGATCCTGCTCTCCCTCTGTGGGATAGAGGAAAAAAGGACAATTTTTTTTTTTTTGAGAAGCGTTTTTCTTCTTAGAAGGGAAGGCTTTCTTTCCATCCACTGTTCTATCCAGGACTGATTCCAGATCTGGCCTGAACAGGAAATCCCCTAAGAAAAGGAATTCTGCACAATTTGGTCTTGAGCCAGCCAAGTCCCCTGACCAAGTCTTGAGCCAAATAGCGCGTCTGGCCAAGTTGACCAATGCTGATGACCTTGCAGACATAATTGATTCTGCAGAGGCATCATCCATATACTTGACTGCTTTCAACAGTAATGGGAAGGATTTGAGTAAATCGATGTCCCCGCTTCCACATGCCCTTTAAGCTGTTCCAACCAGCACTCCAATTGCCTTGCAACCACAGCGGATGCCATAGCTGGCTGAGGTGGAATCCCATGCCTTTTTAAAGGAGAGAATCAGCTGTCCATTGCATGTTTTAATGGCAAATCTGAGTGACGAGAGACTTGAGAAACGGTTGTCTCCAAGTAGACTTTGCAAATCACCTAGGGACACCTTTCAAAGGAAACTTGAGTAAGATAAAAAAACAAACCCTAAAAAACCTTAGACAATAAACAGATTATTGTCAAGCAGGCAGATAAAGGGGGTAGTTTGGTGATTCAGAATAAAACAGACTACCTTCAGGAAGCTAGTCGCCTGTTGGCTGATACAGATACTTATATCAAACTGGATCAACGGGCGATCCACTTCCTGGCTTTCAACAAGAACTAAAACTATTGGTAGAAAAAGCATGGCGCCAAGGGATTGTTAATGACAAAGAAAGGAGATTTTTGCTCCCGGGGGAATGCAGTACCCCTTACTTCCATCACTTACCCAAAGTACATAAGTCACTTCAACAACCACCAGGGAGGCCAATTGTGGCTAGTACTAATAGTTTTACTAGTGGAGTGTCAAAATATATTTACTCCTTTCTTCAACCGCTAGTTTGTCAATTACCATCATACATCAGAGACTCGTCTCAAGTTCTTGACGCCCTGGGATCCTACACATGGGAGGATGACTACATGTGGGCCTCCCTTGACGTAACATCCTTGTACACCTCTATACCACATGATATAGGACTCCGAGCCATACAGCATTTCTTGGTTCAATCAGACTCCTTTAATTCTGCACAATCCATTTTTCTTGTTGACTGTACTGATTTTTGTTTACGGCATAATTATTTTTCTTATCTCGAACAGTTCTACTTACAAATCAAGGGCACAGCCATGGGTGCTAATTTTGCCCCAGTTTACGCCAATCTTACTATGGGCCTATGGGAGGAATTTTCCATTTGGAACCACAATCCCTATTTGTCATATCGTCTATTATGGACGATGTATTGTCGATATTGTTCTCATCTGGAACGGGGGTGTTGAGACGTTCAACTCCTTCGTGGCCCATTGTAATGCCAACTCCTTGGGCCTTTCGTTCACGTCTGATCGACCCCAAGGAGTTGGTATTCTTGGACCTAGTTCTCTCCCATGATGGCCCTCTTATCACTAGTAGTAATCATATCAAATCTACTGGTGGTAATTCTTATCTTCACTACACAAGCTGTCATCACCCAGCGTGGAAGCGCAATATCCCCAGGGGCCAATTTCATAGGCTCCGGAGAAATTGCTCTGACCCAATTGGCTACTGCAATCAAGGAGCCAAGATGATCAAGTGCTTTTCAGATAAAAGGTTATCCTCCATCATTAGTTAAAAGTGACTCAGGCACACCTGGAACCCGCACAGTTCCGAAAACGTACCAAGAATGACAATATGAATACTGAGGTTTATTACTGGCTTTAATGATCAGTAAAGGGCCGTTTCCAACATTATTAAAAAACATTTCAGTATTCTTCGACTCGACAACAGATTAGCTCCCATTCTACCCCCCACCCCACAGGTCACCTTTAAGCGGGCACGAACCACCAAAAATATTTTGGCCCTCAGTAAGCTGAAAACACAATCACGGGTCCTCCATGACATTAGGTCTTACTTTGATAACAGAATAGGAATATTTCAATGTAAGAAAAGAGGGTGTTTAACGTGTCAGTCTGTAGTTCACGCGTGCGCCTCCATTGACAACAAAAGGTGACACTTATTCCATCAAACACTTTATCACGTGCTCTACAGAATATGTGATTTACGTGTTAAGGTGTCCCTGTGGGTTATATGTAGGGCGGACTATGCGTACCCTACGCAAACGCATAGGCAAACATCGCAGATTCATCCAAAAAGGATGCGATAAACAGTGTCCGACATTTTTTAAAAATGCATAAGAATTTTAAATATCTTGAGGTCATGGCCATTGAAACCATCTCAAAGAGCACATTAACAGAAAATGAGCGTTACTCCCTTTTGTGTAAAAGGGAGGTTTTTTGGATTTATAAATTTAACTCCTTGGCTCCCAATGGTTTGAACGAGGAGTTAGAAATGAATAGCGTTGTCTGATATTTGTCACTTTTGGCCCCATAGGAGAGTGGTGACATAACATACTTCCCTTGCTTTTATCCTTTTATCTGTTCTTAATCCTGTATTTATATTTATGGTTATACAAAACGTATGTATTTATATGGGTCCACTATGACGAGGGTATTTTATGGATGATTTTAATATAAGATTTTGACAAAAAGGTTTTTTATTAACTATTTAGCATTTTTATTATTCTGCATTTATGGCTTTTTAAAAAAAAAAAATTAATATTTATGGTATTTTTTAATTAATGTTTTGTAATTGTTAGCAGTGTATATTAATCCTCAAGGTTGCTTTGTGATTCCCGCACCATTTCCTGTTTATCCTTTTTCTTCCTGATTTTTTTCTTAGTTTATAATTGGTCAGCTACTGTAAGCCCACCCACCAGTCCGGCCTTATAGACTTTCTGGTTGCCAGTTGCCGCAACTTGACAAAGCGCATGCGTGCGAAACATGTAGTTGCGGCAACCAGAAAGCGTGCGTGTTGATGCCTTTAACCAGCCCGGCTTCCCATCAGCCGATTGTCACTTCCGGTGACGCGATCCTTGCATCACCGCGGAAGATCCGGCGACCCGGTGTAGGGAAGTTCCACCCGGCTTTGGGTCTGTGTGACGGCCGCGCTCAGTGCCCGCTCCAGGAGTTCACTACAGTGACGCTTGGGGATCTTCATCCTCCACCAGGTACCATCTGCTGTATTAAGCATTCCCCCCGGTCACATCAGGGAATCCCACAGCACTTTGAGGTCTGGGAGCTTCAGGATTGGTTTGGCACATTTTTACATTTTATGCTTATCTTTATTTTCCTCAATATCATCATCATTATCCAAGAGACACTCCAGTCTAATATCCATAGAGCGAAGCTTTACATAGACACCAGTGAGCGCCACCCTTTTCCAGTATCTTGAGAAATGGTTGAGTCTACTCTAGGCCTTACCATCCAAGTAGTGGCGGCTGGTGCATTGAGGGTGCAGGGGCGCCTCCCCCCCACCCCCATCTATTCGTCCAGCCCCCTAATCTACATGCACGGAGGCGGAAGCATGGAGTTCAATAGGGTTTTTTTTTTCTGAAACCTGTGATTAGAGCTAGAGGCTCCAATAGGCTTCAGAAAAAAAGCACTGTGCCCCGAGCCCACCCATTTGTGTGACAATTGCGAATATTCACTATTGTCACACCGATTCTCCTCCTGGCCAATCAGGAAGCGGGTCCGATTCGAAAGGCAAACCCATTCCATTGGTCATGGTGGAGGAGGGAGGACTAGAGGAGATGCGGGGGACTGAGGATTGAGAAGCCGCCACTGCACGACTCTGATCTTACGAAGGTATCTGTGTATGGTCTCTTGCAGGTGGCAATGCTAGTGTGCGCGGGCTGGTGTGGTCCGGTCCCCGTCTGCCGCCCCCCCCTGGGCCATGGAGCACCAGCCGCCACTGCTTCTCAGTTCGTTTTTTTTTCTCTCCCTCAGGTGTTTTTTGGGCTTTCCAGGCAGGCATTGACATCAAACAAAAACGCTTGTAATCTGCCAAAAGAGAAGCACATGTACTTTTGAGCTTCTGGCGACAAAACGCTCATGTGAACAGGGACCATTAAAATGAAGGATTTTGATGGTGGGCGTTTTTAGACTTTAGAGATAAGCGTTTTTCAGCTTGTAAAAAGTTCAACAGGGCCTTAGGCAAATCATCTACTTCTTTTAAAGATATAATCTAGAAACTCTGGAACTATTCTTCCTCCTCATCCGAATCCTTGAGGGAAAGAAGCGTACTTGCTCCCTCTGAGTCACTGGTCCCTGCCAACTGAGGTGGATGTCAAGGAGCTGGATAAAGTAACTTTGCTGGAGTCTGGCTGCGTTGCTGGCACTTACAAGGAACGAACTGAATCTAATGTATCCGTTAACTCTTTCACAGAAAAGGACAAATCCTTACATTGTTCTAAAGATTCCTCTTTAAAGAGGTCTACTATGCAAGCTTTACACGGTGGCTTTGGCCAAGAATCTCTGGGGGTTTATTTTAGTTTAACAGCTTAGTTTTAACAGCTTAGTTTTAACTGTGGACTTGACCTATAATCAGAACAAAAAACGTCCAACAGCTGCGAGGAAAAAAAAAAAAAAAAAAAAAAAAAAAAAATCAGTGAACAGACCTCCACCTAAGAGGACCACCTGTGCCAGCAAACACTAAACGACAAATTCCCAGCCTAAGCTGTAAGGATGAGAACCGTAATCATATCACTTACAGTGCAGGACTCCCACAGGAGGAACACAATACACAAAAAATAAAGGCCAATAGTAGATAGAGGCACCACTGTGACCCACTTACCTGGGCCTGGCCAGTTCTGCAGTCCTCTCCATGTCATCAGTGTTCAGCAGAAAGGAACAGAATCTGTTCAAAATCCCCGCTTCCAGAATCCACTCACTACGAGACTGGAAGCAACGACCACTCCACCTGGCCCCTGCGTTCCAGTGGCCTGAACCACAGCTGTCACACCCCGCCGGAAGTCCCCCCCCTACTGGAACGCACTCGCCGGCCAGGAGCCAGAACCGACATAGGGACTGCTGGAAAAATGGGTCCCCACCTGGACTGCCTAACCAGCCCAAACCCGCAGAACCTGGGCACACAGGCAGGACCCCCAACGAGGCACTACTCCCCTGTGCTGGAAGGGCCGGGGTAGCTGGGATGGTCATATCCTAGGAAAAAAATAAAAGCCTACCTTTTCTCCACCTGGAGTGAGCGCAGCCCCCCAACTGGTTCCTGCAGTGCTTCAGCCATGCCAGAGGATAAACACAATAACTAAAGGCATAGTGGAAGAGGGATTTAAAGACTGCAGTGTTTCCTGGGAAGTTCGGGTGGAGCCTCTCTAGGTGCTGTCCTGAAAGGCGATGTGAGAAAAATAAGGAAAAAAAGCTCCGCCCTTGACTGACATAATCCCGGTGGAAAATGATGTAGGTTATTAACCACAGTAAACTTTGAGCAGCTTAACCACTTGCCTACTTTGCACTTAAACCCCCTTCCCATCCAGACCAATTTTTAGCTTTCAGTGCTCTCACACTTTGAATGACAATTGCGCGGTCATGCAACACTCAACCCATATAAATTTTTCGTCCTTTTTTTCATAGAAATAGAGCTTTCTTTTGATGGTATTCACCGCTGGGCTTTTTATTTTGTGCGCTATAAATGAAAAAAGACCGCAAATTTAAAAAAAAAAAACGTTTTTTTTTTTAGTTTCGGTTATAAAATTTTGCAAATTAGTAATTTTTCTTCATAAATTTTGGCCAAAATGTATACTTCTACATATCTTTGGTAAAAATAACCCAAATAAGTGTACATTATTTGGTCTGCGTGAAAGTTAGAGAGTCTACAAGTTATGGTGCTAATCATTGAAAATTGATCACACCTAATGTACTGACAGCCTATCTCACTTCTTGAGACCCTAACAAGCCAGGAAAGTACAAATGACCCCCAAATGACCCCTTTTTGGAAAGTAGACATTCCAAGGTATTTAAATAAGAGGCATGGTGAGTTTTTTGAAGTTGTCATTTTTTCCCAAAATTCTTTGCAAAATAAATTTTTTTTTTTTTTTTTTTTACAAAATTGTCATATTCAACAGGTTATTTCTCTCACATGGCATATGAATACTTACAACTACACCCCAAAACACATTCTGCTACTCCTCCTGAGTATGGCGATACCACATGTGTGAGACTTTTTTACAGTCTGGCCACATACAGAGGTCCAACATTGAAGTAGCACCTCCAGGCGTTCTCGGAGCATAAAATACACTTTTCATTTCTCAACCACCTATTACACTTTTGAAGGCCCTGGAGCACCAGCACAATGAAAAAGCCCACTAAATGACCCCATTTTGGAAAGCAAACACCCCAACGTATAATCTATGAGGCATAATGAGTCTTTTGAACATGTCATTTTTTTCCAGAATCTTTCGGAAAATGTGGAAAAAAAAATGAAAACTCATTTTTTTTTTTACACAAAGTTGTCCATTTATAAGATATTTCCAACACATAGCATGTACATAGCAAAAATGACCCCCCAAAATACATTCTGCTACTCCTCCTGAGTATGGCGATACCACATGTGTGAGACTTTTACGCAGTCAGGTCACATACAGAGGCCCAACATGCAAAGACACATAGCATGCACATACCATGAATTACCATGAATTACACCCCACAATACATTCTGCTGAGCAAAGGGTAAACAAAAGCTTACCTGTAGTTTTAGAAGCGCAGTTGTCCACAGGAGTTGAGTCCAGGCAGCAGGCAGGGACTTGATCAGCAACAGTGCATGCAATTCTCCAGGCAAGGATACCAGTCCAGTGTCAGTGCATGCGGCAGGCAGAGGCATGATGGCAGTAAGTCCTGCAGGCAGAAGTAGGGCCTCTGTCGGGATAGAATGGGGACAGGGGTAGAGGCTTCTCCCACCCAAATCGCTTTGAAGCCTCCGGGATCCAGACCCTAATCTGAGAAGAAGAAAAACAAAAAAAAATTGTTTTCTTCATCCAGAAAAACATTTCTGGTCCCCTCACATATGCGAGACCCCTGTGGTATGAATCCCACTACTTCCAGAGGCAGGCAAAAATCGTGGTCAAACAGTCCAGGGTCAGTTCCAGAGCAGGCAGAGGTAGGTACAAAATCGGCAGGCAAAGGCGTGGTCAAATAACAGTCCAGGGTCAGTTCCAGATCAGGCAGAGGTATGAACAGAATCAGCAGGCAGAAGCATGGTCAAAAAACAGGCCAGGGTCAGTTCCGGAGCAGGCAGACATAGGTACAAAATCAGCAGGCAAAGGCGTCGTTGTATAACAGTCCAGGGTCATTTCAGGAGTATACAGTGGCATAAGGGGTGAAAGCGGAGGACTACGTTTACCATACTAATAATTTAGACAAGTATGGTAACGGCGGAAACAGTCATCTACACAGAGGCCTGGTTGGGAAGGACACTGGGGACAGTAATAGCGGGTGTCTTTTCGAATTCCTGCGTTGGTACACACCCTACATTTTTTCTGCCGTTTTTGGTCTCTTTGTGTGGGAGGGATTTTACTTGGAAAATGGCGTTCAGACAGTCTGCTTATTACGTCAGATCTAATGTTTTCTGGTGGGCCGTTTGGAAATATGAGGGTTGTGAAGATTTCCTCCAGGTAATAAAGGAAGGGTTGGGGGCTTTCGGTGGATTTGCGGTATAAAATGTAGGAATTGTATATGGCCAAATGAAAAATATAAATTGCTACTTTTTTGTACCAATGATAGGTACGTCTTGTGGGTAGATAGGGTTCCATCATTTGGTCGTTGAAATCCACTCCCCCCATGAATAAGTTGTACTCATGTACACATGTTGGCTTTCGGACTGGGCCATTCCTTCGTCGGGATTCCACATAGTTGTCATTGTGGATCGAAGACAACATGTACACGTCTCTTCTGTCCCTCCACTTCACAGCCAGAACTTCCTCATTTCTCAGACTCGCCGTCTCCCCTCTTCTCAGCTTGGTGTTTACTAGCCTTTGAGGAAAGCCTTTCCGGTTTTTTCGGACCGTGCCACATGCAGGAGTCTTCTTTCTGTGAAGGTTTCGGAACAGGGGCAAACTGGTGTAGAAATTGTCTACGTACAGGTGGTAGCCTTTTTCAAGGAGGGGGTAAATGAGGTCCCAAACGACTTTCCCGCTTGATCCCATGTAGTCCGGACATTCAGGGGGATGCAGCTGGGTGTCCTTCCCTTCGTACACCCTGAAGGCATAGGTGTACCCTGTGGCTCGGTCACATAGTTTGTAAAGCTTCACCCCATAGCGGGCCCGTTTGCTGGGAATGAATTGTTTGATGCCCAGCCTGCCAGTAAATTTCACAAGGGACTCATCCACACATATATTTTGGTCTGGGGTAAATAATTGAGGGAATATTTCTGAAAAATAATTTAGAAGTGGCCGAATTTTGAACAGCTTGTCAAATGCTGGGGAATTTCGGGGAGGGCACTGGGTATTGTCGTTGAAATGTAGGAACCTCATGATCATCAGATACCTGGCCCTGGGCATTACTGCAGAGTAGATGGGCATATGGTAGATTGGTTTGGTTGACCAATATGCTTGCAGTTCGTTTTTTTTATTGAGTCCCATGTTGAGGGTGAGGCCTAAAAATATCTTGAACTCCTCCACCGTTAGGTCTCTCCACTCAAAAGGGACGGGAATAAAAAGATGTGGGGTTACTCTGGATAAATTGATGTGCATACAGGTTGCACTGGGCCACAATGGACGTCAGCAGGTCCTCCGTAAAAATTAAACGGAAGTAGTCAATTGGGGCAAAGTTCTCAGTGTTGACCTGGACTCCTGGCTGGGCAGTGAAAGGGGGGATGATGGCTTCTCCTGAGTTGGGAGGAAGCCACAGGGGGTTCAGAAGGGCATAGGGAAGGCTGGCGTTGGTCCTAACCCTTTGGGGGCGAGGTGACACCCCACTTGAGCTTGGCCTTTCTTGCCGAGGCACTGTGGTGCTGGTGGATGGCACTGCGGAGCTGGTGGATGGCACTGCCTCCTCCTCACCAGAACGCCTTCGTTTGGCAGGCGGGCAGTATTCCTCCTCGTCGGAGTCGGTCTGCGTCCCGCTGCTAATGACCGGCTCGTAATTTACTTCGGAGTCAGACTCTGACTCCGAAGATTCCGAAGCAGAAAGCTCCCTGTCCATGTCCTCACTGATTATATTGAAGGCCTCCTCGGCTGAGAAAATTTTTTTTGCCATCGTTGGTGACACTGATGGGCACGGTGACACTGATGAGCACTGGGCGGCACTGATGGGCACGCTGGTGGGCACACTTATGAGCACTGGGCGGCACTGATGAGCACTGGGCGGCACTGATGAGCACTGGGCGGGCACTGATGAGCACTGGGCGGGCACTGATGAGCACTGGGCGGGCACTGATGAGCACACTGATGAGCACTGGGCGGCACTGATGAGCACTGGGCGGCACTGATGAGCACTGGGCGGCACTGATGAGCACTGGGCAGGCACTGATGGGCACAGGTGGGCACACTGGTGGGAACACTGGTGGGCACTTTTTTTACACTTACGATCTCTCCTCTCCTCACACTGCAGTCTGTGTGTGAGGAGGGAGAGCTGGCAATGAGTGATGATCTCAAATGTTTACATTTGAGATCATCTCTCATTGGATGCCTCGATCGTGACGAATGGCCGCTGTGATTGGCCATTCGTCACGATCTGTGATTGGCTGTGTCCAAGGGACACGGCCAACACAGATTATCCCCGGTGCGCGCTCGCGGGAGCGCGCGGGGAGTCTGTTACTACCGAGGCAATGACAGATGATCTCATATGTTTACATATGAGATCATCTCTCATTGGATGCCTCGATCGTGACGAATGGCCGCTGTGATTGGCCATTCGTCTCGATCTGTGATTGGCTGTGTCCAAGGGACACGGCCAACACAGCTTCTGCCCGATGCGCGCTCGCAGGAGCGCGCGGCGGGCGTGTTTATGGGAGGCCGTTTAAAAATGGCCTCCCGAAAATTCAAGTCCGCGCTGCAGCCGTATATAGGCTGTAGCGCGGATGTGAGCAGGTTAAAAAAAAAAAAAAAAAAAAAAAAAAAAAAAAGTTTAACATATGCAAGGTCTTCTGAAAATAAGAAATAACCAGACAATATTCATAATGTAGGCAGTTAAAGCAAGCGCCTTAATGTAATGCCATGGTGCCAACACTTGGTATCATATACAAACTGCCATTTGTAACAGATACGTCAGGCTTAACCCCCCCATCCCAGGGGGCATGTGAATGCAGGCTCCTGAGGCTCAAGGGGAGCATGCAATAAAAATCTCCTTCCATGCAATGTAGTGAAGTCACACTGGCTGAAGCTGGACAAAGCAGGATGACATGGCGATGTAACAGCGTGTTAGGGCTTTGCTTTGACAACGCATTTCACACTTTATCCACTTCTCTTTATATCACGGTAATTCTTTTGCCTATGCGGTTTTGTGGTTTGATGTGTAAGTCTACGCCTACCCATCTGTCCTTGCATTTTTTTTCAAATATTTTATTTATGAAGAACCATTTCACCTGAAGGTGGCGGGGTCAGTGACAACTAAAGAACTTTTTCTGACATTTCTCAGCAACAGTGGTTTCTCACCACTTTCTCTGTTGTACATAGCAGCGTATAAGTACCTATACACAAATTATAAACGTGTGCCACTCCCTATTGACTCAGCTATAGTATTTATTGAAACTTATCCCGAATCCAAACTTTTGCATAGTAATGGAGGGCCTGGATCAAAACTAACTTTATATAATAAAAAACTTCCTATCCTTTTATTTCAAAAACTACCAATTTCCAATAATAAGATACATTAAGCACCAGAGATGTATAGTAACGAAGTAGAACTACTTAAGTACTGTACTTAAGTACCGAAATGCGGTATCTGTACTTTCCTAGAGTAGAATTTTTTTCTCCTACTTCTACTTCACTACATTTTTTCGATGATTTCGATACTTCTACTCAAGTATTTTTTTTTTGTGCTGCATAGTTACTAGTTACTTTTAAAAAAATTACCACTGCCAGAACAGTAGATGGCAGGTTGCATAAAGCTCAAAAAAATGTGTATAATGTCATTTATAAATCAGCGCATACGAAAATAAAGGCTGTGTATAATAAAAGCTGCTATACCAAATCTTTCCAATAAAAAGAAAATATGAAACAAACAAATAAATGGTGCTACAGCGCTTAAAGTGCATCAAGAAACTACTAACAAACACAGGTTAATCATTTGAATAAATCATTTGAAATAATAAAAACAATATGATGTTCAAACTTTTGACTTATTTCTTTAATAACTACATAACACAGTACTTGTACTTCTACTTTCAGTACTTGAGTAGAATTTTTTTTTCAAAACTACTGGTACTTTTTACTTTTAGTACTTAAGTAGCAAATTTTTTGAAAAAACTACTTGCAATACTTAAGTAAAAAAAATGTTGAATACTTTAGTACTTCTACTTAAGTAACTTTTTCTGCGAGCACTTCCACTTCTACTCAAGTAATTTTTTGATCGAGCACTTGTACTTTTACTCAAGTAGAAATTTCGAGTACTTTATACAAGTCTGTTAAGCACTGCGTAAATTGATAGCGCTATATAAGAACCTGAAATAAATAAGCCTAGAGCCCTCCCTACTGAAGGAATCTAAAGGTCACCAATAAAAAATGAGGGCTATTTCAGCATTCAAAACTCCCAGTTTCAGGGATTTTGAAGTGTAAAACCATTTTCTTTCCTCCTGGAAAGGTCCCTTACTATATTGGAACCTCTCCATGAGTGAAGCAGTCTATTTACCCCCAAAAAATGTAGACCAGAAGGGTGCTTACCCAGGACCTCTCTAATGTGCAATAACTGACAAACCATAATGTGCAATAATAACTGACAAACCATTCATATTTTGAATATGTTCCGCCACACTTTACAGGTTTTTTGTGCACCCTACATAAAGTAAGCCACATGTACACTTGATCTAATCCGAGATTTCATATGGTTTATCATTAGAGGTAAAAGAATAAAATTTTACCTGATTGTTTGCAGTAAAGTACAGATAACCCAATTGGGAGGCAATTAATTCTGGTGCATGAGCCTCACACGCGCACACAGTGGAGGTTACAATAGTGCTTTTTGAAGACAACTTAACCTTATTCACCTATAAAATGATGGCCCGTCATTGGAACTGATTGAAGGCCTTTCTACACATTTATCTTAAATTACGTGCATTGTTGTAACTTGCCAACTTGATGTATTTTCAGGTGTTTTGCGTCACCTAGGGTCTGTATAAGATTTTAGACACAATTTGAGAATTTTAGAATGTGTTTTTTTCCATACATTCACATGGCCAAAGTATTCACTTGGCAATACTTCAAAATTTAGCTTCGGTGCCTCCAATTTCTCTTGATCTGTGCCAAGAGATTTCTACACCTTTACTGGAATTTACCTGTGGTAAATTAAATTGAACATTTGGAAAAAGGCACAAACCTCCCTATAAAAAGGCCTCATAGCTGACAATGTATACTGTAACAGTGCAAAAGCCATGAGGTCAGAGGAACTGTCTGCAGAGCTCAGAGACCAGATAATGGCAAGACACAGATCGGAGGATGGTAAAAATTAAACATACATGCACACTGTATCTCCATCTTCCACCCGACTTCCCTGCTGGCATTGCCCATGTCCATTTGTAAGGTAGTCCCCAGCCTACTTGTGGGGATTGGCTGGGGGGGGGGGATTGACTGGGGTCCCAAATATTCATGTCAGCCCCTCCTAGCCCCAAACTTCTAGTGCTAGAAGGTCCTTTAACCTTCCAAACACTAGGGGGAGGCACCAGAGATGCCAATATGAATCTGGCCTCTAAAAACCCTGACCCAATTTAGTTATTCCTGGCCAGAATATTAAATTTTACCTACTCTAGTAGTACCAGTAGCACACCCTAGAGGGTACCATACAAGTAAACTGCATTCATGACTTGTTCACATATAGTCAAGGGTTCTGCACAGCAACTACAGTTTAAAGGCCAACTTCAAAACCCACATGACCCTCCCACATTCCTGTATTTCTGCCAACACACACATACACCTACTCAGGACAGAAGCTGTTTGCCCTAGTTGTAAGGTATCCTTTTGTTGAAGCAGTAAACCCATGCAGTTCCCAAGAGCACAGGGGCCTCCATAATTCTCAAATGAAAGGTTTGACACAACCAAGACTCAAGAGCTGGTCGCCCTGCCAAACTTTTAGGGCCTTCTCTCCTCTCCCAATAGCTCAGTCATGGAGGGAGCTCCAGAAATCCTGTGTGGAGAGGTGACAAAGTTTCAAAAAGACAATCACTGCAGCTTCCACCGATCTGGGCTTTATGGCAGAGTAGCTAGACTGTGCAAAAACACATGAAGGTCCACTGGAGTTAGCAAAAAAGAACCTAATGGACTCAAAACTGAGGAACAAGAGTCTCTGGTCTGAAGAGATCAAGACTGAACGGTTTGGTCTCATTTCTAAAAAGGTTTTGTCTGGAGGAACCAGGCACTGAAATACCATCCAAATACTGAAGCATGCTAGTAGCATCATGCTGTGGGGGTGTTTTTCAGCAGCAGTGACTGGGAGACTGGTCGGCGTCGAGGGAAAGCTTAAATGGAGCAAAGTACAGCGATATCCTCAATGAAAACCTGTTCCACAATGCTCAGATATGTAGGCTGGGCCAAAGGGTCACCTTCCAACATAACCTTAAGCACAGGCAACAGTAGTGGCATAGGGACAACTCTGAATGTCCTAGAGTATCCCAGCTAGATCCCTGACTATCAGACAGCCATTTTCAGGTTACTCCAAATATGTTCGATTACTATCCAACCTGACTTGAGAGGATTTGCAAGAAGGCAGAAAATCCCCTAATCAAGGTGTGCAAAGCTTCTCGCATTATACCCAAAAAGAATAAAGGCTGGAATTGCTGCCAAGGTGTGGTTTCAAAAAAGTACTGAGCAAAGGGCCTGAATACTTAACGTGATCTTAAGTCTTTGTTTAAAAATAACAAACCTGTTACGCTTGCCTGCTCTGTACAGTAGTTTTGTAAAAAGAAGCCTAGATCCACCTCTTCTCAGGTTCCTCACCAACACTTCTAGCCCCTCCCTCCTGCCCTCACAGCAAGCAACCTGCTATGGGGCACCCAAGCCGGGCCTCTGCTGTGTCCAGACACGCCCTGCCCCCTATTCTCATGGGCTCACTGACTGACAGGAGTGGGAGACAAGAGTCCTCTCACAGGCGAGGCAGATGAACAGGGACCTCCTGCACAGCCAGGCACAACAAATCTGCTCATGTAAGCAGAGTCAGAACAGTCTATAGCTTTGTTTTGGCGTTTTCTTTTTTTTTTTTTTTGGGGGGGGGGGGGGGTGTTAACAACTTGGATGGAGATAGAGGGGTTGTGGGATGCCTACTTGACTGTACAGGAAATTCAGGGACAAACGTCCTATGTGCAATTTCTTCCCCCTGCACACACTTGCTTTACTTTACACAGCTTCTGCCGGTTCACTCTTGAGGAAACATGACAGACCCCTAGTCAGTTCAGAAGTGGCCCATTACAGGCAGGATCTCACAGACCTTTAAAAACCGCACACAGTATATAGAGTAAAACTGCATATACCTTTTCCTTCCGATTCTGCTGGGGCTGCTGATCCCAGCACCACCACAGGCAATGCCAGCCCATCTGGCTGCCATTGCCTCTCCCCAGCCCTCCTGGCTGCCTCTACACCTGACTGACTATTCACCAGCCCTCCCAGGTGAGGCTCTGGAGATCTCTTTAGGGAAATGTAGAAGACTTAAACCCACTTCGGTCTTCAAAAGGAGACTGACTACACGTGGCAGTCTCCCCTCTTTGTTAGTTCCCACCAGTGTTCTACTCACTCGGTCCTCTTTGCACCCATGCCTCCAGGAAAGCTTCCTGCCTTGCATTTTTGGCAGGAGCCTTCCAGCACCAGAGCCCTGGCCCAAAGCAGGACAACCTCCCACGGGCTAGGAGTACCGCTCAGGGCCAGCAACAGCTTACACACAATCCCTTGGGCCAACATCCAAGCTTGAATTGTGCATACACGGTTAAAGGCAACATGTTTAAGCTGGCCATAGATTCGCTTTTGTTTTATAGAGCTAGCAGATGCCAATTCAGACAACCCCCTTGATATCATGAGCTGCAGATATTTTTTTCTACCCCTCCATGTGCATGGGTTAACAGGACAGTGTTAAATGTCGATAAACATACTCATCCTTCCTGGCATTTTTTGGACATTCTCCATGGTTCCTTCCCTTTTCAATATATTGAAGATTGTACGAGAACTCTCCTTGTCCACATGCTCCTCCTGGACACCGGCCAGGCTGATCAGTGCCTTCATGTCTACATCAGAGTCCAGCTGCACAAAACGATTAAATAAATTGAGGACAAAGAAAATACATTTGATGCACAATGAACTGCAGAATTAAATAATTACTGCTGAGGTATTGCCATCTTAAAGCTTTCTTCTAGTAGTCTTGTTGGTAGAGGATCAGTAAGGAACTTTCACATAAAAAGCAGTAAATAGATTGATAAATGGGAGCATTTATTTGTACTGGTCTGTTTGGGGTTTCTGATCTGCTCAAGGATTCATAGGCTGAGAGCTTAATTGCTTCCCTCTGCCTCTGGAAGAAGCTTTCAGAACATAGGGAGGGAGATTCAAATGACTAATCTGAATATTTATCATGGCCTGGCCAATCCCTGGAGAGCAGTGTGCGGAAGGTAGCAGTGGAGGTGATAAATAGCCTGAAGCACCTGGAGAGATTGTCATCTCCCTAGGAGGCTTCCAAGCTTTTAGACGGGACTGCTGCCGCCCAGCTGAAGTAGCCTGTGGACTGTGTCTAGAGGAAGCTGGAGGGGACTGGGGAATTAGGGATGGATGACAATTGCAGAACTCTTCCTTAAGTGGGGTACACTAGTAGAAAATCTGCCGAAAATTCCCGTCCGAGGTAAAATCGTACGATTTTCGTCTGTGTACACAACTTTCAGCAGCCGATGCCGACATTTTCAAAGAAAAAAAAAAAAAACGGAGGGACAAACACCAAAATTTTTATCGTCCATCCCCAGACGACCAATTCTCGTTTAAGGTGTATGCAGTATGTCCGTGAAAAATCGGATATGAAAAGACCGCGCATGATCTGAAGTGGCTGACGACCCGGAAGGATATTACGTCAGATTTCCGTCAAGTGTGTACGGACCTTTAGGCAGCTGAAAGCTGGTCTCTTCTTCCCCCCTCCCTACTGCCTTTTATCTGCTAAGGACAATCTTTCCTCACTAATCCCCCTCCCAGCACTGGCTCTAATGTTAACTCCGCTCCCAAGTTGGGGATCTGTTTATTCACTCACTTGTCTTATTTAGCAGGAATTGAGTTATGTTGCATTTGTGTCTGCCATTTTATTGTATTTTGAGCGAATAGCTTTAATATTTTCTTGGGGGGGGGGGGGCTGTCAGGTAGTCTGTACACGGCCCTGTGATGGTTGCCCCTAAATTGTGATCCCTGGGAGAATATATGTGTCAGAGAGCTTGGCCTGAAACTGTTCTCATTGGGTCTCAGATTATTGGTCATTCCCCAGTCTTCAGAAGAATCCTGGAATGGGAGCCTAGACAGCAGTGTCCTCTTTGTGCAAGTAGTTTAGGGGATGCCCTTTATGGATTTTTTTTGCTTGAGGAACTTTAGACCGTTATTGGTGCTTGGACTGGGGCTTGTGGTGGGCAGTCTGTGCTATAAAAAAGGGAAAAACCTGCAGCATATGGCCGACTGTACATTTCTCTCACCTAGCCAAGCCATGAGAAAGACTAGGAGCAAAACAAAAACAGTTTAAAAAAAATTCAGTGAAAGAGGGAGGAAGGCAATGACAAGGTGCAGGAAGTGGTTAAAAGGTTTGCTTAGAGTTTCAGATTTCAAGATTTAGAGCCAAAACAATAATTGCTACAGGCTTCATAGTTTCTAATGAAAGATGACAACTTACATCTAGACCGGACATGGAGCTAAAGCCAACATGAGTAATATGCCTGCAAATGAAGAAGACATTTTTAGTAAAAAGCACTTGCAGCAAAACCCTTCTCATCTACAGCATTACAGTGAAAACTTACCGTTAGTGTACTGGTAATGGCCATTCTCTTAATCCTTCCAGGACGGCCTACATATGAGAGATTGTGGCTCCGCCTCACAGGAAACAACTAATTTGCAGCTGTTAAGGGTCCCACCCATCCTTGAGCTTCAGTAATAGAAAAGTACCTTTCCAACCGAACTTTCAAGGGATACAGTTATTCAATAACATACAGCTACACATATATACATATATATACACATTTTTTAACTCACCACCATCTTGGGCGGGAAGTAGGCCGTCCGTCCTGGAAGGATTAAGAGAAAGGCCGTTACCAGTACACTAACGGTAAGTTTTCTCCTTTCATCCTTCCAGGATGGCCTACATATGAGAGGATAATAAAGGAATCCATACTGGCCTACCTTAGGGCGGGACCACTGCCTGTAAGACCTTTCTGCCAAAGGCAAGGTCTTGTTGCGACAGTACTTCCACACCATAGTGCTTTAGGAAGGTATCTTGGCTGGACCAGGTGGCTGCATGGCGGATCTGCTCCCAGGATGCTCCGGCTTTTTCGGTCCAGGAAGTAGCCATGCCCCTTGTGGAATGTGCCTTTAGATTTGTTGGTGTGGGGGTACCCGACACCTTATATGACATACTAAATGGCTTGTTTAATCCACCTAGAGATTGAGGGTTTTGATGCTTGTAATCCCCTCCTTGGTCCAGAATGTAGAACCAATAGGTGGCTAGATCTTCTAAAGCCCTTGGTTCTTTCTAAATATGCTAGAAGACACCTTCTTACATCCAGGCAAAGGGATTTTTGTTTTGCACATTTAGGTTTTTCACAGAAAGATGGGAGAACCATCTCTTGATTCCTATGAAAAGACAACACTACCTTGGGTAGGTACAGTGGGTCTGGTTTAAGAATCACCCTGTCTTGGAGAATTCGCATAAAAGGTTCCTTTATGGATAAGCTTTGTAAATCTCCCACTCTCCTGGCTCTGGTGATTGCCAACAGAAAAGTTAACTTGATTGACAAAATGTTTAAACTAATTTTGTTTAAAGGTTCAAATGCTTCACTAGATAATGTCTCTAGTACTAGCGTTAGGTTCCAAACTGGAACATTAGTTCTGTTAATTGGAGATACTCTGCTCCGGGCTAACAGAAACCTCTTAATTAAAAGGTTCTTTGGCCAGACTTTTGTCTAAAAAAACAGAAAGTGCTGCTACCTGTACTTTAAGGGTGTTCACTGCCACCCCCTTATCTACCCCATCCTGTAAAAAATCCAGGATCCTTGGGATTGAGGCAGAGGAATCCTTCTGTCTCTGCCAAGTACAGAATGTTTTCCAGATTTTGGAAAAAATTTTCCTAGTTACTGGCTTTCTACTTGAAAGGAGGGTCTCAATGACTGTCTGAGCATCCTTTTTCTTTTAATATTTGGCGTTCACTACCCAGGCTGTTAACTGAAAAAACTGCGATCTGGGGTGAATCAGAGGTCCTTGTAGTAACAGGTCTGGAACTTCTGGCAGTTTCCATGATGCTGTCACTGATAGGGATACCAGGGTTGCAAACCACGTTCTCTTTGGCCACACAGGTGTGACTAGGATGAGGCGTAGTTGCGGCCATCCACTGAGTTTCTGCAGAACTCTCACAATTAGATTCTGTGGGGGAAAGGCATAGGCTAGCCTGAAGGGCCAAGGTTGTGCTAGAGCATCCAAGCCCAGCATACCCCTCTTTTTTGTCAGAGAAAAGAACTGTTCTACTTTTCGGTTCTGCCGAGTGGCAAACATGTCCACTTCTGGCTGACCAAATGTTTGGACTAGGCGTTGAAAAATTATAGGGTTCAGTTCCCATTCTGCCTGTTTGATGTGATGACGACTGAGGAAGTCCGCTTCCCAGTTGTCCTTCCCTTTTATGTACATGGCTGAAAGGGAAATTACTCTCTTTTCTGCCCAGCTCAATGTCTCCTGAGCCAATTTTAGCAGAGCGTTTGATCTGGTCCTCCCTTGATGATTCAGGTAAGCTACTGCTGTAGCATTGTCTGAATGGACCTGGACTTCTTTCCCTAGAATGTCCTTCTCGAAGGCTTTTAAGGCCTTTTCCACAGCCTTCAGTGCCCTGTAATTGGAGGAGGCTTGACTCCGCTTCGAATCCCAGGTACTCTGGGTCCGGGCTTCTTTTAGGCGAGCTCCCCACCCCTCGGAACTTTTGTCCGTGGTAATCTTTACGGGCAGCTCTTGACCCCACAGTCGCCCCTTCTCTAGGTTTTGGGAGACTGCCCACCATTCAGTTAAAAAATTACTTGTGGGGACAATGTAATTTTTTCGTCTATGGAGTCCTGTCTCCTGTTCCAAGAGGCCAGGTGAAAAAATTGGTGGTCTCTTGAATGTAGTTGGGCCCACTCTACAGCTGGAATACACGCCGTTATTTGCCCTAGGACTTGCATGATCTGTCTCCTGGAACACCAAGGATGAGAACAGATGCCTCTTACCGCTGAGACCACTTTTTCCACCTTTTCCCTTGGGAGGAAAAGTTTTGAGTCTGGTATCCATTTTGTATCCTAGATACACTTGGACCTGTGCTGGCTGTATTGAGGATTTCTCCAAATTTAATAGCCATCCTACTGCTTGAAGAACTGACATTACCTTTTGGGTGTCTGCCATAGCCTGTTCTTCTGATCTTGCAAAGATCAACATATCGTCCAGATACGGGATCAAACTTAGGCCTTGTAGGTGAAGATGGCCTACTACCTCGGCCAAGATTTTTGTAAAGATCCTTGGACTTGTTGCCAAGCCAAAAGGAAGAGCTCTGAACTGCCAATGTGCAGTGCCTTCTTCCGTCACAATGGCAAATCTGAGAAATGCTTGATGTTCCGGATAAATTGGAACATGTAGGTAAGCATCTCTTAAATGCAATGTTGTCATAAAGACATTCTGGTACAGATTTTTTCTGACCGCATAAATGTTCTCCATGGAGAACTTCTTGTATATCAGAAATTTGTTTAGTTTCTTGAGGTTTATGACTAGTCGGAATTTTCCTGAGGGCTTTGGCACCACAAATATGTGGGAGTAAAAGCCTTGGAATGCCTGACCCTTTGGTACAGGTGAAATCACCCTCTGCTCCGCTAGTTCCTGAATACCGTCCAACAGTGCCTTCCTCTTTTGTTCTATTTTTGAGGGATAGGTCACGGTTATATCTGGCACCGGCTGTGAGGCAAACTCCAGTCGGTACCCTTCCCGAATTATCTGGAGAATGTAGGGGCTGGCAGAGATGTTTTCCCATTGGGAGAAAAAAAATGGGTCAGTCTGCCCCCTACCCTGAAGCTGGCGTCAGTTGGTTTCTTTGGACTTAGGTCCAGGTTTAAGGAACAATAAGTTGGTTCCTTGTTTTCCCTTTTCAGGACCACCTTTTTCTGGCCTGTCCCTTGAAAGGCCTTCTTTGGTTTTTGTCCTGGAAGTTCCGAAAGGAATATCTTCCTGTTTGGTCCTTTTTACTGGGAAATTTCTTCCCCTTCTCTGCAGATCTGGACAAGGTATCATCCAGTCCTGAACCGAACAGTAATGAACCTTCAAAGGGTAATGCGCAGAGTCTTACTTTGGAGGCTATATCACCTTCCCATGCTTTGACCCAAAGCGCCCTTCTAGCAGAATTTACTAATGCTGCTGTTTTTGCAGATGCTACTATTGACTCCACAGCCAAGTCTGCTAAGTAGGATACTGCTTTTCCAATCATAGCTAGGGAATCTATCAGGTCTTGTGATCCCGCCATAGTTTTGACAGTTCCTTGAGCCAAAAGTCTGCATTCCTGGCCATACAGGTATCAGCTAAGGCTGTAGTTAAATTGTAGGCGTTAGAATCCCAAGCCTTTTTTAACAAGGATTCAATCCTGCGATCCATAGGATCTGTAATATGACCGGCATTTTCAAAGGATAAATCTGTTCCTTTTGATAGCTGTGCCAGAGGAGCGTCCAGTTTTGGATTTTTTGTAAAAAACCTCCAATTCCTGTGGCTCAAAGGGATACCTTCTTTTCCAGCTATTTGGCCTGGATAAGGCATGTGTAGGGCATTTCCATTCTTGGTGTATTATGTCTTTTAATGACTGGTGAATGGGAATGGTTCTGTACTGGGCTCTTTCCAAGCCTTTGTACACTTTGTCTTTACTGGAAGACTCTTTTACTGGGGTAGGGATTCCTTCAGTGTCATGTACCACTTTAAGGAGACCCTCCATATATTCCAGCGAAAAAAAAGATTGTTACTTTTAAAACTTTTTTCCTCCTCACTGTTACTTTCGGAGTCCTTATCCGACCTCCCATGTAACTAGTGCCTTCCCCTGGATCCTCCTGTTCCCTAACTTGTGTTGAGGGAATGGTTTGAGACTGACCAGAGAGATGAGGGTCCTTTTGACCACCCACTGTCCTGGGAGGATAAGCTATCCTTGGATACTTCCTCTGCTGGGGTTTGAGGGATAGCTGCTGTAGTCCTGAATGACTGAATAGTAGCTAACATTTCCTCTTGCATGGATTTAAGAAAATCTTTCATTAGGATTGATGCTTCCTGCCCTGCTAACTTAATACAAGTATGGCATAAGGGCTTTAAGTAAGACAGACAATCTGACCCCACAGTTCCCACATTTTCTAGACATGCTAGTGCTGACTGTGGAAGGGGGTCTGGCAGGGGCTTCCTGTGCCGGTGGCAGACCTGTGTAAAACACAAGAAGACAAGAAAAAGAGACAATGTGACACAATAGCATCTCTTGACTACCACTGCGGCTAACATTAGGTCAGGAAAATTGCAAGGCATGCCTGTCTTTGCAATAGACAGCAGTCGGCCCGCCACCGGTGTAGTCACTTACCCGTTCCTGTCGCCACCTGCGCTGCCGCTTTTTCCTCTGTAGGGAGTGCAGACATCCGTGTCTTTTTGGGGCAATTTCAGCCCTCTTGTAGCCGGAGAATCAGCCATGCCACTTGCGCTGAGCTCACATGGACCCGGCGTCTCCTCCACGCTGTGCCTCTTCCGGGTATCACCCGCTCCGCCTTTTCCGTCGGAACTTCCGGTCTCCATAGCGAGGCTTGAGGCGCGCTCACTGGCGGGAAATTCAAAATCCTTACCACCCAACGGAGCTAATGGAGGAGACTTCCTGCAGAGACAACAGGACTTCAGGTATAGAGGGACCTTCACTGTAAGGTAAACCGCACTACCTGGCATGTTGGCGACCTGAAAGCTCCTGTTTCCAGGATGCAGCTAGGGAGAAACCTGCCATTAGGCTGACCGAAGCTGCCTTCCAGGGGTACCTCTCAGACAGTCCTTTGCCTTCAGGTCAGTAAAAAAAAAACAAACGTTCCGATGTGAGGTTGGAAACACAACTGAACTGAAGCTCAAAGTTGGGTGGGACCCTTTTAACAGCTGCAAATTAGTTGTGTTTCCTGTGAGGCGGAGCCACAATCTCTCATATGTAGGCCGTCCTGAAAGGATGAAAGGAGAAAATTGCATTTTTTTAAAGATATTAAAAAGGGTTTTGTAAAAAAAACATGCAAATATTTGGTTGCAACCAGGCTGTGCCTTCCACATTACACGAGTAGTGAACATACTGTAAAAACATACAATTATGCCAAATAATCCCGTCAGAATATGAGCGGCAACGGCATTAATTCACATATACACATGCAAGAGAAAATGTCTGCAGTATAGGCTAGTCACCTGGGCACGAGGACACTAAATTAAGAGGGCTGGACACCCATCTGTTCCAATTTATCAAAAAGGTGGGGTTGTTGTTGGGAGTTCAAGTGAGCATATTCAGAGGTAAAAGTATTATTGATCAACTGGAGCCAAGTGTCTATAGAGAAGCAGGAATACCCCTTCCAACTCAAGTCTTTTTGGCGTAAAAGTATAATGTGTAATCTTTGAATACGTGCAGGGACAGTTCTCCAAAAATACCCAGTAAACCGTTTAGGGTGTAAGATGTTAGGGACACCCAAAACAGTGGATAAGACTGAGCCAACCTCTGACCAAAATGGGGAAACTGGGCAAGACCAAAAGCAGTGCATGAAATTGGCTTCATTCCCACAGGCTAAAACATTCAGGGGTTTCATGTAATCTCATCCTGTGCATTCGGGAAGGGGTGAGGTGACTGATGAAATATTTTAATTTGTATAATTTTCTCAATGCTATGACAGTATTATACAAGTATCTGACTTCAACCCAATCCTCATCAGAAAGTTTTATATAGGAGTATGGACCAGCGGGTTTGTGCAGCTGCAAATTTAGGGTTAGAATCAGCCATTAGGGTGATGTAGTACACAGAGACCAAGCAATGTTTCCAATGGGGCCATTTGTAAATAGGAGTGAGCCAAACTGTGCCCGTAGGGCATGCTGAAGTTGAAGATAAACAGGGAAGAGGGAGGAAGAGCAAAATCCTCTCCCAGTTGGGTAAAGGTTTCAAAGCCATGTTCAATATACAGGGGACAGACATTGAACACCTCTAGAAAATCAATGTGGATTAAGGATCATGAGGAGTCGATTTAGCATAGGATTATACCAAAGTGGACTGTTAGGGGAGGGGTTCCAGGGATCCTTAAAGCAGGATACTATGGTGATGAATATGGATGGTGTAGTGTGTATCATTGCCTTTCCTGGATAGTTAATATCCTATAACAGACTGATTCTGATGTAAGGTTTCCAGGGAGGAGACTATAGCAGCTTATGTGGGGAGGGGTGCAGCCAATCATGCACTCCTGCCAGTTGAGAGGCTAATACAAGTAAAAATATGGAAAGGCTAGCCCAGCCATATTAGATGGTAATTTTACAATTTCTAAGGTTATTTTGGGGGCATGACGATTCCAAAGGAAAACTGAACATAGGGAATCAATTTGTTTGAAGAGGGATTTGGGGATTCTGCAAGGAGCATTGACTAGATATAAGATGGATCGTCCAATCTGTCTAGATAGGACGATAAAACGTCTGGACTCCTCTGGAATAGAAGGCATGGAAGGATCATGCAATCCAAGCCTTTTTGAGTGCAAGAATTTTAGGGGGTACCAAATGGGTTTCCTGTAGACCCATTACAGGCAATTTGTATTTTATGAGGAAGACTAGGGACCATTTCCATGGAGAGTTCAAACCCCATACATTCCACGAGAGAAGTTTAAGATTACCAGCCATTACAGCAAAGAGTCATCAGCATTTGTAGGATTCAATGCAATACACCCAACAGTTTCCATCGATAGGTTCCACCATAGCCAGGTAGGCAAGAGGTATGAGGGAGGCATAGAAAAAAAAAAAAAACAACCCAACAATAACCCAACCCATCTTGCTCTTCCATCCCAATCATAGAGAGCCTATGTCCCGAATTACAAAACTCACAAAACCCCTGATGCAAGCATCAAATAGTGGATAGCAGTTGTGAGGGCAGAAAGTGGAACATCCAGAGCGATCCTCAAAAAAAAAAAAAAAAAAAATTGTAAAATGTTGTAGAATGATGGTATAGCGAACCATAAATGAACCAACAGCAAGGGAAACAGCTGTCTCCATGCATGTCTGCAGGTACCATAACCAATGCGAGTGATGTCAGGGTAAGGAGAGGACAAAAAAAATAAAAAAATTAAAAAAATGACCCAACAGGATAGGGTATCATTCCTCTTATCCCATCTGTTCACTGCAGAACATGCAAGGTTCTTTAAAACTGCTTCCATAAGAGGAGTTAGTGCCAGTGAAGACATCAGAAACAAAAATGGATTGCAGCAAGGTAAAACCGTGGTCTTCTTTCAGCGTCTGCGGGAATGCCACTTACGGCTAAAGGTCTCTGCTGGAATGCTACGTACGGCTAAAGGTCTAATCTATCCAGGCGGCTTCAATTGTTGGGGTGAAGAAATGGGACTTGCCTGAGGAGAGGACTAAATTTTGCTGGATATAGCATGGAGTATTGGACAGCTGCTTCTCTCAGTCTGGCTTTTTAACCATATTAAAAAAAGGAAGCACGCTGGCGTTGAACCTCAGCTGAAAAGCCTGGAAAGATATGGATTTGACCATTAAAAAAGGGGTTGCATCACGCCCTAGAATCTCTCTCAGCCAGGCGAGTAGAAATTGTTCTCGATAGGCCCCCTCCGACTTTTCAGGAAATCCCACAAACCCCAATTTATTGCAGCGGACCCTATTTTCAAGGTCATCCACCTTGGCTCAGAGCCACAAGTTCACTGGATGCTTCACGCATAGTGGTAGCCAGAAGAGCCAGAGTCTTCTACGATGCTAATGAGTTCCTCCGTGGCCCCAGTGCAATCCCACAAGTTCTGTACATGCTGCTTCAATAGTCTATGTGAATGGTCTCTATTTGAGTAGTCAAAGTGGCTTTGCAGTTTTGGATGGCCGACATTATTGGAGTCAGAGTAGGCTCAGCAGAAGGGGGGTCTGGCTCAACTGATTCAGAGGGTTGTATAGCAGGATCAGCGTGTCATTGAGCACTTTAGGACAGATCAGGCAGGCCAGGAGAGGAGTGAGCCAAATCATCCTGCGTGTTTAAGTAAAGTGGTTGCAGCTACCAAGGGAGCGAGGTCGACGGCACTTTTTTGCCTGAAGAATCTCTCCAGCTTTCCGGCTGTCAGTGGCACCTTACTTCCCCTATCTTCACCAGGTTACTGGCCTAGAAGCAGCACAGGGTCCCAGGGATAATGGTGATGTCACTCAATGGTGAATTGGTGCAGGATGGACAGCAGGAAAGGTTTTTTTGCTAAATCTCACCTGTAAAATCCATCTCTTGAAGTACTTCACGGGACATAAAGCAGCCATAATAAAAAGTTACCATCTGTGTAATATGCCACCTATAGGTGAATGGATACTGGCAAATCAAAAAGACAAGTCTCCCTCTATATAACCCCTCCCATACAAAAAAGTAACAGCTTTGTAGCAAGCAATGAAGATTTCAGAAAAATCTCAGAAAAGAGGGGGTGGGGGGGGGGGGGGGGTCGGTGTCCCATGATGTACTCCAAGAAATGGATTTTGCAGGTAGGATGTAGGAAAACAAAAAACCCTTTCTGGATCATACATCATGGGACACAGAGCAGCCATAATTACCATCTGGGATGTACTAAGAGCATAGGCGGCTCTCTAATTAGGCAAATAAGGCGGTCGCCTAAGGCCTCACACCTACAGGGGCCTCGCGGCCAGTGGCGGAGCGACAACATTTAGCAGGGCGCAGTCAGGGAAATCTCCCAAGTAAAAGATGGTTTTAAATCCTCCGATATAAAAGTTGCAGCAGTGTGCTGCAGTCCCTTCACTGTGGCTGCCAGGTGTCTGTTGTCCGCTGACACTTACCCTGCCTTCTCTGCCTGGGGATTGGACCTCTGATTATGTAATCCCAAGATGTGGAGGAATCGGTGGGCGTGTACCAGCATCAGTAGGAAGTGACTGCCTGGTCAGCTCACTCTGCCATCATCGGTTGTTGCTCTGGGAGGAGAGCTCTGCCCTGGCCCAGGAACATGCAGGTAACCAGGCCCCGACTTGTCACTCTGCAGGCTGGTAATAGATTTGTGGTGTCTATTACGCAAAGCGGGTGAGTAGCCCCTGGGTGGCTGAAGGAGAAGGAGAGGGCCCCTTGGTGGCTGAGGGAGAAGGAGAGGTCCCCTGGGTGGCTGAGGGAGGAGGAGAGGCGCCCTGGGTGGCTGAGGGAGGAGGAGAGGCGCCCTGGGTGGCTGAGGGAGGAGGAGAGGGGCCCTGGGTGGCTGGGGGAGAAGAAGATGGCCCCTGGGTGGCTGGGGGGAAAGGAGATGGCCCCTGGGTGGCTGGGGGGAAAGGAGATGGCCCCTGGGTGGCTGGGGGAGAGGGAAAGGGCCCCTGGGTGGCTGTGAGAAGGAGAGGGCCCCTGGGTGGCTGTGAGAGAAGGAGAGGGCCCCTGGGTGGCTGGAGGAGAAGGAAAGGGCCCCAGGGTGGCTGGAGAAGGAGAGAGCCCCTGGGTGGCTGGGGGAGAGGGCCCCTGGGTGGCTGGGGAGAGGGAGAGGGCCCCTGGGTGGCTGGGGAGAGGGAGAGGGCCCCTGGGTGGCTTGGGGAGAAGGACCCATGGGTGGCTGGGGGAGAAGGACCCATGGGTGGCTGGGGGAGAAGGACCCATGGGTGGCTGGGGGAGAAGGACCCATGGGTGGCTGGGGGAGAAGGACCCATGGGTGGCTGGAGAAGGAAAGGGCCCCTGGGTGGCTGGAGAAGGAAAGGGCCCCTGGGTGGCTGGAGAAGGAAAGGGCCCCTGGGTGGCTGGAGAAGGAAAGGGCCCCTGGGTGGCTGGAGAAGGAAAGGGCCCCTGGGTGGCTGGAGAAGGAAAGGGCCCCTGGGTGGCTGGAGGAGAAGGAAAGGGACCCTGGGTGGCTGGAGGAGAAGGAAAGGGACCCTGGGTGGCTGGAGGAGAAGGAAAGGGACCCTGGGTGGCTGGAGGAGAAGGAAAGGGACCCTGGGTAGCTGGAGGAAGAGAAGGAGAGGGACCCTGGGTGGCTGGAGAAGGAGAGGGACCCTGGGTGGCTGGAGAAGGAGAAGGAGAGGGACCCTGGGTGGCTGAAAGAGAGGGCCCCTGGGTGGCTGGAGGAGAAGGAGAGGGCCCCTGAGTGGCTGGAGGAGAAGGAGAGGGGCCCCTGGGTAGCTGGAGGAAAAGGAGAGGGGCCCCTGGGTGGCTGGGGGAGAAGGAGAGGGCCCCTGGGTGGCTGGGGGAGAAGGAGAGGGCCCCTGGGTGGCTGGGGGAGGAGGAGAGGCCCCCATGACGCCAGAATCAGTTGCCAGGGAAAAGAGTGGAGCTGAGCCAGTCCTGCATATCTGACAACAAAGCCAAACATGGTGGAGCTGGAGCCCTTTGCCCTACACAATGACAGCACCTGAGGTGGAAGGTGAGGGGTAGCGGGGCTGTGACATTATATAGCATATGGACTCTGTACATTATTGGCAGTTTTGGTTGGAGTTGTCCTTTAGATATTTAACTGTTGTTTTTCCCCCCAGCTGTGAGGGACTGAGGAATGACAGCCCACTATGCTGGGACTTATAGTGCCCTAGAATGTGGAGGATTGAGGAATCCTCAGTCCCTCACAGAGTGCACTACAAGTTCCAGAATAGCAGGCTGCCATGCCTTAGTCCCCACAGAGGGCACTACAAGTCTTAGCATAGCAGGCAGTAGTTCCTCAGTCCCCTACAGAAAGCAGTACAAGTCCAAGCAGAGCAGGCTTCCATTCCTCAGGGAGGAATGGAAGTGCACTATACTGGAATTTACAGTGCCCTCTGTGGGGACTTGTCGTGCCTAGACTGTGGCGGACTGACGAAGGGAAGTGTAAGGGGGTCTCTGGAAACTCTGATGCAAGGGGGAGCTTTGGTGACCACAGAGTTCCCTTTTACACCAGAGTCCCCAGCTTTCCCCCTCAAATCAGGGTTCCCAGAACTCTCCTTACATCAGAGTCTCCAGCATTCCCCCTAAATCAGGGTTCCCAGAACTCCTCCTACATCAGAGTCTTCAGAGTTCCCTCTTACAGTGTAAGGGGGAAACTCTGGAGACTCTGATGTAAAATGGGCTCTGTGAAATTTGATTTAAAAGGGGGACTCTAATGTAAACAGGAATTCTGTGGACTCTGATGTAAGGAGGAGATGCTGGGGGGAATCTGATTTAAAGAAGAACTCTTATGTAAGGGGGGACACTGAACCCTGATGTAAGGAGGGACTCAGGGAATCATAACCTATAGGGAAATGCTGGGGACTGTGATGTAAGAGCAGACATATATATATATATACATACATACATACATACATACATACATACATACATACATACATACATACATACATACATACATACATACATACATACATACATACATACATACATACATACATACATACATACATACATACATACATACATACATACATACATACATACATACATACATACATACATACATACATACATACATACATACATACATACATACATACATACATACATACATACATACATACATACATACATACATACATACATACATACATACATACATACATACATACATACATACATACATACACACACATACCCGATGTTTAATGATCTTTGATTAAAGAAGAATTGGTTAGAGAAAATTCTAGAAACTGTGAATTCATAGTACAAAGGTTAAGGCTCTTAATATATGCAATTTATGCAGTTAATTTTTATCGCTTGAATTCTTTTTCCCATTATGGGCGTGAGTGGGGCCTCATGTCCAAGTTTTGCCTTAGGCCTCACAAAGTCTAGAGCCGCCTCTGACTAAGAGTTAAGCCCTAGAGCAGTGATGGCGAACCTTGGCACCCCAGATGTTTTGCAACTACATTTCCCATGATGCTCATGCACTCTGCAGTGTAGCTGAGCATCATGGGAAATGTAGTTCCAAAACATCTGGGGTGCCAAGGTTCGCCATCACTGCCCTAGAGGGAAGTGAGACCATGATCACGAAGACTGTCAGACTAAAGGATCTATACAGTCGATTGCAGCATGCTGCGACTAAACCCAGCCGCATCGCGAGCTTGAACACCCACCAAGTAGCTGTCTTGCAAATCTCAACCATAGACACTTAAGACGCACTGACAATGAGGCACTTACCCTCCTGGTCGAGTATGCCTTTACCCGAAAGGCCGGGTGGGGCCTTCTAAACACTACGCTTAAACAATGATCTGGCGGACTACTAGGAAATAATATTTATGCTACCTGCCCCTTCCTGGGTCCCTGCGGCAGCACAAAGAAAGAATTGGTCTTCCAAATACAAGCTGGCATTTTCAAATAGACTGACTGTACTACATCAAGAGCATGCAACAGCTTCACTGCAGAATGAGGATTTGGGGAAGGTAGCCTGACATCTTGTAAATGAAAGCTGGGAATCACCTTGGGAAGGGGAGGTTTTCACAGCATCACTGTCCAGGTGTAGTAGAATCAAAGAAGGTTCTCTACAAGAAAGGCCACCAATTGATACCTTCCTAGCCAAGGTTACCGAGATTGTCACATCCTTGGGGGACAAAAATCTGAAGAATCAATCCAAAGCTTTGATCATGTTCCAAGCAGACAGAATATTGGCCTGGAATGGAACTGTGCCTAAGGGAACTGCCTCAAATGAGGACACTCTTGCCCAGCACCCTCATGCAAAAGGCATATAGAGGGTTACCTCCCCCCCCCCCCCCCACGAGCTGGACAAGATCCCCCATGCCAACAACCTTGGCAGAAAAAAAAAAAAAATCATCTTTGCCTGAACTGTAGCCAGTCAGACCCAAATACTCTGGGCTCTGAACTGGCCAGAAGGCCGACCAAGTTTACAAACCAACCTAGGTGGAATCCTCAGCTTGACCTTCCCCCCAGGTCATTCAAAGCTACCTCTTCCACATTCTCTGCCCATTCCTGTTCCAGGAGGCTCAGAAGAGATCTATCCCACTTTTTTCCTCCTTGTGACATGGAGGCAACCATAGCAGCTATTTTACCCTCTAGGCCAGCTAAAGCAAAGTCGTCCTTTGTGATGTAGGCAAAGGCACTAGAAGTAGCTACAATGCCTGACAAGTGCAATGGTGAGCTAGTCGCCTGTGGTCTTTCAGGGGAAGTTGCAGTGGAAGCATGACTAGGATCCCCCAATTCTGGTGGCGGCGCACTTGCACCCCTTCCTGCTGTGCTTCCTCCCTCCCCAGTTTTCTGGAAAACATTGGAGGTAAAAACCCCTGTGTATTTTCTCTCTTAAAAGCTAGGATCCAGCACTCAGCAGCTATCACAGCTCAGTTAACACCTACCCCAGTTACCAGTGCCAGCAAATACCGGTGTCCCTTCCAGCCGCCTCAAATGCAAGGAACATGTTAAAACAACATTCCTGTGCCATGTGCATGCCCGCTTACTCCACATGCATGCATCCTTTACAGGCCTCACAGCCCACCAAGCTGCTGAGCAGCATGCCGTTCCTTCAGTATGCGAGGAATGCAGAAAAATGCCAGGTATGCTTTTAACACCATCACGTTGGCAAACCGTACAAAAAAAAAAAAAAAAAAAAAAGTGTCCTCCCCTTTACACTGCAACTCTTTAATCATTGGGGGGGGGGGGGGGGGAATTGTGCCTAGAGTACTGAATTTAGCATGTTCCACCAGTGAGATCCCATCCCCAACATGCATGTGGTTTCATCTTGTTCATGCCATGTGTGCACACTTACCAGCAGCTCAGAGGCCAGTCTTCATACCATTAGATTTCAATATTTTTTTTTTTTTTATTAGCAAAGAAGTCAAAAAAGGTACCAATAGGCCCTGACTGTGGAACATAAGCCATTTTCAGAACATTTGACATGGTGTTCAGGTTAATAAAACAGCGGCATAACCATCAGAAAAAAGGTACCACTCCATGCCAACTGAATCTGCGCTGGCCGGCAAGACCCTGCCACTCCCCCTCCGGCGCCCCGAGGGGGGGGGGGGGGGGGGGGAGAGAAACAGCTGCCCGACCCCCAGCTCATAAGACCAAAACTAACCTTGAAGGGGTCCACCACCTGCAGTCCAGCAGGGGTGCCACCTGTATGCCAGGTATAGGCAATAGCCACGTCCATGAACGTCCATGTCATTTATAGAATATTTAAAATAGGAGATGAAGAAATAGAAAGCTGATAAGGAAGTAAGGATAGCAGGAAAGAAGGTGGATAGTGTCAGTGTCTAGATCCAAGAGCCCGGGGGTAGAATTATAAGCAAACTATGTGGTCCCGTTAAGTGGAGTCTCCCCCTCTGATCAGGGAGGCCCAGCGAGGTACCTCACCCAGGGGTCCCATGTTTTCTCAAAGAGCTGCATTTTGTCTTGAAGCATGGCTACTGTCTTCATAAATTATGATCCAGGTCAGCTGAGCCTTTAGCAACTCGATCCTTCATACCATTTTAATGGGACATACAATTTGTTTGCAGTTCTTTGCAAATAAATCCTAAATTTTGGGTTTCCAACCCAACCTTGGAAATGGAAGTGGTTCTTCCATGCTAATGCAAGGTAATAAATAATGCATATGCATGTGTGTCTTGACTTGCCATGCTTTCTTCACTGTGTGGCGGCAGGGCTTTGTTTAGGATAGAACCTCCAACAGGAAAAAACAAACAGCAGCACAGTATTGAGATCAGATTTCATTCCAGATCTAAGACTAGCAGGCATAGGCAGCAGTGCTTTAGATCTTACACTGCAGACACACAGCAGAGTCTGAAGAAAACATGAGCACTACTGTGACTGCTTTAGGCACATTTATATAAGCGTTCCCTCTAACTTAGTTGTCATAAAGTAGAACTGAAGTGAAGAGCAGCTATTTGGATTAGCTTAGTGCATGTATGCATTATGCAGTTTGCTAGATTTTTTTTTATTTGGTGGTAGAAAAGCGAATTCATGAAACTGAGTTTTGGTTCTTTTCCTTCTTCCACATAGGCTATCTTACCATTTTTCAAGTGTTATTCCTCTAAATCCATCATATTTACTATGTTAGACTTTTTTCAGCTGGAACTTGGTGAAATTCAGTTCCACCACCTCTGGCTCAGGCCCTGTACACCGCTATTACTTGCAAGCACAGAAGTCCAGGCTTCTATGCTTACAACAGCTTGTCTCCCAACGGCTCCCACAGATTTAATCACCTGAGAGGTTCCTACTGAGTGCAGGATGGGGACAAGGGAGATATCAGGTGCCTGGGGGTGCATTGCAGATCCCAACACCCTCAGGGGATGATCTTCCTGCCAGTGATGAGGCAGAGCCACCTACAGTGTGCAAGGAGGTACTAGGGTTCTTCAGCTTAATGCAGCAACACAAGATTTGGAATATGGTAGAGCTTTTAATGCGCAGAGTTGTATAAAGTACTCGAAACCCATACTTGAGTAAAAGTACAAGTGCTCGATCAAAAAGTGACTTGAGTAGAGGTACTAAAGTATTCAACATTTTTTGTACTTGAGTATTGCAAGTAGTTTTTTTTAAAAAATTTGCTACTCAAGTACTGAAAGTAAAAGTACCAGTAGTTTTGAAAAAAAAAAAAAATAGCTACTCAAGTACTGAAAGTACAAGTACTATGTTATGTAGTTATTAAAGAAAGAAGTCAAAAGTTTGAACATAATATTGTTTATTATTTCAAATGCAGCAACATCTATTTTCATATGCGCTGATAACACGTTTTGAGCTTCATGAAACCTGCCATCTACTGTTCTGGCAGTGGTAATTTTTATAATTGTAACTAGTAACTATGCAGCCCAAAAAAAAAAAAAAAACATTTAAGTATTGAAATCATTGAAAAAATGTAGTGAATTAAAAGTGGAAGTAGGAGAAAAAAATTCTACTCTAGGAAAGTACAGATACCGCCTTTCGGTACTTAAGTACAGTAGTGAAGTAGTTCTACTTAGTTACTATACATCTCTGTTAATGAGGGTGAGAAGATGGAACAGTGGAAGAGGGTTTTAATGCAAAGGTCAGAGCTGAAGAGGGGTAAAAGGGAGATGGGGGATGCAGAGGTAAGCACCTGTGAAAGAAGGGCCACAGCGCCTTGGACAGTTGTTAGCTATTCTCTGTGGATCTTCCCCAGATCTTATATATCGAACACTACGGATCATACACTGGAACTTGAGTTTTCCCATTTTTAAAGAGACTTCATGACAGTGGCTAATCCTCTGCAACCTTTTTACTGCCATTTCAAAAGTTGGCTGTTACTGATCCCTCAACCTTTTTTGCAGCCACTTCATATGCTTGAACAATTCCTTCCAGAAGTCCCATTTTGAGTGTTTGAGCTAGTGTCTAATAGCATTTTAGCTGTGATAGCAAGCTGAACTTTGCACCCTGTATGCAACACACCTCTGAACTCTGCACATAATGCACTTCTGGTATTTATCACTTGCCGCACCTCCACCGTCAAATGACGGCGGAGTGGTGCGGCTCTCATTCTGGGACATCATATAATGGCGACCCAGAATGGGTGCGCAGTGATCATGCCGTGCCGTCTTCCTAGGACACAGCGTGTCCCCAAGCTTGGTAAAGAGCCAATGATGCGGCTCTTTACCCATGCGATAAGCTGTGTCCAATCACAGGCGCTCCTCGTCTCACTGTCAAGAGTGTGTGGCGAGGGGAGCCCATCCTCGAAGGGGTGACCAGGACAGGTAATCAGGACACTGGTCATCAGTGTCCTAATTACAGTAAAGCCCCAGCGTTGCAGCCTATCAGTGCACATCAGTGAAGGAGAAAAAAAAAAAAAAAAAAAAAAAAAAAAAAATCGGTGATGAAATACCACCAAAAGCTATTTGTGTAAAGGGAAAAAAAAATAAAAAAATAATCACACACATATACAGTGCCTTGCAAACGTATTTACCCCCTTTACCCATTTTGTTACATTATAGCCAAGTTCAATGTTTTGTTAATCTGAATTTTAGGTGATGGATCAGAACTGAATAGTCCAAGTTGGTGAAGTGAAAGGAGAAAAATATATACACAAAATTTTTTAGAACTAGAAACCAGAAAATTGGCATGTGCGTATGTATTCACCCCCTTTGTTATGAAGCCCATAAAAAGCTCTGGCGCAACCAATTACCTTCAGAAGTCACGTAATTAGTGAAATGTCCACCTGTGTGCAATTTAAGTGTTACATGATCTGTCATTACATAGACACACCTTTTTTGAAAGGCCCCAGAGGATGCAACACCTAAGCAAGAGACCACTAAACTGCCATGAAGACCAAGGAACTCTCCAAACAAGTAAGGGACAAGGTTGAAGTAAAAGTCAGGGTTTGGTAATAAGAAAAAAAAAAAAAAAAAAAAAAAAAGGATAGATGCAACACCCTACAAGGTAGGTGCTAGGTAAAAAGTATAGTGGGTCTAGGCTGCCTAACAGCAGGGCCATGATTTTCAGCTAGGCTGTCATGTCTCCCAAGTGTGTCTGCTGAGAGGAGAGTCCCCACTGGCTCCATGAGAGGATTCTCATTGGACAGTGGAGGAAACCCAATCAGACACATTCAGGCCTGTAGCTACCCCAGAAGGCAGATTCTGCCGCAGAGGATTCTGGGAGTGGGTATATGTTTGAGGGAACGCATGATGCAGCATCTTTGGCAGGAGTCCCAGGAGGGAGAGTACGGCTGTCTCTCCTCCTGTCAGAAGAATCGGGCGTCTCGGGCAGCTGGCCTGAGAGCCGAGCTGAGTTACAGAAGGGATCCAGCATGCTGAGGACCAGCAGAGAAAGAGGGGTTCAGTTCCAGGAAAGCCTTCCAAGGTCGTGAGTACTGTGAATTGCCCCTGGGGGTCTGCTTAGCTGTGAGGGGACCACTCCGGTGACGGTCCAAGGGGATGCCTAGTCAGAGGACCCCACAGTGTAAAGAGGGCGCGAACAGTTGGGCCATGAAGAGTGAAGTGTACAGACTTGAGAGTTGCAGCAGCACAAGCAGTTACAAGGAGCTACCTCAGTCAGTGAAGGGCTGGAGGAACAGTTCATCAGACTTGAGCTAAACAGTATCAGGAGTCAAATGTCCTACAGTCCTTGATATGAGTTAGCCAGTGTGTTAAAGTCGAAGTTCTAGCACAGTTCAGCAGAACAGCATCTTCAAGCGCCAGGAAGCGTTGGCCAGCATCCAGCTGGCGTCAAGACAGCGCCGACAGGCATTTTTCTGTACAGTGTCCCAGCTGAACCTAGTTGAGCCAGAGGAGTATCCCACTCATTCCCTTCTCCCATCCACAAATTAAAATAAACAAAACCAAGATGCCGGGAATGGTCATTCTCAAGTTCTCACACTTGGGTTCACAACTTAAATATGTTGGAAGTGTCTCTGGTAACAATGGCAGACCCACATTAGGCTCAAGGCCTAGAAACATACACATACAAAATCTTTGATGATCCCCAGAAGCACCATCAAATTGGTCATAACCAAATGGAGCGAACATGGCACGACAGCAAACCTGCCAAGAGACGACTGCCCACCAAAACTCACAGAACGGGCAAGGAAGGCATCAGAGGCAGCACAGAGCCCCAAGGTAACACTGGAGGAGCTGCAGAGTTCCACAGCAGAGACTGGAGTATCTGTACATAGGACGACAAGCTTCATAGACTTGGGCTTTATGGCAGAGTGGCCAGAAGAAAGCCATTACTTCAGCAAAAAAATAAATAAAAAAATGGCACGTTTTGAGTTTGCAAAAAGGAATGTGGGAGACTCCCAAAACGTATGGAGGAAGGTGCTCTGATACGATGACTAAAATTGAACTTTTTCGGCCAAAGAAAATGCTATGTCGGGCGCAAACCCAACATATCACCCAAAGAACACCATCCGCAGCCAGAACTGGTCAGAGTTGAGGGAAAGATGGATGGTGCTAAATACAGGGCTATTCTTGAGCAAAACCTATACCACTCTGTGCGTGATTTGAGGCTAGGATAGAGGTTCACCTTCCAGCAGGGCAATGACCCCAAACACACTGCTAAAGCAACACTTGAGTGGTTTAAGGGGAAAAGGTGTTGAAATGGCCTAGTCCAAGGCCCAGCCCTCAATCCAATAGAAAATCTGATGTCAGACAAAGATTTGCTGTTTACAAGCGCAAACCATCCAACGAGGAGCATGAGCAGTTTTGCAAGGAGGAATGGGCAAAAATCCCAGTGGTAAGGTGTGGCAAGCTCAGAGACTTATCCAAAGCGACTTGGAGCTGCGATTGCTGCAAAAGGTGGCTCTACAAAGTATTGACTTTAGGGGGGGGGGGGTAAATAGTTATGCACATTGACTTTTTGTCCTATTTGTTGTTTAACCCTTCAAAAGTTGTGGGCATGTTCTGTGAATTAAATGATGCAAATCCTCAAACAATCCACGTAAATTCCAGGTTGTGAGGCAACAAAAACACAAAAAAATTACACACACACACACACACACACACACACACACACTTAATTTGGGTACAGCATTGCATGACTGCGCAATTGTCAAAGTGTGACAGTGCTGAAAGCTCAGAACTGGCCTAGGCAGGAAGGGGTGAAAGTACTCAGTAGGCAATTGGTAATGTCCCTTCCACTGTGTGTAATAGAACACTGTGCCAATTGGTCTTTAGAAACAAATCGACTCATGACAAACAGACATATGCAAGAGACTTTAATGGAAGCAACAGGATTTAGCAGTACACAAAATGAGTACAGTCTAGCACTGCAAATATACTATACTACACAGTTTATACTAGCGAGCAACTATGTCTACATATACGTACCCATGCTGTGGCATAAACTACCCTGCAATGGCCACAAAAAAAAAAAAAAAAAAAAAAAACACACAAGCCCTAAGTGCATAAAATTAGACAAGACATCCTTAGGAAATACTCACTTGAAGTTGTTAGGTGTGCCAATGTCAGATTTACACAGTTTGCCTTTATGAGCTCTACCCGAAGAGTTTTCCTTTGAAGAATATTGAACTGGTGCATAATTGGGTCTGGTCTCTGATGGCTGGAACATGGAACCTTTGGATAGGGGAAAAAAAAAAAAAAGTTTCTTCAGAAAAGAATTACACACAAAAATGCTTACAATCCTGGAGGTGTTATTCATGGTTAATGACAATGCAAATGAGCTCAGCAGGGAAATTGCTTTGTTGGTACAACGACCTCAGTTTTTCCTAACGATAAAAATAAAACACACCATGTGGTATATACAGTGTATAGATTGCATTAGAGAAGGACCAGAATGGGGTGGGGGGGGGGGGGGGGGTAGCCATGTACTCAAGTTGGAAGACCGACCATTTTAGGTATGTAGCACTGCTGGATTGTTCACCTTTTCGGGTCCTTCTGGGTTACAAATAGCAACTGCATGCAGAACTTAACACTTTACTTTCCGGCTCAGTCAATGAACAATCTAGGGGTTGTTGTGGTAAGTTTTTTATTTTATATGGGGATGGGAGAAGAGATGAGTGGGATACTCCAAAACTCGAACTGTTTCCATTGCTGAGGAAATCTGTCTGATAATGCGGCAAGGCAACAGCTTCATCCTGCCACTAGATGACACTGAGGTAAAGTTCTTTAAAAACTCTTCAGGGTACTCGCCTAGTAACTCATAGCCACCAGCTGACACCTGTCCTCTGATTACTCTACTCCAGAGTAGCCCCCTTCCTGGTCAGGCCCTTAGACACGATCCCCTGTACTTACAATACCGCTTGTCAGGTTCTCCAGTGTCAACTCCTCCTAGTCAGCTCTTCTGGACCTGGGTTCAGCTCCTCACTTCTGGTTTACCAGGCCAACTGCCTGTGACCGTACACCAACCACAGCAGAAGAGGCAGCAGCCCCCACCCTCCTTCCGGACTCTGCTCACCAGCCAAAGACCCCGAGCACATGTGCTCCTGGCTTTTATACCACACTCCACAATGCACCGAGACAGCAGTCTGTACCAATCACTGGGGCTGTAGCAAAGCCTGTGTGCCCATTGTCAGGTTTCCTCCACTGTCCAATATGCCTCCCCGTTGGACCAATGGGGACACTTTCTCTCTCCCCCCCCCCCCCCCCCAGACCACATGAATCACACTGAGCACATTGATCAGACCCAACTCACAGATCCTGCTCTGTTAAGCAGAGTGCAACATTGAATTCACCTGCTGTTCCTCTGATAGGCAGACAGAGCCAAAAACTTTACTCACTCTCTAGCACCTGCCTAGGAGGGAGCTACAGGTAGAAAGAAGATCTTTGATGAAAGACCACTTTATACTTGTCAATAATAGGGAAAGGCTGCATGGTTAGTAGTCAACTTAGAAACATTGACATGCTTTGATAGCCACCAAGACAGCCACTTTGAACCCACTAGGGAATATTCCTTGGATGACCTCTCCTAAAGCGTGGTTTCTACAGGGCAGAGAACCAAGCTGATCCCTAGGAAGCACAGGGTGCTGTAGTGTGATCTCATCAAGGAGAACCCATTTGCAATTAAAAAAAAACAAAAAAACCCAGACACAACCTTGCGGCCAGACACCTCTGGAATAAGATGGTTAAAGGCCACAATCCTTCTAATAGTACCTAACCTCTTCAATATTGGGCACTTTTACAACCCCCCCCCCCCCCCCCTTACTGCTTAGGCCAATTTTCAGCTTTAAGCACTGTACCCCAACCAAAAAAAAAAAAAAAAAAAAAAAGTTATTTTGTTCACACAACTACAGCTTTTTTGGTGGCATTCAACCACCACCTTTTTTTTGTTAAAGCAGAAAAACCCCCACCCCAACATTTTAGAAAACAGTTTCTCTTTTTTTTTAATGAAAAGTTATTTTGTAAAAAGACAAGGCAATTTTTTTGAAGCTGTAATTTTTGGAAAAATATCACAATTTGCTTACATACTGTCACCAGTGCAATACAGTATCATAACTCATGTGGTGGCGATTAGGGAGACCGACTGGTAACTAGTGATGAGCCGAACACCCCCCGGTTTGGTTGGCACCAGAACACCGCGAACAGAGGAAAAGTTTGTTCGAACAAACGAACCCCATTGAAGTCTATGGGACTCAAGCCTCGAAAATCAAACGGCCTCATTTTGAAGGCTTAAATGCAAGTTACTGCCTCAAAAAAAAAAAGTGTATGGGGGTCTGGGTCCTGACCTGGGGAACATGTAGCAAAAAAAAAAAAAAAAGTTTTTAAAGGAGCACTGATTTACTGATTTTAACAAGGCTTAAAGTGAAACTATAAAAATGAAAAAAAAAAAATTCCTTCAAATCTTGCCGGGGGGGGGGGGGGTCCCCTCAATAAGCTTGTCAAGTAGTGCATCTCTATGATGTATGTAGTCTGCTGCAGCTATACTAGAGAGAAAAAAAATTCCCCTGGTTTTGGGACTTTAAAGGCACTTGTATTGATCACAAAAAATAATCCGTACAGTTTGCAGATTTTAAAAACAAGCTGCATGCTGTCTGCTGTGGGTCTTGGTTGACAAATCTCTTGTAACATCTCAGGGCTCCTTACCTTTTGGACTTCAGTTATACATAGGGTCCATACCTTGGAGCACGTTCACCCCACTTGTGGGAAAGGTGCTGTTGTGACATTGTTCACCAATATTGAACTATGATGATCCACCGGGCAGACAATCTTTGCTAGCTTGTTTTTAAAATCCGCAAACAGTGCGAATCACCTGTCACCCCTGAAGAAGCTTATTGGCTTTGAAATTAATTGGGTATACATTGTGCCATCAACTTGACCATTTATTGCATTTTTTGTTTTTTCTGGAATACGTTTGCATTATTTTAATGTTCTTTAATAATGGTCATGATTTTTTTGAATAAATCACATTACATTTTTTTTTTGTGATCAATACAAGTGCCTTTAAAGTCCTACCACCAGGGGAATTTTTCTTTATCATATTTAGGAATGTGGCACCATTATCAAGGACTCTGCTGAGGCCAAACTTCAAATATAGCTGCAGCTATATTGACATTTCTAAAGCAAAATGTAATATACATACAAATTTCAAATCACATGCACTTGTCATACGGGTGCAGAAAAATTGGGCTTGGTTGTTGATGGTGCCTGAGCACCGTAACTCCTCGCAGTTACTCTTGCAGGGTGCAGAACAGGCCCTGCTGCTAAAAAATATGAAATCATATGTGTAATGGTATCGTGCGTTGGGACCCCAATTTGTCAGGCAGCCATTTCGTTAAAGCTGTCGCAAGCAACCATTTTGTGTTTCAGAGCTCAGCTGACAGTTCAGGTCATTCCTTTACCCGCCCCTCATCCCAGCTCCTTTTGGCAGTGTTAATTACCCCCTGGGTCACTGAACATTAGTATGCATGGCTTCAAACAACTCTTATCTAAGCAGAAGACCGACCCCCTAGCCACTATGTCTTCCTGCTCAGAGCTAAGTTGTAATCTGAGCAAAGCCATATGGCTAATCGTCATAACAAAGCAGTCAAGAGCTCTGTTATCTGGGACAGTTACCCACAAACTTTATACACAAGCAAGATATGTCTCTAGAAAGTATATATTTGAATGCCACATAAAATACCGATCGAAGTAAGATCAAACATTATCACCTTTGTTGCTAGGGGGAGACAAGCTAGCGATCACATGCCTTACAGGTCGGAGGTTATTCCGAGGTAACCCGTGTTTAGTGTCTGAATAGTAGATTCAATATTTTGAGATACGAGTTCTGTTAATAATCTGTCTAAGCGGGAGGTGTCTTAGCAGTTTATGGCCCCAGTGTCTATTGGTCAAGTACGTCTGGTGACACCCCCTGTGGGTCAGAGAAAAAGACAGGAGCTGATGGAGCTCTCAGTCTCATGCATCAAGGAAAGGAACATCTATCCATTGGAGACCGCGATCACACATGTTCAGCTTCTGGAACTCTGATAATACAAGGACTTTTTGAATGCAAGCATTTCATTTCTAATTCTTATCCATTCTTGGATATTGCTAAATTGTGTACTTCTTTGTAACCCATTTTTCTGTAAATATATTTGCACCAATCTTAACCTTTCTTATAATTAAACCTTATTTTGAAATTTTATATATACACATACATACACACACACATACATACACACACACACACACACACACCTCATTAGAGAAAACAAGTTGAAGATACCACATCCCAATTATAGTCAGAATAGGAATTGGAACAATGTGGGTACAAGTCGGGACTTTTCAGGTACCGTCTAGGACCAATAGTGGTAATCTAGTACTAATGCCATGTTTTGTATTAAAAACATTTAATGTACAAAAATAAAAAAGGACAAGGGAACAATTGATTTATACAAAAAAAAAAAAAAAAAAAAAAAAAAAAATCAAACAATGGAAATGAAACCCATCAAATAAGAACATAATCCTCATATAATAAAAATGGAACCACCGGGAAGTACCGCTGGGCCAGATTGATCCAGTACCAATCAGGTATTTCCTTAGGTGTACCTACATATTTCACGGAACAAATAGATTTTCAAGCGGATAACTGCAGAATAATTGAAACATAAATTAGTTACAAGACAAATTTACTCCAAATACTACATAACATGTGTTTGACAGTGTATTGAACTATACTACGCATGTGGGAGAGGGATAAATATTTACCCCAAAATATATCCCACTATGCGTATAAATTTTAAACCGAATGTTAATAGCCATACATAAATCACCGTATATCATATAGACAGAGGAGCCAGGAAAAAACATGGATATCCCACCTTGGCGGCTGCTGGTCTGTGGACAGGAGAAAGGAACACGCTAGGGACAAACCAAGTCCCCCAGGCGGACATGGACAGCCTGAAATGACCCAAGGCAGGTCAGAGACCTAGGTGATATATGGATAACAATCAAAAAATGAATATGATAGATTAGGCCCATATTGACCATAAATAGGGAGACAAAGCTCCTCAGAGAATCCCATAACCTTATTCAAACATTAAACTGTAATTTCAATATATTCTGTATGTTGGAAAGAAAAAGATCATAAAAAGGCCTACCAGTATCACCGCCTTAAAAACATGAAGGTCAGATGGTGGGATGGATGGATAAAGGATCGCTGATGTAAATCCAAGATAATTTGGTAACCGGTTGAAGATCCCAAGGAACTAAACGGTTCCTATATATGTGCAAGAAAAAAGGAATGTCACTAGGAGATTCCCATGTGTAGTAAATAAAAAGATGTATGCTATCTCACATGCAAGAACAAACAATTATAAAAGTCCAATATATGCAGGTAGATGGAGTACAGACAGGACCATCGGAGAGCAACAGCCAGTGCTTCCTGGTCTACTATGTATAGCAAACAGGGGAACATAAGGCAAAAGAGAAAAGTGAAGTAGACCGGGAAGCACTGACTGTTGCTCTCCAGGGGTCCTGTCTGTACTCTACCTGCATATATTGGACTTTTATAATTGTTTCTTCTTGCATGTGATATAGCATACATCTTTTTATTTACTACACATGGGAATCTCCTAGTGACATTCCTTTTTCCTTGCACATATATAGGAACCGTTTAGTTCCTTGGGATCTTCAACCTGTTACCAAATATCTTGGATTTACATCAGCGATCCTTTATCCATCCATCCCACCATCTGACCTTCATGTTTTTTAAGGCGGTGATACTGGTAAGCCTTTTTAGGATAATGATTTTTCTTTACAACATACATAATATATTGGAATTACAGTTTAAGGTTTGAATAAGGTTATGGAGCTTTGTCCCCCTATTTATGGTCAATATGGGCCCAATATGTCCATTAATCTATCATATTCATTTTGTGATTGTTATCCATATATTACCTAGGTCTCTGGGTCATTTCAGGCTGTCCATGTCCACCTGGGGGACTTGGGTTTGTCCCTAGCGTGTTCCTTTCTCCTGTCCACAGACCAGCAGCCGCCAAGGTGGGATATCCCATGTTTTTTCCTTGCTCCTCTATATGATATACCGTGATTTACATGTAGGACTATTAAATTCCGTTTAAAATGTATACGCATAGTGGGATGTATTTATCCCTCTTCCACAGGTTATGTAGTATTTGGAGTAAATTTGTCTTGCAACTAATTTCTGTTTCAATTATTCTGCAGTTATCCTCTTGAACATCTATTTGTACCCCTGAAGAAGCAGTTTGTACCGCGAAACATGTAGGGTAGTGGGTTGTGGTACACCTAAGGAAATACCTGATTGATCACCGGATCAATCTGGCCCAGCGGTACTTTCCGGTGGTTCCATTTTTAATGAGGATTATGTTCTTATTTGATGGTTTCATTTCCATTTTTTGTATACATCAATTGTTCCCTTGTCCTTTTGCATTTCTTTTCTTGATAATTTTGTACATTAAATGTTTAGTACAAATCATTGCATTAGTACTATATTACCACTATTGGTCCTAGACGGTACCTGAAAAGTCCCGACTTATGCCCCACATTGTTCCAATTCCTATTCTTATTTTGAAAAGTGTTAATTTTGTCTCTAAGCTCTTAAACGCAAACTGACCCAAAGAACCTGCCTCCTGAAAGAGCGCTACTGTTTAGGATAAATCTGAACATTCCTGTCTGAGGTGACAGTGTGTTATAGATGGTTATTCTAAAAAGTCATAATTCGTATTTCTAAAATTACGAGCGTCCTCTGGGCTCATACTGTAGAGGTGGTGGCAGAGAAAGGGTTAATTTTTAATTAGCCCAGTGACAAATCGCTCAGTCTGCTGGCATTTAGATTGTGGTCCCGCAAGCTGGACAATCTGTGTGCCGGGTGCAGCTGAGAGTGGCATTGTTACGCAAGTGACGGCAGGGTGTGAGATTGCTTGGTCTTTGGTCACGAGTTGGATGAGAAGGCCAGCGGTCTGATACCCGCCACCGTCACATTATGTACGCCACCGTCACATTATGTACTTGTCAAACAGGTGCCAAAAATTGGGCCTTTGGCGTTGCTGGTGCCTGAACACCAACCCCTCACAGTTACTCTTGCTGGGTGCAGGAACGGGACCTGCTGGTAAGAATTCATGCTTAAACCCAACAGCCCTGGGTGCTGCTGAGGAAAAAATAACTGTTAAGGCATCGGTCAGCTGGCCGCCTTCTCCACCGCTCCTCCTTTGGCTGAACGATGCCTCAGACACACTCGGAGAATGTTGACCTCCCAGTGTCTGGAAAGGCGGTACACAATTTTTTTTTTTCAAGGCCTCCTCAAGAGGTTTCATCTTTCTCTCTGCGAAGGCAGGATGAGCTCTGCAACTTTACCCTTGTAATGTGGATCAGGAAGGGTTGCCAAGCAGTAATTATCCCTCTCCTTGATAGCATGAATGCTCGGGTCCTTTCGCAGGCTTTGCATGGGCTCCCCGATTCTGCAACGGAAGTTGGAGGAGGCATGAGCTTCTGAGTCCTCTGGGTCACTTAGGATGACATTGTCAGCAGGATCAACCTCTCCCAAACCATGTAGAACTCCTGGTTTCTGGGGAATCAAAACCATCCCTTGTAGACTGCTGTATGCCATCCTCTTCCTCTACATCCATGCTGCCAAAATCCTCATCCTCCTGTGTTTGGTGGCCCTGCAGGAATGATATCTGCATAAAAGGGGGCCATATGGGGAAAGGAAGTCCTGCCGCTGTTCTGCTTTAAGTGCCCTGTCCATGATTCCACGCAGCGTGTGCTCCAACAGGTAGACTAGCGGGATAGTGTCACTGATGCATGCATCGTCCCAGCTCACCAGCCGAGTGGCCTCAAATGTTGACAGGATGATGCATGCATTTGAGAAGGCATGAGGTATAGTAGGGTTAGAGATCACAGATGAGGAGCAAGGTGATGTATGCTTGTTTTGAGCTGGTGCCTTTGAGGTGCTGTTGCCAACAGACTGCATGGCAGGTAGTCCTATGCCTTGTCAAGCATGTGGTGCCCAAGCGGCTGGTGTTCTGGCCGCGCTTGATCCGCTTTAGACAGATGCTGCAAACAGCAACGCTGCGGTCTACTGCACAGGTGCTGAAAAAAGCCCACACCAATGCACTTTGTAGTCCACTGGGATTTTGCAGCACCCTGCACCTGTGGAGCTCTGTGCTGTGACGCAATGGGCCTACTGCTATGGCGGCCCATGGAGCACATCCTGCCTCGTTGCAGTTGCGAGTCCTCATCCTCCCCCTCCTCTATCCTGTCAGGCACCCAAGTACAGTCAGTGACATCATCCCCTCCCTCCTCGTCACTGGAGCGAACTTGGCAATATGCTTCAGCTGTGGCAACATGACTGCTGGTCTCTTGTCTGTCATCACCCCCTCTCTCTAGGCTCATGTTCTTCCCTTCATCAACCTGGGAAACATCACAGCTTTCAAATTGCTGCGCATCCTCCAGGAGCATGTCACCGACTATGAGAAATAGTTCAGGTGACTCCTTCGATGGTGGGGCAACTGAAGGAGTAGCTGTGGAGAAGGAGCCTGTGGAACGGGCCGCTTTGGCAGCTGCAGTGGAAGGCAAACTACCGGGAGCGTGGGTGTCTGAGGAAGAGGAGGATGAGGATGGCTTATTGATCCACTCCACCTACTCTTCCACATCTTGTGGATGAACAGCACCGGAAATAAAGGACGGCGTGCCCCGCCTGCAGAGGATGCACTATGTTGACTGTGACCACCACTTTTCACAATCGACAGAGAGGCTGCTTGCCCACTTTTCGTGGCCTGTGAGTGTCGGCCTTTCGGACATGATGTTGATACAGATCAATATAGGGTATACGCAACTGACCAATAGATACTCAATGACCTGATATGATGTAATTGATAGCCCTATAGATGAGCTGTGGTGGTTTTAGATGTACGCAAGTGACCGATTATTAATATTCTCACATATCTGATGTAATCTATAATCCTATAGATGGATGATCTGTGATCCCTATAGAAAGATTCACAACTGAGCAAAGGTTACTGTGGCTTATATCTGCAGTGATCTCGATTCCTACAGTTCTATGAATATTTTAGAATGTTGCAGAAACTGACCGATGAATACTGTGACTGGTATCGGATGTAAAGACAGCTCTCCCTACCTCACACAGGAACATCGTCCTCCCTACACTGCTAGGAATGTCTCTGCATGGTTTGACCAGAGATTAAAAACAGGAGATTATAACAGGAGTCTAACCCCTAGGTAACATCAACTTTTCCATTAGTGGTATTGTTGTAGCCGGGAAAATGTGTGGTAGCATGTATACAATAATGGAGCAACCGCTCCAGGATGGATACCACTGCGACAGATGTGAGCTGGTTGTCCTTCTGGAAGCGCACATTAGAGATCTGGAGGAGCAAATTGCAACACTGGGCAGAACTGAACCTTGAAAGGGCTACTACTGCAGTCGCAAACTGCGCCTGCACTGCATGCCACAGCTGTAAGTACCTAAATAACATCCAAGACGGAAGCTGGAATTTCTCCCGCAGCTCGGGAAAGGGTAGCAAAAAGCCTGCCGGCATTAGGTGCTGTAACTAGTCACCCTGTGTCTAGCCCAAACACTAGGATCTGGGATAGACCTAAGGCAAGACAATTTCGGGTTCCCCCATAGAGTATGGGGTGAAACATTACCCACCTCCCCCGTAGCCACAAGCATTTGCGCCCACACCCTCACCACTGTACACATAGACGGCATTGCCTGGACCTCAGCTCTAGGTCCCCTATAGACCAAGTTCAACAGGGCCGCATATGAGCCCAGAATAGCCACCTCTAGGGTGACCGCTTGGTTGGACCAGGGCTGGGCAAACCACCATCTAACTAACCAGAACCACTGCCCAGTAATATTTCTTAAAACACAGTAACGCCAAGCCCCCCCCCCCCCAAACATCCTGCAGACCAAACGCTTCCGCCCAGCGGGCCAAACCGGAGTCAGTCGCCGGGTCAGGGCGAAACTTATCTAAAGAGGGATTGGGCAGCATAATAAAATCCCCAGCAAAAAACAGATTAGGAGTAGGATAGCGAGCCACCAGGCCCTGGATTTTACGCAGGAGGCTCAGGTCAGGAGGCGGAGGCACAAACCAGCAATCACCACTTCCAGATGATCACACAAAGCATGCATAACATTGCCCATCAGGGTCCAGATGGAGATCCAGCAGTACAAATGAGAGGGACCGCTGTACAAGAACACTGACCCCACGGGAAAAGGTGGAGTGATAGTAGGCCAACACCCATGACCTCTTCAAGGCCAACACCCTGGTGCCCGTGAGAGATGGGTTTCCTGGAGAATGCAGGATGTGCGGGTGGTGCTTCTGCAAGAAGGAAAAACACCAAGGGGCGCTTAAAGAGTTCAGGCCCCCCGCACATTCCACGTAACCAATCTCTGGGGGGCCATATTGCAGGGGGGAAAAAAAAAAAAAAAAAAAAAAAAAAAAAAAAAGAAGCAGGAGTTCCCTGCTCCCTAGCTACCTCCCAGAGCAGGCCCAGCCCACAGAAAAGGAAAATAACCCGACCCCACACATACAGTTCAGAAAATAGCAGGACAATACCCGTTGCAATAAAGTGCACGTGGAAATAGACACTTTGGTGGCAAAAAATAAATAAAACCCTGAACAGAAGCTTCCCCAAAACACCCCTCCCCCCAAAAACACGGGTGAGCCCGAGACCCCAAACCAAACGACTACAGTCAAAAGGGGGACACTATACCAAGAAGGTGCCTGGGAGAACAGTCAAGCACACCAGGAGCACCGATGGCACTGCCCGTGCATAGGTAACCGACTCCCAGTAGAGGTCAAGGGAAAAAAGCAAACCTGGAGGACCACCCAGGTACCAAAAACAGAAGGGGGAAGATTCAGAGTTCCCAAGAGGGCACAGTCTCGACAATCCCAGGCGAAGTTCCAGATATCAAAGAAGAGGGTCCCAGACATAGAAAACAATCCACCGGAGAGAGAGTTAAGTGTAGGTCACAGGTGTGGCAGATAGGAATCAGGGACATCCTACTGCCACGAACACCGGAGCACAACAAGGCAGCCAACTGGAAGTTGCAGAAGATGGCAGGAATTAGCGACGGGGCAAGGACACCAGCCAGGTCGAGGCCTCCTCAGGGGGAATTAAAGAAACAGAGATTCGCCATCCTGCACCTGGAGCCTGGCTGGGAACAACATGCTGTACTTCAGGCCTTTTTGGCGCAGAGATAGCTTGAAATGGTTAAACGACTTGCACAGCTTCTGGGTCTCCACAGAGAAGTCCGGGAATATCATCAGCTTAGCCCCCTTGTACCTTAGGGCAACCAGCTTCCTACTCTCCCACAGCACCAGGTCCCGGTCACGAAAGTTCTACACATTGAGGATGAAAGTGCGTGGCGCGGGGCTCCAGAAGGCCCCCGGCGAGCAGGCATACGGTGGGCCCATTCCACCGCAAAGAATGGGGAGAAGGCCGGCCTGTGGGAGCAAGGTAAGGAAGAGGCGCTCCATAAAATCAGCAGGGTTAGGGTTCAGCAGGATTAGGTCCAGGAGGCCAAGATCCGTAGATTGTTTCGGCGGTTGCGGTTCTCCGAATCCTCCGCCCGATACTCCAGAGCCTTCACCTTGACACGAAGAGTATGCAGGGAGGGCGCATGATCTCTCAGGGTATCCTCCCGTGTCACTCATCCTGTGCGCCACGTCCATCAGCCTCGCACGGAATCCATTTTAGACTTCAAGGTGGCCTGACAAGTGGAGATGGCCAAGAAGTTATTCTGCTCCCGAAGCTTCATCCTCTGTCTGGGTGGCCATGTTGGAGGAAGCACGAGGCCCGGCCTTCGCACCAGCAGGAGCAGCGGGATCCGAGGCAGATGTATGGGGCTCTAAGGACAGTCGACCCCTGGTCATAGCAATGCAGGGAGAACTACAGGTCCCTCAGGTTAAGCAGCAGGTAAGCAGGATAAAAGCAGGCTGATCACCGGAGCTCCTTCACTAAGCGTCCGCTTCAGTCGACATCTTGGACACGCCCCCGTGGTTTAGGATTCTTACTCTGAATGGGCTAAGGTTATCAGTGGTGTATCCCCAAGGTTCAGTGTTGGGACCCTTATTTTTTAATATCTTTATAAATTATATAGGGTCTGGGATTAAAGTACCATTTCAGTCTTTGCAGACGACACCAAGCTTTGCAGTGGAATAACTTATTTACAGGATGTGTCCAACTTATAAACTGACCTCATTGCACTGTTACATTGGGCATTGGCTATGTGACAAATGAGGTGTAATGTTGATAAATGTAAAGTCATGCACTTGGGGGCTAAGAATATGCATGCATCATACTAGGCGGATTAGAACTGGGGGAATCCATAGCTGAGAAAGATCTGTTTTTTTTAGATCATAAGCTTAATAGCATGCATTTCCAAGCTGCAGTTTCCAAAGCAAGCAAAGTCCTTTCTTGTATTAACAGAGGCATGGACTCCAGAGGGAGAGATCATTTTGCCCCTGTACAAATTAGCAAGACCTCATCTGGAATATGCAGTTCAGTTATGGGCACCAGTTAAAGGATAGTGGGGAACTGGAGAAAGTGCAGAGAAGGGCAACCAAACTTATAAGAGGCATGGAGGAGCTCAGCTATGAGAAAAGATTAAAAGGAACTGAATATTCTCTAAGATTAAGGGGGCATATGATCAACATGTATAAATACATAAGGGGTCCATATAGTGAACTTGGTGTTGAGTTGTCTCCGTCAACCCTGCGGCCTCTGACCAGTGTAAAAGATCCTCCGAAAAGGATTTAGGAGTGGAAGGCCTGTCCAGGGTCGGGGAGAGAATGGCGTTGAAATCCCCCATCCAAAGCATCTTGGCAGGACAGTACGGGGAGACCCGGTCCAATATGGAATAAAGCACATCAGATTTAAAGGGCGAGGGTACGTATAGGCCCACGATCACATATCTACACTGCCACAGAGTGAGAACAAGCACGACATATCGGCCCATAGGGTCGGTGTGGACCGCCTCCACCTCACAGTGAAGGGACTTGCGGATCAGGACAGAGACCCCCCTAGCGTAGCTGGAGTAGGAAGCATGGAATGACTTGTGCACCCACGGTTTGAGGGACAACAGTTTGCTGCCCACCAGATGCGTTTCTTGTAATACTACTATCGACGGTTTGTGTGAATTCAAATACTGAAACATAAGAGCCCGCTTAAATTTTGAATTGAGGCCCCGAACATTCCAGGAAATGACGGAGAAGGTCTGCAGATCACGTGAGGTCATAACAATGGTATTGGTAAAAGATGGGAGGGGACCCCGTGGGAACCATCATCAGCATCTGGGGAGCAGCAAGACCAGGCGAACCCAAGCACCGTAAACACAACCATAAAACAATGAGCACATTAATACAGTTAAACAGAACAAAAGTACCCAGGCACTCAGTGCCTATCCTGCTAAGCCCCAGCATTCCCCCAAAAAACAGGGCGGACCAAACAAGTCCTCCCGGGGAAGCTAGGGACAGCTTTTACCCAAAAAGCAAAACAGAGTCCACAACCGCTGTTAGGCCCGGAACATAGACCGTAGCAGTAGGGGGGGGGGTACTCCCGCTCCACCAAAGGGGAGGGCACCCAGCCTGGAGGGCAAGGCACCCAGGCGAGAGCAGGGGAGGGCAGCACAGATGAAGAGTCCAAAAAAAAAAAAACAGGGGATCCTATGTAACAGTGCGCATCCCAGCAATCGGTCCAGCTCCAAGACAGTGAGTTACTATGAACAGTCAGAGATGAGTAGCGGCAGTACATAAGGCACATAGGGGGAAGGGGGGGTCCAGGAGAAAAAAAAAAAAAAAAAAAAAAAAAAAAAAGGAAAAAAAAATGGCAGGGAACGATGTCAAGAGAGGGCAGCCAGAGTCATAAAAGTAAAAAAAGGAAGGGGGGAGGGGGGGGGGCGCAACAGTAAAGAAGGCATACTTGCACAGCCCGGTTACAGGGGGAATCCGCATCAGCGAACGTCCAGCCAGGAGGCCGCCAGGTCAGGAGTATCAAAAAATCTGGTGCGGTCCCCGTCGATCACCCGGAGTCTGCTGGGGTAGAGGAGACTGTACTTGATGCCCAGATCTCGGAGACGCTTGCGGATGTCAGTGAACTGTCTGCGTTTCTGTTGCACCTCAGGAGAATAATCTGGGAACAGCATAATGCGGGCATCCTCATAGCGGAGTTCCTTCTTGGCACGGGCCGCAGCCAGGAGACGATCCCGGTCACGGTAGTTGAGAAGGCGCAGCAAAAAGGGCCTGGGTGGTGCTCCGGGAATTGGGGGGACCCTCTCCACCACAGAGGTTGGCGGCATTGCGGGGAGATCCAGCAGCTGCGGCAAAAAGGCTTCGCCCCAAGATGCGGATGTTGTTCCGTCTCAGGCGGTTTTCGGTGTCAATCGCCCTGTCTTGGAGAGCCTTGATCTGCATCTGTAGAGCGTGTAGGTCCCTGGAGTCCTCCCTGGTGTTGTCCTCCAAGCGGGAGATGCGATCCTCCGCCTCAGAAACCCGCGAGCGGAATTTGTCTAGATCATGTCTGATGAGGTTAATGTCCGTGGCCAAGTAATCAATTTTGACCGTTAGGGTATCTTTGCATGCCTTTATCGCTTCCAGGATGTCCGATGGAGAGGGATCCTGCTGCCGGCTGGGGCCTGCTTCTGTCTGGGTGCTGGCCGACATGCTGGAGAGAGAGGGCCTCGTTTCCAAGATGGCCGCTGGACGTCCCGGGGGACAGGGAGAAGAAGCCGGCGCAGCCGAGGATCGGAGCCGCCCAGGCAATAGCGGAGGTGCCCGCTGCGTGCCGCTCGATTTCTTGGGGGGACCCAGGGTGGTGAAATGGGGTGCCGAGGATATTAAGGTAGCTCAAAGAGACAGAAGGATGAGTTCAGGATCGGAGCTCCGGCGCCACACGTCCACTCAGTCTCACAACCCGGCCACGCCCCCCCGTGGGTGCTAATATTTATAGGTAAAGTTGATCCAAAGGAATATCAGATTGCCTCTCGGGGTATCAGGAAGGAATTTTCCCCCTGCTGTAGCAAATGTGATCTTGCTTTGCTGGAGTTTTCACCTTCCTCTCGATCAACTGCGGGTATAGCATTGTATGGTTGGGTTTTCATATCTTTTTTTTTTATTTTTATTTTTTTTTTTTAATTGGTCAAGTCAGATGGTCTTGTGTCGTTTCAACCTAACTATGTAATTCTCCTCTGGGCAGAAACCCAGACTCTTCCTTCAGAAGTGCTCAACTCATGGTATAGTTCACACCCTCTGGAGGTCCAGGATGTTTATGAGAGTTTCTTTGGGACCAGGTTCCCTGTACCATGAATATGCCTCCCAAGCATGTGAGGCTGGCATCCATTATCACGGAAGAAACTTCCATTTTAAGGGTTATGTTGGAAACCCAAAGTTAAAGCTTTTCTTCGCTGACTAGTGAGAAGCATAGGAAAATTGAGAGGTTGTGTTTGTACTAGGCCAACAGAATGTTGTGCAGAAGAAGCCTTGACTGGAATGAACAAAAAATAAATAAAATACATAAAAAAAAAAAAAAAAAAAACCAAAAAAAAAAAAAACCCCACACAAGAGAACAGCATGGAATGAGGCTACCATTAGGCCCAGCACCCACAAGGAAAAATTTCTGATGGAATGTCTGATCTTAAAAAAGGTCCAAGCATGGGATCTTAGAGAGGCAAGCTGTGTTTGCTAAAGGAAAACCCCCTTGCTTGGGGGGGGTTCTAATACTTATGCCTCATCCTAGAGAAGACTGGAGTGCAGACTGACTAAGGTGGATCTCCCAGCGAAATGCCTCAGCATCTGAATAGTTTGGATTTTCACAGATAAATCTGATGGGGACAAAGCCTTTAGAAGGTAAGAAATAATCCCTACGACCTGAATGCCCTGTGTTCATAATAGGATGAATTGGAGGTGTAAGAATACTTAGGGGCCATGGACAGGCCGAACAGCAGCAAGACAAATTGAAAAATGTTATAGTTTGTCTGGTTGGGGGGGGGGGGGGGGGGGAGAAAGGCACACCAATCTAGTTAAAAGCACCCACACACCTGTCTCCTACTCTAACTGCAGAAAGTACCAAGGTGAGTAAATGGGAGTGTGCAGGTAGGCATCTTGAATGTCTATGGACTTAAGATTTTACCCTCAGAGAGGCAATTAGTAGCCTTACTGATTCTATGCAAAAACTTTGGCACATGCAGGTACTTTAGGGATTTAAGCCCCAGAACAGGATAAACACCCCATTGAGTTTTGGTAATATCAACAGGTTTGAATAGAATCTTTTCTACTTGTCCACAGGAGTACTTCTTCCAGTCCCTCTGGAGGACACGAGATTAAGAGTAGTCCACAAATCTGACTGGAGACTTGGCTAAGGGCTGAGTTTTGTTTTTAAAAATAAAGCCCGAGACAAAGATGGGGTGCTTTTGGAGCCATTCATTGTGGGAGAGGTGCCTTTACAGGCAGCTTCAGATATCCAGGCTTTTAGCCATAGGATTCTGTGCATATGGACAGAAATTAGTCATTCTGGAAATTTGCATCATAGCTTGTTCTAGGGCATTACAGAAAAGTAGAGCAGAAGAAAGTTTAAGTATTACCAGAAATTTATACAGAATACATGATTTTTTTGACTGTTCTTTTCTTTAGTCCAGTTAGTTGCAGAACTGGGCCTGCAAGAACAAAGCTTTTAAGAGTCAGTATTTCAGTCTGCCTATATAGATCCTTCATTTAAGGATTTTGCAGAGTAAGTTTTATGCTAAGACAGTAGGGTCTGCTCCCCAGTCTACTTTTTTTTTTTTTAACTAAGAGTACCGTCATAATATGCAACAATAAGTTAATGAATGAGGAACATCTTTAGATTTAGTAGGTCTTTTAGTACGCAAAAGGGGCATGACAAGATTTAGGAAAAGCAAGCTGACTATGCCAAGTCTTTTGCACACAGCAGAACAAGCATTTTGCATGAAGTCAGGGTATCCAGTGTTCCGTGAGAATTACCTACCCGTGAGAATTACCTACCCCTCGTCACTTCCGGTGCTCGGCACTGTATGCAATGCGGCGGTTACATTAAAACAGCTGGGCTGCAATACGAATCATCTCCGCTCCTGTCCCGGTCACTTCCCTGATCTCGGATAGTAAATATAAAAGCGGCAGCGGCTGTATGAAAACATAAATCACGGAGCCGAAAGCCGCTTTTATATTTACTTGCCGAGAGCAGGGAAGTGACCGGGACAGGAGCGGAGATGATTCGTATTGCCGCACAGCTGTTTTATGTAAGCGGCGCGTCGGTAGGTTTTTCTCACGGTACACCGTGATCGTTTCATACTAGTGCGCATGCGCACTAGTAAGCTCCTCTGTTCTTCCATCACGTATCCGGGGCTCTGAGCATGCGCAGTGCTGCGCTGCTCAGCTCTTTCTGGCCGGAAGTGACGAGGGGTAGGTAATTCTCACGGGGTAGGTAATTCTCACGGAACATCCAGTACCCGGGGGGGGTTCATCACTGACCCAGGTCCTCTTAAGCTCTTCCGGCGCTACCGCTTCAAGAGCAGGTATGTTCACTTATAACTCAAGTAGAGAAGATGGGGTTGGAGAAGGAGCCTGGCGCTTTTGAGCTCAGAGATTGCTACATTTGAGGCCATTAACAGTTTGGAAAGTTTAACATAGTTGGCGAAATCTGCCTGTAAGCTGTTTATTGCATATGAAAGAGAAGGAGGCAAACTCCTAGTGCATTACCACTGGACACCTTTAAAACTTTATCAAAATGCCAAAAACACTCAAGACATTCAATGTGTTTTTTTTTACGCTTCATGAGTCCACCACATGTGGAAGTGAAGACACTCCCTTCCTCAGAACTCCCTTGTAGGGTAATGCACTAGGTGTTCACGCCTCCTTTTCTCTTTCATATGCACTTCTGTTTGGAGTTCCCCACCTGAGGAGAGCAGCACGCCTACTATTCCCATCAGAGTAATGCCCTGTACACACGTTCCGATAATCGCACGACAAAACTTGCTTTCGACCTGATCGCACGATAGTCTGATCGTTGGTACACCGCTTTCGACAGCCGATCACGACAGTTCATCCATCGAAAAAACCGAAGGGACAAACAGGATGTCATACGACAGCCTCGCGAACGACAATCGTTTCATCAGTACACTAGGAGTCTGCAAAAAAAAAAAAAAAAAAAAAACACGGTTTGTACGCATTGTTGAATGGGATGTTAGACAAAATGCGAACGATAAGTCGTCCGATTATCCGAACGTGTGTACGGATGCATAAGCGCTTGGGTGATTGTTTGTGAAAAATAAAAATAAATACGTTTATTGCATGCCTGAGATAGAACCAGATACTGAGATTGGCATTAGAAAAGTTTGTCCTTTAGAAAAGTTGCCATAAAGTGGTTATAAGGGTCTTAAGTGCAACCTATGGTTATTTTGAACCCCTAGTCACTGCTTTTAAAAAAACACACCGCTCTGTCACCGATAGGCAACACAATGCACAAAGGTTTTCCAGCTTGCGTGATCACAATCAAGCTTAAATCAAGCCCGATTTCATAAAATTAGGTGAAGATTTTTAAACGATGAATTTGGGGGGTGGGTCTTACCACACCACTTAATAGGATACCCATCAGCAAAGATCAGGCCTAAATGCTTTTGCCATCAGTTAGCCCTTTTTTGTTGCACTCCACGGATTCCCAATTTAGTTACCCTACACTGAGTCTCCCCCCCCCCCCCCACACAGTTTTAAGATGGGTCAATTCCAAATTTCTTCAGGGGAAAGTGGTAACCTTCTAGATGTTTATAGTGGAGACATGAAGATAACAAACCCCTACATATTGCAATGTTCTGTCCACACCTCCTGTTAAAGTGGACCTACACTGCATCTGAGCACCACAAAAGAAAAATACACATACACAGCCAACATGTGGAAGGTTCTCTGATCAAAGGAGACTAAAATTGAATTTTGGCCTAAAAGCAAAAGAACAGTGTGGTGGAAAAACGAAAACAACCCTGAACACACCATCCCCACTGTGAAACATTGGGGTGACAGCAGCATGTTGTGGACATGCTTTTCTTCAGCAGGGAAAGGGAAGCTTGTCACAGTTGACAGGAAGATGGATGGAACTAAATACAAAGCAATCTTAGAAGAAAACCTGTTTGACTTTGCAAAAGACTTGACTGGGGCTGAGGTTCTACTTCCAGCAGGACAATAACCCTAAACCTATAGCCAGAGCTACAATATAATGGCTTAGATCAAAGCACATTCATGTGTTAAATGGCCCAGTCAAAGTCCAGACCTAAAGCCAAAGCGAGAATCTGTGGCAAGACTTGAAAACGGCTGTTTACAGATGCTCTCCATCCAACCTGACAGAGCTTGATCCATTTTGCAAACAATGAGCAACATTTTCACTCTAGATGTGCAAAGCTGGTAGAGACACAAAGATTTGCAACTGTAATTACAGCGAAAGGTGGTTCTACAAAGTATTGACTTGGGGGCTAAATACAAATACACCACACTTTTACAAATATCTGAAAAGTTAATAATTTTTCCTTCCACTTCACAATTATGTAGCACCCTCCTAGGTAGGTGCTAGAGAGAGTATAGTTTTGAGCTCTGAGGAGCTGCAGGTAATCTGTATTGCTCTCTGCCTACCAGGGAGCAGGATCGGTTAGTGAGGGCTGCTCTTTGTGCTCAGTATGTGATTAATTCAGTCTAAGAGTGTTTCATGCTGATCCAACCTGTTGGGACAGTGGGAGAAAACCTGACGAATGGGTGCATAGGCTTTTGATTGTCCTAATAATTGTCCCAATAATTGTCAGAGGGCAGGTCGCCTTGGTGCATTCTGGCATACTGTATAAAAGCCAGGAACACATGTGCTGGGGGGTCTTTGGCTGGAGAGCGGAGTCCCGGAGGGAGGGGGCAGCTGCCTCTATAGAGGTGCCATGCGGTCGCAGGGGGTCGTCCTGAGGGCCAGAGGAGACACTGGAGACCCTGGGACTACAGGGAATCGTGTAAAGTGGTAGTGGTAGGCAAATAAAATAAAGTACTCAGGGATAATTGAGCATGTGCGTAATAAAGAGATAAATAAAATATCACAATATATAAATATTGCAATAAAATCATATAAGTGCCAAAATTATATAGTCCAAATAAAGTTCATAAGTGACTTCAGTGAATATGCAGGTACAACTTGAGCGCCAATAGGGAAAGTGCGGGTGCTTTGTACTGGGTCCTCCAATAATCCAAATGTTGGTAATTGTGGTGTCAAGCGTGTGGAATTATGGGGGGGGGGGGGGGGGGAGGTATACACTCACCAGAGGTAGTGGTGAGTTAGATACTGTACAGTATTACGACCCAATGAGCCTTATGGCTGAAGATGTCGTCTGAAGATGTCATACGCACTGACGAAACACACGTAAAAGGTGGAACGCATGCTGCACGTCACGGGAGCCTGGGTGGAATGCAAGCCGGTAGTTACCGCTCTCGACTCGCAGGCACCATTTTGGTTGACGTACCCCCCTATTTTTCATGTTTTTATGTACTGTGAACTTCGCAATACTTTTATTATTAAACATTAACGGTACTGCACCATCTGGAGCTTTTTTATTCTTTCCCCTGATCAGACCCTAGGGATCCAGACCATCCAGGAGAGGGATTCCGGATCGCATGGGACTACAAAGCCCAGCAGTTACCTCCCCGGCCTAGGTGGCCATAAGGCATACCATAAGGCCCAGCACAAAGCACCTGCACTTTCCCTATTGGCACTCAAGTACCTGCATATTCACTGAAGTCACTTATGAACTTTATATTTGGACTATATAATTTTGGCACTTATGATTTTATTGCGATATTTATATATTGTGATATTTATTTATCCACATTTATCTCTTTATTACGCACATGCTCAATTATCACTGAGTACTTTATTTTATTTGCCTACCACTTCCAACCTAGAATACTGAAAAGCAATTGTTCATTTCTGGTTAGTATTAGCAAGAGCTATATCAAGTCCCAAATATTTTGGGATTTTACTCTACCTTTTATCCTATAGCAGCTGCTATCACCACTCCCCCTCCCCCACGAGTATTTATATATTTATTTATTATAGTAACCCCCTCCATACTAGGACATCCATAGGCGCGAGGGATATACACCCCTTTTGGAGGATATATTCACTTTTGCCGAGTATGAATACTTTCTCAAGGCACGAGAGAGTGCTTAGCTGAAAAAAAAACCCTCCCTAAAGACTCCTGAGATTTAACCACTTGCCTACTGTGCACTTAAACCCCCTTCCCATCCAGACAAATTTTTAGCTTTCAGTGCTCTCACTTTGAATGACAATTGCACGGTCATGCAACACTGAACCCATATAAATTTTTCATCCTTTTTTTCATAGAAATAGAGCTTTTTGATGGTATTTATTCACCGCTGGGCTTTTTATTTTGTGCGCTATAAATGAAAAAAGACCGCAAATTAAAAAAAACGTTTTTTTTTTTTTTAGTTTCCGTTATAAAATTTTGCAAATTAGTAATTTTTCTTCGTAAAATTTTGGCCAAAATTTATACTTCTACATATCTTTGGTAAAAATAACCCAAATAAGTGCATATTATTTGGTCTGCGTGAAAGTTAGAGAGTCTACAAGCTATTATGCTAATCATTGAAAATTGATCACACCTAATGTACTGACATCTCATTTCTTGAGACCCTAACAAGACAGGAAAGTACAAATGACCCCCAAATGACCCCTTTTTGGAGTAAACAATCCAAGGTATTTAATAAGAGGCATGGTGAGTTTTTTGAAGTTGTCATTTTTTCACACTTTTTTTCCACAATTCTTTGCAAAATTATTATTTTTTTTTTTTTTTTTTTTTACAAAATTGTCATATTCAACAGGTTATTTCTCTCACATGGCATATGCATACTTACAACTACACCCCAAAACACATTCTGCTACTCCTCTTGAGTATGGCGATACCACGTGTGAGACTTTTTTTTACAGTCTACTCATATAGAGAGGCCCAACATGCAAGGAGCACCATCAGGCATTCTAGGAGCATAAACTACACATCTTACTTGTTGACCACCTATTACACTTTTGAAGGCCCTGGAGCACCAGGACAATGAAACGCCCACTAAATGACCCCATTTTGGAAAGCAAACACCCCAACGTATAATCTATGAGGCATAATGAGTCTTTTGAACATGTGGAAAAAAAAATGAACGCATTTTTTTTTTTTACACAAAGTTGTCCATTTATAAGATATTTCCAACACATAGCATGTACATAGCAAAAATGACACCCCAAAATACATTCTGCTACTCCACCGGAGTATGGCGATACCACATGTGTGAGACTTTTACGCAGTCAGGTCACATACAGAGGCCCAACATGCAAAGAACACCATCAGGTGTTCTAGGGACACATAGCATGCACATACCATGAATTACACCCCAAAATACATTCTGCTGAGCAAAGGGTAAACAAAAGCTTACCTGTAGTTCTAGAAGCGCAGTTGTCCACAGGAGTTGAGTCCAGGCAGGGACTTGGTCAGCAACAGTGCATGCAATTCTCCAGGCAAGGATACCAGTCCAGTGTCAGTGCATGCGGCAGGCAGAGGCATGATGGTAGTAAGTCCTGCAGGCAGAAGTAGGGCCTCTGTCGGGATAGAATGGGGACAAGGGTAGAGGCTTCTCCCACCCAAATCGCTTTGAAGCCTCAGGGATCCAGACCCTAATCTGAGAAGAAGAAAAAAATTGTTTTTTCTTCATCCAGAAAAAACAATTCTGGTCCCCTCACATATGCGAGACCCCTGTGGTATGAATCCCACTACTTCAAGAGGCAGGCAAAAATCGTTGTCAAAAAGTCCAGGGTCAGTTCCAGATCAGGCAGAGGTATGAACAGAATCAGCAGGCAGAAGCATGGTCAAAAAAACAGGCCAGGGTCAGTTCCGGAGCAGGCAGACATATGTACAAAATCAGCAGGCAAAGGCGTCGTTGAATAACAGGCCAGGGTCATTTCAGGAGCATACAGTGGCATAAGGGGTGAAGGTGGAGGACTACGTTTACCATACTGGACTAATAATTTTGACAAGTATGGTAACGGCGGAAACAGTCTTCTACACAGAGGCCTGGTTGGGAAGGACACTGGGGACAATAATAACGGGTGTCTTTTCCAATTCCTGCCTTGGTACACACCCTACATTTTTTCTGCCGTTTGTCTGTTTGTGTGGGAGGGATTTTACTGGGAAAATGGCGTTCAGAAAGTCTACTGATTACGTCAGATCGAATGTTTTCTGGTGGGCCGTTTGGAAATATAAGGGCAGTGAAGATTTCCTCCAGGTAATAAAGGAAGGGTTGGGGGCTTTCGGTGAACTTGCGGTATAATATGTACGAATTGTATGTGGCCAAATGAAAAAGATAAATTGCTACTTTTTTGTACCAATGATATGTACGTCTTGTGGGTAGATAGGGTTCCATCATTTGGTCGTTGAAATCCACTCCCCCCATGAACAAGTTGTACTCATGTACACACGTTGGCTTTCGGATTGGGCCATTCCTTCTTCGGACTTCCACGTAGTTATTGTGGATTGAAGACAGCATGTTCACGTCTCTTCTGTCCCTCCACTTCACAGCCAGAACTTCCTCATTTCTCAGACTCGCCGTCTCCTCTTCTCAGCTTGGTGTTAACGAGCTTTTGAGGAAAGCCTTTCCGTTTTTTTCGGACCGTGCCACATGCAGGAGTCTTCTTTCTGTGAAGGTTTCGGAACAGGGGCAAACTGGTGTAGAAGTTATGTAAAGGTGGTAGCCTTTTTCTAGGGGAGGGTAAATGAGGTCCCAAACAACTTTTCCGCTTGATCCCAAGTAGTCCGGACATTCAGGGGGATGCAGCTGGGTGTCCTTCCCTTCGTACACCCTGAAGGCATATGTGTACCCTGTGGCTCGGTCACATAATTTATACACCTTCACCCCATAGCGGGCCCGTTTGGTGAGAATAAATTGTTTGATGCCCAGCCTGCCGGTAAATTTAACCAGGGACTCATCCACACATACATGTTGGTCTGGGGTAAATATTTGAGGGAATATTTCCGAAAAATAATTTAGAAGTGGCCGAATTTTATATAGCTTGTCAAATGCTGGGGAATGTGAGCAATTGCCCCGTTGCTGACCCAATGTATGTGGCTATAGCACCCCTGCTATACCCGTTTGGGAGAGTCACCCTCTTTACTGTCATCCTGGCGTGAAAAATAAAGACCTCAGTTTTGGGTTTTCACCAGAACAGTAATCTTATGGGACACTAGTTCTACCAGCAATTCTTCTGGGTTCTTCAGGGGGTGCCTTTGCAAAAGGTCTAAAAATTGCCCAAAATGGTCAAAAGCTGGCAAGAGGATCAATCCGGCCTTTGTTGCAAAAAGCCACAAGCTTCAATTGTGCAGCATTACAACCTTGAGCTTGCTGCTGGCATTTTAACAACCATTGATGAGGGCATTGGGTGTCTGAGAACATTTTTGTTTGCTCCTCTGTCAGCACTGGCTGAATGAGGAAGAGAAGGTAAAGAAAAAAAAAAAACATACATACATAAAGCTGGAATGTCAGTCCATATTAGTGTGGAAAGGGAGGTTTGCCTTGTAAAAAGAAACCTCCAACGTTACTGTTATGTCACAGTATTTGCACAGCGGTCTTTCAAATGCAATTCGAGAAGAAAAACCCTTCCATTTAAAAAAAAAAGTTTTTTTTTTGTATAAAAAGAAGGTTAACGTGAAAGATGTTATACTGAATAGATACTCAACATGTTATGCCTTAAAACTGCGCACACTTGTGGAATGGCAGCAAAGGTTACTTAAAAATGTTTTAAAGCGTTTCCTAGGGAGATTAACGGTTACCCGTTTACAGTTATAGGGGAGGTCTTGTGCTAAAATATTGCTCAAACAATCGCAGCAATACCTCATGTTTGCGGTTTGAACACCATATGCGTTAAAGCGGAGTTCCGGGCACAGAAATCATTTTTCAACAAACATACCCCCGGGACAGTCAGGGCTAGTACATTCCACAATGGCTAGCCTCTGATCTGTCCCGGTTCGCACTTACCTTTTAGAAGAAATACTCACTTACAAAATTTCTTCCACAGCGTTTCCATCTCTCTTGTGGGCAGCTGAAGCCGGCGCGGTCTTCTCCCAGAATGCGCCTGCACCGGCCCCTCTCGTCACTTCCGGTGCGACGCTGCATTCCTCCACAGCTTCTGGGCATGCCCAGAAGCTGTTTAGCAGGGGAATGCGGCGTCGCCCGGAAGTGACGAGCGGGGCCGGTGCCGTCACATTGATTCCTGGGAGCGATGACGTTCAGCTCCCAGGAATCAGTGCAAGCCCGGAAGTGACGACGGAGCCGCGGCACAGAGGGAGGAAGTGAAGATTAGGCGAGTATCTGCGATCTTCAATTACAAGGTGAGTAAATAAAAAAAAAAAAAAAAACCTAACTATCCAATTCCTTTTCAGGTGAAGGTGTAGAAGCAGACGGGCACAAAAAAAAAAAAAAAAAAATCGATTTTGTGCCCGGAACTCCGCTTTAACATCTGCAAGCAGGGACAGGGTGCAAAAAAAAGAATGTAAATGTCCCTGGTGACAGTAATAGGCAATAACAGGTGTTCCCGATGGCCCCAGATCTACCCTTTGCACCTAAAAAAACGTCAAGTTTGGCTACTGTAAATTATATATATATATATATATATATATATATATATATATATATATATATATATATATATATATATATATATATATATATATATATATATATATATATATATATATATATTTTTTTTTTTTTTTTTTCCCATGAATCTGGAGCCTTTAAGACTCCAGTATCCGGACGTGATGTCAAGACATGGCTTTCGGGTTTTTACATCGATCAGAGCGGTTCCGTCTTTGGCCAGTTGTCTATGTGCCTGCTGGTTGCTCAGGTCTTCTGGTAGGATGGGAGACCCAGGCGAGCTGTGGAAGGGCGTCCACTTGTGCACCTTGTGACAGCCGAGCGAAAAGAAAGCTGACCGTCTACTCCAACGGTACCGGGGTGATGCCTAGCTCCAGGCATCTCCCCAGGTACAACCCCTTCAAGCAGAGGCTGCATATTTGCGTTCTATTCCGCTAAGGGAATAAGCTAAAATTCAATAGCTGTATAGCAGCAGCCAGAGGCTGGTGAGCGCCAAATCCTGATTTTTGTTAGTTGTAAATGCTGCCCAAACACATTAACAGCTGCAGCTATTCGATTTGTACTCCGTACAAGTCGATGGCTAGTGCCAATGCTGCTCGCATGTAACCATTCTGAAAGGTTACACGCTAATAGAAACTGACACTGAATGCAGCCAGCGTGCCTAGATTTTGCATTTCTGTGGAGCTCAGGATGCACATAAACTGGCTGCAGCTTGTATGTGGCTATAGCAGCCTTTCAACCAGGGTGCCTTGAGGTCTCTTCAGGAGTGCCTTGGCAAAAAGCCTAGAAATTGTATACAAAGGCAGGTGGATGAAGCCTGCCTTTTCTTACACAAGGCCACAGGCTCTCATTGTGCAGCACTACCTGCCGACCTAGAAACCAATGACATCAGTTGATATGGGGGGGGGGGGGGGGTCAGTCGCCTGGGTAGCATCCTTGTTTGACCCTCCCTTGCCCCTCTAATCATCTTTGGTGTCAAATTAGCTGAGTGATGGAGAAAAACTGAATAGAAATACAGTAAAACCTTGGATTGCGAGCATAATTCGTTCTGGAAACATGCTTGTAATCCAAAGCACTCTTATATCAAAGCGAATTTCCCCATAAGAAATAATGGAAACTCAGATGATTCGTTCCACAACCATTTATTCATAAATCCTTCAGTTTATAGTCCATATAAAAAGATTATAGCATTGCGATAGGTTATATAACCATAAAATGTCCATCCACAAATAGCCGCTTCCACAAGGGGATTAGAAGCAAAATCCAGCAGGAGCTCCAGAGTATCAAAGAGAAGAGAGGTGCCTCTAAGTGTAGCAATATGGTTACATTTAATTAAGGTACAACATTTAGCAACTCACATGGTTGATGAATAAAACAGGCACATCTAAGTATGCAGGCATCCGGGGTAAAGCTGTCCACATAGACCATCCTCTGCACCGCCGGCTGCCAGTCTGTAATCCTGACCGGGAAGACCACCCTGGAGTAAAGCGATCTGAAAGCGAGGGGCAGCATGGAAGGGATGACGTAGATGGCGGTGCGGAGGATGGTCTATGTGGACAGCTTTAGCCTGGATGCCGGCATACTTAGATGTGCCTGTTCCAATCATCAACCATGCGAGTTGCTAAATGTTGAACCTTCATTAAATTTAACCATATTGCTACACTAAGAGGCACCTCTCTTCTCTTTTATACTCAGCTGTGACTTGAGGCTACTTGTATATCAAGACATCGCTTGTAAACCAAGTCAAAATTTATTTGAAAATTTTGCTTGTCTTACAAAGCGCTCTTAAACCAAGTTACTCTCAAACCAAGGTTTTACTGTATTGGAATACTAGTCAGTACCAGTTTGCACCTCTAACATTGGGTCTCGTTTGTGGATGTTGCTGCATTATGTAAAACCATTAGTTTTTTTTTTTCCAAAACAGTGAGTTTTATTGAAAGTTGGGTACAATACAAAAAAAAAAAAAAAAAAAAAAAAAAAAAAAAAAAAAAAACCCAAACACTGAAATTGTTTTGCCTTGTTCATATTTTGCAAAAGTACAAAAAGTAACCAAGAGAACGTATAAAACCATACAAGCACATAAGGCAGGAAAATAGCTGAGCAACATACATTCGGTTATATGAACAATAGTGGACATGACCATCAAGGGGCGGTAATATACAATGTTACTGGCCCGTATCCGGACATTGCACCCATCTATCCCAGATCTTGTTAAACTTTTGAGGGCATCCCGTGTGTGTAGAGAATTTTAGGAAAAGGGAGGATACTGTTTATTTTTTTTAATCCAGAGCCCAAAAGTAGGGGGGAGTGGTCCTCATCCACTGTCTGGCCATCAGTTTACGTGCAACAAGGTTTCCTGAAGGATTATTATAGTGGACTTTGGCATCTCTGCATCCGGGTAGACCCCCAGGAGGCATGCCTTAAGGGAGAGCTGTAGAGGAGATCCCATTTTGTCATGGAGGAAAGTGACATCTGGCGCCAGAAAGCTTGCAGTTGGGGACAGCTCCATAGTAGATGAAAAAGGAGGCTTCAGGGTCTTCGCACATAGGGCAAGAGGGGACCAGGTCTGGGTTATATTTAGTCAGTCTAAAGGGGGTGAGATAGGCCTGGTGGAGTATAAAAAGTCTGGGTCAAGCGGTCCGACAGCTTCGGCGACACGCGACGACTTGTCTCCAGGGCATCCTGCCACTCCTCATCCTCCATAGCCCCCACACTCCGCTCCCAGCAAGTCTTGAGCACATACGCCATAGTGGTGGAAGAGGGTGTGTGGTGCTCGGAGTAGAATATGAAAATGAGGTGGCTGGGTTCTGTACATTTAACAATCTCGAGGGTAGTAATCGGCTCCAGTCCTGGTGGTCCATCAGGGAATTGAGATCTATAGGTGTGGGACAGCTGCAAATATCTGTAGTGCATGGGGCCAGGGAGGGAAACTGTTCCCTCAGGGTCTCGAAGGGTTTCAGGCCAGCAGTCGTGGAGATATGGCTAAGGAGAAAAATACCTCTCCCGCACCACACGGAAGGGTCGGGGATGGAGAGAAACTCCCGTAAGGCACCATTGCGCCACAGGGGTGTGAGGGTGTGAAACGGGGGGCACTGGAGCTTGTCCACCACCACCTCCCAGATTCGGCTATAATGGTGCAAGATGGATCTAGGGCACAGGGGCTCCTCCGAGCCTCTGACACCCCCAAGGATGACGAGTAAGGGATCCCCAAGAGGTTGAGCCCACCCAGGACACAGCAAAATCAGAAAACGCTCCCCATCAGTCTTATCCACATGGAATAACAGACAACTGCGCCGCTATATAATACAGATTGAAGTCCAGTAGGGCCAGGTCAACAGTATCATGTCTATACGGGACATAGAGTGGTGTGCAGCCGAGAAGCAGGAGTAAGCACGCCGAGTGGGGTATTTACTACGCCAGGAGTCAGCCAGAGCAAAGCTCTCCAACAAACGGGAGAACCTGGTGGGTGACGACCTCGGTGGTGCCGGAGAGGCACTACAGGACCTGTCAAGGCTAGTCCAGTACACTGTTAAAGTCTAACCAGATCACCGGGGCCCCCGGGTATTGTGTCAAACGCCAGGCCCTCCAATATGAGCGTACTAGAATAGGGGGGGGGGCACATAGAAAGCCATCAACAGTAATTCCCCATAGACTGACGTTTTAAGAAAAACATATCTACCCATTGGGTCGACTTGAGATCCCAGGAGCTGAAAATGTACCGATTTGGCCACCAGGAGCGCAACACCCCTTGAGTGGGAACTGTATGCCAAGTTATGTACCCAGCCAACCAACAAGGCCGCTTAAGGCCCTCCAAGTGCGTCTCCACCAGCACTAGGATATCAGCCCTGATGCCGCGTAAAATGTTAAAGACAGCCGTCTGCTTTATCTTATCAGGCATACCCCTGACATTCCACGTCAGTTTTAATGCGGCCATGGCAGGGGTATTGAGTGGCGTGGAGCAAGGGCCCCCAGGATCTCAGTCACCAATATCGTAAGACCAGTAGTCACACAGCCATATGTTGGTATTAATAAATGGTTGCATAGGAACAAACAGTTTCAAAGGTGCATAGTAGACAAACAGTGCAATGTTTGTACCAAAAGAAATCTTGTAAACATTAAGATCCCATTCCCCCCACCCTGCATCAACCCCAACTTGTGCGGGCATGTTCTCAAACGTGCTCCCCCAACCAAAACAGACCCTCGTGCGACCGGAGGGAAATGCAACCAGAAATATGAGGACCCCCAGTCCATCTAGTGAAAATAAAAGAGCACGGATAGGATGAGCAGGGTGTCCTGGGGGCTCTAATCAACCGAGGGTCGCAGAGGACAACAAGGGGACAGGGCGCAAACACTCACCAGAGCGGGTGTTGGAGGGTGAAAACAAACAGGTGTATCGCTAGAGAGCAAAGCCTATGGGCAGATGGAAGGCCATAGGAAGGGGGAAAAAAAAAAAAAAAAAAAGGAGCAGTTCCATCCATGGAGCCGGGACGCTCCGCCAGTATGACACATGAAGTAGGCCCAAGATGCACATCATGGGGGAGGGGAAAGGGAGAGTTTCAGTGTCTCAAGTTCCAAAGGATCTACAGAACCCCTCCACTCTAGCAGCAGATAAGGCACAGGCAATCAGGGGGGGGGGGGGGGGGGGGGAACACATGGAGGCGTCAGGGTGAGGTGGTCAAGCTCTGGCTTCCAAATGTTCCAACCAGGTAATGGCAGATTCAGGATCCTCAAAAAAGTGAGCTCGTCATCTCCCTCCACTCTGAGAAGGGCTGGGTACAACATGGAGTACTTGATATTTTTGATGCGCAGTCTGCGCTTGACCTCCAGAAAGTTCTTGCGACGCCTTGGACCTCCGCAGAGAAGTCTGGGAAAATGGCCACTTTGTGATTTCCAAGTGGGATGTTCCCCTTAACTCTGGCCAGGCGCAGTATGGCATCTGTCCCGATAGTTCAGGAATTTTGCGATTAAGGTGCGAGGGGGTGCTACCTGAGGTGGGGGGCGCCCCGAAAGGCGGTGTGCACGTTCCACCACGAAAGTGGGTGAAAAAGGATTCTCTGCCATATGCCTAAGTAATTGCTCCAAATAGGATGAAGGGTCTGTGCCTTCGGAACCCTCTGGGAGGCCACTAAACCGCAGGTCACAGCGGCGCAGCCTATTTTCCATGTCATTTTGTTTTTGGAGTACAAGGTTCACTTGGTGCTGCAGCCTGTCTGAGGAGTTTTGCAAGGGAGGGAGGGAGTCTTCCACCTCACTGATCCTGTGTTCAGTTTCAGTAACCCTGTCCCTCAGCTTCTGCATATCCTGCCTCATTAAAAAAAATATCAACCTTTACCTCCTCGATTTTGGATGTCAGCATGGTCTGGCATGTAGAAATCGCCTCCAAAACCCTGGATGTTGCAGGGCACTCAACCGCCCCCACCTCCGGAGGAGAGTCGGCGCCATCTTGGATTGAGGCCTCCTTCTCCTGTCGCCGGAATTCAGCCAGTTTTGCAGCGGCCTCGGAGCCTTTCTTCGGCGGGGACATGAGGTGGTAAGTGTAGTGGATGTGCGGAAGGTAAAGGGAGGAATATCGTGCCCGTGGGGCTGCAGGATCAGCGGTATAGGAGATTGGTCCGGCGGAGCTCCACTCACACGTCCTCTTTTACATGCCGCGCCAGGCCACGCCCCTCACCATTAGTAGTTTTTACATTTAAGGATGGGGTGCCTCAAGACTGCCCATAATTTTGGAGGGTGCCTTGACTGCACTATAGCCCAGTGTTGCTGCATCCAGAGACAGCATTTAGCCCCTGGCCACCTGTGTGAATGGGCCACCTAGAGCGGGGGGGGGGGGGGGGGGGACACAATGTTGTCAGCCTTGAAAAAGGTATTTTCTTCATAATCCTTACAGATACAGAGGGTACTAAAAACTGTCCACTTAGGAGTTAAGCAAAGAGTAAAGGAGGTTTCTAGGCAAACTGCATTTTCATGTAGAAACACCCACATTATGCTAGGCCTCCATGACTCAGAACAAAAATACAAATGGAAGAGACAGACTAGGGACAAAGTCTCGCAGCTTGCCTGCACAGGAGTAATGACAACCAAGATAACTTCCTTTAGAAGCACCAATTGCCCATTTAGTAAATTGTAATCTGTCACGATTCAGAGGGTTTTGCTACCTCATGCGAGCGCTAGCCCTTTCCCGATTTGGCTTCAGTTCCACAACTTCTGGATGGAATTTCGATAGAAGTACATATACGAAAAAAATTGGAAAACAATTTTCTGGTGCCTGGGGATCCATGTGCTCTATACAGTATGCCATACTATGAACAGCTATATGTGGTCATGCTTTTGTACACTCAAAAAGCTTCTTTGCATCCGTGATCACCCATGCATCAGAAATGTGGCGAGGAGAAAGGCCTCATTCTGAAAACGTGGATGTGCATGAATTGGTCAATATGTAAAGCATCAGCCTTTACAAGATCATAGCTGCATAAAGTCAGCCACTCCCTTGTCATTCGTAACAGGAAAAGAAAAAAAAAAAACTACGTTATCCATTTCTCTCACTTTTAGAATCAGGTTTTTGATTAAAAATCCCCCCCCCCCCCCCCCGCCCCCGAACTTGCTTGTTTTTCTAGTGACTGGGGGTCCCCTCACCATCAAAGTAAAAAGACTGTTTATACACCACTTGTTTGAATTCAGTTGTGAAACACACAAAAGGTCACATGCCAAAGTGCGTCATTACCAACCTGACATTATCCCTGCCATGTTATGCCAATTCAAAAAATTTTCCATACATGTATGCAATGTAGCAGATAAGGCGAAATCTTTCGAAAATAAAGTGTTTACTTTGAGCTTTTCTATTTAGACCAAGACATCTGGGGCTCAAAGACCCAGTGGTTAACATGCGGTGCCACAACTATACTTCTCTTGGTACAGGAAATGTAGGGCAGGGCGAGATTACTTGTTTGGTATATACGCAGGAACATGTCAGGTGGGAGGATTTTGTACACTTCAGCATTTTTTTTTGAAGATGGCTAGTTTTGATCATTTAAGCCACACCCCCCCTCAACATTGGCCCCCTTTTTTGGGGAGGGGGGGGGGTGAGGTCCAGCACTACTCTGCTAAAGATCAATGCACACTAGGGAAAAAAAACACCCCACACAGAGCATTTTTCCATGCACACCAAGCTAAAAAATGCTGAATGGAGCCTAAAATCTGCAGCATCCAGGCAGCACACAAGACTGATCACTGTTGGAATTAGTTGCAGGAAGGACATCTTGGCAGATGTGTAGGCAGTTGCAGTTTGAACTCCCCACTGCGGTTATGCTTGACTGAAGCACTAATGCAGAGGGGGGGGGGGGGGGATAAAAAAATAAAATTGTGAGGAACTTGCTTCCTCTAGGAAGAGTGCCTTTAAGCGTAGACCTCAAAATGAAATGATTTATTTATAAAAAATGATTCTGCGCTATGGTATGTCACAGGCTGCAGCCTACCTCAAATATAACCCCAAAGGGTTATACAGATCTCAGGAAACAGAAAGTAGGTGGCGCTACCTCGGGGCAAGCAAGATGTACACCTAGTGGGACTGGGGCAAGGTATAATATTACGTGATGGGAGAAAGATGTAGACAGTTCGAAAAAAAAAAAAAAAAAAATCTATAAAAATATACACATCACTAGTGACTCAAAGAATAAAATAAAAATAAGATGCTATAGCCTTAAAATGTCAAAAAAACATGCGACAAGTTTTCATCGAATAACATACTATAGCTCAAATCCATCAAAAAAGTGACAAGTGATATGAGCTAATGAGTGAACAATTACTGTATTTTCTGGCGTATAAGACTACTTTTGAACCTCAAAAAAATCCCCCAAAAATGGGAGGTCGTCTTATACGCCGAGTATAATATCTCCAAGGTAACCCAAGTATAAGTATTACCTGTAGATCCATGTAATGGGGGGGGGGGTCCTCTTATACGCCGGAAAATACGGTATATCAAAATTCAGAACTATAATATTTACTATTAAATCTTCAAAGTGCTCGTGCAAAAGTAAGTTTATAAAAAAAAATAAAAAAAAAAAATCAATAAAAATGAACAAGCTGAATCAAATCCACAATACAAAAAAAAAAGTCAATAAAAATTGCAATCAAGGCAATCTTGAAAGTGAATTGTGACTGAGTGAATTTGTGCTCTCCCGTCTCCCAGGACCACACTCACCAAAAGGAGGAACCCCTGCAGGGGTAACCAGCATCAATCTCTGGTCAAGGTATAGCTGATGTAGATATGCCCAATAGTATTACCATGGGCCAAATAGACTGTGGGTGCCAGTTCGTTTAGAGATCCCCAGGTGGATAAAGATGACAGAATCTCAGTGTAAATCAGTTTTACAATTGCTTTATTAAAAAAGTCAAGATACTCAAAGCAGAAAATTGAAAGCCGTAATCGGAACAGTATCCAGAACGCATGTGCGTTCCACGGACCAGAAGCGACATAATGAAGCTCTACACGTTCGTCAATAGGATATCAGGAGCAGCGTCAAAATAAATTGTATTACCTACAAAAATGGCCACTCACATTTTAATGGAAAACAGAAGGGTTATATAGATGTAAACCATAACTGAACCGCTCATCTCTAGGGAGCGAAAAAGGCCCCCCTGGAGATTTGTATTCCAGCTATGAGTGATGAGGACACTGGCCAGGAATTGTCCACTATACATCCAGAAAGAGGGCTGGAATGCAGCGCTGGCATGACCTCACCAGAAAGCCCTTTCAAAGTCACTTAGAGACGCTTTTCCTGTTTGCTTGACTACTAGAGCCAGGGCCGTCTTTACCATTGGGCCCGGAGCAACTGCCCAGCGCCCAATCTTTATTGAGGGGCCCAAAGCAGGTCCACTATCACCGCTATTTTCTGTCACTTGTAGCACAGAAGCACAAGTGACAGGGCACTGCTCCTTCAGAACCTCCCTGCATATCCCCGGATTCAGGGGCAGTGTACTGAAGGTCTGGCTCTACATTCAGTGTGACCAGCGTCCAGCACAGTGTCCGTGAGAGTGAGAGCAGAGCTGTCAGATCGGAGCTCTGATGTCGGGGATGGGCGGGCTAGATGTGGAGCTCCTCCTCCCTTCCATCCACAGCCAGTCAGCAGGCAGTATCACACTCCTCCCCCGCCCCTCTCCAGCCCGCCACATTTGACTTGGAGCACCAAGGAGATAGATGCAAGAACAAGAAGGTATGGCTACAGTTAGAGCAATGTCACATGGAATGCTGGGGGGCCGCAATGTCACATGGAATGCTGGGGGGCCGCAATGTCACATGGAATGCTGGGGGGCCGCAATGTCTCATGGAATGCTGGGGGGCCGCAATGTGTTCCAGATATCTGTGTATTCAGGCATTGTGCAGGTTATCGATCAGCCTCCTCTCCACTCACCACTTATGGTTTTATCTCCCTGAGCTGTACATTGCCTGATACACTGATAAGAGGAAGACACTGCAGCAACACATGGCTGTTAACCATTTCAGCTTCCATTCAGCTAGTTTGAGCTGTGTGTGCTGCATGGGTTTTTATTTTAGCAGCATTTACTGTTGGTTCAGGTTAGAAGCTTCACAAACCCATTACCTGTTTACTGAACTCCACTAATCTTGAGCAGTTAACTGTTTGTAAGACAATTTTTATTTTGGAAATTGGATGTGCTGCTGTCTTCTGTCACTTTTACTGACTTGATCCTGCACAGCTGGTTTAAATAGAGTGGAGCAGCCCTGCAATACTTTACACTTTTATACCGGGTTCAGCTGTAAACTCAGTCCCTGACCATCTCTTGAATCAACCATGACTGCAATCTCTGACAATCTCCTCTACCATGTCCGCAGCCTCTGACCCCCCTCCTGTACCATGTCCGCAGCCTCTGACCCCCCTCCTGTACCATGTCCGCAGCCTCTGACCCCCCTCCTGTACCATGTCCGCAGCCTCTGACCCCCCTCCTGTACCATGTCCGCAGCCTCTGACCCCCCTCCTGTACCATGTCCGCAGCCTCTGACCCCCCTCCTGTACCATGTCCGCAGCCTCTGACCCCCCCCTCCTGTACCATGTCCGCAGCCTCTGACCCCCCCTCCTGTACCATGTCCGCAGCCTCTGACCCCCCCTCCTGTACCATGTCCGCAGCCTCTGACCCCCCCTCCTGTACCATGTCCACAGCCTCTGACCCCCCCTCCTGTACCATGTCCGCAGCCTCTGACCCCCCCTCCTGTACCATGTCCGCAGCCTCTGACCCCCCTCCTGTACCATGTCCGCAGCCTCTGACCGTCGCTTGTACCATATCTGCAGTCCCTGACTGTCTCCTGTAGTATGTCTGCAGTCTCTGACCATCTTCTGTAGTATGTCTGCAGTCTGAGGCTCTCCTGTAGTACACGTTTGCAATCTCTGACCTTCTCCTGTAGTAGGTGTATTAATGTGCTGCTTTACTTGCGCAATTATTTGGGATTGCTCCACTGCTCAGTCAGTGGTCATATTGTGCAATTAGTTGTAGCAATCAATCAGTGGACAGTAGTGATCTGCTGTAATCTAGCAACCAATCAGTGAGCAGCAATAATGTGCAGTAACCTTTAGCAACCAATTGGCAAGCAGAAATTATGTATTGTAACCTCTAGCAACCAGTCTGAGCAGTAAGGATAGACTGTAACCTCTGGCAACCAACTGTAATCACTGCATGATCTGCTGCAGTAAACTGATTGTGAGTCTACCTGCTATTTTTATGTATGTCCCAAGAACGGAGGTGGGGGGACCCAAGAATATTTTTGCCCAGGGCCCAATCACTATTAAAGACGGCCCTGACTAGAGCTAGCCCAAGCGAATGGACTTCATATTGTCCCTGGCCCCCCTTTAACATCTTGGACTCCTTTTGATGTTTCATACATGAATTTTTTTGTGTACTAATCTTATTGTGCCCATCTGTGTGGTTCCTCTACAACTTCCTGCAGCCACAGGAAGCCTGCTGTCTGGGACACTGGCGCCCCATGTGACTCCATTGGCCATTTTGGAGTCTGGCAGAATCTATTACAGACAGTTCCAGGGTTTTGTGCGCTTTATGCAAGTGGCTAGTAAAAGTGGACAGGACCCGTCAGGGACAGTGCAGGGACTAAAGCCTAGTACACGCGCAACGAATTTCCGCCGACCGGTCGTCCCATCTTTTGTCCTGAGTGGTGTTTAGTTGGTTGGAATGTGCTCTAGATTGCACACGAATTTTCCCGCACGACAGAATACTTCAGAAGTGATGTCATGTGTTGGTTTGCTTTCTTTGTGTTCCTTCTGCTCTGAGCATGCCCAGTCTTGTTCATAAGATTTTTCCCTGTCGAAATCTGTACTGACTGCACAAAAATCGGACGTGTTTTGACAGAGGACAAAAATTTTATAGCCTGCACACCAGAAATTTTTCGGCCGAAAAGTCGGAGTCGGTTGTCAGAAGCATCATACAACAAGCCGAAAATCGGCAGATCAGTCGTTGGACGAAAATTCCCGGCCGAATTTCGACTCATGTGTACGGGGCTTAAGTCTACCTCTCTTCAGGAAGCTTCCCCATTGGGTATGGCTGCATTCCACTCCTTGTTGCAGACTGTTTGCATCTTCAAGTCTTCAGTCCGTTGTCACTGTAAGTGGCTCCGGATGGGTGTGCTTACCCACTGGGTTTTTTTTTTTTTTTTTTAAAAACACACTTGCCTGATGTGGACTTGGTTTACTACCTGCCACACAATGCTGCATCTTCCGCTGGTACCGGAAACAGCCAATTACTGTATTTACAGTGTGCTGTGGAGCATATTCAAAATATGAATTTTGAAAAAAAGGGTCCCCTACAAAATATAGTTAAGATCATTGGCACAAGTTGGCTAGGCAGAACACATTCACTTATTGCTCAAGTAACCCCTTGCAATCTTTAGAGAAGGAAAAAAAAAAAAAAAAAAGTAAACGGCCTTTATGAATGCATCACTTTGCTATTCTTCAAAGTGTCAGAGTGCTGGATTGGAGAATGGCGGACCGCTTGTCAACCCTCCTGGGTGACTGCCAAGATACAGCTTCTTCCACTCGAACCAGGAACCGAATAAGACAACACTAGCTTAGGTGCAAACAGGAAGTAACCTCAATCTAATCGCACACAAAAACCAGATAACATCTTGATTGCTTTATTCTAAATGCAAGCTATAAACAGTAACAGTACACCTAAGACCCTAGACAAGCCCCGATTTGTCAGGGAGTGCCCACCCCACAAAGTCAGCAACATATCTCATTAACCAGCTCCCTTTTCACATCTATCTTCTCACTGAGTTTCAGATTGGCAGAGACAGCTTCCTTGACTGTTAAAATGTGGTAACAAGTCATCTTGCTGTATATACTGTACGTAATAGGACATCTTCCTAAACGCTCATAGCTCCCTCAAATGCCAGGGCCCATAGTCAAAAGGCTACCCTGCAGTCCCCTCCAAAAGCCCCCGTCATGACAAAAAAAAAAAAAAATCTGCAAGGGGCAGAACAAAGACCACACACACGTTTTAGTTTCTGGATTTTGCAAATTTTTCTTCATGAATTTAGGCCAAAATATATTTTATTACCTTCAAAACCGATAAGGGGCTGAAATTTGCTCTGACAAAAAATGTAAAGTTCAAGGCCTACGTGGGTATTCAGAAGTACATTTGATCTTTGAATGTCAATCATTTTTATCCGATCCAAGGATCACTAGTAGGGATGGATCACTAGTAGGGATGAAGAACCATTGCATCAGTATTCAATCCTCCAGGTAAAAATAATGAATTCCTTGAAGTTATTTAGGGATCTTGTACTGCATGACTTAGACAAACTTGAGGTTATGAAAAGATAAAAAAAAAAAAAAGAAGGACATGTTCAAGGATCTGTAGGAGGCAGCAATATTTAAGGTCAGGTTTCGGAAGTGAAGACTTGATGAAAAACAAGGTGGAAAAAACAGATGGGAATATCAATACAGCCATTCTTAAGTTTTTTTTTTTTTTTTAATTTTTTTTAACAATAGACACTGGCAGGTGTTGAAATAGTGTTTTATCTAAAATTATTTCAGACCAACCTAAATGTATCTAAAGAGCTCCCCCGGTAAGAGATAAAGTAGTCAAAAGCAATTATTGACCTTTCAAAAACCCAATGCATTCAACTTCAGGTATGGAAGGCTTCACGGCCTGTAGAAAATGCCTCAAACCTTAGACCCATTGTCAGACCCTACACTGGTGCAGTGGGTACTACTGGGTTTCATATAGCACCCTCCTAGGTAGGTGCTAGGAAAAGTACACATATATATGCCCTGTCTGCTTATCAGGGGGGGGCTGATCAGTTAGGCTGTCATGTGCTTCTAGGTGGGGTTTGTTGAGTCTGGGGGAGTCTCCCCACTGTATCCAAATGAGGGCTCTTATTGGACAATGGAGGAAACCTAGCCAATAGTACACCCAGGCTCATAGCTGTCTCAGTGGGCGGAGGTTGCCGCAATGCACCCTGGGAAAAGATACAAGTCTGAGGGGAGCATGTGACAGGTTGTTTTTGGCAAGAAGCAGAGTCCCAGGAGGAGGCTTATGGCTGCCTCTCCTCCTTTCCCAGCAAGTGAGGGTGTCCTGGGCGGTCAGCCTAGAGGACCGGAGGCTGAGCTGGGCTACAGGAAGGATCCAGAGTGCTGTGGACCAAGTGGAGCTGCTGGGCAAAAGTTTCCTTGAAAAACAGTGTTGCGAGTACTCGAAAATGCCTAGGGGTCTGCCTGAGGGAGGGGACCACTCCAGAAGGTCAAAGGGATCCAGGAGCCAGCTAGCCAGTAGTGGTGGCTTAGAAAGGGGGTGCCAGTATCTAAGCCCTGAAGATTAGAGATAGGGGGCACCAGTGCGGGCCCTGAAGTGTTCAGCAGTGCATTCAAGTAGCTACCTCAGCAGGAGTGCTTAGGGGAGCTTGAAGAGGACTCCTTTAGTCAGAAAGCAGTTTCAAGTCAATTCAGCGTCAACAGGTATCTGGCCAGCGTTAACCATCGTCAAGTCAGCGTTGATAGGCATACAGCGTCAAACAGCAATATTCAAGTGTCTCCGCCAAATGTGCCAAGTTTAGTTCAAGGAGTATCCCACTCAGCCCTTCTCCCATCCAAGGGACCAAATAAATACAAAAAACCCACAAAGATACTGGACTGCTCATTGTCTCAGTGCTCACACTTTGAGAACATGCTTAAATGTGCTTTTTTGCTAGCGGTAACCCAAAGGGACCCATATCCAGCAAAACAGCTAGGAATTGTGCTACATCAGTCTGGTTCACAACCATGCCTGGCCTCAAAGGGTGAGAGTGTTACCAACTCCTGAAAGACTACGGAATTTTTACCATTGAATAGCACCCGCACTAACCTGACCTAAATCCAATAGAACGCCTCTGGGACATTATGTTTTGGTCTATCGGGTTGGACCTCAGTGATGCCCTGGCCCAGATCTGGGAGGAAATACCCCAGGACACCATCTGTCATCTCATTAGGAGTATTCCCAGCTGTTGTCAGGCATGCATACAAGCATGTGGGGGGGGGGGGGGGGGGCATACAAACCATTTTGAGTTGCTGCAATGAAATTTCAGCAAAATTGACTAGCCTTCTGCATCATTCTTTCCAATTTGATTTTTTTAGGACATTTTGGAATTCAGCCCTCTGTAGGTTGATATTTTCCATTTCCATCAAACCATGTGGCATTCTCTCATTCCCAACACATTACCCAGTCCATATCAGTATAGATATCCAGCATGAGATTTTTTTCCCCCCGTTGTGATCTGAGGCATTTTTAAAGTGTTCTTTTAATTTTTTTGAGCAGTGTATAATACACTCTTCAAATGTGCTTTAAAAATGCATGGTTTTCCCCTTTATGAACATTAAAATCATGGAGTTATGCTGTTGGGCTGTAATGAAATTTCCAGGGCTGAATTTTATTCCCAGTCTGGCCATGCTTCCCTGGGATGTTTCAAAGCAGGACATGAGGGAAAGAACATCCCAAGTTGAAATGGAAAGAGGAACCAGCCACCACTGCAAACAAGGAATAAGGGTGCATAAACTCTACTGCAGACTGCGGTGTACCAGAAAGACAATAAAGACATTACAACTTCCTTATAGCTTTGTATTTTGCATGCTTATTCTGAACCTTTGCTAAAAGGGAGCCCTCTGGGACAGAAAATCTGGGGTAGCATCATGGCACTAGATTAGCAGGGACACAGACAAGGATTATTAGATAAAGAAGCTGCACACTGATTTAAGAAATCAGCTGCTAAATAAGTTTAAAAATACTTTAAAACAAAATAAATTGATAAAAAAAGTCAGACCCGTCCCATCTGCACCATGCAATGGTGTTGCACAGAGCAGCCCCAATCCTCCTCTTAAGTCCCTTGACAGTGCTCAGGGCCCCTCCCTCTTGCCAAGTGTAGCTTGCTATGGGGCACTTGTGCGTGCTCACTCCTGAGCCAGCTACATGTGTCCATAAGACAGTGTGGCTCAGCCCCACCCCCTTTATTCTGAGAACAGTGAGCCAATGAGGGAGAGAACCAGGTTTTTTTACCTTCATGCAGAAGGAAACGTATTGATAACATTACCCTCAGGCAACATTCACATAGGCGTTTCGCAACAGTATGAATGCCAGTAGCAGCAGCAGCAATCTACTGATAACCGCTGCTCTTTTTGACATGTGTGAGCACCTAGCTGTGGCTGCAGAGCCCTTACAGTTCCAACAGGTCGTCAGTGGCCATAGCCATTTCTAGACGTTTTCCGAGCCAGTGATTACTTGCATGAATTATGGCTGCACGCACCGTGTGTGCATCCAGCTGCAATCCAAACAGGTAATCACTGACACTGAACTGCCACAAATAGCTGGGCCCACTGACAACCTGTTATTGAAATGTAAGGGCTACACAGCAGTGGGAATTAGATTCCTACTGCTGACATTCAAACCATAAATACACTTGTGCAAGTGTAGCAAAAAAAAAATCTCAGGAAGCCAGTCATGGAAAATCCTGAGGCCCCTTTCACACATGTGGTCTGTTTGGCATCCATCCGTTGGATGAAAAATGGACATTAATGCATCTCTATGTAAAAACAGACAACGGATGATTATCCATTAACATCCGTTTTCATCCGCTTCCGTCAATGTCCGTTTTTTGGAACGGATGAATGCCCTATTTTTGATCAGTCAAAAAAAACAGATCGGACGAAGAACAGATGTAAAATTGACAAACGGTCCGTTTGCATCAGTTTTTGCATTGGTAGTGGATGGGAAAAAAATAAATAAATTTTGACGTGACTGAACTGATAGGACCGTATGTGTGAAAGGGGTCCAACTCTAATAAAAATGCAACTACACAAATATAAAATAAAAAACATTTGACAAATATTTACCATGTCCATACATCACATGGCCTCCTTCACACAGGTGCCGTGTTTCTTACTCCATGAATGAGCCATGTGTTTTAGGGGCTGTAGCCACTACTTGCTGTGTGTAGACAACCCATTTAAGTCTATAGCCCCGTACTGATCGTCGGCCGTCTTTTGAAAACTGCAAAAGACTGCACACGAATTTTGTCGGCCAACAACAGCCGACTGCAGAAGTGATGTCATGGGATGGTTAACTTTCCTCGTCTTTTCTGAGCATGCCCAGTCTTGCTAATCTGCTGTCTGTCGGCCGAAATCTGTACTGACTGGCGAACAATCGGCCGTTCTGGTGTTGGCCAACAAAAATTTTAATGCCTGCACGACAGATTCTGTTCGGCCGAAAATGCGCTGTCGGCAGCATCATACTAACAAGCCTACAAGCGGCCGATCGGTCGTCGGCCGAATATTTACGGCCGACAATCGGTACGTGTGTACGGGGCTTTAGGAAACCCAACGGCTGCATAGACACAGCTACTTGTCCTAATTTGACAGCCATGAAGTTAAGCAGCACAAGAACGCAAACAGTGTCACAGCCCCATGTGAATAAGGCCTTAACAGCTTCAGCTACTTAGAGTTCTAAAGTCAAACTACCTTAAACGTAATATTTACCCCATACTCAGGCGGCAGCCGCAGCCCCCCCCCCCCCCCCCCAACTCAAACCTTAAAGCTTACCTGCCTCCACAACCACTCTCCAGCACAACTCCCTTCAACCCTGCACTTGTTACATAGCGCACTCCTTAACGCTGCACACTCTGTATTTGTGTACTCATATGCAACAATGCCCCATTTCTGCGTTCCTGTGTAATTCATATGCAATCCAGGTGCAGTGCGATTTAAGCCCATTCATTTGAATGAACTGAAATTGCATCAGACCGCACCAATAGTGCATGCTCTACTTTAAAAACACAGCAACCAGGTCACATCGTAGTACTGTACAATGGGGGGGGTTGTGCTGCGATGGAGCAGTAGGGTGGCTTCATGTTAGAACCGGGGGATTTGTGGCAGGATGAAGAGTTGTGCTTGGGGGGGGGGAATGGGGGAAGAATGAAGATCTGTGCTGGGAAGGGGGGATTCAGGTAAAGTGAACATTTGCTGGTAAAGGAAGTTTGTGAGGGGGGGATTTGTTGTGCTGGGACTGAAGATTTGTAGGAGAGGGGGGTTACTAGCAGGTTTGAGCGTGCAAATTAGTGCTTAGGATTTTTTGCTGAAAGGGTAAAGTGAGGGAGAGGATAACCTTTCCTGACCCCTACACTGCATTATACACCTGACTCCTGCAGTCTTTGTTTTGTTCGCCTGACTCTTACACTATACATTACACACTCCTGTCCCCTGCATTAAACACCTGACCCCAGCATTGTGTAATACACACTTGTTGCCTGTATTCTGTGCATCAAGTACTGCTGGACCCTACTCTTTGTCATACTCCTAAACCCAGCACTCACTACAGCCCTATGTTACATACTCCCTATGCTTGAACACGTTGCACAACCCACCCTGGACCCCTGCATTATGCATTCTAACCCCACACACAGCCTTGAAAAAGTATTCATACCCCTTAAACGTTTTCCATATGGTCATGTTACAACCAGAAACGTATATGCATTTTATTGGGATTTTATGTGATAAACCAACACAAAAAGCAGCACATAATTGTGAAGTGGAAGGAAAAAAAATTATAAATGGTTTTAAAAAAAAAAAAAAAAAAAAAAAAAACAACACACACACACACACACACACTTGTATTAAGCCCCCCCCCCCCCCCCCAATACTTTATAGAACCACCTTTCGCTGCAAGTCTTTTTTGGATACATCTCTACCAAATTGGCACAGCTAGTGAGATTTCTGACCATTCTTTTTAACCACTTAAGCCCCGGAGGATTTGGCTGCTAAAGGACCAGGGGTTTTTTTGCGATTTTTTACTGCGCGACTTTAACGGACAATTGCGCGGTCGTGCGACGCTGTACCTAAACGAATTTGACGTCCTTTTTTTCCCACAAACAGAGCTTTCTTTTGGTGGTATTTGATCACCTGTGCGATTTTTTGATCACGCGCTATAAACAAAAAAAAGCGTAAATTTTGCAAAAATAACAATATTTTTCACATTTTTTTATATGAAATTCCCCAAAAAAAAAAGTAAAAATCAAAATTTTTTAACATTTTTCGGCCAATTTGTTTTATGCTACCTATGTTTGGTAAAAAAAAAAAAAAAAAAAAAAAAAAAAAAAAAAAAAAAAAAAAAAAAAATCGCAAAAAGCGTATTTTGATTGGTTTGCGCAAAAGTTATCGCGTTTACTAACAAAGAGAAAGATTTTTGTCATTTTTGGTGTTTTTTTTTTTAACGCATAATGGCGGCGATCTGCGATTTTTTTTTCGGTACTGCGACATTGCGGCGGACAGATCGGACCCTTGACTGACATTTTTGACACTTTTGGGGTTACCAGTGACATTACTGCAGTAATCAGTGCTATACATATGCACTGTTACTGCAAAAATGACACTGGCAGGGAAGGGGTTAACTTTATTGGACAGGGAGGGGTTAAGTGTGTCCTAGGGGCGTGCTTTCTACTGTGTAGGGACATGGCTATTGGTGTAAAAGCAAAGATCAACCGTTCTACATAGTAGAACGGTCAGATCTTCACTTTTACACAGGGAGAACTGACAGGCAGCTTGTTTACACAAGCTGCTCTGTCTTTCTCCCTTCACAGGAGCGATCGTAGTGTGGCCGGCGGACATCGAGTCCGCCGGTCACACGCACTGACTTGCCTGTGAACGAGCCGCGGCGGGCGCGCGCCTCGGCGGGCGCGCGCCCGCCCGCGATAGGCTCGCAAGTCAGTGACAGGCGAGTGACGTACCGATACGTCACTCTGCCTGGCCGGGGCTGACCGCCGCAGTATATAGTCGTGCGGCGGTCGGCAACCGGTTAAAATAGCTCAAGCTCTGTCAGAGTAGAGAGAATCTGAGCATTAATGCAAGTCTTGCCACAGATTCTCAAATTAGATTTAGGTCTGGACTGACTGGGCCAATCTAACATGAATATGCTTAGAGCTAAACCATTCCATTGTAGCGCTGGCTGTATGTTTAGGGTCAATGTCCTGCTGGCAGGTGAACCTCCGCCCCAGTCTCAAGTCTTTTGCAGACAAACAGGTTCTCTCACTTTTCAAGATTGCCCTGTATTTGGCTCCATCCATCTTCCCATCAACTGACTAGCTTCCCTGTTGCATAAAAGCATCTCCACAACATGCTGCTGCTATCATGTTTCAAGGTGGGGATGGGGTTTCAGGGTGATGTGCAGTGCTAGTTTTCCACCTCACATAGCAACTGACCTTCACAGCTCCTCCAGAGTTTCCATGGGCCTCTTGGCTGCTTCTCTGATTAATGCGCTACTTGCCCGGCCTGTCAGTTTAGGTGAACAGCCATGTCTTGGTAGGTTTGCAGTTGTGCAATACGTGTTCCATTTTCCAATGATGGATTAAACAGTCCTCCGTGAGAGGTTCAAAGCTTGGGATTTTTTTTTTTTTTTTTTTTTTTTTTTTTTTTTTTTTTTTTAAATTAAACTTAACTCAGCATAAGTTTCTCCACAACTTTATCCCTGGCCTGTCTGGTGTGTTCATTGGCCTTCATGATGCAGTTTGTTCACAAAAGTTCTCTTAAACCTCTGAGGGCTTCACAGAACAGCTGTACTTACATTGAGATAAAAATTCCCATACAATGTGAAAAGTATAATTACATGTTGTTAACCTCATTACTCTTCAAACTTATTGGAAAAAAAAAAAAAAAAAAAAAAAAAAAAAAAAATTCCATACAGATGGACTCCCATTTACTAGTTAGGGGACTTCTGAAGGCAATTAGTTCCACTAAAATTTTAGTTAGGGGGTATGAGAGTAAAGGGGGCTGAGTTCAAATGCACGCCACACTTATGTGCCACTTTGTGTTGGTCAAATCACAATATATTTCCATTTTTGGTTGGAACATGACAAAGTGTGGAACATTTCAAGGGGTACATTTTCAATTATCTATATAAAGCTCCATTCTCAGGCTACAGGCCCAAGCACCCATGTGAATAAAGGACTAGACATTAGGACTCAGCAAACTATTACAAATACAAAAGCAGAAGTTAAACCTACAAACATACAAAGCTGCAAGTCAAACTACCACACTTGACTAGCACAGTGAGATACTGCTAAAGCAGAGCAGTCACAAAAATCAAAGTGGGTATGTGCACAGATATGTGCCATACCATAGATAAAAATTTCCTATACCCCAACATAAATCAAAAGCTTGCAGCTGCATGCATAGCGCAAAACCACTTACAGTTCTTGGCAATTGCTTACCAATCATATTAAATAGAGCCATTTCCTTTACAATAACCTTTCACAGGCCTGTCTGTCTGCATTGACTTATATATTGCATGGGGTTTACCCTTGAGCAGCTAATTGCACTAAGAAGCCCATCCTGGGCCAGAACCAGCCCTGTCCAATCAAAGGACACTGCAAAACTTGAACCATTTAACCCTGCAGTTCCCAATTCCTTTTTCTCCCTTGTGAATAGTTAGGGCTCTTTCACACGGGCGGTCCGATCAGATCCGCCTGTCAGTTTTTTAGGCGGATCTGATCGGATGCCCCATTCAGCCCTATGGAGCAGCGGATGTCAGCGGTGACATGTCCGTGAAAACCGGACGGATGGAAACCCTATTTTCCATCCGTCCTGGGGACCGGACCGGATGGGATCGGATGAGAGCGGACAGGCGGTCCAAACTCATCCGATTCCCCATAGAGAGCAGCGGGGGCTGTGACACCTCCCTCTCCGCACTGCAAGCGGAGACGGAGCTGTCATTCGCCGGCTCAGCGGGGATCGCAGGTTGATCCCTGCTGAGCAGCACGGATCCGCCTACGGAGGCGGACTGTGTGAAAGAGCCCTTAGGCAACATTCATACGGGCGCAAATCTGCAGATAGTTTGCTGTGTTCAGAGGCAGCTAAACAATACCTCTGGATTCAGCAACACTCTGTTCAATGGCCCCATAGAAACTGGCTGATTAGCTATGGCCAGTTTGTGTGCAGCCAAAACTCCACGGAAAAACTCTTGGACGCTGGACGCACATTGTCTGCACCCACGGTTGGTCGGAGGCTCTATTCGTGTGTAATGCCCCATACACACGTGCAGATTATCTGCAGACTTTTGTCTGCAGACTTACCAAAACCATATAATATGAGGTCAAACCTAAACACTTTCAATTTGTATGCAATCCGGCAGGCCCTTGCACTACATAGAAAAGGTAAGTCTGCAGACAAAAGTCTGCAGATAATCTGCGCGTGTGTACGGGGCATAAGCGCTTAGATGGGTGAACAGCAGCTGAGCTGGCCATTGATTTGTACAGAGTAAAAATATGACAGCCGCCACTGACATTTTCTGCTGGTCACAAACACTGTGCACAGGCAGCATTTACAACCACCAGCAAAAATATCCTGATTTCTAATGGCCGCCCCTGCCCGCTGCTATTCAGCCATGTGAATGTAGCCTTACATTGTGGGGGCTGGTTTACTAAAGATGCATTGACACCTATGTGCTATTTACGTGGTGAGTTTTACATACATTAGCACAGGTCCCTGATAGGATATTAATCTCTCTGAAGATTTATAGATCTATCTATGGATGATGTGTGTTTTGCTTGAAACTATCAAAGATGCATGATTTTTTTTTTTAGGTTGGTTATCTCTGCATTTTGGTGCTTCTTGCATTTTGGTTTGACTACCTGCATGGGACACTTACTATAGCGGAGAGTGGTACCTCATGTTAAACATGCATCTGTGCTCCATGAAAAGGCACGAAAAATGTAACTGAAGGACCCATTCACACCAGCACAGCCCCCTGCAGTGCATTAAACACACATATTGCACTGCTCTGCAATGCAGGTCGTGAGGAATGTGCGTTGGGGTTCCATTCAGAATGAATGCCACTGAGGTGCATCAACACGCCTGTAATGCCTCGTACACACGCAACGATTATCGGCCGACCGATCGTCCGTCTTTTGTCCAGAGTTGTGTTTTGTTGGTTGGAATGTGCCTAGACTGCACACAAATTTTCTCGGCCAACAAAAATCTACTTCAGAAGTGATGTCATGTGCTGGTTTACTTTCCGTGTGTTTTTTCTTCTCTGAGCATGCCCAGTCTTGCTCATCAGATTTTTGTCTGCCGAAATCTGTACTAATTGAGGGAAAATCGGCCGTTGTGGTGACGGCCAACAAAAATTTTATAGCCTGCACACCAGATTTTTTTTGGCCGAAAAGTCGGAAGTCGGTTGTCGGAAGCATCATACTAACAAGCCGAAAATCGGCCGATCGAACGTTGGCCGAAAATTCACGGACAATTATCGACGTGTGTGTACGGGGCTTTACACAAGCATTATCACAGCAAACTGATGCAAACGAGTCCTAAATGTTCACCCTATGGAAAAGCACAAACCCCACCAATCCCACAGGTACACTGTGCTTCACCCACAGTGTGGTCAAACGGCACCGCATCAGTTTGAAAGGGGCCTTAGCCAGCCAATACACATGTGTTGTGCAGCGTGCATGGAATAATAAATATTGTGAGGAACATTAAGCGAACGTTCTTTTGGCAAAAGAGATCTTGCATGTCTTTTTGCCAAAGAACCTTAACTCCTTGTATTTTTGTTTCTGAAATAGACTTATGGTGCCTTTATACTAGACGAAAAATCATTCTAAAATCTGTAATTTGGACAGTTTATTCGGTTTCGTCCAGTTAATGGGCACAAATCAAAAATCGGTTGTGCCATTTTTGAGCCAAAAAATCGAAGGAAGAGTTTGGAAAACTTCTTGCGAACAGACGATAAATTAAAAGGTTAATGTGTTTCTCGCCCGTTAAAAATTGAACTGTTGGTACTGCACATATGTAACCCAGAAGCCAAAAACAAATGATAAACTGATTTATCTATGTCCATTGAATGATTTATCATTTGAAATTCGGTCATTACAAGAAGGCATTATCGTTTGCTCTCTTTGAAAGTGCTTTTGAACGATTTTTCGACTAGTGTATGGCTAGCATAAAGTTTTAAGCATTTATTCGAAGAAATATTTGCCCCAGGAAACTTCCCTTATTTTCTAAATTCATTGCACTAATTCTTTCTTGTATGCATTCAATGTTATCATTTTGGTTAGAGTTAGGAAAGGTTTTAACCCCTGTCAGTTTTTTTGCTATCTGTGTCCCGTTGATTTCCCTTCACTTCTGTCCCATACCCAAAACAGGAAGTGAGAGAAAATCCCTCCACAATGAGGAAATCCTGGGCTATCACCAGGGTCACCTGAGCTAGTGTCCCCATTGGAAGATTTCCCCTCTACCGTTTTGATGTCAATCCAACATTTGAGATTTTCTTTTACTTTCGATTATAATGGTAAAAAGGACAAATAGAGAGGGTGACGCTCCCTAATGGGGACACAGACAGCCAAAAAAATCTCGACAGGTGTTCTAATCCCTCTCCACTCTAAAACTTAAAAAAAAAAAAAGTTTTAGTTTCAATTTATTTCCTATTTAGCTGAATATATTACTACTTCTACTTACTACACAAAATGAATAGACAAGATAAAATCACACTTTGCAAAGTGGGAACGTGTGTTCCTGCTTGCGTTTTTTAATGTGATGTTATCGCATTTCTGCGTGTTGAGCATAGGGCAGCCATTTCACTTGAAACGTGCCAAAGAAGTTACAGCACCTTTTTGGGCGTGGAGCATTGAACATTTTTTCCAGTACATATTTTGGTACGTTTGTAGCAAGTCAAAATACACAGCAAAACGTGCCTCTGCTAACCGTGTGCGGCGTACCATTAAGAATGAATGGCACCCTTAGCATCTTTAGAGTGTTGCAATTAAGGTGCGATCCAGAATCACTGGCAGAATCATGCAATTCTGCATTGCTCAGATGTAAACAGGGCATTAATGGGCCCTTACAGAGCTTGTGAGGCTACTGTTGCTTTCTTTCTCTGCTACAAGTGCAGGTGTCCTGGCCGTCATGCCTGAAGTAGAATTGATGTTGCTTAAGGGCTCTTTCACACGGTCCGCCTCCGTAGGCGGATCCGTGTTGCTCAGCGGGGATCGATCCGCGATCTCAGCTGAGCCGGGCGGATGACAGCTCCGTCTCCGCTTGCAGAGCGGAGAGGGAGGTGTCTGAGACCCCGCTGCCCTCTATGGGGGATCGGATGAGAGCGGACCGCTTGTCCGCTCTCATCAGATCCGATCCGATTACTGAACGGATGGAAAAATAGGGTTTCCATCCGTCCAGATTTCAAGCACAGGATCGGATGCGGATGGCAGCGGGTGTCAGCGGAAGTGTCTCCGCTGACACCCGCTGCCCCATAGAGCTGCATGGAGGATCCGATCAGATCCGCCTAAAATACTGACAGGCGGATCTGATCGGATCGCCCGTGTGAAAGAGCCCTAAGAGGGGTTTCGCAATTCGCATAAGTGTACACCCAGCCTAAGGGTGTGTTCACACTGCCTACACACTAAACTGCAGCAGTTTGGTATGTGGGCAACTCTCCGTTCTGACTGCAGTCACCTGGTGGTAGGGGCAGTGTGATGTGCGTTTCAGTGTATCACACAGATCCCTTTTTTTTTGTGTCAGCTTTATTTGATTTTAAATGTACAAAGTGGCCCTTCATTCCTGTCACTGCACAGCAGCATGATGCTTACAGTGACATGCAATCTTTTCCTGTACGCTGCAACAATATGCAGCATGTCTTCATTGTATCGCTGGCCTAAATCTTTCCCGTAGTTAGTAGACATGATAACTTTTGCGCAAACCAGTCAAAATACGCTTATTGTGATTTTTTTTTACCAAAAATATGTAGCAGAAAACAAATTGGCCTAAAATGTTAAAAAAATTTAATTTTTTTTTTTGAGAATGTCATATAGTGTACTGTGTACAGCATAATATGAAAAATATTGTTTTTTTTCCAAAATTGTCGTTTTTTTGTTTGAAGTGCAAAAAATCAAAATCGCAGAGGTGATCAAATACCACCAAAAGAAAGCTCCATTTGTGGGGAAAAAAAGGACGTAAATTTTGTTTGGGTAACGTGTCGCACGACCGCGCAATTGTTCGTTAAAATAACGCAGTGCCGAATCGCAAAATAGGGCCTGGTCATTAAAGCGGAGTTCCGGCCTCAAAAAAATTTCTTCAATAAAAATGCCCCCGGGACAGTCAGGGCCAGTGCATTTCAGCAATGATAGCCTCTTAACTGTCCCGGGTTCACTTACCTTTTAGAAGAAATACTTACCTTGAAAATGTCTTGTCTAGCGCTGCCATCTCAGGTGTGGGCAGCTGAAGCCGGAGCGTCCTCTTCGGTGTCCTCTTCGGAGACGTCAGAGTCCCAGAATGCCCTGCTGGTCACTTACGGGACAGGCACGTCATCCCTGCACAGCTTCTGGGCATGCCCAGAAGCTGTTTAGCAGGGAATGATGCGCCTGCACCGAAAGTGACGAACAGGGCCTGTGCAGACGCATTGACTCCTGGGAGCGATGACGTTCAGCTCCCAGGAGTCAATGCAAGCAGGAAGAGATGGTGCGGGCTGCGGCGTAGAGGGAGGAAGTGGAAGGAAGGTAAGTATATTTTCTTCAAAAACAAGGTAAGTAAAGCAAAAAAAAAAAAAATCGTGATTATCCATTTCTTTTTCAGGTTACTTAGAGCAAGCAGATGGCAAAATTTAATTTTGAGGCTGGAACTCCACTTTAAACACTTGACGTCTGCTCACATTACTACTACTGCAGCAATGTGGCTCGTTATCGTCCAGCGACGTAGACCTACGTCGGTGGACTCCTCCCCTTGTGGGCGGCCTGCGCGCGCCGCCGGAGGCTCGCAAACCATTACTACTACTGCAGCAATGTGGCTCGTTATCGTCCAGCGACGTAGACCTACGTCGGTGGACTCCTCCCCTTGTGGGCGGCCTGCGCGCGCCGCCGGAGGCTCGCTCCCGCTGTTTTCAGTCACAGCGGGAGTCGGGCCAGGGGAGGAGCGGCGGTGATCACCGCCGCTCTTCCCCGATCGTCGGGGAATCGAGTGTGGAGATCCGCCCGCTTGTGTAAACAAAGCAGGCGGATCTCCTAAGTGACAGGCAGGGTCAGATTGCAGGGTTCTGCTTAGCTGAACCTGCGATCTGTCCCTGTGTCACTCAGTCACCTCCTCCCACACATGTCAGTAAGCACCAGGCATGCATTAACCCCTCCCTCTCCAATAAAATTAACCCCTTCCCTGCCAGTGTCATTTTTAGAGTAACAGTGCATATGTATAGCACTGATTACTGTAGTAATGTCACTGGTACCCCCAAAAGTGTCAAAAATGTCAGTCAAGGGTCCGATCTGTCCGCCGCAATGTCGCAGTCCCGCAAAAAAATCGCAGATCGCCGCCATTACTCGTTAAAAAAAAACACCAAAAATGACAGAAATCTTTCCCTTAGTAAATGCAATAACTTTTGCGCAAACTAATCAAAATACGCTTATTGCGTTTTTTTTTTACCAAAAATATGTAGCAGAAAACAAATTGGCCAAAAATGATAAAACATTTTGATTTTTACATTTTTTTGGGGGGAAATTTCATATAAAAAAATGTGAAAAATATTGTTATTTTTTCAAAATTTACACTCTTTTTTGTTTATAGCGCAAAAAGTAAAAATCGCACAGGTGATCAAATACCACCAAAAGAAAGCTCTGTTTGTGGGAAAAAAAAGGACGTAAATTTCGTTTGGGTACGGCGTTGCATGACCGCGCAATTGTCAGTTAAAGTCGCACAGTGCCGAATTGCAAAAAGTGGCCTGGACGTAAGACAGCAAAATCCTCCGGTGGTAAAGTGGTTAAGGGGGCAAATCCTTCCTGTCTTAAAGTGGTAATAAAACATTTGGTGAAATTTTATTTGAAACCAATACTAAATGGCCGCGGCCTTATTTATCCAACCCAGTGTCTGTGTATAATTAAAAAAAAAAAAAAAAAAACAACTTTAGCTATATTTATGTTAATTTTATCTTGTTTGTGAGGATTCCCGCCTGCTGTCCTATTAAGTCTTTAAAAAGAATGGCCGAACGCTGCTGTATATGAGTATACGGCGGTGCTATTGTAAACACGAGAACAGTATACAAGCTTTTGCTGAAAATAGAACATTTTCATGGCAGTGACAGGCTGTATGCTGCACCTGTGCTGCCTTGTATGCAGGAAATACGGCTGAGATTACACTGAACAAACTCAGCCCACCCATGTTTGATTTTTTTTAATGTATTTTATGTGAACTGATCTAATATGTACAATTTGTTGGTGCAGAGAAAACTACAAGTATTAACTTGCCGCACGCAAGATATGAATCATGGTCTGTTCATCTAGGGGTGGGGACACTGTGAGAGGATGGGGTCAGTGCCCCTTTCCTGTAAAGTCAGTGTGAGCTCAGAGAAACGAAACTAACTTGACTAGAATAATTCCCAGCATCCTCCACTCCACTGGGAAAGAGAGAATCACTCCCACAGAAAGGAGGGGGGAGAGCTCTGGAAGAAAGTGCTGCCAGTTGCTGATGTTGCTGTTAAAAACCTGAGTTTTGGTATTTTTTTCTGGAAGTTGCAAAGAAAGGTGTTTTTTGTATTTTTTTTCTCAAACTGTACAGGTTATCACTGCGTATGATTGGCTCCTGCACACGAACATTATCAATTACTAATGTTTATTTGCAGGAACTTGCTGGCAAAGGCCGGAAGAAAGATCCTGAGTTATGTTCTGTAGCGGCCTCTTGTAAAGTTCTTCATCCTCTTCTAACTGCCAGTGTTTCAATGTATGTGTATACACGCAGATGTACTTGCATATACACGTATATACGCTAGAGATGGGCTCGGGCGAGTTCCCATGTCCCCCGATCCCGCCAGGAAGCCGACACTACATTCCGCTAATCACAGGTACTGAGACTTCTCCTGATCTGTGCAGCTGAGAACCAAGAAATGTCTCAGTGCCTGTGATTAGCGGAGTGCAGGATCGGGCACAATCAGAACTCGAACACGCCGGAGCCCATCTCTAGTCTACGCTTAATTACTGCGCTCCACCATAAGGCCCCTTTCACACAGGCTTTCCGATCAGGTTCGCCTGTCAGTTTTGTCAGTCGGACCTGATCGGACGCTCCATGCACCTCTATGGAGCGGCGGATGTCAGCGGTGACATGTCCGCTGACACCGGCTGCTATCCGATCCGATCCTGTCCGTGAAATCCAGATGGATGGAAACCCTATTTTCCATCCGTCTGGAGGATCGGATCGGATGAAAACGGACAGGTGGTCCATTTTCTTCCGATCTCCCATAGAGGAGAATGAGGATCTGATAGGTCCGTCTCTGCAAAGTAAAAAAACGGACCTGTTATCAACCTGCTCAGCAGGGAATGGCGGATCGATCCCCGCTGAGCAAAACAGAGTTTCCCGGTAGGAAAGCCCATGTGAAAGGACCCTAAAATGTTCAATTTATTTTTGTGTCTCTGAATGCAGTGCAGCATTTTGGATCTTTACCAAAGGCACAAATGCATTGTGTGTGTATTGTTCAGATGCGTGTATCGTGTGCTACAATAAAAAATAGAGGTTCCATTGCTGACCATTCAAGCTACCTGGATGATGTCTTTGATCTGGGTCTAGGCTCCATTCATATTGCATAAACCCCCTGCCCCCCTCGTTGCATAGGGGCTTGTTTACACCGGCTTTACTTTTTGAAGTATGACCTGCGTTCAGGTCGCTCTTCAAAGAGAATTTGACAGGCTGTGAGGAGACATTGGATCACCTCCTCACCACCTGTTTTAACTTCCTAAATACATTGTTCATAGGTGCAGGGTGGTTGCAGCATAGACCAGGGTGATGGAGTATAATTCCTGCCTTGGCCATGAAGCAAAGCATGATGGCCGCAGGATGTGTACACTTCAGGCTGCTGCCTTTTCAGTAAAAGGGAGAGCGATTGAGGGGTAGTAAAAATGATTCTCAACCGCAAGGTTTTGCCACCCCCCCAATTAGAAGTGTGATCAGGGGACGGGTGCCTTGTTACTTTTAATCATTGACTTGGAAAAAAGAATGCAGCTGAAATCAGAGGGCACACTTGTTCCAGATCAGTGCCTCACAAAGAATTGAAGCTTTTGCATCAATATAACAAGGCAACACGCTGTTTCAGAAAGAAGTCAGCAAATGTAGCTGAAAAGTCACCTTGCAGCCAAAATAGGCTACAAATATCTATTTTTGTACATACTTCTTGATGTAATCAGTGTAGTAATCCCTTTTATTTTGTATATTGTTTTATACACACACACTTTGGTTGGCATACATGTGGTTAACAGGATGTCTCTCCCCACCTAGGTGTAGAGTGGAGGAGGCGCCTCTCCTGCTGCAGGAGGGGTTTCCATTACAGAACACAGCTCAGTAGGAGATCATTCTAAGTGCAAAGAAGACTGAAAATTGTTCAACATGGATCAAATCTTCAAGCACTTAGCAATTCTTGGTCTGATGTGCATAACAAGAGGTGAGTAAAAAACGTCCAGATTGCTGAGCAATAGCATTGGCTGCAATGTCCATGAGGCTAGATGTACTTTGGGGAATATTAAAGTATACCTTTTTGTTCTCATTTTGGATAGAGTAAGGAAGGGCTGCTTGCTCTCACTTTTATTTCCTGTGACATTGGTGATCAATAAGGGCTCTCTCACACCATGAGCGCACATGTTTTGTTTTGAACCTTTCTGCACAGCCCAGTAACTTTAATGTAACCACACCGAACCGCATGGTCCTCTGGTATCATGCTTTTTTGGTGGGTGTGAATATACACACTTAAATATGTGGGGATGCCATTAAAGTGTTTTTAAACCCAAAAGCAAACCCTAAGGCTCTGTTCACACCTAGGCGATTTGAATGACCAGGATTCTGACCGCAATTCCAGAATCGCGGGATGCGTTTGCGATGTCATTTCTTAATGGCATCCCAAACGGGGTGTGATTTTTGCCACGATTGTCGAGCAACAAAACACGCTACAATTGGGACAAAAATCACAACGCCAAACACTCCTGGCTCTGTGCCAAGGTTTGGTACATGAGCTTCTTTGGAGGAAGGTCCATTCAAGTGAATGGTGCTGCTCCAAAAACGCTTCTAAAAAAAAACGCTTAATAAAACTGCGCTACACTCCGGTGTGAATGGAGCCTAGTGCCCCGTACACACGTACCGATTGTCGGCCGTAAATATTCGGCCGACGACCGATCGGCCGATTGTAGGCTTGTTAGTATGATGCTGCCGACAGCGCACTTTCGGCTGAATAGAATCTGATGTGCATGCTTTAAACTTTTTGTAGGCAGACACCAGAACGGCTGATTGTTCGCCAGTCAGTACAGAATTCGGCCGACAATCAGCAGATTTGCAAGACTGGGCATGCTCAGAAAAGAAAAAACACAGGGAAAGTTAACCATCACATGACATCACTTCTGCAGTCGGCTGTTGTTGGCCGACAAAATTTGTGTGCAGTGTTTTGCAGTTTTCAACAGACACGACAGCCCTGGACAAAAGACGGCCGATCGGTACGTGTGTACGGGGCTTTAGGGTCCTTTCACACGGCGCGGTCCGTTCTCTGCTCAGCGGGGGATCGATCCGCCGATCACCGCTGAGCAGGCTGATAACAGCTCTGTCTCCGCTCTGTGTGCGGAGACGGAGCTGTCAGATTCCCCGCTGTCCTGTATGGGGAGATCGGAGGAGAACGGACCGCTTGTCCGTTCTCATCCGATCCGCCAGACGGATGGAAAATAGGGTTTCCATCTGTCCAGATTTCACGGACAGGATCAGAATCGGATAGCAGCGGGTGCCAGCGGAGATGTCTCTGCTGATATCCGCTGCCTCATAGTGATGCATGGAGCATCTGATCCGGTCCGGCTGAAAAACCTACAGGCGGATTGGATCACCCGTGTTAAAGGACCCAATTTTTATTGCAGCTTACCAATTCTTCGATGTGATGGCTGCATTAGTTTTCTTTTTTAGGCTTGCTTTCTTCTATTTTCATCTGGTGATCCAGCCAGCATGCCTGTTGTTTTTCAAAATTCATTCTCCAGCAGAATACATAAGTTACAAAGATGGGACAAACAATTTAACACTAGCAGTAGTGCTTATAATGATCAACTTTTTTTTTTTTTTTGTAAAATATTTAGACCAAAATGAAAAACTGTTTGCTTTTACTGATTATAATCTATCAGCTGTAGTTTGGCTTCAATTTGTTAGTGTATCTAAATCTTCTAGCTCATTCAACACTCCCCTCCCCAAAGACTGACATTGCTGCTGTCTAAAGGTGCCCCCTGTGTTCCTTCATCCGGAGTGGGGGCGCTTCAATATAGGAAGTGTGATACTGGCCAGATAACCAGGTGAAAACAGAGAGAAAAAAATCTAAGAAGAAAATATAACTAGGGCAGACACCACATCTAATGATTGGTAAGCTGCAAAATGACATTTTTGGTTTAATACGGCTTTATAAATAAATGGCAACCATGTGCATCTGCAAAAGGCTAGCACTTCTGTTTGAGAAATCATGTAATTTTACATGCATTCCTGCAGCACACCCTTGTGTGAACAAGCCCTTAGAGAGTACGAAGCTCCAAATGGATACACAGACAGCAATAAAAACGTAACAGGGATTGTAACCCCTCAGCACTCTATCCAAATCTGAAAAAAAATAATGTTTTGCCTTTGTTTATACTTTAACCGATTAAGGACCGCCCTACGTACATATACTGTGGCAGGGCAGCCCTTTAGCGCAAAATCACATACCTGTATTGTTTCCTTCCAGGTCTCAGGCGCGCACGTGCACTGCCGGCGCCCCGCTCCGGCTGTGACTGGACACAGCAGGAGCCAATCAGCGGGTCCGGCTCGTTCCCAAGGTAGACAGAACGGCGGTAAACAAGGCAGATCACCGTTTTGTCACAGGAAAATACAGAGATCTTTTGTTTTTGCTAAGCAGGAACGCAGATCTCTGTGTTTTTACAGTGCAAGCCCCCCACACCCATCCTTATTGGATACGTTTTAGAGCAGAAAGTAGAAATATCGTTTTTTTTCAAAATTGTCTGTCTTTTATTGTTTATAGCGCAAAAAAATAAAAACCGCACAGGTGATGAAATACCACCAAAAGAAAGCTCTATTTGTGGGAAAAAATGACATCAATTTTTTTGGGGTACAGTGTCGCACGACCTTGGGATTGTCAGTTAGGCCCCTTTCACACATACAGTCCGTTCAGTTCATCAGTTCAGTCACGTCAAATGTATCAGTTTTCCATCCGTTTTCCATCCGTTTTCCATCCGTTTTCCATCCGTTTTCCATCCGTTTGTCATCCGTTTGTCATCCGTTTGTCATCCGTTTGTCATCCGTTTACATCTGTTTTTCGTCCGATCCGTTTTTTTGACGGATGAAAAATAGGGCATTCATCCGTTCAAAAAAACTGACATTGACGGAAGCGGATGAAAACGGATGTTAACTGATGATCATCCGTTGTCATCCGTTTTTACATAGAGATACATTGATGTCCGTTTTTCATCCGTCAACGGATGGATGAAAAACGGACAAACGGACAGCATGTGTGAAAGGGGCTAAAGTATCGCAAAAAAAAATGACCTGGTCATGAAGGGGGTAAAACCTTCAGGCTGAATTTAGTTTAAAGGCTCATTCACACCTGCTTTGACCTCTGAAGAGCAACTTGTGCTCTACAGAGAGCATTTGACAGGTGGTTAGGAGGCGTTGTATCACTTCCTCACCACAGCATGGGCCCATTCACTTGAAGTGCAATAGAGGGTATAAATCCTTTTGTACACCCAGGAACAGAGGAGCAGGTTGAGGGGCAGTAAAAAGTGGCTCATCCATGAGGTTTTACTGCCCACCTTCTCCACCGCCAGTGTAAATGAGCCCTTGTAATTCTGGCCATACATTCAGCAACTTTAAAATGGAACTTCAGTCCTGTTTTGAAAAATTAAGTCAGCCGCTACAAATAGTGTAACTGGGAAGCAGACCAAGGTGACCTAATTCTTACCTTGAGAAGAGTTGTTGGAGTGGGCATCTGTCAGAAAAAGGTACTCGTTACCAGAAAAAAAAAACTACACCAAGTTTGTTAGAGGAGGATGAGCGAAACTTTCACTTTTAAGTGAAGGTCCACTTTAACCGCTTGCCGACCGCCCACAGTATATTTACTGCGGCAGTCAGCCCCTCCTGGGCAAAGCGACGGACTACTACGTCGCTTGCCCAGGAGCCTGCAGGGGGCGAGCGCGTGCCGCTGGAGGCGCGCTCCTGCCCCCGCTCGTTCACTGAGGTCCCCGCCGGTCACATTGGAGCCGCCGGTCACTCGCGATCTCCCGCTGGAGAGGGAGAACGGCAGGCGGCTAATGTAAACAAAGCCCCCTGTCATTCTCCCTGATGTAACTGCAGAGATCATACGATCCTACAGGATCGTATGTCTCTGTGGTTACATCACTAGCCACACCCCTTTACAGTTAGAAGCACGCCCCTAGGGACACACTTAACCCCTTGATCACTAATAAAGTTAACCCCTTCCCTGCCAGTGTCATTTTTACAGTAACAGTGCATATTTATAGCACTGATTACTGTAGTAATATCACTGGTACTCCCAAAAGTGTCAAAAATGTCAGTCGGGTCCGATCTGTCCGCCACAATGTCGCAGTCCCAGAAAAAAAAACACAGATCGCTGCCATTACTAGTTTAAAAAAACAATAAATATGACAAATCTTTCCCTTAGTTAGTAAACGCAATAACTTTTGCGCAAACCAATCAAAATACGCTTATTGCGATTTTTTTTTTTTTTTACCAAAAATATGTAGCATAAAACAAGTTGGCCTAAAATGTTAAAAAATTTTGATTTTTACATTTTTTTGGGGAATTTCATATAAAAAAAGTGACAAATGTTATTTTTTCAAAATTGTTGCTCTTTTTTTGTTTATAGCGCAAAAAATAAAAATTGCACTGGTGATCAAATACCACCAAAATAAAGCTCTGTTTGTGGGAAAAAAAGGACGTCAATTTCATTTGCGTACAGTGTCGCTCCGTTAAAGTCATGAAGTGCCAAATCGCAAAATAGGCCCTGGTCTTTGAGTAGGAAAATCCTCCGGTGCTTAAGTGGTTAAGGCAGTTTCCACTAGGTTTAAACCACAAAAGTGACCAAACAGATCTGACTGTTAATACCAGCTTGCCTTTGTTCCATTCTTTTGTTTATTTTTTCCACGCAATGTGCAAGGGGTTTTGCATGCGTATCAAGTTTCGTTTCAAGACATTTTGTTCCCTGGGCTGGGCAAAGGGGTGGGGAGCAATTCTAGAGGAGAGGTGTTCTTCTGGTGCAAATGTGTTTACAGGTACTCTCGTTGAAGTCTATGGGAGATGAACACCAAATTAGGCAAACAAAATAGCTCATGTACTTCTCTAAGCATAAAGTATAAAAGCAACGAAGTGATGAAAGGTGTAAATACAAACCATAGAATTCTGCATGTTGAGCATAGTCCTGCATGGGGAAACACACTGAAACGCCCAGGTGTAAATGGAAACTTAAGGCAACCATACATGAATAATGAAGTTATGCAAGGACCGACCAAATTTCGAACCATGTATGGGCAGGCTGATTGTACCTATGTCAATACATTGATCAACTTGGGTACAACCAACCTGTCTGATTTTTCTACATGCGTTTACTGCCAGCAGCTATAGATGCTAGTAATAATCATTGTATTCTGCCGGCTAGGAAGGCTCCCTGCGCCCCCCTGTAGGCAGAATACAATAGCGCTGTGGGAGGCATTCCCCCATCAACACTGACTGTGATGGGAGAATTGAGCAATGTTTCTTTCCTTTCAGCACAGAAGGATTAATCTATGGCTTGCTGTAGACCATGGGTGTCCAACCTTTTGGCTTCCCTGGGCCACATTGAGTGTAGGAAAATTTTCTTGGGCCGAATATAAAATATATACTATAGTTAAAGGTATATACACTAAATAATAAAACGCTCCTGTGCCCTTCCCGCGCCCCCGCATACTAATTTAACACAACTAGAGAATGATGAAATTAAATGTTATCAGTATACAGAGGTTTACTTCTTCTGAGAGATATTAAAGGAACACTCTAACCACCATGACCACTTCAGTGATTTGAAGTGGTCATGGTGGGAGGAGTCAGAAACACTGCACATGCTGGGATATTAACAGTTATGTGCTGGGGGTGCAACTAGCACCCAGCACATATGACTTAGGCAGCCAGAAAATGTCCCGTCCTTATTCATATGTGTATGAATAAGGACATCCCATATTATGACAAAACACAACTAGTTTTTAAAAAACATATTGCAACAATTCACACACACCTATGCACATACCTTTTCTACTTATTTTGCAGACTGCTGGCGGGTAATGCTGGTAATGCGGGTACTGCTGGTCATGCGGGTACTGCTGGAGGAAGCAGCGGCTGCAGCAGAGAGCAGAGCCGCTGCTTCCTGTATGGCTCCTGTCACAGGCAGAGGAGGGGTGCATTTCATATCACTCCCCCTGTGACAGAGCTGGAACTATACAGGAAGCTTTGTCACTGACTGCAGACATCCCAAGTCTCCCGCGGCAGCGGGAAATCGCACGGCACTTGCAGCCTAAACAGTGCCCATCCAATGCAGCTTCACCAGTGCATGCCCATCCAATGCAGCCTGATCAGTGCCCATCCAATGCAGCCTCACCAGTGCATGTCCATCCAATGCAGCCTGATAAGTGCCCATCCAATGCAGCCTCCCCAGTGCATGCCCATCCAATGCAGCCTCACTAGTGCCCATCCAATGCACCCTCACCAGTGTGTGCCTATCCAATGCAGCCTTACTAGTGCATGCCCATCCAATGCAGCCTGATCAATGCCCATCCAACGCAGCCTGAACAGTTCATGCCCATCCAACGCAGCCTGATCAGTGTCCATCCAATGTAGCCTCACCAGTGCATGCCCATCCAATGAACCCTCACCAGTGCATGCCCATCCAATACAGTCTGCAATGAAGAGAGAGGAGAGCTGCTGGATTACAGAGCGGGGATCTCCTGCTTACCCGGCGACCGCTGTCATGCGAAGTCCTGCCTCCTGGACTTGCTCCTATGATAGATGTCACCAACGTGCTTTCTATCATAAGAGCCGGTCCAGGGGGCGGGGCTTCGTATGACAGTGGCCGCCGGGTAAGCAAGACATCCCCGCTCTGTTTGTAATCCGGTGGCACTCGCCCTCCCCTCGCCTCCGAGGCAGCCTCTGCCTACAGGTAGTTGAAAGTCGCTGTGGCCGTGCCCCGACTTGACTTCCTTCCTCCCCAGCAAAAAAATAATAATTTGTCAGGGGGCAGTGGGCCGCATAGCCTGCGGTCCCGGGCCGCAGGTTGGACATGCCTGCTGTAGACCGTTTTCAACAGAAAAAGCGTTCTCCCCCCCCCCCCCTGTTATCTTGTTACAAATCAAAATTTGGGATTTTTGTTCACTTTCAGTACAGTTGACTGCGTTCACCAGAGCACATAAAGGTTTTTTTTTTTTGTTTTTTTTTCAGTGGAGACACACGCAAAGTAACAGAAACCTAACAGACATTTTAATCCATATCTACTCTATCCAAAAACTAAAAAGGAAAGGTTTGAGTTTAGAATGGAAACATACAAAGGGTAACATAGGGGGCGCTGTTGCTAACCTCTGTCTGGAAATGCTATTTGCTGGGCTGTCTCTAGTTTTAGTACTTCAGACTAAAAGGTTGTATTCACACTTGCGAATGTACTCAATTGGCGATTGTATGCAAAAACCCCAGCAGGGGTTCCTGCGATTAGTTGCAAGAGGCAGTCCCATTAAAAAGCAATAGGAGGCTGTTGATTGCTCACATGAGTGAGTACATGCGAGTGGGCATGACTAACGGCGAGAGCTGGCAGCCTCTCATTGCTTTTGATGGGGCTGCTTCTCCCAACTAATCTTGGGAACCCTGGCTGGGGTTCGAGCATGTACAGTAATTGCCAAGTATGAATTTTTGCTTGAAGTAATGTACTTAGGCTTCATGTCACGGCCCCTTGGACGGTCAGAGCCTCGTTAGCCCACGGATCAGGGAAGCCTCCTGCCTGCACACAGGAGACCTCCATTCCCAAGCACAGCGGTGAACATTACCTGAGGGACCCCCTAAATGCCTGATGTCCTGGACCAGTGATTTACATTATCCCACGCTCATTTTACGCTACTCTTGTGAGTAAGAATGTTTTTATCCTGTATTAAGTGTTTTACTACTACACTTAGATTGGCGCTTGTGGTTCTCTCCCTTTGTTTTTGATGACAGAGTATTATTGTTCATCTGTCTTGCGCCAATACCCATTTGTCTGAAAGCTTCCATAAGGCCCTGTTCACACCTGAGCGTTTTTCAGCTCGTAAAATGCTCATCTCTAAAGTCTCAAAACCCCAACAAGCAAAATCCTATTCACTTCAATGGCCCCTGTTCACATATGAGCGTTTTGTCGCCTGAATCAAAACACCTGAAGCTCAAACAAGTACATGAGCATGGGCGTCCACAAGGGGGGGAAAATGCCCCCCCTGGAAATTTCCTGGCCTGCTCTAAGAGGGGAATCTATGAGGACCCTGCTCTAAAGGGGGATCTATGGGGGACCCTGGCCTGGCCTGCTCTAAAGAGGGATCTATGGGGACCCTGGCCTGCCCTAAAGGGGACCTATGGGGATCCTGGCCTGCTCTAAAGGGGGTCATATTGGCTATATATATATCTATATATTCTTTGCAGGGAGTGCCTGGAGTACCTGGTGGTGCAGGAAAACCTGGAAGCACAGGGAATATAGGTGAAAAGGTAAGACAAAAGAGGGATCTATGGGGGATCCTGGCCTGGCCTGCTCTAAAGGGGGATCTAGGGGCTCTAAAAGGGGCGGAGCATGGGTGACCTTAAAATGATGCCCCCCCTGAAAAAAGTTCTGCGGACACCCATTTACATACTTTTTTTGGCAGATTACAAGCTTTTTTGTTTGATGTCAATGCCCGCCTCCAAACACCTGCAAAAAACGCCTGAAAACTATGCTCAGGTGTAAAAGGAGCCTAAGTCTTCACTACAGGTCTATTATAGGCTGCTGGGTATTTGGTTATTTATTTCCACTCAGATCCTAGAAAAATGCAATTAAGGCCCGCTCCGTCGTCGGACTCTGTTTTTCTCAGCGGGGGATCGATCCGCCGATCCCCGCTGAGCAGGCGGATGGCAGCTCTGTCTCCGCGCTGTGTGCAGAGACAGAGCTGTCAGGTCCCCGCTCTTCTCTATGGGGGAATCGGATGAGAACGAACCGCTTGTCCGTTCTCATCCAATCCGCCAGACGGATGGAAAATAGGGTTTCCATCCGTCCGGCTTTGACGGACGGGATCGGATCGGATGTCAGCGGACATGTATCTGCTGACATCCGATGCCCCATAGAGATGCATGGGGCATCCGTTCAGATCCGCAAATGTGTGAAAGGGGCCTTAAAAGAACTTGACCCTTTTTTTTAGTTATTTGATATTTAAGGAATTATTCTTTTGGCAAATCATTTAGATTGCATGACTTGTCTTGTGGCCTTATTATTTTTTTATTTTTTTTTTGCTTGGCTTTTACACCTGCAGGAAGAAGATTCGTGTTATGTTGGGTAGGGAAGTGTAGTGCAAACTGAAACAGTACAAAAATAGCCTCTGGCATATGTGCTTGCTTAAACCAGTACTCCAGCTAAAAATTACAAGATAAAAATGAATAGCCTGTTCGGAGTTAAAGCATTATTAAAGCGGGATTTTACCCATAAAATCTTGACAAAATTAATGTTTTTTTAGAAAGGAACATACATTTCACATTAATAATCATGCTACCAAAATTAGTGTGTGCTGTAAATTGCCTCCAGCATTGCTCCTGTTTCTTCTTGTCAGAAGCTGCCATTTGCTGAAGCTTGGGGCCCTTAAGCAGCAGTAAATCTCTAGGCTGTCAGCGGATCGGCCTCTAGTGGCTTTGATTTTTGGAATAATGTCAAAAATAGAGCAACTGAGCATGCACAGAGCACAATGAGACAGTGTATTATTGGATTTTAAACAGTATAGGCACTTAATTTATACCTGCAAAAGGGGCTAGTATGAAATGATTTAGGAGTTAATTTTCTTGCTAAAGCTCCACTTTAAATCCAAAACCAAAAATGTACTCTATTGCAGCTTACCAGTCCTTCGATGTGCTGGCTGCATTCGTTTTGTTTCTTTTTTAGGCTTTCCCCCCCCCTCTGTTTTCACCTGGTAATCTGGCCAGTAACACACCTCCATTATTAGGGTGCCTACACTCTGTAGGTAGGAGCAATAGAGACCCCTTTGGACAGCAACATTGTCAGTCTGGGTTGAGGGGGTTGTTGGATGCACTAGCAGATTTAAGTGCACAAAGAAATTGAAGCCTCATTTTTATGCGCGTTTTACGCTCTTTTTTAGGTGCGCTGCCCTTATTCTCTATTAGAATGCATGTTTTATAAAAGTGATTGAAAATGCTGCATGCAGGACTCAATTGCTGCCTGGCAACCTCTGCTAAAGGCCCGTACACACGTACCGATCGTCGGCATACAAACGTCGGCGGACGAAGGATCTGCCGATTGTACGCGTGTTAGTATGGTGCCTCCGACAGATGTCTGCGCACAATCCGCGGACAAAAGTCTTTCGTGCAAACATGAAAATATTTGTATGCCGACACCAGAACGGACGATTGTTCGCCTGTCAGTACACAATTCGGCCGACAGACCGCAGATTTGCAAGACTGGGCATGCTCAGAAAATAGAAAACACAGGGAAAGTTAACCATTACATGACATCACTTCTGCAGTCGGCGGACAAAATTCTTGTGCTGTCCTTGTGCTGTCTTTGCACTTTTCAGCAGACACCGACATCCCGGGGAGAAAAGAGGAACATTTGTAAGCCGACCATCGGTACGTGTGTACGGGGCTTTAGTTGTTCTTCCATGAGGACAGCTTAATGCTGGTTCTAATATAGGCCTTTGAAGTTACTGGTTTCTCTGAGTCCTTCCAAGTTTTATCCCGTATTCAGCCCTGATGAAGGGGGTGTTGTGTTGGGGTGTTGTGTTGCCCCTGAAATGCATTGGCTGTTTTTATATGACTTTTTTTCTCAGCAAAGAAAATTATCTTGCACTTTTTTTATTTTTTTTCCGATTTCCGTCTGGCACTCCTTTCTGTATTTCTATGGTTTGAGTTACTGTTGGGTGCCCATAGAGGGAATCCTTGTCGTGTAGGGGCTGCCTCGCCAAAGCTAATGAGCTTGTTTTAAGTTTTTCCATCATCAAATCAAATTTGCATATCTCAAAGTTCCAAGCTCTTTTCTGAGTATGTTCTTCTGATGAAATGACAGGTGACATATTCCCTTTATATCCTCCATCTCGCACCTTCACCATTCTTGCCTGATCCCAGGTGCACAGCCAACAAAGACACCGCACAAATCTATAGACAAAAATGGTCAACACATCAAATACAGAAAAGTTCTCTGTATGGGAACATCTGGGTTTTTTTAGACTGCCCCCCCATATCTCTCTGTCCCCACAGACTGCGCTCAATTAACTGCTTCCTTTTGAACTGAACCCGGAAGTGACTACCGTATATACTCGAGTATAAGCCGAGTTTTTCAGCATGTTTTTTCATGCTGAAAATGCACCCCTCGGCTTATACTCGAGTTACTGACTAGAGTGTCTTTTTAAAAATGGCGCCGACGTGTCACTGCGCATGTGCCGCATGCCCGGGAATAGCCGAACTTGTTCAGCTTTTCCTGAGCATCGGCGGCGCATTTGCGGTGATGTATGGCGGCGCCGTGTGGCGCGATTTTTAAATCGAAGACGGCGCCTCACCGACAGGTAAGTGAGACGCCTCCGCAGCCCCTGCATTTCCTCATGCAGTGCTGCGGGCATGGTACAGGACATTCTCCTGTACCATGCCCGCAGCACTGCATCTCCTGTGCCATGCCTGTAATTACTGTGCCATGCCTATACCATCACCTGTGCTATGCCTGTACTTACTGTGCCATGCCTATACCATCACCTGTGCTATGCCTATACCATCACCTGTGCCATGCCTATACAATGCCTGTACCATGACCTGTGCCATGCCTGTACCATGACCTGTGCCATGCCTGTACCATGACCTGTGCCATGCCTGTACCATGACCTGTGCCATGCCTGTACCATGACCTGTGCCATGCCTGTACCATGACCTGTGCCCTGACCTGTGCCATGCCCTTACCATGACCTGTGCAATGCCTGTACTATGACCTGCGCCATCTCCTGTACCATGCCCACAGCCCCTGTTTTGTGTCTCGTGGTCGTCCAGTTTGGTTCAGTAGCTGCTGCATTTCCCACCCTAGGCTTATACTCGAGTCAATAAGTTTTCCCACTTTTTTGTGCTAAAAGTAGGGGTCTCGGCTTATATTCGGGTCGGCTTATACTCGGGTATATACGGTACATGCTCTTCCAGGTTGATTCATTACAGAGGAAAAATGGAAATGGGTGTTCCTTGATCTTCTGCCCCTCAGCACCTTGAAGTGAATTACCGTGGTCCCTGGACTGCCAGATGAACAGGAGAGCCTGGGATCTACGGTGGCAGGGGGCACCCAGATCAAATTTACTGAAAAAGCTGATCACTGCCTGAAAAAAACATTATCACGTTTATGGCTGTAACTGTAGACAGGAGCTTGTTTTTCTAAAACATTAGGACAAAAGCAAAAATTATTATTTGATGCTAAACTAACACACCCTAAAAGGTTCTGGGGTGTAAAAGGTTTACTTTTCTGGGTATAAACTGGTTATGCAGCAATGAGGCTTTGTTCAATTTCTTCTACGTTTTTAAAGTAGAACTATCTTCCTTTTTTTTTTTTTTTACCATCCCAAGGGAACAAGTGCCTATAGCATAGTCCCATTCACATTGGTGATCCCATTGTCCCCCCAAACACATCTCTAAATGCTGGCTGTAGTTCCACCCTCTTTTTAAAGTCTAAATTATGGACCTTCCTGTGGGGAAGGTACAGAGATCTGTCACTTTTAGGCATGAATGATCACTACTGCTTGTTCACTCCTAATAGGTAAAGCTTTGTCTCTTCGTAAAGTATCCGCATTGTGTGTACTAGCAGCTGCAGATAAATTACACAGAGCCGCAGCTCTAAATTATCTTTTACTATTAGGAATGAACAAGCAGCGCTGATCCTTCCTTCGTTTGTTCATAGTGACCGATCACTCAGAGCTGTATAACTCTGTGTCTATCAGGGCTTTACCGGTCGATGGATCACACAGCCCTGCAGCTCTGTGTGCTTTAACTTTTAAGAATGACTGATTAGCTATCTCAGGGTGGTGCCATATATAACACAGTCTGACATTGCTGATCACTGAATACTCACACAATGCTGTTTTATCTATTGGCTCGGTGCCATCTTAAGAGCATTATAGGCCCCCGGGCAATGCAGTGCACTGGGGCCCCGCCTACACAATCCCCCACGAGAATAAAAATGCAGATTATCACTAAGGCTATATATATTGGTACCCCCGACAAAATCAGTGTTTAAACAATAAATTAATAAATAATTTAAAGCGGAGTTCAACCCAAAAATGGAACTTCCACTATTTTGCTTCCTCTCCCCCCTCCGGTGCCACATTTGGCACCTTTCAGGGGGGAACGGTACCTAGGCTTCACTGCCGGGTTCCCTTTCCCAGAATGACTGCAGCACCTGAGAGCCAATACCAAAATCGGCTTCGGGTGCCGACATCGCTGGACTCCAGGACAGGTAAGTGTCCTAATATTAAATGTTAGTAGCTACAGTATGTGTAGCTGCTGACTTTTAATTTTTTTAGGGAAGGGCGGAACTCCTCTTTAAAAAAAAAAAAGGCTATAAAAAAATGTAATAAATGAATAAATCATTTTAAAAAAGGCTAAAAAAAAAATGTATACATTTTTAAAAAACGAAAAAAATAAAATGCACTGATATTCTTATCATTTTGGGCATCAATTGTATACAAAATGAAAGTGACATGCAGATCTTTTGGCTTTCTGAACATACAAAGACAATATACATTTCTGCACATAAAAAAAAGTTAGTACTTACCCTTTCTGTCTTTCTAAAGCGGCGGGCGGAGGAACAAACAGGTCTGGGGGCCCAGCCACCAGGTAAATTAAATTGGGGGGGATCAGATAGGGGGAAATTGCCACCCTGCGTGGGGCCCCCGAGCAACTTCCCAGTATGGCCATTCGGAAAGATGGCCCTGCATTGGCTGGGCTGTGTAACTAACCAAGCAGCACCAATGTAACTATGCAAAAATATCTATCTGTTGGGAATTCGGCTTTAAAGATTTTCATAAATATTTGTTTGCATTTTCATTATTTAAGATTTACTTGATTTTCTCTAATTTTAATGAGCCAAATATCTGTTTATTTTGTTTGTTCCAGTTGTGGCTGATGACTGTGCACCCTATGTGGGACCGGACTTTACCATCCATCGAGGTCAGACCTGTGTTCTAAGCTTCTGTTCAGGGTCATGCTCAAGTCGGTATTGTAATATAATCCCTGGAACCCAGCTGGATCAATCCCAGTTCATGTGCATTTTGAACAAGTAAGAAAACATCGCATATACTTATGAACTGAAATATTTTAAAGCCTGTCCTCTACTATTTACCGTAGTTTGTTTGCATCTTTGTGAGCACTTCAATTTAAACAAGTTAGCAGCAAAAGGCACTCTCTCTTTATACCACTTGCTCCTCACTTTTTCCATAGGATAGTAGGCAGGACATCTTTAATTGCTAATAACATCTAATAAATACCATAAACAATAATACTTAGAATTAAATAAAAGAGCAGACACCAAATTGGATATAAATTGGCTGCGGCCCTTTATTACTGGTTAAAAAAATTCAAATTTTCTAATATTTATTCAATAAGTAATAATAAAAACACACTTTAAAACAGCCCAGCCACTACGGCTCAGGCTTAATCAATAAATAAAACCATCAATAATTCAATAAAACCCCATATCAATAAAATACCACTAGCCCCTTTGTCAAAACAAAGTGACCCACCACGTAACCAAAGCCACGACAAAAAGTGGAGGGGGGTGGGGAACACCACAGCTTGCTGCCTTCTGAGGCGAATGAGCCCCACTGGACGAGACCCTTTATTATAGCCCAACTTCCCGCCCAAATTCTCCATAGAACTCCACGTGCCACTGTAGGTGCAGGTCAGTCACCTGCAGGTACACGTGACTATCCCACTACCTACTACCTCAGGCTACTCATCCCGCCTTTTTCCTTGAGGAAAAAGCCCGGTAAAGAGCCAGCCTAAACCTAACAGGACCAAACCAGCTTTAAACTTCTCCCATGAGGAAAAGGGGGCATATAGAAATGCCTACCCTTTTCCTGTCATGGGATAGTAGGCAGGATATCTTTAATTGCTAATAACATTTAATAAATACCATAAACAATAATACTTAGAATTAAATAAAAGAGCAGGCACCAAATTGGATATAAATTGGCCGCGGCCGTTTATTACTGGTTTAAAAAAATTAAAATTTTCAAATATTTATTCAATAAATAATAAAAACACATCTTAAAACAGCCCAGCCACTACAGCTCAGGCTTCATCAATAAATAAAACCATCAAAAATTCAATAAAACCCACTAGACAGAAGGGAACCTTTTAAACCCTTCTGTCATCAACACCCATAACCGCGGCCATTTCAATACACGTACTTAAGTCTGCATTAAATATATCAAGTCCAATTTCAGATAAATGAATCCCATCATATCTGTACAAGGCCTCTGAGCCACCTTCCAACTCCGTGTGCCTAAAGCTCAATACCCCAATTTTCCTAAGAAGCTCAACCAATGCCCTGTTCACACGTTTCCTAATTTTTTCAAAAGGCCGCAGAGAAGGCGAATTGACCCACCCCAATCTCTGTACCACTTCTGAAAAAAACACAGCTGTCTTTGGAGAAGATAACTTAAAGTTATACAGATCATTCCTAATCTTGAAAATTAGATCTAGAGTTTTCACCTGTCCAATATCGTTCCCCACCAGATGTATTATCAACACATCTATATGAGGAAACTCCTGATGAAGCCTACATAACTCTAGCCAAAGGTCCTCCCAAACCATCCCCCTCCTACCACACCCAAAAACCTTGAAATCCTTCGGATTTAGTCCCAAATTTTCGGTGTAAACTCTCTGCCTTGCTCTCTGTTGAGCCCAGTACACAAATGAATAGCAGACAATCCAGACCACTCTGTTAGAACCTAGAAATAAATTACATAAAACTATTAGGACGAACATATAATTGATAACAATTTGACTTCCATCTACCCATTTTTTTAATGACCCCTGCATCCAAACCTAACTTTGAGGCCTCTGTAGCCGCCCCAATCCTAAAAGAATGAGACCTCAAAAATGTGAGTTCCACCAAACACTACACTGACACTACCTCACATAGGCACATTTAACCCCTTGTTCACCCCTGATCACCCCCCAAAACCCCTCACAGTGAACACTATATACAGTGGTATACAGATATTTTACTGATCACTGTATTAGTGTCACTTGTGACCCTAATTTGTGCTTGCGTTAGGCCCAAATAGAGTTAGGGCACCCGCCATCTATCCCCTAATAAACTTTTAACCCCTTGATCTCCCCCAGTTAACCCCTTCACTCCCTATTACACAGTGCACTAAATACAGTATATAGGTAAATACTGATCACTATATTTAGTGTCACTTGTGACCCTAATTTGCGCTAAACCCAAATAGGTTTAGGTCACCCGCCATCTATCCCCTAATAAACTTTTAACCCCTTGATCTCCCCCAGTTAACCCCTCCACTCCCTATCACACAGTGCACTAATATATACAGTATATCAGATAACTACTGATCACTGTATTAGTGTCACAAATAGGTTTAGGTCACAGTGTTCACTATATACAGTGATTACCGATCACTGTATTAGTGTCACGGGTGACACGGGTGACTCAACTTAGGCTAGTTAGCGTCAGGGTCCCACTACACCACCGTTATTTAGCATCAGAGTCAAGTACACTAACACACATACACACACACCTCAATTACTAGTATAGTGTTTGAACAGATCAATATCTGATCTGATCAGAACTTTACTAGCGTCCCCATAGTTTGTGCAAACACTGCGTTTTGGGAACACTAATCAGCACTGATTCCTGCCAGCACCTGCGTTTAGCCCCTTCGCCCAGCCCACCCTACCCAGGCAAGTGTAGTAATCAATAGATTACTGTCACTTCCAAAAAACACAAAACCGCTGCGTTAGCAGAGTCAGGCCTGATCTCTGCTAGCACTAGCAGTTTTTTTTGTAGCGACCAAATAGTCCTTGACAACCAGGTGCTTTTTTACCTGTTAATCACACTACTGTACCGGTAAATTTAGTTACTAAAATGACCAAACATTGGTACAGTAGTGCAGAGGCTTACAGTATACTGACCATGTCAGATGAGAGCGATGGGGAAGCCTCTCTGGCAGAATCAGGGTCAGTATACAAACCTGATGACAGCAGCGGCTCCATGACAGATAGCATCGGCGACAGAGGGGTCCCTGCTAAGGTCAGGCGTACCCGACCCCATTCTGGAGTTGCTGAGATGCAAGAACCGGATGTTTCTCGTATGCAGCAGAGTGCCAGTACTAGTGCCGCTCACACCTCTCGTGATCTGGCAAGCAAGAGCGGCCTAGTACACCCTGGACCTAGTACAACAAGCACTGCAGTGACGTGGCGAGTCCCATAAGTGCAGTTGAAGCTGGTGCGGTGGCTAGCACGAGTAGTGGTCTGCAGCCACCGTGTATTTGAACACAGGCCCATAGTGCCCTCCCTGAAGCGCTGGCATATCCTAATTGGCAGCCCACAGATTCCACAGCGCCAGTACTTCCCCCATTCACTGTCCAACCCGGAATTCAAGTGGAAACAGCTGGTTTTAATCCCATTAACTTTTTTGAGCTGTTTTTCACTGAAGATCTTTTCAGATCTATTGTGGATCAATCAAATTTATACGCACAACAATTCACCACCGCCAACCCAAATTCATCCCTTGCCAGACCAATCGCCTGGAATCCTATAACGATTCCCGATTTTAAAATCTTTCTGGGCCTATCCTTAAACACGGGCATTACAAAAAAGAATGAATTGCGGCTGACCCAATTCATCAAATGCACGTGTTCTCTGCTGCTATGTCCAGGGCTCGATACGAACAAATATTTTGGTTCATGCATTTCAGCGACAATGAACTCTGTCGTCCTCGGGGAGACGCTGAATATGATCAGCTCCACAAAATTCGGCCCCTCGTAGACCACTTCAATCAGCGGTTTGCAGCCTTGTTTACCCCCCAACAAGATGTCTGTGTTGACAAATCCCTGATTAAGTTTACTGGCCGCCTTGCTATCAAACAGTATCTCCCCAGCAAGCGTGCCAGATACGGGGTCAAACTGTACAAGCTGTGTGACAGGGCCACAGGCTATACAGTTAGTTTCCGTGTCTACGAGGGAAAAGATAGCTCTGTGGAGCCCCCCGACTGCCCAGACTACATAGGGAGCAGCGGCAAGATAGTTTGGGACTTGGTGTCATCTTTATTCGGAAAGGGGTACAACTTGTACGTGGACAATTTTTATTCAAGCGTGCCACTTTTTAGACACCCCTTTGAATTGCAAATTGTGGCACTGTGTGATCTAATCGCCGGGGCTTCCCCCAATGGCTAGTAAATACCCCACTGAGCTTGGGAGAGAGAGCCTGCTTGAGGTGCGATGAATTGCTTGCAGTGAAGTGGAGGGACAACAGAACGTTTTCATTCTGTCCTCCATTCACCGAGACACGGCAGTCGAAATTACTACGGTCACCGGTGTTGTTGTTGAGAAGCCCCTCTGTGTCCACGACTATAACCGTAAAATGGGAGGGGTGGACTTCAACGACCAGATGATGGGACCGTACTTAATTGCCCGTAAGGCCAGACGCTGGTACAAAAAAGTGTCTGTATACCTATTTCTATTGGCTATTTACAAAGCTTTTGTCTTATACAAAGCATCTGCCGGAACATTATCCTTCTTTCAATTCCAAGAAGAGATAGTCAGAGCCCTTCTGTATCCAGCTGGTGCTCCTGCCCAAATTCCCCAACCAGATGCAGTGAGCGGCTGCATGAGAGGCATTTTCCGGAATTCCTCCCGAGTACCCCTACCCAAAGATACCCCCAAAAAAGATGCCGTGTCTGCAGCAAGTGCGGATTTAGTCGTTACACCTGTAATTATTGTCCCGACTGTCCTGACCGACCTGGTCTTTGCCACGGTGACTGTTTCCGTCGCTACCACACACTAGTGGATTATTAGCGTAAGGTACAGCACGGCACAGTTTAGGGCACATTTACACAGGGTCTCAAAAGATGTTCGATGGCTATCGTCATTTTGAGAGACCCTAACCTGGAACTCTAACGTTGAAAAAAGAAAAAAAATACATAAAGTAAAAAAGCCAAAAATAGTTGTCGTCTAAAGTTATTTTTATGTTCTTCTACACTTCCTACTGTACTTTTACTGTACTTTGTTTTTCATTCTTTTGTTAACCTGTTTCTCTTGCAGGTTTTCCCTTCGGCTGCCACACTGATTTTATATATTCTGACACAAACAGCGTTTGCGCTCAGCATATATGGATACCTCTGATGGCAGCAGCTGTGGTAGGCTGATTTCACCACTGCAGTTAAAATACCTTTAGGTATAAGTGGAATATTGTCATGTATACCCACCATTAAATCAGTGGGTTTGGCTGTTGGGCGGTTAATGGTGTGTAATACTACACAATATTCCTGTGGTGATTTCTGTTAGGTTCTCTTTTTTTTTTTTTTGTTCAGCCCACAGGCTGCATGAAAAAAAAAAAAAAACCTACACTATATGCCAAATAAGGACCAGCAATGTACTGGTACGTTGCTGGACTTTGAGTGGTTATACCAGGATGATGCCTGCAGATATAGGCATCATCTTGGTATCGTTTTTTACAGCCAGCGGTCGGCTTGCATGTAAAAGCAATCCTAGCGGATAATTGGCCGCTAGACTGCTTTTTTTCGTGCAGTGGGAGGTGTGACGGTGGCGGGTATCAGACCCCTGTTTTTTTTGGTTAGCTTGCGTTAAGAGCTTAGAGACAAAGTTAACACTTTTCAAAATAAGGTTTAATTATAAAAAAGGTTAAAATTGGTGCAAATAAAAATATTTACAGAAAAATGGGTTACAAAGAAATAGACACACAATACAGCAATTTAGAAGAATAGATAAAGAATTAGAAATGGAAATACTTGCATTCAAAAGTCCTGGGTGTTTCAGAGTTCAGAGGCTGAACATGTGTGATCGGTTCTTCCCTTCAGCGATGTTACTGCTTGATGTTAAAATTGAGAACTGAGAGCTCTCCCAGCTTCCCTCTTTTTCTCTGACCCCCAGGGGGTGTCACCAGAAGTACTTGACCAATAAACACAGTTGCCATGGACGGCTCCGGAGGCTCATAAACTGCTAAAGGCCTCCCGTTTAGACAGATTTTACAACAGAATTCATATCTTGAAATGTCTACCAGTTGCCTTCTTGAAACTGATAGATTCTTGTGCAGTATAGAATTCTATTTTCGTAGACACCAAACACAGGTTATATCCTAATAACCTCTGACCCGTAAGGCATCTGACAGCTAGCTTGTCTTCCATAGAATCGAACGTGATCATGTGTGATCTTAATTCGATCGGTATTTTATGTGGCATTCAACTATATACTTTTTGTTAATATGTTATGTTCCTATCTGCATTTCTAAATTGGGTATAAATTGTTGGATGTAGGTGTTACATTTTAATTAACAACTGGGCTTGTGGAATTTACAACCCAGTCTGCTAAGACAAAGTTAGCTTCCTTTATGACCGGCATCTGCCAGGGTCTGTTAAGATAAGACTTCTTTGAGGCTTGCATACTGAGTAGGATAAGGTGGGGGGCTAATTTAGATCGAGGGAGAGAGAGGGGGGAAGGTAAATATCTCTGAGTACACATCTGCTGGCTACAGTTTTAAACAAAATTGTCGCCTGTGTCACTGGACAACATGGATGCCCGTGATGACAAAATGGTGTCCCAGCGCATGACACCATTACAGGAGGGGACTAAATGTGTGGTCAGATGCGTTAAGGTCAGAGGAGAGATCTAGAGTCTAAAAGACCCCAATTTTTTAAAAAAAGAGTACCTGTCACTACAGATTGCTATCATAGGGGAAATGTAAATTCACTGTGATAACAATAAAAATGATAAAAAAAAATGAAAGAAAAGGTGTCAAAATAACATAAAAAAAAAAAAAAATCAACCCCCCTGTCCCCCCGTGCTTGCGCGCAAATGTGCACACAAGCATTGGTCTAGTGTCATATGTAAACCGCAATTGCAGCATGCATGTGAGGTATCGCTGCGAACGCCAGGTCGAGTGCAGTAATTCTTGCAGTAGACCTCCTCTGTAAGTCCAAAGTGGTAACCTGTAAAGACTTTTAAAGGCTTTTAAAACCGTACGTAGTTTGTTGCCACTGCACGGGCGTGCGCAATTTTTAAAGCATGTCATGTTTGGTGTCTATGTACTCGGCATAAGATCATATTTTAAATTTTACCAAACAATTAGGAATTATGTAGTGTATTTATGCATTAAATATAAAAGTGTTTTTTTTTACGCAAAAATTGCGTTTGGAAAATGTGTGCGCAAATACAGTGTGACAAAAAAAATTGAAACATCCACCATTTTGTTCTGTAGGGCCTCTGCTTTAAAAAAATATATAACGTTTGGGGGTTCAAAGTAATTTTCTTGTAAAAAAAATATATTTTTTCATATAAACAAAAAGTCACAGAAAAGGCTTGGTCTTCAAGTGGTTAGAAGAGTGGGTGATGTGTCGCTAAGATTGAGCATAAAATGCCAGGACTGTTCAAACACCCCCCAAATGACCCCTTTTTGGAAAGTAGACACCCAAAGCTATTTGCTGAGAGGCATATTGAGTCCATGGAGTATTTTACTCCCAGGTCCTTTTCCATCTTAGATTCACCCAGAGGTTCCCCACCCCTAGTGAGTAGCTTGCTTTCGTGTTTCTGACGCCCAAGTGCATTACAGTAAACCCCCCTCCATTGCGGGGGTTACGTTCCGGACCGAGCCGCGAAAAGTGAAAATCCGCGAAATAGAAAAACCCTATTAAAATGCATTGTAGGCATTTTTTTTACTATCACTGTACGTGTAAAAGCATTTTAAGGTCTTTAAGCACACTTTTAAAACAATAGAAACTCATTTAAACACATAAGATACTGAGAGACATAGCAAGAGCTATGGAAAACACAAAAATATTTCATTTTTAATGATTTATATAGTAAAATAACATTACAAAAAAAACTGCAATATACCGGGACCGCAAAAACTGAACCGCGATGGAGCGGGGGTTTGCTGTACTTTACATTTTTTAACATTAAACCTCATCTATATTAAAAAAGAATAGCGCAACCATGCAAAAGAAATGACTATCAAATATGGAGACAATCCATAAATAAAAATGGGGATTTAGTTCCACCATATGGCCATATCGTGCTCAAGCCATATCGTGGGCTTGAGCACGATATGGCCATATGGTGGAACTAAATCCCCATTTTTATTTATGGACAGGGTTTGCTCCCCCAATTTTTTGCTTGTTTATTATGTATTCGGTCTGACCAGACTTATGGGGTTGAGCATCCCATCCCCCACACACACACCTGTACTCTATTGGTGTCCTCTATCAAGTAGATATAGGAGGAGTGCCCTGCAGTGCATTAGCACACCTTCCCAGCAAGGAGTGTTGTCTCCAACGGTAAGAGAGGCTGGATTCACCCCTTTTTTATGGATAGTGTAGGACCCACCGATAATGGGGTACTTTGACGCAGTGGTGGGCTTGAGCACCATATGGCCATATGGTGGAACTAAATCCCCATTTTTATTTATGGATTGTCTCCATATTTGATAGTCATTTCTTTTGCATGGTTGCGCTATTCTTTTTTAATATACATGTTGCTTGGTCCATAGCTGCACCGACTTTAGATATACATGTTCAGGGTTTGCTCCCCCAATTTTTTGCTTGTTTATTAAACCTCATCTGCCATGTAGTTGCCCACCCCATTATTTTGTTCAGGTCTGCTTGTAAGGTTTCCACATCCTGCATAGAAGATATTGGCATGCTTAGTTTAGTATCATCTGCAAATACAGAGATTGTTCTGGATATCCCCTCCTCTAGATCATTTATGAATAAATTAAACAGGATTGGCCCCAGGACAGAACCAGGTGGGCTTTAGTCATGACCACTTTCTCAACAAAAACAGCAGAATATATAGACAAGCAGCACCTGTTTCAGGGGAGAAACCAATGCAATAAATTAACTAGTGTAGACCAGTCCTCTCCCGAGCCAGGATCTATACTATAATAACATCAAAGACATATAAGTAAAAAATCTGTAAACAATTTATTTTGTAAGGTCATGTCCTCTTTTTTTTCCTTCCCCCTAATTAAGACCTATTTCTTGCTTGCTTTTATCCATCGCCTTCTAATACAAAGGAAATTTGCCTGCACGTGCTAGATTTTGGTAAGGGTCACCAGGGTTCCTAAAACACTCTATATGTCAGTCTGGATGGTCCTGCTATAAGATCCTCAGCCTTCAGTGTGACCATCTCTGGAAGGATTTGCTAGATCAGCCCTCAAATTTTTCACTCGCCTGCTCGCATTTGACGAGTGAAAATCAGCTGAGGGCAAGTGTGGAGCAGGGGTGGATTAAGCCAACATTTTCCTGCCTGATCGCTTTTGGAAGAAGTGGTGTGGCCTTTTTTACAGGGCATCAGAACGGCTCAGGAGGAAGAGTTGGCCGGATAACACAGAGAGTGGATCTCCCGCTGTGCTATGATGCAGCTTGGATCTGAAACGCAGGCCACTGTTAAACAAAGTCTAGCCTCCGGGACCGGCTCCTATGATAGACCGAACACTGATTGAATTTCCGTCATTGAACTGGTGTGCTGTCTATCATAGGAGCCGGTCAAGGAGGTGGGGCTTTGTTTGATAGCAGCCGTACGTTTCAGATTCAAGCTGTGTCACAGCGTTAGATCCTCTTTGTCATCCAGCTAGCTCTCCTCCCGTGAGGCTGCACTGATGGGCGGCACTGATATGCTTTATGTTAATATTGTTAAAGCTGTTGTTGTTAATATTTTATTTTTGTAACTTAATAATGCATAAAACATTTAGGTGTCATTTCATGAGATAATATACAAGGGTTGGGAGGAGCAGCTGGTGAAGAGTAACTCTTAAGGCCTGGCTAATGGCTCAGGACTAAAACTTTTGAGCCCTGTGCCAGATTATATCACAGACTTATTCCTCAAAGGCACACTTTGGGGATAGATAAAGAGATAGTGAACCAATGCGCTAACCAAATGAGAGAGTAAGTATGGGATATATATGACTGTGTTGTAAGAATTATAGCAGCCAATGTTTGTAGTGTCACCGCATACAGTACAGTTTTTAGTGCTGATTTCTTAAATTCTAACACTTTGGGGATACTCAGTTCACCTTACCTGAGAGGTAAAGGGCCTCCGAAAACGAAGCACCAACGTTTGGAGGATGCAAGGCTACTACCAGGTCCTCTGTTCACATATTCAACAATTTATATCAAGTGGATGTGGCTGCAATGGCTGATGCTAGCTCTGTACATGCATAAGGTATAGGCATTTTCTTAGGCTGTGCCTTTTGCTATGCCTAGAGTTCAACCTCCTAGAGCAGCCTTTCTCAACCTTTTCAATACAGAGGAACCCTTGAAAGAAATTTCTGGTCTCGGGGAACCCTTGATAAAAATGTAAAATCTACAACTCATGACACATTAGTGTGACAGTCAGTGGGAAGAATGCTCCTTACTTTTGTCATCATAGGGAAGAATTACTCCCTTACAGGTAGCTAAAAGGAACAATGGTGTCATTGGAAACTTATCTGAGAGGCAGAAATTGCCCATTGCTCAAGGAACCCCTAGCAACCTCTAGTTTAGAAATCCTGTCCTGCAGGCAGCAGCTAACCTTCACATACAGTTTAGGATTAGACAACGTGTCTCCTAATAAACTACTGGAGAAAAAAAAAAATACTTTTTGTGTAAGTGTAAAAATGTATTAGTTATGTTTGTAATACATGTCCTATTTAATAACCTTCTCCTTGTATTTCTTCCACAGCCTCTATTTTGTCGTCGGAGCTGGTATTATTATCTCTTTACTGATTGTTGTTTCAATTATCAGTTGTATCTGTAAATCACTTTGTCTGTGCTGCAGACTTTGCGAACGACAACGTAAGTCACAAGCCTATAACACTCTAAACTGTATAATTTGGTTGTCTGTTCTGTGCAGTGTACTATTTTTTTATTTTTTTGCCAGAGAATGAGCCTTAGGCTTATTATAGATGGATTGAAATTTTGCTGGTTCAGTTTGGACTAGCTGAATTTTGATCCATCTATGGCTGGTCCAGTTTGAGAGGAGTCAACTTAATGATCAACTCCTCTCAAACAGGAATGTTGGTATTTTTACGTTTGATGGGCGCTTGCAGCCAATTGGCTTCTGTGCTGATCATTGTGTACTGACAGCGGAGGAGTCTCTGCTGTCAGAATGCAATAGCACAGCAGTGAGGATTCCCCCATCAACCTCTCTTGTGTGAATGGGGGAATCTGTTCAGTTTCTTCGATCAGCCATCTATAACCAGCTTTACACTCAGTGGCCACTGTGTTAGCTATGCCTATTAGTACTCTTAAAGGGGTATGATTTAGTCTGCATTAATACTCTTTAAATTTAATTTGGTTGAAACAGCGTGATTCAACCTCCATACTCAAATTGTGAGGTTGCAGGTCTCAACAGCCAGGTTCCTGCATACCTCAATAGCAAAAAGTTAATGATGAAATCCAGAGACCACCTATATTCCTCAATGGTCCTTTATTAAAATCATCAACAGTATCAAACATCCGTATCTGCAACAGGCTGCTATCGCGTTTTAGCCAAAGCCTTAAAGTGGTTGTAAAGACCTAAACCTTTTTTACCTTCATGCATTCCCTGCATAGGGTAAAATTTGTCCCAGTACTTATATTGCCCCTTCACTAATCCTGTATACTTACCTGGGCCCGATCTTAGTCAGTGATGTGGCTCCTGATGCTGTCAATCAAATCCTGTGACAGCAGGGGACTGGACTGAGCTGTGCTGTTTGTGTCTATAGATGCACACAGCCTGGATTGAAAGGGAGCCTGCAGCTGCGCCCTCATAGGAAGCAGCTTCCTATGTTGGTGCAGTGGGAAGAGGAGGAGCACAATGCGCCGGTGGGGGACACCAGAAGATGAGGTTTGGGGCCACTTTGTGCCATAAAACTACACAGAGCAGGTAAGCATAACATGTTTGATATTTAAAAATAAATAAATAAACTTTACAACCTCTTCCTCTCCCAAATTTCATCAATTTAAAGTATAACTAAAGACAAAATTTAAAAAATGTTTTTTTCTCAAGTTTTGGATAGAATGTAGAAGGATTGGAACACCTATCAGATTTTTGTTTTCTGTGCCCCCATTAGAGAGTTTTACCCTCCTTGTTTTCCATTTTACCATTATAATTAAACATGAAAGTAAAAGAAAATTTAGGGTTGTCCCCCAGAACAGTAATAGACCCTGGTGACAATCAGGGATTTTCTCACTTTGAAGTGATTTCCCTTCACTTCCTGTTGTGGCTATGGGACAGGAAGTGAAGGGAAATCTCCCCAATGGGACACAGTTGGCAAAAAAAAACCTCCCTTGGGGCTCTTTCACACGGTCCGCCTCCGCAGGCGGATCCGTGTTGCTCAGCGGGGATCGATCCGCGATCCCCGCTGAGCCGGGCGGATGACAGCTCCGTCTCCGCTTGCAGAGCGGAGAGGGAGGTGTCTCAGCACCCGCTGCCCTCTATGGGGGATCGGAGGAGAGCGGACCGCTTGTCCGCTCTCATCAGATCCGCTCCGCTCCGATTACTGAACGGATGGAAAAATAGGGTTTCCATCCGTCCAGATTTCAGCACAGGATCGGATGCGGAGGGCAGCGGGTGTCAGCGGAGGTGACCTCCGCTGACACCCGCTGCCCCATAGAGCTGCATGGAGGATCCGATCAGATCCGCCTAAAAAACTGACAGGCGGATCTGATCGGACCGCCCGTGTGAAAGAGCCCTTACTCTAGCCAAAATGGTAAAAGTTTTTTGCCTTTAGTTCTACTTTAGGCCCCTTTCACACATTCGGTCCGTTCAGTTTCCATCAGTTTTTCATCCATTTTTCATCCGTTTTTCATCAGTTGTTATCAGTTTTTCATCCGTTTTTTTGTCAGTTGTTATCCGTTTTTCGTCAGTTATCTGTTTTTCATCCGTTGTCATCCGTTTTTCGTCCGATCCATTTTTTTGACGGATGAAAAATAGAGCATTCATACGTTCAAAAAAACGGACATTAACGGAAGCGGATGAAAACGGATGTTAACTGATGATCATCCGTTGTCATCCGTTTTTACATAGAGATACATTGATGTCCGTTTTTCATCCGTCAACGGATGGATGAAAAACGGACAAACGGACAGCATGTGTGAAAGGGGCCTTAAAGTTCATTTTGTATTGAAGGCCCCAATTTGTGACAAGAATTATTTTCCTGCACCAACACTAGCACAAGCCATCACAATATAATTGAATAGTTGATAAGGTTGAACAAAGACATTAGTCCATCCAGTTCAACCTGTGAGGATGTGTGTATGCATTTATGTATAACACTTCCCATATCCCTGTATAGTTATGTTAAGATGCCTATCTAAGAGTTTTTTTAAATGAACTCTTACTGCTTACACCACTGATTTGTGCAAGGGAGTTCCATGTCTTTACTGTCCTAACAGTAAAGAACCTCTTACACAGTTTAAGGTTAAACCACTTCTCATTTAACTTCATTGAGTGACCATGAGGTTAATTTACTACAACTGGAGAGTGCAAAATCTGGTGCAGCTCTGCATAGAAACCAATCAGCTTCCAAGTTTTTTTATGGCAAAGCCTAAGGCTCCATTCACACCTGAGCGTATTGTTTTCAGGCGGTTTTTTTTGGGCTTTTTTCAGGCGTTTTTTTTTTTTTTTGGGGGGGGTTTTTTGTTTGGGCTTTTTTTGCAGGTGTTTGGAGGCAGGCATTGACCTCTAACAAAAATGCTTGTAATCTGCCAAAAAAGAAGCTCATGTACTTGTGTTTGAGCTTCAGGTGTTTTGCTTCAGGCGACAAAACGCTCATATGTGAACAGGGGCCATTGAAGTGAATAGGATTTTGCTTGTTGGAGGTTTTGAGACTTCAGAGATGAGCATTTTACGAGCTGAAATACGCTCAGGTGTGAACAGGGCCTTATTGAATAAGCTGAAGTTAGAAGCTGATTGGCTTAAATGCACTGCTGCACCAGATTTTGTACTCTCTTGATCAATCTGAGACTTAAGATTTTTCTCCCTATGCTAGAATCACCATTTAGATATTTTATATATTGCGGACTTCTCTCCTCTTCAAAGTCTCTCCTCCAGGGAAAATAAGTTTAACCACTTCAGCCCCGGAAGGATTTGCCCCCTTAATGACCAGGCCCTATTTTGCGCTTCGGCACTGCGTTAATTTAATGGACAATTATGAGGTCATGCGACACTGTAGCCAAACGAAATTGATGTTTTTTCCCCACAAATAGAGCTTTCTTTTGGTGTTATTTGATCACCTGTGCGAATTTTTATTTTTTGCGCTATAAACAAAAAAATAGCGATAATTCTGAAAAAAAATAGTTTTTACATTCTGCTATAGGACATTCAAATCAAATCAAATCAAATTTTTTTAACATTTCAGGCCAATTTGTTTTCTGCTACATATTTTTGGTAAAAAAAATCGCAAGAAGCGTATTTTGATTGGTTTGCGCAAAAGTTATCGCGTCTACTAACTACAGGAAAGATTTTTATGTCAATTTTATTGTTTTTTTTTTTTACTAGTAATGGCGATCTGCGATTTTTAGCGGGACTGCGACATTGCGGCGGACAGATCGGAACCCTAACTGACATTTTTGACACTTTTGGGGGTACATTACTACAGTAATCAGTGCTAAAACTATGCACTGTTACTGTAATAATGCCATTGGCAGTGAAGGGGTTAACCCTGTGGGTGATCAAGGGGTTAATGTATGCCTGTATGCTTACTAACTGTGTGGGGTGGGGCTTCTGTGACAGGCACAAACGGATAGCAGTTTCAGCATAAGCTGAAACTTCAGATCTGTCCCTGACTGTCTCACAGAAGATCCGCCTGCTTTGTTTACATAAGCAGGCGGGTCTTCTCTCCATTTACCGGACGATCGCCACCTTCCTCCCGCGGCCCGCCTCCCGCTGTGTCTAAACACAGCGGGAGCGCGCCGCCAAAACCCCTTCTCCAGTCACGTAGTACTACGTGACTGGACCCAGGGGAGCCGCACTACCGCAGTAATATTACTGTAGGCAGTCGGCAAGTGGTTAATGTATGTAGCATTTTTTATTAACTGAGGTCCTCCAGTCCCCTTATTAGTTTTGTTGCGTTTCTCTGTACTTTCTCCAATTCCAGCACATCCTTCCTGAGGATTGGTTACCAGAAATGGATGGCATACTCAAGATGTGGCCAGAACAGAGTTTTGTAAAGTGGTAGAATTCTATATTATCTCTTGTGTAAATCCCATTTTTGATGCATGCTAATAATCTGCAGGCCTTGCTTGCTCCCGCTTGGCTCTGCATGCTATCATCAAGTAGGACCCAAGATCCTTTTCCATCTTTGATTCCCCCAGGGATTCTCCCCCCCCCCCCCCCCTAGCGTGTAGTTTGTGCTCAAATGTTAGCCCCCAATGATGGATTTATTAATTCTCAGGAGAAACCAAAATGCCTCAATGCTTTTCCAATTTTCACTTGTCCAGCTTTGGTGATTCTGGACCAAAAAGGGGGGCAATACAGCAAGATGGTCATTCAGGATTTAATATATTGCTAGCTAATAGGAGGAGGGCATCAAAGAAATTACTTTGGCAATAGGTTGCTCTTTCTAGCTCCGGCTGGAGTGATCCTTGACCAAGCTATAACCAGAAACTAGATGAACAAAATTACAGATATTTTGCCAGGCAGGATAGTTTACACTTGCATATTACAGTTAGGGATTTAACTGTTTGCCTACTCTCAATGTTTTGTATCTAAGGGGGTCAGCAAATACTACAACCACCATGCCTGGCATCCTCAATCATTTTGTGGTTAAAGTCTCCCAGATCGTGCATCTTACACAATGTAATGTTTGTCCAGGCAACAGCTAAACTTTTCTTCTTTATGGCTACTCTGTTTTCAGTTGCAACCAGGGCTGCTGTTAGAAATCGCGGGGCCCCCTACAGACTACCTGGCAGGGCCCCCCCAAGAAAATATTAAAGATATATTTAGCTAAAATTCCAACAAAATCACTATTAGCAGACACAAATATAACATAACTCGCATAATTCCTGCTAAATTTAAAAAAAAAAAAAAAACTATGTTAAATAAAAAAGATGAGATGAGAAAAATATACAGGCTGGGCAGTTGGAGCTCAGTGATCAGAGAGACAGAGAGAGAGAAACAAAGTTGCAATTTACAAATAAACTCCTGAGCAGAGATAAGTGCTGGGAGGGGGGGCCCACACAAGGGAGGGGGATTAGTTAGGGACAACTGTCTCTTTCTCAACAGATAAAAGCTGATAGCAGGGAGAGGGACAGATCAGATTCAGGTGCTGGAGGAAAATTTCTGTATTTGTTGCCCATCACTAATCCCCCTCCCTGTGTGGGCCCCCTTGTGTGCTCGGGCCCCCTACAAGAGGGCTGGTGGTCCCCCCCTATAAGCGGCCCTGGTTGCAACCACATTATTCTCTGGCTTTTACTGTGGACAAACAAGTATTCCTAATGGCCACTGAGGGTATTTGTAACTGTATCTGCGGGAATTATATCATTTGCTTTACAATGGAAATCAGGAAATTAGCATTGCATACAATTTTTTTGCCACAAACCAGCACTATTAAGCTCATACAAAGAGAGATATTTAATGCTACTTGAAATCTGTGAATATATCACTCTTCTGCAGAGTTGCAAGGGTTATTTATACGAAGCACTTTACTTTTCTGCACATAGACTAATCCATATAGACAATTTATATCTCCTTTCACTGGCACCCACCCAGCTTTATCATAATTACTAAGCAATTGCTTTGGGCACTTTTGTTGACTTTAGACATACTATAAATGGGTGACCTGGTATATGACAAAGTTTACAATATGGAGCAGAAACGCTTGTCTGAGTGCATTCTTTGGTCAACTAATGTACAACTACTACCGCTGCTAATGTGCTTATGGTGAAAAATACAACTTCATATTGTCCTTGGTAAATGTAAAGAGAAAATATTACCCCCTTTCCCTCCTAATACCTTTCAGGTAACAGGCAGGTTGAAAAATATATTAAGTCACTGTCTAGGAGGTGGATATCCCTGTATAATGCTAATGAATCATCTGCCAACCCTAATTTAATCTTCTGTTTAAATTATACATTCAAACAGATGTTTCATTTGCACATATTTGCAAATACAATATGTCTAAGCTGCATATTGGGCCATAGCATCTCTGTGTCATGCTGTTCTAATTTTTTAGCTCAGATTTCCCTATCTGCAGTTTGACTTAAGGCATATCTAAACCCAAAAACAAAAATGTAACATATTGCAGCTTACCAGTCTTTCGAAGAATGAGAATAGAAGGTGGGAAAGGGTGTTTAGTTATTTGGTGTAAGTAGGAAAAGGACTAAAGAGGGTGAAGGAGGGGAAAAAGAGTTTCAAAGTGCGAAAAAGTGGTTTAGGCACCGGTGAAGTCGTACATCCTTTTACAATTATAGTACGTACAGTATGTGTGAGAATGAAGAGTTTACACTTGTATCATCTGCATACTGCAGCCATCATGGAGCTAAGGATGCACATATAGAATGTGGTATGGATGTCCCCAGAGTGTAAGTGGACAATCAAATTTTCATTTGGATCTCTATATACAGTATGTTGAGATTTTAAAGGTTGTTCACTTTCACCAGATCTGTTCAAATTATCTGAGAGCCTCTTACTCCAAATGTGTGACTCTTCCATCCATTGTATATATTTTATTTTGCCCAACCAGTCATTTATCAGTGGGATTGTTGAGGTGTTCAAATGTGAGGGTATTAGAACTTAAGCCACATTCAGTAGTTGTGGTATTGCTGTTTGTATTAGTTTGTAGAGCGTTCTGAATAGTCAGATAAGTAGACCCACAGATCTATTGGTGGCGAAGAACCTGTTATGATGGAGATCTACCTTGCAAACTTTTAGCAAGAAGCATTGAATCAGTTCCACCAGGGATGGGAAAAAGTTCTTTAGTGCTGCATCCCCTCTGAATACATGGAGCTTAGCAGGTGTGTGATGCCATCCAACTAGGTTGTCGCTAATGATAGTGTGTGTATGTATGTGTATATATGTATGTGTGTGTGTGTGTGTGTGTGTATATATATATATATATATATATATATATATATATATATATTTTTTTATTTTTTTTTTTCTGAGAGGGATTAGTCGTTTGCATAAGACAGATAGCATTGCTTTTGCTTGTAGCTCCTCCGCCTAGGACATGAAGACTGCATTTCTGGCAAGATGAACAGGAATTTTTTGTACTTTTCAAAAATGTTCTGTGCCCGAAGAATGAAAACGAATGCATCCACTATGTGTAAGGACTGACCAGCTGCAATATATTAAACCTCTGTTCTGGGGTTTAGTTATGCTATAGGTGCTTTGACCATTGCCTATGGCTGAGTATTGAAGGAAGGTTTTATTAAAAATGTACATAACTAGGGGGATTTACTAAAACTGGAGCACACAGAATGTAACCAATCCACTTCCTTAACCACTTAAGCCCCGGAGGATTTGGCTGCTAAACGACCAGGGGGTATTTTGCGATTCGGCACTGCGTGACTTTAACGGACAATTGCGCGGTCGTGCGACGCTGTACCTAAACGAATTTGGCGTCCTTTTTTTCCCACAAACAGAGTTTCTCTTACGTCCTCCGACAGTCGCCGCCTCTTCATATTCGTCACATATGGGGGTATTAGACTTTGCTCCGAAGGAGTAGCTAGGCAACAGAATATGTTAACAATAAAGCTTTTAACATATCCCACCCTCAAGGGGTGGTCCCCTCAGTCAATACCCTCCTACTTCCTGCAACCATATCTCAGTTTTAATGTCTAGCTTGTCAGGAGTGGCTGGCTCTCTCTGTGCTGGGACTTTCTGTCCCAGACTTTCTTCTTTTTAATATTTTGTTTGAGTTTTTCTCTCTACCTTTATTTAGCTGTTATTTTGTCAGCGTTAGTTAGTTCTTCGGATGAAGAGGATCATGCGGACTGGGTCTCGGGCTGATCCCCCTGGTCGCAGGTCGTGGGTCAGTGGCTTCCCAGTCTGCCATCGAGCGTTCAACCAGGTAACGCTCCTGGCATAGTGAACGACCCATCCCTGTTCGGTGCAGGGATGATTGGTGAGGTGGCTACCTCACTGGACGCTGTGCGGTTTCTTAACCCCCATTTTGTGCGTCTTGAATTGCGACTCTCCCTGCCTCATGTGCAGCGGCTTGTTCGCCTGTGCGGGTCCCCCACGCCATGTGAGGTAAGTGTATTTATGTGGGGACCTGTCTGTCTGGGGGGGGTGTCAGTCTGGGACTGTGTAACCTGGCTCTATTCACACTGCTTGTCTCCCTATCTCTCGGCTGCATGCTGTGGGCTGCAAGGGGGGGGGGGGAGCTGTATGACACTGTGTGTGTCAGACTGGTCAGTGTGAGAAGCTGTGTGCTGTGGGGCATGTTTTTTTGGCATGTTTGGGCATATACAGCGATCGCTGCGGCGATCTGACATGTATTCTGATATTGGAATGTAATGTGTGTTTTAATGCACTGTGGAGCGGCGGTTTCGGCGCCAAACGACGCCATTTTGCCTACACCCGCTCCGGCCGCATGGTTTACATGCATGGCGCCCATTTTCTTGTAGCCTCCATAGGCTTACATAGAGCGCCCTGGCAGCATCACTTCCTCTTTCCAGGAACACCGATCGAGGCAGCAGCAGCGGCGAGGGTCTCCTCAGGTTTTATCCTTCTGTTCTTGCTATCCATTGCCTGTGTTCAGTTTGCATATTCCCTGTGGGGGTCTCATTGTGCTTGAGTGTGGTGCGGTGGGCTGCGCTTGCCGCGCTTGCTTAAAAGGGGCAGTTAACCCTTGGTTGTCTGGCATTACAGGGGCAATGGATTCTCAGGAGGGCAAATTTCCTACAGTATTGGTGGAAAGCCAGGGGACCGCTGTTTCCCCCCCAGGGGGGGATTTAGCCACTATTGTGGCTGGCCTTGCTGCTCAGGTGCAAATGCTGGTGGCTGCTCAATCTACTAAAAGGCCCAGAGTTGCTCTTTCCTCTGATTCTGAGGGTGAAGGTGATGGGGCTGTTCTGGCAGGGGCCTCCTTATCGGGGTCCCGCTCCTCTCTTGATCTAGTGGGGTCTGAGGTGGAGGCTGAAGTTGAGGGGGTTGATAATTCTCCCCCTGGCTCGCCTGAAGAGCTTGCAATCATGGATGAGTTGATTGCTTCCATTAAGCAAACGCTGCGTTTGCAGGACGAAGTGTGTCCCCCTGCTGCCTTGGCGGCTTATGGGACGCAGAGGAAACGCAGGACGCCGCAGGTTTTTCCCTGCAATGCTGATTTTCAGCGCGCTGTTAAGGATCAATGGCGCGATCTGCGCAAACCTTTTGCGGTACCAAGTAAATTCAAGCTGCGTTATCCTTTTTCGCCTGCCACTGATGAAAGGTGGTGTGTGCCTCCACCAGTGGATCATGCAATTGCGGTTTTGAACAAAGCCACTGCGATTCCTGCAGAGGGTTCCCCTGTTTTCCGTGATGCCACGGATAGGAGACTGGAGTCTCTTGCCCGTCATACTTATTCTGTTACGGGTTCTATGCTTAAGGCTCTGTTTGCTTCTCTCATGGCGGCCCAGGCGATCGCAAGTTGGACGCAGATGCTTAGGCGCGTCCTAGTGGCCGACTCGGCCTCGCCGGCGACCCTGGATATGGTGGATCAGATCCACCAGGGTGTCATGTATCTGTGTGATGCGGACCTGGACCTGATTCCGTTGGCTGCACGTGTGCACAGCGTGGCGGTGTTGTCTCGCCGCCTGGTTTGGTTAAAATGTTGGTCGGTGGACCAATCTTCACGTAAGACCTTAGCCAATCTGCCTTATGATGGGTCTCGCCTTTTTGGGGAGTCCCTGGATGTGTTGATTAAGGGGATCACCGGGGGTAAGAGCACTCTCTTGCCCCATTTCCCCAAGGCTAAGGGGGCTTCTGGGAAGAAGCATGCTAATTTTCGGCCCCCTCAGGGGTCCTTTCGTGCCTTTCGGCCGCACTACAAGGGCAAACCGTTCAAAGGTCAAGGCTCTCAGAAGAAGCCCTGGTCTGGTAAACAGAAGTCCGGCCAATCCGGACCTGCAGCCCATAACAGTTCGGCCTGAAGGGGCGCCCTCACCCAGTTTTGGGGTGGGGGGACGCTTGCTCGGTTTTCTTCAGTCCTGGTTGGCCCGTGTGCGGGACAGATGGGTTCTGGAAATCGTTCGATCTGGTTACAAGATCGAGTTTCTCTCTCGGCCGGAGAGCAGATTTTTTCCCTCAAATCTTCAACTGTCTCCAGAGCGCTTGCGGGACCTGCACCTGGCGGTGCGGGACCTGAGGGCTCAGGGAGTGGTGGTTCCGGTGCCTCATCGGGACAGGTTTCGGGGGTTTTATTCCAATCTATTCACCGTGCCCAGAAAGGAGGGCAAGGTTCGTCCGATTCTGGACTTGAAGGCTCTGAACCGCTCTGTGCGGGTCCGCAAGTTCCGCATGGAATCCCTGCGGTCGGTGGTGGCTGCCCTGGTTCCGGGGGAATTCATGGCCTCCATCGATTTGAAGGATGCGTACCTTCACATCCCCATATTCGAGGGTCATCAGAGGTACCTTCGATTTGCCATTGCGGAGGATCACTACCAGTTCGTGGCGTTGCCCTTTGGTCTCGCCTCGGCTCCGCGGGTCTTCACCAAGGTGCTTGCACCGGTTCTGGCATTATTGGGGGCCCAGGGCGTTTCTGTCCTGGGGTATCTGGACGACATTCTGGTTCGGTCTGCGACCAGCCAGGGTCTGGAGGAGGACCTGTCTGTCACGATGCAAACTCTGCAGGAGTTTGGTTGGACGATAAATTTTCCAAAGTCGACACTGAGTCCGTCGGTTCGTCTCCCCTATCTGGGAATGATACTGGACTCGGTGCAGGCGAAGGTCTTCCTGCCGGAAGACAAACTCAGGACTCTCCGGGAGGAAGTCAGGTCCCTCAGGGACGTTCCGAACTCGTCTCTGCGGACGTGTATGAGATGTCTGGGATTGATGGTCTCGGCCTTCGAGGCGATTCCTTTCGCACAGTTTCACACGGCGGAGATCCTGTCCAGGTGGGACGGGCGACCTCAATCTCTGGATCTTCAAATCTCGTTGAGTCTTCGCACCAGGGAAAACCTTCTGTGGTGGCTCCAGTCCCCGTTGGTGTCCGGGGGCAAGTCGTTTCGTCCGATCTCGTGGACGGTAATCACCACGGATGCCAGCCTGTCGGGCTGGGGTGGAGTTCTGGGCGTTCTGTCCGCTCAGGGGACTTGGTCGGAGGGGGAGTCTTCCCTTCCGATCAACATTCTGGAATTGCGTGCGATAAGTCTCTGTCTTCATCGCTGGACGGACCGGCTGCAGGGTTGCCCGGTTCGGGTGCAGACGGACAATGCCACGGCGGTGGCCTACATCAACCACCAAGGGGGCACCAGGAGTGCCCGAGCGGCTCGAGAAGTGGCCGACATTCTGTCTTGGGCCGAGACTCATGTCCCGGCGATAATGGCGGTTCACATTCCGGGAGTGGAGAACTGGCAGGCGGACTGAGTCGCCAGACCCTGGATCAGGGGGAATGGTCTCTCCATCCGGCTGTCTTCCAGATGTTGTGCGCGAAGTGGGGTCTTCCAGATGTGGACCTGTTCGCGTCTCGTCTCAACAACAAGGTGAAGAGGTTCGTGGCAAGGACGCGCGACCCTCGGGCAGACGCGTTAGTGGCCCCGTGGCATCAGTACAGGCTGATGTACGCGTTTCCACCGATTCAGTTGCTGTCCAGGTTCCTTCGCAGGTTACACTCGGAACGCAACACGGTGATTCTTGTGGCACCGGACTGGCCTCGCCGGTCCTGGTACGCAGACCTCGTGAATCTGGCGGTCGACGCCCCGTGGCGTCTGCAACTTCGAGACGATCTACTGTCTCAAGGACCGATATACCATCCTGCTTTACAGTCGCTGGCTTTGACGGCCTGGCTGTTGAGACCGAGGTCCTGAAGGAGAGGGGTCTCTCTCCGGAGGTCGTTCATACTTTAATCAACGCAAGGAAGTCTTCCTCGGGGAAGGTTTATTACCGTACTTGGAAGGCCTATTTTGCCTGGTGTGAGTCCAGGGGGTTTTCACCCCGCACGTACTCGGTGTCCCGTGTGCTGTCTTTCCTTCAAACGGGTGTTGATCAGCGTTTGGCGCTGGCTACGATAAAGGGTCAGGTGTCTGCTCTGGCCGTTCTGTTTCAACGTCCCGTGGCTTCCAACCCATTGGTTGGCACCTTTGTTCAGGGTGTGCGGCATCTGGTTCCCCCGAGGCGGGATCCTCTGCCCCCTTGGGACTTGAATCTCGTTCTATCTGTGTTACAACGTGCTCCTTTTGAACAGATCAGGGAGATCTCGTTGTCTATGTTGTCCAAAAAGGTCGCCTTTTTGGTGGCGATCACTTCGGCTCGCAGAGTGTCGGAGCTGGCGGCTTTGTCCTGCAAGTCTCCGTACCTGGTTATTCATTTGGATAAGGTGGTCTTGCGACCTAATCCTTCTTTTCTTCCGAAACGAGTTTCGGAATTCCATCTTAATGAGGATATTGTCTTGCCTTCGTTGTGCACGAAGCCTAAACATCCAAAGGAGGTGAGATTGCACTCTCTGGATGTTGTTCGGGCGATAAGGGTTTACCTTAAATTGACTGAGTCTTTTCGAAAGACGGACTCCTTGTTTGTTCTTCCAGAGGGTCCTCGGAAGGGCATGGCGGCTTCGGCCTCTACCATCGCCAAATGGATCAGGCAGACCATTGAACAGGCCTATGCTTTGCAGGGGAAGGTTCCCCCTGTGCCTGTGAAGGCGCACCCTACTAGATCTCTGAGCACGTCTTGGGCCTGTCGTCATGGGGCTTCTGTAGCCCAGGTGTGTAAGGCGGCGACTTGGTCGACCGTGCACACTTTCACAAAATTCTACAAAGTAGATGTTCAGGCATCGGCGGATGCTTCCTTTGGCCGCAAGGTTCTTAGTGCGGCTGTTCCCTAGGGTCCCTTGTTGGGGACTCCTGGCTGTTGGGATAAGTTTTGTATCCCCTGGTTTTTTGTCTTTTCCTGGGTTGTTGCTCCTGTTGAGCACTTGTTTTTTGCTGTTGCCCAGCTGGTTTCCTTCCTTTGGTAAGGTTCCTTCTTTGATGCGGAGACTGCGTTGCCTTTCGGCGCGGATGCGTTTCCCACCCCTCATGTTTGCACTGCTTTGGGACGTCCCCATATGTGACGAATATGAAGAGGCGGCGACTGTCGGAGGACGTAAGAGAAAACGGAATTTTTGTAAAATCTTACCTGTAAAATTCCTTTCTCTGAGTCCTCCGACAGTCGCCGCCCCCGCCCCTCTTTTGGGGTTTGATTGTATACTCTACTGCTATTCCACTAAAACTGAGATATGGTTGCAGGAAGTAGGGTGGGTGGGTGGGATATGTTAAAAGCTTTATTGTTAACATATTCTGTTGCCTAGCTACTCCTTCAGAGCAAAGTCTAATACCCCCATATGTGACGAATATGAAGAGGCGGCGACTGTCGGAGGACTCAGAGAAAGGAATTTTACAGGTAAGATTTTACAAAAATTCAGTTTTTCTTTTGGTGGTATTTGATCACCTGTGCGATTTTTTTGATCATGCGCTATAAACAAAAAAAGAGCGTCAATTTTGCAAAAATAGCAATATTTTTCACATTTTTTTTATATGAAATTCCCCCCCAAAAAAATGTAAAAATCTAAATTTTTTAACATTTTCGGCCAATTTGTTTTATGCTACCTATGTTTGGTAAAAAAAATCGCAAAAAGCGTATTTTGATTGGTTTGCGCAAAAGTTATCGCGTTTACTAACAAAGGGAAAGATTTTTGTCATTTTTGTTGTTTTTTTTTTTTTTTTTTAACGCGTAATGGCGGCGATCTGCGATTTTTTTTTTTTTTTTTTTTTTTTTTTTTTTTTTTTTTTTGCGGTACTGCGACATTGGGGCGGACAGATCGGACCCTTGACTGACATTTTTGACACTTTTGGGGTTACCAGTGACATTTCTACAGTAATCAGTGCTATACATATGCACTTGTTACTGTAAAAATACACTGGTAGTGAAGAGGTTAACTTTATTTGGGAGGGAGGGGCTGTGTGTGTCCCTAGGGGCGTGCTTTCTACTGTGATTGGCTGTGGCTTGAGCTGTAAGGACACTGATCAACGGATCTACATAGTAGATCCGTGTGATCAGTGTCTTTACACCGAGGAGAATGACAGGCAGCTTGTTTACACAAGCTGCCTGACTTTCTCCCTCTCCCCCGCCGATCGCAGAGGGGGGGTCCGTGACCACGCGGGAGCGGGGGCGCACGCTCGCTCCCTAGACCCTCACAAGCAAGCGACGTAGACCTACGTCAGTTTGCCTGTGAGGGGCTGACCGCCGACGTAGATAGTCGTGCGGCGGTCGGCAAGTGGTTAAGGGCTCTTTCACACTGTGTGTCCGTCGGACGGACTCCGTTTATCTCAGCAGGGGATCGATCCGCCGATCCCCCGCTGAGCTGGAGAATGACAGCTGTTCTCCGCACTGTGTGCGGAGACACAGCTGTCAGAGCCCCATACATCTCTATGGGGGAATCGGATGGGAATGGACCGTTGGTCCGTTCTCATCCGATCCGCTGGACGGATGGAAAATAGGTTTTCCATCTGTCCACATCCGGACATGTCTCTGCTGACATTCGATGCCCCATAGAGATGCATGGGGGGACCGTTCAGATCCGCCAGAAAAAATGACAGGCGGATCTGAACTGTCCACCTGTGTGAAAGGGGCCTTATTGAACAAACTGAGGTTAGAAGCTGATCCATTACTATGCACAGCTGAACCAGATTCTGTGTGTTCCAGTTTTAGTAAATCTCCCATAATGTGATCTTGGTATGCAAACTGTTTTTATAATCAAATATATAATAAAATGAAATACCTTTTCAGTTTGCAGACAGGCCTAATGTTTCTATAACTGTTCTGAGGACAATGTTCAGGCAACCTGCTGCATAAAATGTGCCGTGCTCTGAAATATATTTGCTGAAATCAAAGTTTGATCTTTGCTAAGCTACTTACACAGATCTATTTCGGGGGTGAAGTGTTTATTTCAGTACTGATGCTTAAAATGTGATTTATTATAAAAGTAGCATGTCCCACTGCAATTGAAAAAATATAGCCCTGGGAAGATTTGCACTTGGCCCACGTGGGCAATTAAATCTCTGCTACCAGAAAATATTACTGCTTGCTGGAAGCCGCCTTATTTCAACAAACTGAAATCAATGTAATGCTAATCAAAAAAAAAAACACTGCTGTTTAAATATTGCCAGTGTAGCCCTAGGCTTAATTTCAGTATCTCAAAAAGGAAGCAAGTAAGGACTTGCAATAATTTTGCTTCAGTTTTTGCAATGTATTTAATTGATCTGGAGTCTGATTTTTAATTATCCTGCACTAAACTAAAGTTTCACTTTAGGAGGGCTGGGCCATCTATCCAAAAGATAATAAAATTGTTCTTTTGCAAACTGTCAAAACTGTCGTCAAAACTGTTTGGTGTTTTTTTCTTTTACAGCTCGGGCAACAGCAAGTTCTTTGACCACATCCGTGGCTGTCACTAACGTTGTTCCTCAGCCCTTAGTAACAATGCCAGCAGCTGCCGGATACCAGCCCCTGCCGAATCATTCCATGTATGCTCAGCAGCCTGACAAGGCTTATCTTCCCCCACCATATCCAGGTGAGGCACCTGCCTATTCAAGCTATCCAACTAAATAAGGTGGTAAGTGTCCTTCCTTCCTTTTGCAGCTTTCCCTGCTAACACCATTAAAGAATCGCTTCAGTCATCAGTGAACTAAAAAGAAAGGCGTAACTTTGGAAAGCTTTCACCTGTTTTCGATGTGTCTGCACGCAATCCCCTTCTTTGCATCATGCTAATTGGCAGCACAGTGTTATAAAAGCTTTAGGAGGTCCTATTGCCTCTTGAAAGCGGAGTTCAGCCCCGCTCAGTTCTAACATGCTATCTAGCTGGTTCAGGTTTGCCCAGGTCTAACATGCTATGCTATGCTATCTATCTGGTTCAGGTTTGCCCAGGTCTGACATGCTGAGGAGCAGCTATCGCGCAGAAGCAAAAATATAACATTACTGCAAATTCCTGAAGAAGGCATAAGGAGACTGTAAAAGTAATTTTCTTTTACAGGAAGAATTGTAGTTTTTCTAAACTAATAATCTTGTGTTGCCATTTAGACAGGAACTGTCTGCTGTACTTTCATCAGTCGTGCTTTTGCATCTAAAGTGTAAGCTTACCTTTACAGTTTAAGGAAAGAAAAACATTAAGGCATAATATGTGTAAGCCAAACCATTGCTATGCATTAACGTGTATTGTTATGCGCGTTGCATTGCCCTAAGCATTTTGAGTTATGTATGTGTGGGTGTACTCAACCCCAATATAAGCAGATGACACAAAAACAGAAGGGCAAATGTTTTTCCGATCAAACAGAAACATGCTAGTGTAGACACTTTTTCAGTAATTGTTGTCTGAATCAATATGATTGCCATGTAGAAAAGTCAATATTGCAGCAACAGATTGCAGGGAAACCAGTACAATGTCAACTATTGTTACTGATGGTATTTCAAACAGGTAGGAAGAGCTGCCAAGAACATGACGGACATGTGGTACAAGGCAGATTCTTATTCCTGTAACAATAAAAATATATATACACTATAACCAAAATATGTGCACCATATAGTGATTCAAATTACTCAAGATCTCTTCTGTTTAAATGCTTTTTTCACATCAGCATTGAAACATTTTGCAATCATGCAAGATTGAGTGCTACTACATACGACTTTGCTTATACCATAGGGAGCCATTTGTTTCATGTGTTCAGCCATCAGTTGCTACTCCTAACAATTTACAAGTAATCCCATGTAGCTCCAGCCCTAACAGTGGACAGCCAGCAAGTGGTTAAATCCTAACTCTACATCATCCGCCTGCCTTTCCGCCTCAGCTAATCAGGGATAGCTTTGCATTCATTCATAGAATACCAAGCTTCTCATAAATGGCTGAGCGGCGCTCACTCCTACTCTATTTTGTTCTGGGAGTGGGACAAGAAGTCTCTGTCCAACTACCAGATCACAGCACTGTATACTGTATGGAGCTGAGGCTGCATACAGCTAATGCATGGCACTCAACAAGCACATCTGTTAGTGCAGTAAATAGTTTTTTTGAGCCAGCTTGGCCCAAACAGACTATTTAAAGGGACATTAAATGTGAAGTTGTGTTTTTTTTTTTTTTTTTTTTTTTTTTTTTTTAATGTTAGTAGAAATAGACTATACAGAAATGGCCTGTATAGCATAGCACTTGCAAACGTAATACCTTAATACCCCCATTCACACTTAAGCTTTTTGTAGCTCAAGGCTCCAAAATGCTCAACATCCAAAATCCCATGTATTTTTCTGCTTTTTTCAGACTTTTTTTTGGCTTGTAAGAACTGATTTCCTTCCCCTAGTGCTTTCCATTGGCTAAAACAAACAGAAAAACTGAAACTTTAATATACATTTAAAACGCTTAAGAGCCGGTTCACACTACCACTTTGGAGTCGCCCGTGCAGCACGACTTCATCGCGGCTTGCAAACGACTTCTATAATAGAAGTCAATGCAAATCGCTCCGACTTTGCCCAAAAGTAGTGCAGGAACCTTTTTCTAAGTCGGAGCGACTTGAGTCGCTCTAAACAGAACGGTTCCATTGCACAGCATGGAGCGCTACTTGTCAGGCGACCAGGTCGCCTGACAAGTCGGAGTAGTGTGAACCGGCTCTTAAGCACACGTTTTAAAATGTTTGTATAAACACACAAACACCCGTAAACATACTGAAAGAATAAAACAGAAAATTGCTCCGCTCAGGTGTGAATGCAGCCTAAGTATTTGGTGCCTCCTGGACTTTTTACACCTTTTATTTTGTCCCAGTGACAATATTGGAGGTGATCTATACACCGTGTACAGACCTCCACAAGAAAAGTTATTTCCTGCTCATGTACTTGGCTAGCTGCTTTGGAAAACTGCAGATAAACTCGGCACAGAACATCCTCGATAATCTTTTCTTCTTTGTCATAAACATAACTGAGAAAAAAGAACACAAGCAAATACACCACGGGTAGAAAGGTAACCTTGCTCTTTAATGCTCTCTTGCAGGCTTTATTTTGTGTTTTAATGGTTTAACACTACTGTGTTAATCAAAGACATATGTTTAAATGGCACATTTGCAGATCATGTGGCCTGCTTTGTGGTTTAGCAACATGGTGGGCCCAGTACTGTTTGATTGTGTAATTAAAGGACTGGGCATAAAGTGAAGGAACCAGTTGGGTAGTGTAATGCAATATAAATATGAAACCGTACTTTGTCCTGGCAGTGCAAAGTGACTGGTTCAGTTTATAGTCTTTCCTCTCTGCTACTTATAATAACTTTTTTATTTGCTCCTTCATCAGCATGAATCAAAATACGCAGTACTTGCAGGTATGGGAGAGCATGGAAGTCTTTGTGTTTGTTGCCTGAGTTCTGTCCCCTGTGTAGGTTCAGACCAGAATGACTGGAAGTTTATGTAGGGCCTTGCTGTAGTGGATGAACAAGGCAGGGGGAAGGAAATGGAAGGTAAGTATAAACTGTCACAATAAGATCGGATAAACGGCAGCGCTTAAAATGATTCCAAACAATCCTCCAGGGACGCAAGGCATAAACAATAGTGGAAAGGAAAACAGTTGATCCACCACCAAGAGGGAGAAACACACTGTCTCTTACCAGATTATAATGACTACTGGGTTGAGCAGCAACAAAAATGGTGTGTGAAATCACTTGCTGTTTCCCCTGTTGCCAGTCTGTGCAGGGCAGCAGGCGAAGGTCTGTGACCACTTTGTGCAGAAGCTTCTTAGAGCAGGACAAGCACTGACACCTCCTACTTCTCAGTCCCTCATCCACCACAACATTGCAGTTGCAGGTAATATGGTTGACATTGCTGAGTGAATTGGCCTTTTTTTACCTTAATCCCCTGCCCATTGGAGCAGTGCTTATTTTATCACTTTAAAATGTGATAATAATTATTTAGGTAGGCAAATTAGGTACACAGGTTAACCAATGCATATCGACTCTGCTACATTATATCTTGGCCTCCAGACATCAATTACCTCTGGTTACGAAGGGGTTAAGGTGCTCATACATGAAGGTTGTTGTAAACCTTTTGTGCTAACATGGATTGTCTCTAATTTTTGAGGCCACATTATCTATATCCATTTATGCATTTAAAAACTGGGATTAAAGATGGCATAATCTGTTTCCAGTATGTCCAGGCTTCCCCAGAAAATCTAAGCAGCCCAATTTGACGTATGTGTAGCTAACTCCAGCCAAAATAGTTTTAATTTTTGACAGGTCTGGCTAAGTTTAGAACTTTTTAAGGTCTAAATGGCTTTTTGCCTCCTGACCATTGAGAATGTGGCCAATAGAAAATGGAATTTTGGAAACAAAATGGGGGTTCTAGCCCTTTTCGTTATCTGCTAGAAATGAATGCGTTGCACCTGTCTCTGTCCCTATCGGAGAATTCTCTGGACTTCTGTACCAAAGACCGCATTGTCAGTGGGACTGGAGTGTTATGGTCTCTATTATGACTCACCGTAAAAACCAACAGGTTTAAGACTAGGTTCACTTATGTCCGGTGTGAATTTCACTGCACTTTCACTGCAAATTTCCAAAGCAGCTGTTTAGTGGTTCAGCTGCGATTTCCAGATACGGTTCAGATGCAAATTTTTGGAGCCAGCCGCCAACGGCACCTTTCAACAATAGCTGGTTGTTAAGGAGTGGGCTGGGAAGCTGGCCACCACATCCTTAACAACCAATGACACATCAGCTATCAGCTGGAAATGTAAAAAAAAAAAATTGCTGGCAATTAAAAAAATTAAGCAAATAAACGGACCCCCTCCGTTGTGTTTTAAATACATTTTGGTGTGGGGTTCCCCTTAAAATTCATACCAGACCCCCAAATCAGTCTGGTATGGAGTTTGAGGGGAACCCCATGCCAACATTAAGGTTTATAAGAAAGAAGAAATTTGTTAATGAGAAAAAAGAACACAAAAGCAAATACATCATGGCTAGAGAGGTAATGTAATATATCTTTTTTTTTTTTTTTTGGCATGGGGTTCCCCTTAAAATTCATGTCAGACCCACAGGGCATGGTAAGGAAGGGGGGAGAGACCCCCACTCAGTGTGTGTTTTTTTTTTTTTCTTCTCAAATTTGTGTTCAAAACTGATGACGTGTGCGATTCAAATGCATTCCCATAGAGGGCAATGGGCCTGGAATTCGCATCTGAACCACACCACAATGCTCAGAAAAGGAACGGGACTCTTTTTAAATTTGTGAATTCGCACTGCCGCTGCACCACAGATATGTTAACCTGTTCCATAAAAATCCAGTTTGGTTCACATGTTGGGCGAATCGGATGTGAACGGAGCCTTATGCTTTGCCACGCTAAGAAAACAGTTTTATCTGGAGATCTTCTTTTAATTATTATTATTTTTTCCTTGTGTCTTGCAGGTGCAGATAACTTTGCTTATGTGGATTAACCGTGAACATTTCATTCAGTTTCTGCAAGTACCATGGGTATTTGAGCAACACAGTTTTGTAGTGAACAGAAAATCGGTGTCTGGGTCAAACATCTCTGTTTCCTGTTTCTATGCACTTCCTTTGTAAATGTTTATTGCATTCATTATTTTTATGTTTCATCTCCCTTTTATTAGAGGTAACCTATTGGTCCAGTTATACAGAATCGCTTTATACTTTTTGTACACAGGATGCTAAACCAAATTTGATTTATGTCAAGCTTTCATACGTACTGTACAAACAGGAATTTTTGGTATTCCTCAGAGCTCATTTACATGGGTGCTCAGGCCATTGCAAGTGGCCAGAGCCATTTGCCAGGCCATTCAGCCCCTAACAAGTGAATGGGTAGACATCGGCTGTGCACAGGGTATGCAGGGATGGGTGAATTAACCTAATTGCACAGGTTTTACGTCCTGGTCCGTGCACCATCTCTGCATACTTGTCTGTGCGGGTGAGGCTGCACAGCTTGTGCATACATGTTCACTTTATATGGGTTGTCCTTGAAGCCACAAGGGGCTGAGTGCTCGTGTGAATGAGCTTTTAAATGTAACTTTTGGTGATTCAAAAATGAATGTCTCCTGTATTGAAAACACAGTTGTCCCCATTCATAAGAGTTGGTTCACACTATGGCGACACGACTTCTGGGCGACTTGAACAGGTCGCCGTGCACTGCGACTTCAGCGTGGCTTGCACTGACTTCACATAATGGAAGTCAATGCAAGTCGCTCCGACTTCGGCCAAAAGTAGTGCAGGAACCTTTTTCTAAGTCGGAGCGACTTGAGTCGCTCCTATTAGAACGGTTCCCATTGCACAGAATGGAGCACGACTTGTCAGACGACCAAGTCGCCTGACAAGTCGGAGTAGTGTGAAACAGTAAACAGTACTGTTATCTTATTGTAAAGTAGAACACCACCAGAACTTTTTTTTTTTTATAGTTGAAATGGTAACAACCTGTGTTTTTATTTTTTGGGGGGAGATCCACCCTCTCTTGGCTATGGTGACAGTTGTCACTGGGATAGACTAGAACAAGAATAAGAGGAGATCTTCTCCTTATATAATTGCAAGGGAATCTCTTCAATAAGGAAATAGACTGTAGAAGAACCGACAGATTCTAATTCTTCCATCTATGATCCAAAATGGGGGAAAAAAAGCTTAGACTAGAGCTCTCGTTTAATGTAAAATAGTAGTTTAGTTCTTTATTGAGAAGAAACATTCTTAAAGGGGAAACTATATTGTTTTTGGTTTTTTTTCTTGTTTATACATTTTAAAAACTATTGTTCTTTACATGTTTTTTTTTTCTTACTGTACGTTTTACACAGTGTTTGTTTTTACAAATAAACTTTTAACACATGACCACAGATTCTCAGAGTGCTATGGGTCAGCTAAAGAGCCACCGCAGTAATGCTGTCTGTATTAAAAACCTCAGACAATCATCCAATAAAAAAATGAGTCATTCACTTGTATGTGTAAATTTCAACTGGAAATATTGAGTTCTGTAAACGGGCAGAGTATAAAAGCTGAAAAGAAGTTAGTTATTTGCTGGCTCTTAAGGAGAATGCAGAATACTATGCACTATTTCTTGTTTAGCTATGAAGAGAGAAATATGTATGTATCACCTTTCTTTATGTTAAAGGATGAGCATCAAATAGAGACTTTTAATGTACCAGTTCAATCGTCAAAGCTGCAATTTAGGCTTCCTCTCCATGTCCATTTGTCAGTAAAGTAAAAAACAAAGCCTTAGCCCTCGTTTACATTGTCTGCGGCTTTGAAATCATGTGTTTTTTTTCGGGTGTGACTTGGATTTGTTTCATGCACAGATGTCTATGCAAGTCGAGTCTAAAATCGCCAAAAGTAATGCAGGAACTAATTTTTCAATTCGGAGCGGCACCGCAAAGTCGGCTACGCACCCCTTTGAACAGTGGGATTACCGGCGATAGGGTGCGTTTTGTCATACGACTTGACCTGTTAAATCGCATAACAAGTTGCTCCAATGTGAATGAGGGCTTCCCATCACAAAGGGCTGTTTGAGCTTATTACAGCCACAAAGTAAAATCCAGTCTAATGGCTGGGTCTGGACAAGTTCTCTATATGTTAACCGCTTGCCGGCCAGCCGCCGTAGTTTTACTTCGGCAGGTCGGCTCTGTCCCACGAAACGTCGTACCTGCGATTGGCCACAGGGGGAGCCGCGATCACTGCCCGTGGAGACAAAACGATGGTCTGCTGTTGTAAACAAAGCAGACCACTGTTCTGTCCAGTAATGAACACAGGGATCCTGTGCTCCTCCTATTTTAGGAACACAGGTCTCTGTGTTCATTCAGCAAGCCCATCCCCTACACAGTAACAAAGCATCCTCTTAGGGACACATTTAACCCTTTGATCGCCCCTGCTAGTGTCATTAGTACTGTAACGGTGCATATTTTTAGCACTGATTACTGTAGTAATGTAACTGGTCACCCCAAAAGTGTCAAAAATGGCAGTTAGGTGTCCGATCTGGCTGCCGCAATGTTGCAGTCCCGCTAAAAGCCGCTGACCACTGCCATTACTAGTAAAAAATAAAAATGACAGATCTTTCCCCTAGTTTGTAGATGCAATAACTTATGCGCAAAGCAATCAATATACACTTATTGGGATTTTTTTTTACCAAAAATGTGGCAGAATACATATTGGCCTAAAATTACAAAAAAATTAGATTTTTACATTTTTTTTTTTATTTGGAATACTATGTAGCTAAAAGTAAAAAAATTTGTTTCGTGTTTTTTTTTTTTTTTTTTTTTTTTTTTTTCAGAATTGTCTCTATTTTTTTGTTTTAGCACAAAAAATTAAAAAATCACAGTGGTGATCAAATACCACCAAAAGAAATCTCTATTTCTGGGGAAAAAAATTACATCAATTTTATTTGGGTACAGTGTTGTGCAAACACACAATTGTCAGTTAAAGCAAAGCAGTGGCATATCCCAAAAAATACCCTGGTCATTAAGGGGGTAAAACCTTCTGATCCAGAAGTGGTTAAAGCACCATCTCACTCCCTACGCAGTGTCCCACTGTCATTTATGTCAAACCTTGTTTTGGTTAGGGTGCCTATCTGGAGTCAGACCGGCCTGAACATGAGCCCCATCTTGTCCTTAGATATGCTGCCAACTGCATCTACAGAAACCTTGACTGGAAGCAATCTCTTTCCTTTGAGTGCGATAACCACCTGTCTCATCAGAATTATCCACTGGACTACTATGGCAACTGTCTCTCTGCCAGCACTGGCTCTGGCTACCTGTTACGCACTCTCTCTGCCAGAACTCTTTTACTGCATTTTCAAGAGAGTGGACAGTCACAATACAGTGCATTGCGAAAGTATTCGGCCCCTTGAACTTTTCGACCTTTTGCCACATTTCAGGCTTCAAACATAAAGATATAAAACTGTAATTTTTTCACAAATGCTCTCCATCCAACCTCACTGAGCTCGAGCTGTTTTGCAAGGAGGAATGGGCAAAAATTTCAGTCTCTCAATGTGCAAAACTGATAGAGACATACCCCAAGCGACTTACAGCTGTAATCGCAGCAAAAGGTGGCACTACAAAGTATTAACTTAAGGGGGCTGAATAATTTTGCACGCCCAATTTTTCAGTTTTTTATTTAACAAAGTTTGAAATATCCAATAAATTTCGTTCCACTTCATGATTGTGTCCCACTTGTTGATTCTTCACAAAAAATTACAGTTTTATATCTATGTTTGAAGCCTAAAATGTGGCAAAAGGTCAAAGTTTCTAGGGGGCCGAATACTTTCGCAATGCACTGTATATAAATATATACAAACACGTAAATGTATACATTCATATACATACACAGACTAAGTTAACAAAATATTTGATACATCTACGCTGTTAGTATTAGTCAATCTATATAAAAGAAGACCACTGTCTATCCTAAACAACCCACTAGATGGTGCTAGAAACACAATCCATTTAAATCAGTATTAAGAAAATGTCTGTACAGCAGGGGTGGGGAACCTTTTTTCTACCAAGGGCCATTTGGATTTTTGTAACATCATTCGGGGGCCGTACAAAATGTATGCATAAATGTAATAGGCATTGCTTTGCGGCAAAAAACGCTGTAAAAAATTGCGTGACTTTGAGGTCACAAAAGTGTGAAAGGGGCCTTCAGTAATCAAGGTATAGTGTGCCCCCTTTCAATGCAGAGTGACCACAGCATGCCCCCCTTTCAATGCAGAGTGACCACAGCATGCCCCCCTTTCAATGCAGAGTGACCACAGCATGCCCCCTTTCAATGCAGACTGACCACAGCATGCCCCCTTTCAATGCAGACTGACCACAGCATGCCCCCCTTTCAATGCAGACTGACCACAGCGTGCCCCCTTTCAATGCAGACTGACCACAGCGTGCCCCCTTTCAATGCAGACTGACCACAGCGTGCCCCCCTTTCAATGTAGACTGACCACAGCGTGCCCCCCTTTCAATGCAGACTGACCACAGCGTGCCCCCCTTTCAATGCAGACTGACCACAGCGTGCCCCCTTTCAATGCAGACTGACCACAGCGTGCCCCCCTTTCAATGCGGAGTGCCCAGAGCGTGCCCCCCTTTCAATGCAGACTGACCACAGCGTGCCCCCCTTTCAATGCGGAGTGCCCAGAGCGTGCCCCCCTTTCAATGCAGAGTGCCCCCTTTCAATGCGGAGTGCCCAGAGCGTGCCCCCCTTTCAATGCGGAGTGCCCAGAGCGTGCCCCCCTTTCAATGCGCAGTGCCCAGAGCGTGCCCCCCTTTCAATGCGGAGTGCCCAGAGCGTGCCCCCCTTTCAATGCAGAGTGCCCCCTTTCAATGCGCAGTGCCCAGAGCGTGCCCCCCTTTCAATGCGCAGTGCCCAGAGCGTGCCCCCCTTTCAATGTGGAGTGCTCAGAGCGTGCCCCCCTTTCAATGCGGAGTGACTGAAAACAATGCAGAGTGAACAGCGTGCCAAGCCCCAGTGCACTTGACTTACCTGTTCTAGCGGCGGGCGGCTTTCTCTCTTCGAGTCCTCCCGCCTCCTCGGCCAATGACATTGGCCGAGGAGGAGGCGGATCTGTGAGACAGTAGCAAATTTTCATTCGCTATTGTCACACAAATGGGCGGGCTCGAGGCGCGCTGCTCTGCGCTTCGGGTCCAGCCTTTTCGGAGAATTCAGTGTCAGAACGGAGCCATCGGCTCCTTCTGACACAGCGGGACGGGGGGCCGGACAGAAGGATCGTGCGGGCCGGAGGTTCCCCACCCCTGCTGTACAGTATATGCACAGAAACAACATTTGTGGTATAGTACATTCAATTTCAGGTTGTACTGCCACCTACAGGAGGAACAAAACAATTGTAGGTCATACCGGGATAACCCCTCCTGCCAACATGCCTCAGGTTTTTGCTAGGGTCCTAGGAGCATGGACATCTTCACTTTACCTTGGTTATGTGGGAGATTCTTATTTTTGCTCTTCTTACTCCTTAAAATGTATTCTTCAATTAAAGTGGTTGAAATACTCAGACATGAAATCTGAACAAATCAAAAATTTAAATAATGTTTGTGCCTCGCTCCAAAGTGTAATTTCTTTCTCTGCTGTCTTACATAGTTGGTAAAGACAATAGTCCATCCTGTGTAGGTGTGTCAGTGTCGATTAATCATTTTCCATATCCCTGTATATTGTGTTCTTTTAAATGCATGTTAAAGAGACTTTTAACCACTTAAGCCCCGGAGGATTTGGCTGCTCAAAGACCAGGGGCTATTTTGCGATTCGACACTGCGTGATTTTATGGGACAATTGCGCGGTCGTGCGACGCTGTACCCAAATTAAATTGACATCCTTTTTTCCCACAAACAGAGCTTTCTTTTGGTGGTATTTGATCACCTGTGCGATTTTTACTTTCTGCGCTATAAACAAAAAAATAAACGACAATTTTGAAAAAATAACAATATTTTTCACATTTTTTTTTATATGAAATTCCCCAAAAAAAATGTAAAAATCTAAATTTTTTAACATTTTAGTCCAATTTGTCTTCTGCTACATGTTTGGTAAAAAAAATTGCAATAAGCTTATTTTGATTGGTTTGCGCAAAAGTTATTGCGTTTACTAACTAAGGGAAAGATTTTTGTCATTTTTATTGTTTTTTTTTAACGAGTAATGGCGGCAATCTGTGTTTTTTTTTTCTTGCGGGACTGCGACATTGCGACAGACAGATCGGACCCTTGACTGACATTTTTGACACTTTTGGGGGTACCAGTGACATTACAGTAATCAGTGCTATACAAATGCACTGTTACTGTAAAAAAAATGACACTGGCAGGGAAGGGGTGATCAAGGGGTTAAGTGTGTCCCTAGGGGCGTGATTCTAACTGTAAAGGGGCGTGGCTTTTGATGTAACCACAGAGACATACAATCCTACATAGCAGGATTGTATGATCTCTGCAGTTACACCAGGGAGAATGACAGGCGGCTTTGTTTACATTACCCGCCTGCCTTTCTCCCTCTGCAGCGGGAGATTGTGAGTGGCCAGCGGACATCCAAGCCGCCGGTCACTCACGCGGGGATGACGGTGAACGAGCGGGAGCGCGCCTGCTCGCCCGCGGTGGCGCATGCTCGCCCTCTATTGGCTTGCAGGCGAGTGACGTACCCATACGTCACTTTGCCTGCACGGGGCTGACCGCTGCAGTATATGTACTTGCGGGTCAGCAAGTGGTTAAAAAAAGACTAGCTTCTTTTTTTTTTTTCCCTGCATGAGTCACTTCAGAAACTTTTTCCTGACAGCAAGAGGTAAAAAGGTGACAGGGGCGGAAGCTCCAGCACACAGTCTGTGATTGACAGCCTCAACTCTGTTCCTGTGTGAAGGGGAGTGTGTCCCTTCCCTCCAATCAGCACTTGGAGCTCTTGTACAGGTTTTAACTTTAGCTCCCCCGCCCCCTGCTTTGTGAATATGTGAGAAATCCTTTTATCTCTGGGTTTTAGAAATAGCTGCAAATAAACAGGTAAAACTTTGGCAATATAGTATTACATAGTTAGTCAGATTGAAAAAAGACACATCTGGCTCAACCGATAAAAACAGTAAAGAAAACCCAACCATACAATCCCATATACACAATCCTATACTCGCAGTTGATCCACAGGAAGGCGAAAAAACCCCCAGCAAAGCATGATCCAATTTGCTACATCAGGGGAAAAAATTCCTTCCTCATCCCCTGAGGGGCAATTGGATATTCCCTGAATCAACTTTACCTATTCTTACCCATTTACATTATGTTACTCCTAGTAAAGAATCAAGGCCTTTTTTAAAGCAATCTAGTGAGCTGGACAGAACCACCTCTGGAGGGAGTCTATTACACATTTTTACAGCTCGTACGGTGAAGAAACCTTTCCGTATTTGGAGATGAAATCTGTTTTCCTCTAGACGTAAAGAATGCCCTCTTGTCCTCTGTGTTGACCTTAAAGTGAATAACTCAACACCACGTTCACTATATGGACCCCTTATGTATTTACACATGTTGATCATATTCCCCCTTAATCTCTTCTCAAGAGAGAATAAATTCTGTTCCTCTAATCTTTCCTCATAGCTGAGCTCCTCCATGCCTCTTATCAGTTTGGTTTCCCTTCTCTGCACTTTCTCCAGTTCCCCGATATCCTTGTTAAGAACTGGTGCCCAAAACTGAACTGCATATTCCAGATGAGGTCTTACTAATGATTTGTACAGGGGCAAAATGAGAGTCCATGTCTCTGGAGTCCATGCCTCTGTTAATACAAGAAAGGACTTTGCTTGCTTTGGAAACCACAGCTTGGCATTGCATGCTATTATTATGATTAGGATCTACCAGAACACCCAAAGTGTAATTTCTTCAGTGTTGTCACATGAAAAGGTATAGTATTTACAAAAATGTGAGGAGTGTACTCACTTTTGTGAGATACTGTATGTCCATGTACAGTATAGTATGTACTCAATACTTGATAGGGGCTCCTTTTGCATGAATGTTATACCGTGATTTTGGCAGTGTGGGCATGCCAAGTCCTGCTGGGAAATTTAATCAGAATCTCCATAAAGCTGGACAGCAAAGGGAAGCATGTAGTGCTCTAGAATTTCCTGGTAGAGGGCTGCACTGACTTTGGACTTGATAAACTCAATGGACCAACACCAGCAGATGACATGGCTCCTCAAATATTCACTGACTACCTCACACTAGACTTCATGCAACTTGGATTCTGTGCCACTCCACTTTTCCTCCAAACCCTGGGACCTTAATTTCCAAATGCAATGCAAAATTTTCCACAGTCCATCATGAGTTTGAGAGATAAAATATAATTCTATATATATATATTTATTATATATTGATTTTTTTTTTTGTTAAACACATCACCATTCAGTATTCCAGATCACTGCAACACCAGTCATAGGATGATACTGTACTGCACTGGTGTCACTGTGTGAAAAAAAAAAAATTGGATTTTTGTCTAACCGTAAAATACGTAAAAAGTTAATTGACAGACGCAGTCTCTGTTCTTCATAGTAGTAGGGTTATACTGCCCCCTACAGGAGTAGGATACTAGGCAGAAAAAAAAATTCTGGCTACGCCTATGGGCAGTCCCAGGGGGTATATCCCTTCTCTCTGCTATAGGATCTCAGTTTTGTAACAAAGCAGTGTCAGAGAAAAACAATACCAACCCAACTCAAAATAGAGGGGCGGGTACTGTGTCTGTCAATGAAAAAGATTTTACGGTAAGACAAAAATCCAATTTTTTCTATCGTTCATTGATGGATGCAGTCTCTATTCTTCATAGTAGTAGGGACGTCCCAAAGCAGTGCCATAAAACATGAGGGGTGGGAACAGCAGAAAATAATTCCCCAAGGCTAAATCACAGTCAACCAGGCAACATAGGACTCATCAGAACAACAAGATGAGACCCACCTGAAAAACATTAAACACCCTCAAGGGAAACCAAAATCCCCTTAAATGACAAGCCTGCAAAACTTTGTGGCCAAAGGAGGCATCTGCAGATGCCTGCACATCCATCTTCTAAAACTTTGTGAAGGTATGAACAGATGACCAGGTAGCCGCCTTGCAAACCTGAACCACAGATGCCTGATGGCGAAAGGACCAGGAAGCACTAAGCACCCGAGTAGGATGCACCTTAACAGGGAAAGGACAATTTTCCAGATGGCGGTTTGGGCTGCACACTGCTGTAGTGAGTGACCAGAGTGAAGGACTCCTCTACCTTGCAGACTAATTCCATATATCCTTACCTGCTGACCCTGATTAGAGCCTGTCAGGTTTTGACAGAGGGACTACTGCTTGCGGGGGGGTCCTGGGATTGGAATCTCTATCATTTTCTCTATATCTTTGACTGCCGTTTATGGTTTTAATTTGTGGTGTGTTCTTAATGCTCCTAATAACTTCCATTATAAGCAATCAGGCTATTACAAGACGTATGACACCCCTGAAGAAATAATTGTTTTGAAACGCGTTGGGTTTGTCTGTTAGCCTCTGAGCTACATTTTTTCCATCTCTGTGTTAGCCATTACCTTTTATGGATGATTATGTCTTGCATCTGTGTATTAGACATGCTTATGTCTTTGCTTTATGAACAACCACGTTCAATTTGCCTTTGACTATATACACGCTTTTATCAATATTTATCAAATAAAATGTATATTTCTCTATTGTCCATTGACAGACGCAACAGCTATGCTTCTTTACCATTGGGTTATGTGCCATCTACAGGAGTAGACCAGGCAGTGAAAAAATTCACTGACACACCTATAGGGGCTGTCCTTCTTGGCATAACCCCGCACACACTGTGCTCTCAAATCAGTTTCTTGCTACCTAGTGAAGGAGTAGGACCTAGGTTTCTTGCTGGGACTTCAGTCTCAGTTTTTTTTTTTTCAGAATATTTATGTTTATTTATCTTTACTCACTATCGCTAGCTAGTGTCAAGGGGATCCTCCTGGTGAACTAAAAGCGACAGCCAGCTAAGGTTTTGCACTGGATAATCTAGATCCTTATGGTCTCCCAGCCTGGCCAACGAGCGTGAGCAGGTAAAAGTCCCACACTAGGCCTCGCCATGGAAGCGCCCCTGTGAAGGGATGAGCCTGCGAGTAGTTGTCTAGGCAGTCTGCCCGGAGCGGATCCCACCCGGTCCATGGTATCGTGATTAATGCTGAGCCCCCCATGTCCCTAGTGGCTTCTAGGGGTGGGGAGAGATGTGGGCCCCGCTCCTGGGGATAAAAGGGCTCTGTTTTTTCCTGAAAGATCCCCCAGGCCTCTCAGGACCCGGCCCTGCCCTCTCTGCTCCCACATAGGGGCGCTATATTCAGCGCCTGGGGGGTATACAATGTTATCTTCTCCTGTGGGGTCCTTTCAGGTGGATCCCTGAGGTGGCCTCATGCCCAGGTCCTGACTGTATGGCAGCGATTCCGGCTGCCATCTTAAGTGTGGGCATCAGCTCTCTGTGTGTAAGGTACAGCGGCCATTTTCACTGAGCTTCCAATGCTTTTGCATTGGCACCATTTTGTTGTAGCCTGGAGCTACACGGGCAATTTGTCCTCTTGTGCTTCCAGGTCAATTCCTGTGAGACGTTTCATCTGCTGAATCTCCATGCTGCAAAGTAGCTGAATATACTGTGAGGTGGTCCCACACTAGGCCTCAAAGGGGTAGCATCTAGCAATCTGCTTAGGGACCCCAGAGGGACGCTTGGGGCAGTCCCACTCTTTTTTGACCATATTGTCGACTACATGGGAAAGGGAAAAACCTTTGCCGCTCTGGATGGCGTAAAAGTGCCAAAAGTCACATGCGCCTTTTCTTGCGTGGAGGCGGAGGGAGAGTTGTCATACTCACTATCAGGGGAGACAGGGCGCGATGTAGTAGACCCAGCGGGGAGACAGTCTGGGGCGGCTGAATCAGAATCTGACCCATCAGTTGAGGCAGGGGGCGTTTTTTAGCACTTCGCCCCTTAACCACTTCCAGACTGCAGCAAGGTGGCAGCCCTGGGTCTGGCGACGTAGACCTACGTCGCCAGATTCTCCCCTCTTGGCGGTGCGAGCGCCGCTGGTGGCTCGCTCCCGCTGCGCTTAGACACAGCGGGAGTCGGGGCAGGGGAGGAGGAGATGCGGTGATCACCGCCACTCTTCCCCGATAGTCGGGGAAAGACTGAGGAAATCCGCTCTCTTGTGTAAACAAAGCAGGCAGATCTCCTCTGTGACAGGCAGGGACAGGACAGATCACAGGATTCAGCATATATATGTGTATGTATGTTTGTGTATATATATATATACACACATATATATATATATATATACATACATATATACAGAGTTGTATAAAGTACTCAAAACCCATACTTGAGTAAAAGTACAGGTGCTTGATCAAAAAGTGACGTGAGTAGAAGTACTAAAGTATTCAACATTTTTTGTACTTAAGTATTGCAAGTAGTTTTTTTAAAAATGTTGCTACTCAAGTACTGAAAGTAAAAGTACCAGTAGTTTTTAAAAAAAATTGCTACTCAAGTACTGAAAGTAAAAGTACAAGTACTGTGTTATGTAGTTATTAAAGAAAGAAGTCAAAAGTTTATTAAAGTTAAAATGCGTGTGTGTATATATATATATATATATACATATATATGTGTGTGTGTGTATATATATATATATATATATATATATATATCAAAAAATAGGTGTATGAAACAAGATACATAGAACCACTGGCTCGAAATCCTTCACACACTAGCAGCGCTAAAGTCCACATAAAATTAACCTATATAATAAATGTTAGGGAAAGTCCATGCATAAAGTCCCAAATGTAACCAGATTCTGGAGATGGTGAATTCTTGCAGGAAACCAGAAAATACCTCTACCACACCGCTGTGTGCACCCTTAGGTGGGAACACTTACCAGATAGAATCTGTATATGTGCCAAACATAACAGTCAGTGGGATCACCTTAGTCTCCTCCAGACACCGGCAATTTGGTCGGCACCTCAATCGGAGCACCTTACGATATCAAACCGATAATCTTGTAAATACAAAACAAAGAAAAGGCGCACCAGCCTAGCGCATTATCCTCAGAGAGTTTATTAATGATATCAAGATAAAAATCAGCTACTCACAAACATTCGTGAAAAACACGCACATCAATTCCATAGAGCCGCTTCATTGCAGAAGTCCGATATCTCGTGAAAGCAGAGGGCTGACGCGTTTCGAGGCCGTGCCTCTTCCTCAGAGCCTCTCGTCAGCGAATGACTTCTACCGAGGGCGTGGTCACGCAGCATAGTCACTAGTATTTAACTGTATTGGAGTGGGCGGTGACGGCAATTGGCCGATCACATGGGCAGGTTGCCTCCCTCCCACTTCCGCCCTTTCCTCGGCACTCTTCATGTATGCTGCACTTCCGCCCACAACTGGCGTCACCGCTTTCACTGCCCGGATCGCGATCTGTTTACACACATAGACCACATTATCCGGATCAAGATCATCAGCGGATCATATAGCCAATACTTTGACAGTATTTATATTAAGTACTGAATGGCTTTAGTACTCTAATTTGGCTAACTATTATAAAGTGCAAATGCTGTGCATACATGTTATTAATACATCATAAATTAATCACACAATTCATATAATCGTATTAAAACCACCAATAAAACCTTATATATATATATAGATTAAAATGGCAGCAGGGTGATTATGTATCCCTAAAATTTCATATAGGTTACATAAAATCAAAATACAGGTATAGAATCAGCAAATAAATATAAATATATATCAAAAAATTTTTCCAATATATATAAAAAAACATTTAGTATATAAAATATATAACACAGAGTTCCCCGAATCAATAATTACTGATAAAACAATTAACGTCGAGATCTATATTGAGTCCTTTCGGATATAGAGAATTAGTTTGGAAAATCCAATACGTTTCACGTTTAGACAACTCTCTTACTCTGTTAGAACCCCTCCACACCGGATCTACCCTTTCTATGCCCCACAATATCAAATATGTTGGATCCTGGTTGTGGTACTCTTTAAAGTGGAGGGATACATTATGGTCTTTGAACCCTTTCCTAATGTTGGCGATATGTTCTGATATCCGAATCGCCAGGGTTCTCTTGGTCCTGCCAATATAAAGAAGACCACAAGGGCACTCCATGCCATAAACGACATGGGTCGTGTGGCATATGATTAAATCTTCGATCTCGAAATTCTCCCCATTAGCAGAAGAGTAAAAAGAGGTAAAACCCCTTAAATGGGTACGCACTTGTTTGCATGTTTTGCACCGTCGGCATGTGTAAAAGCCCGTCTTATTCTCCCAAAACATAGTAGGTTTGGTAGGGGGATCTAAGACCTTACGCACAATTTGGTCTCCGAAAGTGGGTGCTTTTCTATATATGAAAGAAGGCCTAGGTGGTAAGTTTATTGCCAAGAATCTTATCAAGGCATAGAACCCCCCAATGTCTCCTGATAATTTCCTCAATCTCTTTGTACTGGGAATTGTACTGGGTTAAGAAACTCCACTCATGTTTATTATCAGGAGTATTAACACGTTCTGCTAAACAAGCCTGTTGTGAAATTGTCGCCACCTCAGATATATTTTTATCTAACGATTCACCGTCGTATCCCTTTTCAAGGAATCGCTGGCGAATCACCTGAGCTTGAGTCTGATAGTCGGCATCCGTGGTACAATTCCTCCTTACCCGTAACAATTGCCCCTTAGGGATGTTACGCAACCAACTATTGTGGTGTCCACTATGGACAGGGAGGTAACCGTTGCGGTCCGTGGGCTTAAAGTAGACCCTGGTCTCTAAAGCCCCGTTCCGCAACATGACCTCCACGTCCAAATAGTGGATTGAAGCTTGGCTCCAATTGAATTCTAATCTGATGTTATTAGTATTTGAATTTAATGAGTTGGCAAACTCTGCCAACTCATTCTCAGGACCCTCCCATATAAAAAACAGGTCATCAATGTACCTCTTGTACATTTTAAGCTGTGATCTTCGCTGGGCATAGATGAACCTATCCTCCCATTCCCCCATGAAAAGGTTGGCAAGGCTCGGAGCAAACTTGGCTCCCATAGCCACTCCACGTTTCTGACTAAAGAACCTGCCATTATACCAAAAATAATTATTTGCCAGGCAAAATTCCAAGGCATACCTTAACCGGTTGCCGACCGCCGCACGACTATATACTGCGCCGGTCAGCCCCGGCCAGGCAGAGTGACGTATCGGTACGTCACTTGCCTATCACTTCCTTGTGAGCCAATAGCGGGCGAGCGCGCGCCCGCCCGCCGTGGCTCGTTCACAGGGAAGTTAGTGCGTGTTTGACCGGCGGACCCGATGTCCGCCGGTCACTCGCTGATCGTCGGTACAGAGGGAGAAAGTCAGGCGGCTGATGTAAACAAGCCGTCTGTCATTCTCCCCTGTGTAGAAACAGCGATCAGACGGTTCTACTATGTAGGACCGTTGATCACTGTTCCTACACTAGGTAGCCACAGCCAATCACAGTAGAAAGCATGCCCCTAGGGACACACTTAACCCCTCCCTCCCCAATAAAGTTAACCCCTTCCCTGCCAGTGTCATTTTGCAGTAACAGTGCATATGTATAGCACTGATTACTGCAGTAATGTCACTGGTAACCCCAAAAGTGTCAAAAATGTCAGTTAAGGGTCCGATCTGTCCGCCGCAATGTCGCAGTACCGCAAAAAAAAATCGCAGATCGCCGCCATTACGCGTTAAAAAAAAAAACACCAAAAATGACAGAAATCTTTCCCTTAGTTAGTAAACGCAATAACTTTTGCGCAAACCAATCAAAATACGCTTTTTGCAATTTTTTTTTACCAAACATATGTAGCAGAAAACAAATTGGCCAAAAATGTTAAAAAATTTAGATTTTTACATTTTTTTGGGGGGGAATTTCATATAAAAAAAATGTGAAAAATATTGTTATTTTTGCAAAATTTACGCTGTTTTTTTGTTTATAGTGCAAAAAGTAAAAATCGCACAGGTGATCAAATACCACCAAAAGAAAGCTCTGTTTGTGGGAAAAAAGGACGTCAAATTCGTTTAGGTACAGCATCGCACGACCACGCAATTGTCCGTTAAAGTCACGCAGTAAAAAATCGCAAAAAAACCCCTGGTCGGAATGGGGGTAAAATCTTCCGGGGCTTAAGTGGTTAAGAACCTTTTCTGGGGGTCTGGGAGGTCTGTTCGTCTACTAAAAGCCCAGTTGAGAGCTAGTAAAGCATCATCATGCTGGATCACAGTGTACAAAGAGGATACATTGGCTGTGACTAAAAACATCTCTTTATCTGGGGGGAACCGTAATTTCTCTCAACCCACACAAAAAATCCTTCGTGTCCTTCAAATAGGACCTCAGATTGATTACACTGGTCTGGAGGAAACAGTCAAGATATTCTCCCATCCGAGCAGTGACAGAATTGATCCCATTGACTATGGGTCTAGCAGGGGGATTGACAACATCCTTATGGATTTTAGGTAACGTGTAGATCGTGGGGATCCGATTAAAACTTGGTATAAGGTATCTTTTTTCTTTATCAGATAACACCCGCTGATCATACCCATAAGTTACCAAATCCTTCAATACTCTTCGACATTCAGACGTCGGGTCCCCTTTCAATTCCACATAGGTCTGTGTGTCAGAGAGCATCTCAGACAGTTGTTTATGATAGTAATCCTTCGTAAGTATAACAACTCCTCCCCCCTTATCCGCAGGCCTAATGACGACCTTCCTTTTCTCTAAAGCTTCCAAACCTTCCTGGATGTGGCGTGGATTTAAAGCTTTTTTAGGTTGCAAAGTTTTAACATCCTGGATAACTAGATTTTTAAACACATCCACGTGATGGTTGGAAGGTTGTGGGGGGTTAAAAAGGGAGTTGTTTTTTAGGCCGCTGTCTACTCCAATGGATACATCTATATTATTACTCCGATTCCTGTTAATAGTTCTATTTGGATTAAGAAAGTAACGTTTTAAATTAATTTTGCGGATATATTTATGTACATCTATGTACACATTAAATTTATTCAGCGGCTTGTGTTTAGCACGTTTAAGTCCCGCATTCAAGATGTTGGTCTCTTTTTGTGTTAGGGTGATACCCGCTAAATTATATATTCCTCCTAATCCACTAGTCTTCTTTTTTTGTTGTTTGAGTTTCCTCCCTGCTCGGCATCCTCGCATCCGAGGTCTATCCTGGGGATTTGTTGTGTGGATACTCCATTCCTCTGAGGAATCGGATATCCTGACTGATGTGGGTTCGGTGGACCCTAACCTGTCGGTTTCCCCCTCCAAGGTCTGCCCCCCCCCTCCCCTGCCACGCCCTCCCCTCCATAAAAAAGGACGGGGCGGTGGAGGCGGGGTGGATGGATCACAATAGTCCTCTAATTGTTCATACCTATTATATAGGGGGACCATTGGAGAATTTGCACCATATTCCCTATTTGGCACTCCATAACCTGCATTAGATCTATATGGGATTTGTTGCCATTGCCCACTCCAATACAGTTAAATACTAGTGACTATGCACGCCCTCGGTAGAAGTCATTCGCTGACGAAACGCGTCAGTGCGTGGTCACGCAATCACGCAGGAAGCCCTCGTCACACGCCGATTCCTCGAGGCTCGCAGCTAGGTACCGAGCGGCGGGCAAACAGGACGGGAAATGGCGGTAGGACTGTCGGCATTCCTTTAACTAATATGCTGTTGATTTTATTCTGTCTGTAAGTGCAATCATTGAAGGATTTATGTTTTGGGAATAAAAGCGCATTTTGCTGGATTACGCTATGTTGCTTTATTATTTTATATGCAAACTGTCCACATGTTGGTGAGGCGATTATCGGTTTGATATCGTAAGGTGCTCCGATTGAGGTGCCGACCAAATTGCGGGTGTCTGGAGGAGACTAAGGTGATCCCACTGACTGTTATGTTTGGCGCATATACAGATTCTATCTGGTAAGTGTTCCCACTTAAGGGTGCACACAGCGGTGTGGTGGAGGTCTTTTCTGGTTTCCGGCAAGAATTCACCATCTCCAGAATCTGGTTACATTTGGGACTTTATGCATAGACTTTCCCTAACATTTATTATATAGGTTCATTTTATGTGGACTTTAGCGCTGCTAGTGTGTGAAGGATTTCTAGCCAGTGGTTCTGTGTATCTTGTTTCATACACCTATTTTTTGATGTATCATGTATTATAGCAGCAGCTCTATCTAGTTTTACAGTTCTGTGAGCGCTGGGTGAGCAAGGTTGTATTGCTAGTCTCTCTTGTTCCGTACTTTGCTCCCTTTTTATATAGTTTTACTGTTTTAACCTGGCAGCTATGGATGCTATCTCTTTTCTTAAAAACCAGAACTTGAAAATCGATAGCATATTCTCTGTGGAGTTTGTGGATGAACCCGCACAAGATCTAACCACCAACCTTTCTTTGCTGGGCAATTTACTTGAAAAGCAAAGTAAGGACTTGGTGGGATATCTGCACTTTTAACCAGTATATAAAAGAAGGTATCATCATGAGGAGCCTGAGGTGGGAGGTGACCCCCCAGGATGCACTCAATGATGATACATCTATGAAAGAGTGTCTGGACTTTTTCAAAAAAGCAGGTATAGAATTGCAGCAACTTGTATTAAAAAGAAAAAAAACGTAAAATGTCCTTACTGGAAAAAAGGATTGAAGAATTAAAACAAATCCTGGAACCAGATAAGGAAGTATCACAGGTCACTAAATTTAATTCTGATATCAAAAAGAAATTAGAAAAAATTGATAAGGAAACGCACAAAAAGAAAATTAAAAAATTCAGAAGAGATGTACAGGATTTTAAAATGGGATAGGTGTATGCATGGCAAAACCCTGGAGTCCAAGCGAATAATGGGACAGTTTCAAGCATTGTTCCATATACACCAGTCCCATCTACGTCGAAAGGCGGTATAGGGGCACAAAATCCAAATCCGTCTCAGGACGTGAGTAGACCCAACAATAAGAAAAAACAAAAATCTAACACCAATGCCAACCAAGTACAATGGCAACAAATCCCATATAGACCTAATGCAGGTTATGGAGTGCCATATAGGGAATATGGTGCAAATTCTCCAATTGTCCCCCTATATAATAGGTATGAACAATTAGAGGACTATTGTGATCCATCCACCCCGCCTCCACCGCCCCGTCCTTTTTTATGGAGGGGAGGGCGTGGCAGGGGAGGACGGAGGGGGGGGGGGCAGACCTTGGAGGGGGAAACCGACAGGTTGGGGTCCACCGAACCCACATCAGTCAGGATATCGGATTCCTCAGAGGAATGGAGTATCCACACAACAAATCCCCAGGATAGACCTCGGATGCGAGGATGCCGAGCAGGGAGGAAACTCCAACAAAAAAAGAAGACTAGTGGATTAGGAGGAATATATAATTTAGTGGGTATCACCCTAACACAAAAAGAGACCAACATCTTGAATGCGGGACTTAAATGTGCTAAACACAGGCCGCTGAATAAATTTAATGTGTACATAGATGTACATACAGTAAATATATCCGCAAAATTAATTTAAAACGTTACTTTCTTAATCCAAATAGAACTATTAACAGGAATCGGAGTAACAATATAGATGTATCCATTGGAGAAGACAGCGGCCTAAAAAACAACTCCCTTTTTAACCCCCCACAACCTTCCAACCATCACGTGGATGTGTTTAAAAATCTAGATATCCAGGATGTTAAAACTTTGCAACTTAAAAAAGCTGTAAATCCACACCACATCCAGGAAGGTTTGGAAGCTTTAGAGAAAAGGAAGGAGGTCGTCATTAGACCTGTGGATAAGGGGTGAGGAGTTGTTATACTTACGAAGGATTACTATCATAAACAACTGTCTGAGATGCTCTCTGACACACAGACCTATGTGGAATTGAAAGGGGACCCGACGTCTGAATGTCGAAGGGTATTGAAGGATTTGGTAACTTATGGGCATGATCAGCGGGTGTTATCTGATAAAGAAAAAAGATACCTTATACCAAGTTTTAATCGGATCCCCACGATCTACACGTTACCTAAAATCCATAAGGATGATGTCAATCCCCCTGCCAGACCCATAGTCAATGGGATCAATTCTGTCACTGCTCGGATGGGAGAATATCTTGACTGTTTCCTCCAAACCAGTGTAATCAATCTGAGGTCCTATTTGAAGGACACAAAGGATTTTTTGTGTGGGTTGAGAGAAATTACGGTTCCCCCAGATAAAGAGATGTTTTTAGTCACAGCCAATGTATCCTCTTTGTACACTGTGATCCAGCATGATGATGCTTTACTAGCTCTCAACTGGGCTTTTAGTAGACGAACAGACCTCCCAGAAAAGGTTCTTAAGGTATGCCTTGGAATTTTGCCTGGCAAATAATCATTTTTGGTATAATGGCAGGTTCTTTAGTCAGAAACGTGGAGTGGCTATGGGAGCCAAGTTTGCTCCGAGCCTTGCCAACCTTTTCATGGGGGAATGGGAGGATAGGTTCATCTATGCCCAGCGAAGATCACAGTTTAAAATGTACAAGAGGTACATTGATGACCTGTTTTTTATATGGGAGGGTCCTGAGAATGAGTTGGCAGAGTTTGGCAACTCATTAAATTCAAATACTAATAACATCAGATTAGAATTCAATTGGAGCCAAGCTTCAATCCACTATTTGGACATGGAGGTCATGTTGCGGAACGGGGCTTTAGAGACCAGGGTCTACTTTAAGCCCACGAACCGCAACGGTTACCTCCCTGTCCATAGTGGACACCACAATAGTTGGTTGCGTAACATCCCTAAGGGGCAATTGTTACGGGTAAGGAGGAATTGTACCACGGATGCGGACTATCAGACTCAAGCTCAGGTGATTCGCCAGCGATTCCTTGAAAAGGGATACGACGGCGAATCGTTAGATAAAAATATATCTGAGGTGGCGACAATTTCACAACAGGCTTGTTTAGCAGAACGTGTTAATACTCCTGATAATAAACATGAGTGGAGTTTCTTAACCCAGTACAATTCCCAGTACAAAGAGATTGAGGAAATTATCAGGAGAAATTGGGGGGGTTCTATGCCTTGATAAGATTCTTGGCAATAAACTTACCACCTAGGCCTTCTTTCATATATAGAAAAGCACCCACTTTCGGAGACCAAATTGTGCGTAAGGTCTTAGATCCCCCTACCAAACCTACTATGTTTTGGGAGAATAAGACGGGCTTTTACGCATGCCGACGGTGCAAAACATGCAAACAAGTGCATACCCATTTAAGGGGTTTTACCTCTTTTTACTCTTCTGCTAATGGGGAGAATTTCGAGATCGAAGATTTAATCACATGCCACACGATCCATGGAGTGCCCTTGTGGTCTTCTTTATATTGGCAGGACCAAGAGAACCCTGGCGATTCGGATATCAGAACATATCGCCAACATTAGGAAAGGGTTCAAAGACCATAATGTATCCCTCCACTTTAAAGAGTACCACAACCAGGATCCCACATATTTGAAATTCTGGGGCATAGAAAGGGTAGATCCAGTGTGGAGGGGTTCTAACAGAGTTAGAGAGTTGTCTAAACGTGAAACATATTAGATTTTCCACACTAAGTCTCTATATCCGAAAGGACTCAATATAGATCTCGACATTAATTGTTTTATCAGTAATTATTGATTCGTGAACTCTGTGTTCTATATATATATATATATATATATATATATATATAAAAAAAACATTTAGTATATAAAAACGGAATTTTTGTAAAATCTTACCTGTAAAATTCCTTTCTCTGAGTCCTCCGACAGTCGCCGCCTCTTCATATTCGTCACATATGGGGTATTAGACTTAGCTAGGCAACAGAATATGTTAACATTAAAGCTTTTAACATATCCCACCCTCAAGGGGTGGTCCCCTCAGTCAATACCCTCCTACTTCCTGCAACCATATCTCAGTTTTAGTGGAATAGCAGTAGAGTATACAACCAAACCCCAAAAGAGGGGCGGGGGCGGCGACTGTCGGAGGACTCAGAGAAAGGAATTTTACAGGTAAGATTTTACAAAAATTCCGTTTTCTCTTACGTCCTCCGACAGTCGCCGCCTCTTCATATTCGTCACATATGGGGACGTCCCAAAGCAGTGCAAACATGAGGGGTGGGAAACGCATCCGCGCCGAAAAGGCAACGCAGTCTCCGCATCAAAGAAAGGAACCTTACCAAAGGAAGGAAACCAGCTGGGCAACAGGAAAAAACAAGTGCTCAACAGGAGCAACAACCCAGGAAAAGACAAAAAACCAGGGGATACAAAACTTATCCCAACAGCCAGAGGTCCCCAACAAGGGACCCTAGGGAATTGCCGCACTAAGAACCTTGCGGCCAAAGGAAGCATCCGCCGATGCCTGAACATCTACTTTGTAGAATCTTGTGAACGTGTGTACGGTCGACCAGGTCGCCGCCTTACACACCTGGGCTACAGAAGCCCCATGACGACAGGCCCAAGACGTACTCAAAGATCTAGTAGAGTGCGCCTTCACAGGTACAGGAGGAACCTTCCCCTGCAAGGCATAGGCCTGTTCAATGGTCTGCCTGATCCATTTGGCGATGGTAGAGGCCGAAGCCGCCATGCCCTTCCGAGGACCCTCTGGAAGAACAAACAAGGAGTCCGTCTTTCGAAAAGACTCAGTCGATTTAAGGTAAACCCTTATCGCCCGAACAACATCCAGAGAATGCAATCTCACCTCCTTTGGATGTTTAGGCTTCGCGCACAGCGAAGGTAAGACAATATCCTCATTAAGATGGAATTCCGAAACTCGTTTCGGAAGAAAAGAAGGATTAGGTCGCAAGATCACCTTATCCAAATGAATAACCAGGTACGGAGACTTGCAGGACAAAGCTGCCAGCTCCGACACTCTGCGAGCCGAAGTGATTGCCACCAAAAAGGCGACCTTTTTGGACAACATAGACAACGAGATCTCCCTGATCTGTTCAAAAGGAGCACGTTGCAATACAGACAGAACGAGATTCAAGTCCCAAGGGGGCAAAGGATCCCTCCTAGGAGGAAACAGATGCCGCACACCCTGAACAAAGGTGCCAACCAAGGAGTTGGAAGCCACGGGACGTTGAAACAGAACGGCCAGCGCAGACACCTGACCCTTTATCGTAGCCAGCGCCAAACGCTGATCAACACCCGTTTGAAGGAAAGACAGCACACGGGAAACCGAGTACGTGCGGGGTGAAAACCCCCTGGACTCACACCAGGCAAAATAGGCCTTCCAAGTACGGTAATAAACCTTCCCCGAGGAAGACTTCCTCGCGTTGATCAAAGTATGAACGACCTCTGGAGAGAGACCCTTCTCCTTCAGGACCTCGGTCTCAACAGCCAGGCCGTCAAAGCCAGTGACTGTAAAGCAGGATGGTATATCGGTCCTTGAGACAGTAGATCGTCTCGAAGAGGCAGACGCCACGGGGCGTCGACCGCCAGATTCACGAGGTCTGCGTACCAGGACCGGCGAGGCCAGTCCGGTGCCACAAGAATCACCGTGCTGCGTTCCGAGTGTAACCTGCGAAGGAACCTGGACAGCAACTGAATCGGTGGAAACGCGTACATCAGCCTGTACTGATGCCACGGGGCCACTAACGCGTCCGGCGCGTCTGCCCGAGGGTCACGCGTCCTTGCCACGAACCTTCTCACCTTGTTGTTGAGACGCGAACAGGTCCACATCTGGAAGACCCCACTTCGCGCACAACATCTGGAAGACAGCCGGGTGGAGAGACCATTCCCCCTGATCCAGGTTCTGGCGACTCAGATAGTCCGCCTGCCAGTTCTCCACCCCCGGATTGTGAACCGCCGTTATCGCCGGGACATGAGTCTCGGCCCAAGACAGAATGTCGGCCACTTCTTGAGCCGCTCGGGCACTCCTGGTGCCCCCTTGGTGGTTGATGTAGGCCACCGCCGTGGCATTGTCCGTCTGCACCCGAACCGGGCAGCCCTGCAGCCGGTCCGTCCAGCGATGAAGACAGAGACTTATCGCACTCAATTCCAGAATGTTGATCGGAAGGGAAGACTCCCCCTCCGACCAAGTTCCCTGGGCGGACAGAACGCCCAGAACACCACCCCAGCCCGACAGGCTGGCATTCGTGGTGATCACCGTCCACGAGACAGGACGAAACGACTTGCCCCCGGACACCAACGGGGACTGGAGCCACCACAGAAGGTTTCTTCTGGTGCGATGACTCAACGAGATTTGAAGATCCAGAGATTGAGGTCGCCCGTCCCACCTGGACAGGATCTCCGCTTGGAGACCCCGCGTGTGAAACTGGGCGAAGGGAATCGCCTCGAAGGTCGAGACCATCAATCCCAGACATCTCATGCACGTCCGCAGAGACGAGTGCGGAACGTCCCTGAGGGACCTGACTTCCTCCTGAAGAGTTCTGAGTTTGTCTTCCGGCAGGAAGACCTTCGCCTGCACCGAGTCCAGAATCATTCCCAGGTAGGGAAGACGAACCGACGGACTCAGTGTCGACTTTGGAAAATTTACCGTCCAACCAAACTCCTGCAGAGTTTGCATCGTGACAGACAGGTCCTTCTCCAGACCCTGGCTGGTCGCAGACCGAACCAGAATGTCGTCCAGATACCCCAGGACAGAAATGCCCTGGGCCCTCAATAACGCCAGAACCGGTGCAAGCACCTTGGTGAAGACCCGCGGAGCCGAGGCGAGACCAAAAGGCAACGCCACGAACTGGTAGTGATCCTCCGCAATGGCAAATCGAAGGAACCTCTGGTGACCCTCGAAAATGGGGATGTGAAGATACGCATCCTTCAAATCGATGGAGGCCATGAATTCCCCCGGAACCAGGGCAGCCACCACCGACCGCAGGCATTCCATGCGGAACTTGCGAACCCGCACAGAGCGGTTCAGAGCCTTCAAGTCCAGAATTGGACGAACCTTGCCCTCCGTTCTGGGCACGGTGAACAGATTGGAATAAAACCCCCGAAATCTGTCCCGATGAGGCACCGGAAGCACCACTCCCTGAGCCCTCAGGTCCCGCACCGCCAGGTGCAGGTCCCGCAAACGCTCTGGAGACAGTTGAAGATTTGAGGGAAAAAATCTGCTCTCCGGCCGAGAGAGAAACTCGATCTTGTAACCAGATCGAACGATTTCCTGAACCCATCTGTCCCGCACACGGGCCAACCAGGGCTGAAGAAAACCGAGCAAGCGTCCCCCCACCCCAAAACTGGGTGAGGGCGCCCCTTCAGGCCGAACTGTTATGGGCTGCAGATCCGGATTGGCCGGACTTCTGTTTCCCAGACCAGGGCTTCTTCTGAGAGCCTTGACCTTTGAACGGCTTGCCCTTGTAGTGCGGCCGAAAGGCACGAAAGGACCCCTGAGGGGGCCGAAAATTAGCATGCTTCTTCCCAGAAGCCCCCTTAGCCTTGGGGAAATGGGGCAAGAGAGTGCTCTTACCCCCGGTGATCCCCTTAATCAACACATCCAAGGACTCCCCAAAAAGGCGAGACCCATCATAAGGTAGATTGGCTAAGGTCTTACGTGAGGACTGGTCCACCGACCAACATTTTAACCAAACCAGGCGGCGAGACAACACCGCCACGCTGTGCACACGTGCAGCCAACGGAACCAGGTCCAGGTCCGCATCACACAGATACATGACACCCTGGTGGATTTGATCCACCATATCCAGGGTCGCCGGCGAGGCCGAATCGGCCACTAGGACGCGCCTAAGCATCTGCGTCCAACTAGCGATCGCCTGAGCCGCCATGAGAGAAGCAAACAGAGCCTTAAGCATAGAACCCGTAACAGAATAAGTATGACGGGCAAGAGACTCCAATCTCCTATCCGTGGCATCACGGAACACAGGGGAATCCTCTGCAGGAATCGCAGTGGATTTGTTTAAAACCGCAATTGCGTGATCCACTGGGGGAGGCACACACCACCTTTCATCAGTGGAAGGCGAGAAAGGATAACGCAGCTTGAATCTACTTGGTACAGCAAAAGGTTTGCGCAGATTGAGCCATTGTTCCTTAACAGCGCGCCGAAAATCATCATTGCAGGGAAAAACCTGCGGCGTCCTGCATTTTCTCTGCGTCCCATAAGCCGCCAAGGCGGCGGGGGGACACACTTCATCCTGCAAACGCAGCGTTTGCTTTATGGAAGCAATCAACTCATCCATGATTGCAAGCTCTTCAGGCGAGCCAGGGGGAGAATTATCAACCCCCTCAACTTCAGCCTCCACCTCGGACCCCACTAGATCTAGAGAGGAGCGGGACCCCGATAAGGAGGCCCCCGCCATAACAGCCCCATCACCTTCACCCTCAGAATCAGAGGAAAGAGCAACTCTGGGCCTTTTAGTAGATTGAGCAGCCACCAGCATCTGTACCTGAGCAGCAAGGCCAGCCACAATAGTGGCTAAATCCCCCCCTGGGGGGGAAACAGCGGTCCCCTGGCTTTCCACCAAGGCGGTAGGAAATTTGCCCTCCTGAGAATCCATTGCCTCTGTAATGCCGGACAATAAAGGGTTAACTGCCCCTTTTAAGCAAGCGCAGCCCACCGCACCACACTCAAGCACAATGAGACCCCCACAGGGAATATGCAAACTGAACACAGGCAATGGACAGCAAGAACAGAAGGATAAAACCTGAGGAGACCCTCGCCGCTGCTGCTGCTGCCTCGATCGGTGTTCCTGGAAAGAGGAAGTGATGCTGCCAGGGCGCTCTATGAAAGCCTATGGAGGCTACAAGAAAATGGCCGCCATGCATGTAAAACATGCGGCCGGAGCGAGTGTAGGCAAAATGGCGCCATTTGGCGCCGAAACCGCCGCTCCACAGTGCAGTAAAGCACACATGACATTCCAGTATCAGAATACATGTCAGATCGCCGCAGCGATCGCTGTATATGCCCAAACATGCCAAAAAAACATGCCCCACAGCACACAGCTTCACACACTGACCAGGCTGACACACACAGTGTCACACAGCTCCCCCCCCCCTTGCAGCCCACAGCATGCAGCCGAGAGATAGGGAGACAAGCAGTGTGAATAGAGGTAGGTTACACAGTCCCAGACTGACACCCCCCCAGACAGACAGGTCCCCACATAAATACACTTACCTCACATGGCGTGGGGGACCCGCACAGGCGAACAAGCCGCTGCACATGAGGCAGGGAGAGTCGCATTCAAGACGCACAAAATGGGGGTTAAGAAACCGCACAGCGTCCAGTGAGGTAGCCACCTCACCAATCATCCCTGCACCGAACAGGGATGGGTCGTTCACTGTGCCAGGAGCGTTACCTGGCTGAACGCTCGATGGCAGGCTGGGAAGCCACTGACCCACGACCTGCGACCAGGGGGATCAGCCCGAGACCCAGCCCGCATGATCCTCTTCATCAGAAGAACTAACTAACGCTGACAAAAATAACAGCTAAGTAAAGGTAGAGAGAAAACTCAAACAAAATTTCAAAAAGAAGAAAGAGTCTGGGGCAGAAAGCCCCAGCACAGAGAGAGCCAGCCACTCCTGACAAGCTAGACATTAAAACTGAGATATGGTTGCAGGAAGTAGGAGGGTATTGACTGAGGGGACCACCCCTTGAGGGTGGGATATGTTAAAAGCTTTAATGTTAACATATTCTGTTGCCTAGCTACTCCTTCGGAGCAAAGTCTAATACCCCATATGTGACGAATATGAAGAGGCGGCGACTGTCGGAGGACGTAAGAGAAATAAATATATATATTGGGAAAAAATTTTATATACATTTATTTACTGATTCTATACCTGTATTTTGATTTTATGTAACCTATATGAAATTGGTGGGGTACATAATCGCCCTGCTGCCATTCTAATCTATATATAAGGTTTTATTGGTGGTTTTAATACGATTATATGAATTATGTGTGATTAACATGTATGCACAGCATTTGCACTTTATAATAGTTAGCCAAATTAGAGTACTAAAGCCATTCAGTACTTAATATAAATACTGTCAAAGTATTGGCTATATGATCCGCTGATGATCTTGATCCGGATAATGTGGTCTGTGTGTAAACAGATCGCGATCCGGGCAGTGAAAGCGGTGACGCCAGTTGTGGGCGGAAGTGCAGCATACATGAAGAGTGCTGAGGAAAAGGCGGAAGTGGGAGGGAGGCAACCTACCCATGTGATTGGCCAACTGCCGTAACCGCCCACTCCAATACAGTTAAATACTAGTGACTATGCTGCGTGACTACGCCCTCGGTAGGACAAAACGCGTCAGTGTGTGGTCACGCAATCACGCAAGAAGCCCTCGTCATACGCCAATTCCTCGAGGCTCGCAGCTAGGTACCGAGCGGCGGGCGAACAGGACGGGAAACAGCGGTAGGACTGTCGGCATTCCTTTAACTAATATGCTGTTGATTTTATTCTGTCTGTAAGTGCAATCATTGAGGGATTTATGTTTTGGGAATAAGGCTCGGGTCACACTATTGCGATGCGGGAAGGCTGCGAATTCGCAGCCTTTTCCCGCATCGCACACGCACCCCCGGCAGTTCACACTGCCATATGCGATCCGCTGGGGGTGTCAATGTAATCTTAACGGCACCCCCAGTTTGATCGCATATCGCAGTGTGATCGTGCAGTTCGCACAGGATGGGATCGCACAAGTGTGAACCGCTGTGCGATCCGATCCTGATGCGGCTGCAAAAATGCCTCCTGTGCGTGTTTGCACCGGGTGCGATGCGAATTTAGCCATACAAACTGTATGGCTAAACTCGCACCGCACAGCTGATCGCATGTAATGTCGGAGCAGTGCGCTCCGACGTTACATGCGAACCCGGCACTCGCATCAGTGTGAACCGGGTCTAAAAGCGCATTTTGCTGGATTACGCTATGTTGCTTTATTATTTTATATGCAAACTGTCCAGATGTTGGTGAGGCGATTATCGGTTTGATATCGGAAGGTGCCGACCAAATTGCGGGTGTCTGGAGGAGACTAAGGTGATCCCACTGACTGTTATGTTTGGCGCATATACAGATTCTATCTGGTAAGTGTTCCCACTTAAGGGTGCACACAGCGGTGTGGTGGAGGTCTTTTCTGGTTTCCTGCAAGAAATCATCTCCAGAATCTGGTTACATTTGGGACTTTCCCTAACATTTATTATATAGGTTCATTTTATGTGGACTTTAGCGCTGCTAGTGTGTGAAGGATTTCGAGCCAGTGGTTCTGTGTATCTTGTTTCATACACCTATTTTTTTGATGCATCATGTATTATAGCAGCAGCTCTATCTAGTTTTACAGTTCTGTGAGCACCGGGTGAGCAAGGTTGTAATGCTAGTCTCTCTTGTTCCGTACTTATATATATATATATATATATATATATATATATATATATATAGTAGTTCCAAAACATCTGGGGTGCCAAGGTTCGCCATCACTGCTCTAGGCAGTCAAATTCTAAGATGGACTAAGTGTGAATGGACTGTGAACAAGTGCCTTACTACACTCAGGGCGGTTTTTGATAATCTGATTAGGACTGGTATATGGCTTTCTCTCGGTTCAGTGGATACGCATGTAACTCTGCCTTATTCTCCTATGTTGATGTTTATCTGTTATTTTAGAAGACATGCACCATAGGTGGTATTTACTATTCCTATTGCAGCTTAACAAGAAAACTTTTTTTTTTTTTTTCAAAAGGAAGTTGTTTTTCTTATATACGGTTTTGTACTTTTAGGATGTATACGTAACTATGCTGTGTTACGGTTTATTACTGCAAGATATATTTGCTGCAAAACTTAATAAAGCTTATTTACTGATTAAAAAGTTAATATTTGAAAATATTTTTGGAAATGCTTCACTTATGGGAACAGTGAGGTAGTTAGAGCTTGACCTTATTGTTAAGACAGTTGACCTGTCCTAAGGTGAGACAAAAAACTGAAGAATTTGTTAATTGATAGTTTTACATTTCTCCAGCAGCATGTTCTCTCGGCCCTCAGAGAGGAAATAGGGTCTCCTTAAAGTTTCGACAGTCTGTCCTGTCACCAATTTATAAATTGCATGTGAAAGTATTTTACCTGCCTACTTGCAGTGATTTTCCTTACTGAAAAATGTGTTAATTTCTAATGTGCCTTTGGACTGGTTAGAAAATGTGGCTAGTCAATCCCCAGCACAGCCCCCCTCCTCCCTTGGAATGTTATAGCCCTCTCCACTCCTAGGAGTGTCTGTGCTGGCTAAGGTCCTTCACCTCTGTCTGTGCTGGCTAAGGTTCTCAGCAGCAGACTCGGGGCCTTTAAATATGTACCCAAGCAGTGGCCCTGTATGTGAAAGATAGCATTAAATCGAACCTAATACAAGTTGGTGAGGCCAACATAGAGTCAGTTTGAGTTACGTTGCAGTTTGCTAATCATGCAGTAACTCGTGTAGGTGTGATATATAGACCACCTGATCAAGTTAAAGAACTAGATGATCTACTAGTTGAAGAAATAGCTAAAATGACAATAAAAGGAGAAGTTATTATGGGAGATTTCAATCTTCCAGATATAAACTGGAAAACCAAAATAGCAAGTTCTACCAGGAGTACAGATATTCTAAATTCCCTACTGGGGTTGTCTCTGCAACAAGTGGTTGAGGAGCCAACCCGGAGGGAGGCCATTTTGTATTTGGTATTCACAAATGGGGATTCGGTATATGATGTCATTGTAGGCGAAACCTTGGGATCTAGTGATCACCAGTCAGTGTGGTTTAATATAAGAACTGTGAAAGAGTCACACCACACAAAAACAAAAGTTTTAGAAAAACAGACTTTTCAAAAATTAAATGAGTCCTTATCAGACTGGAACGGATTACATGGAGTCCAGGAGAAATGGGACTACTTAAAAGGTGCATTATTGAAGGCAACAGAAAATTGCATTAGACTGGTCAGTAAAAGCAAAAAAAGGAAGAGACCACTGTGGTACTCAGCAGAAGTGGCCCAAATCATTAAAAATAAAAAGCTAGCATTTTGTAATTATAAAAAAACCCAGAGCAATGAAGATAAGGAAATCTACAAGATTAGGCAGAAAGAGGCCAAGCAAGTTATAAGAACTTCTAAAGCGCAGGCAGAAGAAAAAACTAGCTCAGTCTATGAAAAAGGGGGATAAGACATTCTTCAGATATATAAATGAAAAAAGGAAATTAAAACAAGGAATAACTAAATTAAAAACAAAGGACGGAAGGTATGTAGAAGAGAATAAAGGGCTAGCCAACTGCCTTAATGAATACTTCTGTTCGGTTTTTACAGAAGAAAAGAAGAAGGACCTCCACTTGAAAGGATGACTAATGAATCGTTTGATGCATGGGTCTTTACAGAGGAAGACGTTCTAAAATTTCTAAAGTGAAGACAAATAAGTCACAGGGTCCTGATGAGATACACCCAAAATTATTAAAAGAGCTTAGTGGTGAGCTGGCAAAACCATTAACAGATTTATTTAACCAATCTTTAGTAACAGGAGTCGTACCAGAAGATTGGAAATTGGCAAATGTCATGCCCATTCACAAGAAAGGTAGTAGGGAGGAATCGAGCAACTATAGACCAGTGAGTCTGACATCAATAGTAGGCAAATTAATGGAAACCCTATTAAAGGATAGGATTGTGGAACATCTTAAATCCCATGGATTGCAAGATGAAAAACAACATGGGGTTTACTTCAGGGAGATCATGTCAAACAAATCTTATAGATTTTTTTTTTTTGACTGGGTGACTAAAATAATAGACAGTGGAGGTGCAGTAGACATTGCATATCTAGATTTTAGTAAGGCTTTTGACACTGTCCCACATAGAAGACTTATCAATAAACTGCAGTCATTGAGCATGGACTCCCATATTGTTGACTGGATTAGGCAGTGGCTGAGTGACAAACAACAGAGGGTTGTAGTCAATGGAGAACATTCAGAACAAGGTCATGTTACCAGTGGGGTACCTCAGGGATCTGTACTGGGACCAATTTTGTTTAATATCTTCATAAGTGACATTGCAAAAAATGGATTTTTGTAAGATCTTACCGTAAAATCCTTTTCTCTTAAGCTCATTGACAGATGTAGTCTTTTTGATTCTCAAGAGCTGGGTTATGTTGTCTCCGCAGGAGTAGGACTAGGCAGAAAGACAAAACGTTCTGGCTCCACCTTAGGGGCAGTCCCTGAGGGTATATCCTTCCTCTCTCTGCTACAGGGAATCAGTTCTGTTTAAAGCAGTACAGAGAATTTAACCCAACCCAACTCAATGATAGAGGGGCGGGTACTACGTCTGTCAATGAGCTTAAGAGAAAAGGATTTTACGGTAAGATCTTACAAAAATCCATTTTTCTCTATCGCTCATTGACAGACGTAGTCTTCTTGATTCTCAAGAGCTGGGACATCCAGAAGCAGTGCCACAAATGAGGGGTGGGATTGACAAAAATCAAAATCCAATCTAGAAGGCCCAACCGGTGCCAAACTAGAAGTTTTAAAGGCTCATTATAAACAAAGAATGAGACTCAAAAGAAAAATTTCCAACGGAAAAAAACCCTCGAGGCAGACCACTGGTCTCCTCAAATGGCGGCCTGCAAAACCTTGCGGCCAAACACGGCATCAGATGATGCCATTACATCAACTTTATAATGTTTTGTAAAGGTATGCACAGACGACCAGGTAGCCGCCTTGCACACCTGGACCACTGACGCCTGATGGCGAAAGGCCCATGACGCACTAAGCGCCCGAGTGGAGTGCGCCTTAACAGGGAACGGGGGCTCCCGACCCTTAATAGAATAAGCCTGTACCACCGTCTGTCTGATCCATTTGGAAATGGTCGCGGCAGATGCAGGCAACCCCTTTTTGGGTCCATCCGGGATCACAAAAAGTGAATCCGTCTTGCGAAACGAGTCTGTCGTTTTTAGGTATACCCTGATCGCCCGGACCACATCCAAGGAGTGTAAAGCAAACTCCCGAGGATGACTGGGCTTAGGACACAGGGAAGGTAATACAATTTCTTCATTCAGATGAAATTCTGACACCACTTTTGGTAGGAAGGATGGACTCAGACGAAGAACCACCTTATCTTTATGAACCACCAGATATGGGGAACGACAAGATAATGCGGCCAGTTCTGACACCCTGCGTGCAGAAGTAATAGCCACCAAGAAGGCCACCTTCTGGGACAACGTAGGTAGAGGAATCTCCCTAATATCTTCAAAGGGAGGTTTCTGAAGAACCGACAATACTAAATTAAGATCCCAGGGTGGTAACGGCGCGCGCACTGGCGGAGCCAGATGTCGCACCCCCTGGATGAAATTCCGCACCAAGGAATGAGTAGCCAAAGGCTTCTGAAAGAAGATAGCTAATGCTGAGACCTGACCCTTGATAGTACTCAAGGCCAGTTTCTGCTCAACCCCTTGTTGCAGAAAAGCTAATATTCAACTAACCGAATAAGACCGTGGACGGAACCCCAGAGGTTCACACCATGCAATGTAGGACTTCCATGTGCGATGATAAATCTTTCTGGAAGTCGCTTTCCTTGCTTCAACTAGAGTAGGAATAACTGAAGCTGACAAACCTTTGTCCTTCAGCACCTGGGTCTCAATAGCCAGGCCGTTAAAGCCAGCGATCGTAAAGCAGGATGGAAGATCGGTCCCTGAGAGGAAGTCTCCACGGGACGTCCGCCACCAGTCTGACCACGTCGGCGTACCAAGCTCGACGAGGCCAGTCCGGAGCTACCAGAATTACTGGAATTCCTTCCTCCTCTATCCTGCGAAGAAGTCTTGGCAGTAACCCGAGAGGAGGGAAGGCATACATTAGCTGGTATTGCCCCCACGGGGCGATCAGTGCGTCTGCGGTCTCTGCTAGAGGATCGCGGGAGCGAGCCACGAATCTCTGTACTTTCCTGTTGAATCGTGATGCCAACAGATCCACATCCGGGGTGCCCCACCGTAGGCACAACTGGGGAAAAACTTCTGGATGGAGGGACCATTCCCCCTGATCCAGAGTCTGACGGCTGAGATAATCTGCCTGCCAATTCTCCACCCCCGGAATGAACACCGCAGAGAGAGCTGGAACAAATCGTTCCGCCCAGCGAAGAATGCAAGCCACTTCTTTGGCCGCTCGGGCACTCTTGGTGCCCCCCTGGTGATTGACATAAGCCACGGCCGTGGCGTTGTCCGACTGGATCCGAACCGGGCTGCCCTGGAGCTGCTCGGTCCAGTGAATCAGACAAAGTTTGATCGCTCTCAGTTCCAATACATTTATCGGCAACCTGGATTCTTCCAGGGACCAAAGTCCCTGGACAGATAACTGACCGAGAATTCCTCCCCATCCGGATAGACTGGCATCCGTGGTCACTATTGTCCAATATATTGGCAGAAATGACTTTACCTGGCTGAGCATCGGAGACCGAAGCCACCAGACCAGAGACTCTTTGGTCTGTTTGCTCAATCGGATCTGATTGTCCAGGGATTCCGGATTCCGATTCCATCTGAGAAGAATCTCTTGCTGAAGAATTCGGGTATGGGACTGGGCAAATGGGACTGCTTCGAAGGAAGCCACCATCAATCCCAGAACCCTCATGCAAGTTCGAAGAGAAGACCAGCTGTTGGATAGTAACAACTGGACTGCTGATTGAATCTTCCGGAGTTTCCCTACCGGAAGAAAAACTCTTGACCTGACTGTGTCTAGAATTAGACCCAGATATTCAAGCCTCTGGGTGGGAACCAGAAATGACTTTTGCTGGTTCACCAGCCACCCGAATTCCTGTAAAGAAATTATAGTAATCTCTATGTTTTGTAGCAAGGTCTGAGGAGACTCTGCATGAAGCAGAAGATCGTCTAAGTAACCAAGAATCGATATGCCTCTTTGGCGCAGTAGTGCCAACATTGGGGCCAACACCTTCGTGAAGACCCGAGGAGCCGTGGCGAGACCGAAAGGTAACGCCACAAACTGATAGTGGTTCTCTTCTACGGAAAAGCGTAGAAACCGCTGATGTCCTGCGAAAATGGGAATGTGAAGATATGCGTCCTTGATGTCTATGGACGCTAGGACATCCCCTGGATGCAGGGAGGCTGCTACTGTGCGAATGGACTCCATTCTGAATTTTCTTATGTTGACAAAAGAATTGAGTGCCCTTAAGTCCAGAATTGGACGCACTTTGCCCTCTTTCCTGGGTATTGTAAATAGGTTTGAATAAAACCCCTGAAAACGTTCTGTCCAAGGAACGTGGACTACCACTCCTTGTTGTAGTAAATCCGTGACTGCTCTCCGCAGATCTTCTAAACGATCCGGGGATAGTCGAATATTGGAAGGGAAGAATCACGCCGGTGGGAGAGACCAAAACTCGATCTTGTACCCTGACCTTATGACTTCGCAAACCCACTTGTCCGGGATTCTGGAAAGCCATGGATCCGGGAACCGGCGAAGACGTCCCCCCACCCCAGTTATGGGTGGGGGCGCACCTTCAGGCTTTGGACGATTTATCTTCAGGTCTGGAGGGGGCGGGCTTTTGCTTGCCCGACCAACGTCCCCTGAAGCCTCCTGAAGGAGCTTTGGAGGACTTAATTTTTTCACCCGCGGGACGAAAAAACCTCTTGTGAGCAGAAAAAGAAGGCCCTCGTTTTTGACGAGTTCCTTTACCTTTAACATTTTGCGGTAAAAAGGTGCTCTTTCCACCCGTGAGATCCTTAATGATCTCATCTAAGTTGGCTCCAAATAGACGCTCTCCTAAAAAGGGGATATTAGCCAATGCTTTTTTGGAACCTTGGTCGGCTAACCAACCTTTTAGCCACAGTGTACGCCTGAGAACCACCGCTGAGACTGATGCTCGCGCCAATAATGGAGTGGCGTCTAACGCCGCATCACATACAAACTGTAACCCCTGTATCATTTGTTCCAACAAATCTGATACCACCTGAGGGACCTCTTCTAAGTCCCGGCGTAACCACTTGGTCCATTCAGTTACAGCCTGCGAAACCAGACCAATAGCAATTATTGGTCTGAAAGCTGATCCAATCAAGGTAAACATGGTGCGAGACATAGCTTCTATCTTGCGATCCACTGGATCTTTAAAAGACGGAGCGTCTTCTAGAGGAATAACCGTGGCTTTATTCAATCTAGCAATTGGTGAATCCACCACAGGTGGTTCTGTCCATTTCTTAATGAGGGTTTCCTCAAACGGATAACGCCTGTTAATGCGTTTAGAAATAGTAGAAGTGCGTTTTGGCAGACTCCATTCTTCTTTGATTGGATTTCCAAAACATTTGGGCAATGGAAAAACCTTTGCCACTTTGATGCGTTTTTTAGTACCAAAAGGGATTTCAGTTTCAGCTATTTCCGACGGAATACCCTGTAATCTTAAGGTTTCTTGAACAGATACAATGAGTGCGTTTACCAACGCTTCCTCTTTGGCTATGGCTGATGCCGAAACATCCTCCTCACTGTCTGAAGAGACAGTACACGAGACACCAATCCCAGATGAAGTACCTGCAACTGCAGAAATAGGCTCAGAGTCTGAATCCGAGGTTTCAGATAATAAGGGGTTAGGCGGGGGTCGCTTTCTTGCGCCCTGTCCCTGACAAGCCACTTCCACCCGGGACACAAAAATTCAAGTTAGACTTACCGGTAACTTGTTTTCCAATAGTCTTTCAGGACAGCACCTTAGAGAGATGGCTCCTCCCTCTCCTCATCAGGAAACACCCCATCCACCAGATTTTAAAAGGAGGCTTCTCCCACCATTCATCAGTTTGTAGAAGAGTACCTCCGGCCCATGCTGGAACACAAACAGATATGGTTAATCACAGCAATACATTTTATACAATAGGGCGGGATCCTCCTGCTGTCCTGAAAGACTATTGGAAAACAAGTTAACGGTAAGTCTAACTTGAATTTTCCCTAAAACGTCTTTCAGGACAGCACCTTAGAGAGGATTATCGAGACTTACTCAATTTAGGGAGGGACCACAGCTTGCAGGACCTTTCTGCCAAAAGCCTGATCTTCAGCTGCCAAAAAGGTCCAACCTATAGTGTCTTGCAAATGTAAAGTAGCTTGACCACGTAGCCGCTTTGCAGATTTGATCTGGAGTGGCACCAGCTTTCTCTGCCCATGTAGTGGCTAACGCTCTAGTAGAGTGAGCTCTGATCCCCTGCGGGGGAGACAATTTCATTTGGGAGTAAGCCTCTGAAATAGCGGATCTGAGCCATCTGGCTATTGATCCTTTTGATGCCTGGCGACCTTTTTTGTTGCCAGAGAAAAGAACAAAAAGAGAGTTTGATGATCTAAACTCTTTAGTAACCTCCAAGTAGTATATAAGAACCCTTCTTACATCTAGGTAGTGAAAGCTTTCTTCCTTATCTCCTGATGGATTAGGACAGAAGGTAGGCAACACAATTTCTTGTGATCGGTTTCTCGTTGAAGCTACTTTTGGGAGAAACCCTGGATCCGTCTTGAGAATTATCCTATCTGGATATATGGACAAGAAAGGTTCGATAGCTGATAAAGCATGTAATTCACTGATTCTTCTTGCTGATGTTATTGCCACCAAGAAGACTGTCTTGAGGGTAAGGTTTTTTAGTGTAACGGTTTCTAGTGGTTCAAAAGGTTCCTTTGTGAAAGCCTGAAGGACCACCGACAAATCCCATTTGGGGAAGCTTCTGATAGGCACTGGTCTGGAGCGGGTAAGGGCCCTGAAGAATCTGATGATTAAAGATTCTGAAGAAATGGGCCTTTCCAAGAATACCCCCAGGGCTGTAACTTGTACCTTGAGGGTACTTACTGCCAAATCTTTTCCTGCGCCCTCCTGTAGGAACTCCAAAATTGAAGTAATACTGTCCAATTTTTGATCTTTCGATTCACACCAGGTATTATATGTCTTCCAAACTTTTGCATATATATTCCTTGTGACTTTTTTCCTACTGGAAAGTAGAGTAGCAATTAATGCGTCTGAAAATCCTTTCCTTTTCAGCAGTTGCTCCTCAGATACCAGGCGGTGAGCTTTAGCTTTTCCACTTCTGGATGATAAACTGGACCTTGAAACAGTAGGTCTTGACGAAGAGGGAGCTGAAAAGCAGGTTTTACTGATAGTTGAAGGACAGTCGAAAACCAAACCCTTTTGGGCCAATAAGGAGTGATCAGGATCACTGAGGCTCTTTCCATTTGGATTTTTCTCAACACCAATGGAATGAGCTGGAAGGGGGGGGAAGGCATACCCCAACCTGAACCTCCAGGGATGTGCCAGGGAATCTACTCCCAGAGAGTTGTCGTTTCTGTGGAGTGAGAAGTAAAGTGGAAGTTTTGCGTTTTCTTTCGTTGCAAACAGATCCACCTCTGGCTTTCCCCAAGCCTTGGTTATCAACATAAAGACTTCTGGGTTCAAGCTCCATTCTGCTTCTCGGATCTTCTGCCTGCTTAAATAATCCGCCACACTGTTTAGTGTACCTTTTAGGTGGATTGCTGACAAGGAAAGTAACTGCCTTTCCGCCCATTGCAGAATTTCCGTTGCCAAAAGCTGTAGGGTTTTGCTTCTTGTGCCCCCTTGCTTGTTTAGATATGCCACTGTAGTGGCGTTGTCTGAAAGGACTTGAACATGAGTCCCCTGAAGATTTTGAGAGAAGGCAGTTAGGGCTAGGCCGACTGCCTTTAATTCCTTCCAATTTGAGGATTTTCTTGTCTCGGTCTGAGACCAAACCCCCTGTGCCAGGTTTTGGTTCCAGTGGGCTCCCCACCCCCAACTGCTGGCATCCGTTGTTAACCTCTGGTCTGCCGGGAAGGACCAGGCCAAACCCTGAGACAAGGTTATCCGATTTCTCCACCACCAAAGGGACCTCTTGACCTTGGTGGGGATTTTTACCTTTAAGTCCAAAGTCTCTGGATTGTGATCCCAGATTCTGAGGAGGAAATATTGGAGTGGTCGAAAATGCAGCCTTGCCCATTGGACAGCTGGAATTGATGCAGTCAGGTTTCCAAGGACTGACATGATCTCTCTGATCGACCACCACTGATTTGTTTGTAGCCTTGCTACCAAATTCTGTATTTTTGACCTGTTTGTCTTCTGGTAGGAAGATTCTTTGTTCCACAGAGCATAACTGAAACCCTAGGAACTGAACCCGCTGAGCCGGTGTGAGATTCGATTTCTTGATGTTCACTATCCATCCCAGAGCTTCTAGATGACCTCTTGCCTTGTGCAGGTCCTCTTGAAGTTTTTCCTTTGACGGGGCAAAGAAAAGCAGGTCGTCCAGGTAAGGCACCACAGAGATTCCCTGAAGGCGGAGGGGAGCTAGACACTCTGCCATTACCTTCGTAAAAATACGAGGGGAGGATGATAGCCCGAAAGGGAGTGCTTTGAATTGGATATGGAGCATTTCCTTTCCCAGATTTACTGCCAACCTTAGGAATCTCTGTGAGCTAGGGGCAATAGGGATATGTAGGTAAGCATCCCTTAAGTCGATTGATGCCATGAAGCATCCTTTTGTTAACAGGGTTCTGACTGTAAGAATGGAGTCCATTCGAAACTTTTTGTACAGAACTGACCTGTTTAATGGTTTCAGATTCAGTATAAGACGAAAATCCCCCGATGGTTTCTTTATCAAAAATATGTGGGAATAAAATCCCTGATGTTGTTCCTCCACTGGAACTGGACAGACAACTCCCTGTCGCCTCAGGTCCTTTAACAGGTCCATCATAGCCAGGGCTTTTTCTGCATCTCTTGGGAGGTTTGTGACAAAGAACCTTTCGGGTGGCGTCTCTGAAAACTCTATGTTGTAGCCTTGGGACAGCATATCCAGAATGTATTGATTTTCTGTTATGGCTGCCCAATAGGGGAGGAATTCCCTCAATCTTCCTCCCACCGGCAATGTCTTGTCATTGTGTTTTGTTGGTTGACACAGGAGGATGGAAGAGAACACCTCCTTTCCCTTTGGGTTTTCCTCTAGACCCAGGGTGATGTAAACTGCCCTCAGGAGACCATCCACTTGCTCTAAGGATAGTTTGTATTTAGTGGGCCTGCTTTGTGCCCCTCCCTCCTCTTCTTCCTCTGAATCCTCCTTGGAATGTGAGGGGGAATTATCTCCTTGGGTGGAAGGAACCCCTTCTGTCCCCACCGAAGGAACCAATTGTGAACCCTGAGAGGACAGTGAGGCTGATGGCTGACTCAGGGCAGGGTCCTGTAGGGATGACCGAAAAGATTGGATGGTAGCATCCAATTCCTTCCTCACAGATGCGACTAAATCGCCACAAACTGCAGATGCTTCTTCCTTTACTAGTGCATCAATACATCCCTGGCAAAGTGTCTTTTTCCAACTTTCCGACAACTTTGCTTTGCATGAAGGACACTTTCTCTTGAAAACCGTTTCAGAGCTTTTAGCCTGGAAGATATGAATGGGAAAACATACACATGCTTCTTAAAAGTCAGCCTGATTCTCAGGGCCACCAAAGGTGCACAGAAAGACATTTAAAGGGAAGTCCCATGTGCCCTGACAGGCCCCCAGCCACCGGGGGGAAAGTAAAAGGGATGGAGAGAGACCCCACAGTAAGATAGGCCATATAAAGATACCCCTTACCTGGGCCTTACTGGTGCCTGTGCCTGTCCCACTCGCTGAAGAAGCTTCCATCGCTTGGCAGCGGTATCACCCGTGGCTTCGGTACCGGTTCCAGAGACCAAAGCGCACCTGCACTGGACCGGATCCAGAATAAGGCACCAGCTTGCTCCTCCCTTCTTCCTCTGCGTCCGGCGGAAATGACGCCATACGCCCCCTGCAGAACGCTGCCCTTTCCGGAACCTCACTTCCGGTCCGGACGAGCGTCACTCGATCCGGAGAAATGGCGGCAAATTTGAAAAAAAAAAAAGGCGGCGGAAACCTAAGAAAAATCGTTCCGCTCCTCCAAGATGCCTTCCCAGGGCTGTGCTCTGCGGGGTCTTGACTCAGCCTAGAGCACTGAAGAGGAAGAAGGAGCCCATGCACTGCAGTCGGTCGCGTGAATGGGAGAAGCAATCGTCTCCAAAAAAAAAGGGTAGGTGGACGTAGGAAGCCCGGTCTCTCAGGATAGCACCTTAAGAGCCCAGCTCCCCACAGAGGTGTTCCTCGGCCGGAGGAAACCCAAAAACTGATGAATGGTGGGAGAAGCCTCCTTTTAAAATCTGGTGGATGGGGTGTTTCCTGATGAGGAGAGGGAGGAGCCATCTCTCTAAGGTGCTGTCCTGAAAGACGTTTTAGGGAAAGTTTCCATAATAGCTGACAATGATTCAATCGTCAGTGGGGTGCTGGAGGATCCTGCAGACCCCTCGAGGGGATCCGGAGGAGATACATGAGTGGCAGGGTCCATGTTAACTCAGGACACCTCTGCCAGAAAAAACAAAAAAACTTTTTTTTTTTTTTTTTTTAAATCAAAAAAATACCTCTTTTTTTTTTTTATATGTCTCCCCCTAGCGCAATAGCGCCCCTCAGAGTACCTGCTTCTCAATCCCCACAGAGAGAGAGAGGGACCCCCAAGGCTCACCAACCGATGCAGTGAAGTTTTAAACCGACTGCAGTCAGCGTCTGTCTTTTACAGACTGGAAGGAGCTGTTGCTTTTTCCCGGGTAGAAGGACATGGCTCCGCCCCCCGTGTACGCCTTCTGGCGTTCCCAGCTCTCCACGAGGTAGCTGGGCTCATGAAACATGGCCGCCCCCATACAAGAGACATTAGACTCCAAAAACATGGCGGCCGGCGTGACCTGAGGACATACATGCACCTGGTCTACGGCAAAATGGCGGCGGACCGCCGAAATCATTTTTCCCAGCACATCCACCTGCATCTCTGCTACGTGGCGATATATTGATCTACAGGAGATACACTACAAATAAGGTAGGATTATACCTCCTATGTCTGCTGTAATGTTACAGTCTGCTGGGTAGAGTGTTAGCTCTCAAACCAAGTCCACTTCCCACAAACACATACTGTATTTACAAGGGGGACTTTTTAGTGTCAGATATATACTGACCATGTATGGAGGGGCCCATAATTCATACTGCCTCATAACGAGGAAAGAAAAAAGGGAACGTTTACTCACCATACCGAACCGACAGGCACCCTCTCTTCACAATACCCTCTCCACCGGGGTGGGGGGTTGTGGACCACTCCGGACGCCTCGACTCTCTGGTTCCTGGCGTCCAAGCGAGACTTAACTCGCAAGGTCAGTCCCTCCACTGGGACTCTGTCGCGGCCGACCCAGCGCGGAGCTCTGGTCTGCACGCGCTCGTAGGCAGAAACCGGGGTGACCACTGGATCTCAACACCCAGCCCGTCGCCCGGCCCCGCATACTTACTTGAATGTGTCGCGGCCGACCAAGTGCAATGCAATGGTCTGCGCGCGCTCGTAGGCCGGCTGGGGTGACCACTAGTGACGCCCAGTCCGGCGTATTTGCTTGAAGATCTCACAGGAAAAAAGTACTGGAGAAAAACTGCCTAAAAAATCTTTTTTTTTTTTTTTTTTTTTTTTAAGAAAAATCTTGCCAGGACCAAAAAGATCCCAGCAAGGAACTTAGGTCCTTACTCCTGACTAGACAGAAAAAAACTGATTCCCTGTAGCAGAGAGAGGGAGGATATACCCTCAGGGACTGCCCCTAAGGTGGAGCCAGAACGTTTTGTCTTTCTGCCTAGTCCTACTACTGCGGAGACAACATAACCCAGCTCTTGAGAATCAAGAAGACTACGTCTGTCAATGAGCGATAGAGAAAGGCCTTGATGGCAAGGTTTGTCTTTTTGCTGATGACACAAAGATATGTAACAGGGTTGATGTTCCTGGAGGGAAACGCCAAATGGAAAAGGATTTAGGAAAACTAGAAGAATGGTCAGAACTCTGGCAATTGAAATTTAATGTGGATAAGTGCAAGATAATGCACCTGGGGCGTAAAAACCCAAGGGCAGAATATAGAATATTTGACACAGTCCTGACCTCAGTATCTGAGGAAAGGGATTTAGGAGTAATTATTTCAGAAGACTTAAAGGTGGGAAGACAATGTAATAGAGCAGCACGAAATGCCAGCAGAATGCTTGGGTGTATAGGGAGAGGTATAAGCAGTAGAAAGAGAGAAGTGCTTATGCCGCTGTACAGAACACTGGTGAGACCTCACTTGGAGTATTGTGCGCAGTACTGGAGGCCATATCTCCAGAAGGATATAGATACTCTAGAGAGAGTTCAGAGAAGAGCTACTAAACTAGTACATGGATTGCAGGAAAAAACTTACCAGGAAAAGTTAAAAGGACCTTAACATGTATAGCTTGGAAGAAAGAAGAGACAGAGGGGATATGATAGAAACTTTTAAATACATAAAGGGAATCAACTCGGTAAAGGAGGAGAGCATATTTAAAAGAAGAAAAACTACCACAAGAGGACACAGTTTTAAATTGGAGGGGCAAAGGTTTAAAATTAATATGAGGAAGTATTACTTTACTGAGAGAGTAGTGGATGCATGGAATAACCTTCCTGCAGAAGTGGTAGCTGCAAATACAGTGAAGGAGTTTAAGCATGCATGGGATAGGCATAAGGCTATCCTTCATATAAGATGGGGCCAGGGACTATTCATAGGATTCAGATATATTGGGCATACTAGATGGGCCAAATGGTTCTCAACTGCCGACACATTCTATGTTTCTATGTTTTAGAAGTAAACCTGCATATAAAAAAAAAAAAAAAAAAGGCACACAATTCTTATTGAAGTGTATAGCTTGGTGGCAAGGTCTCTGAAGCCTGCCACCTTTCTGCTATGACAGGAAAAGAAAATTAGTGAACAGCACCATACACTCACCTGAGGGGAAAGGATGCACTTAGAGTGGAGATTCCAATTCTTACAAATGCAAACTCCAGAATGTGACCTGCTTGAATGAACTAATACCCAAAACAAAATACATCTAAATCACAGCAGTTTTATTTCGACAAGTCTGTTGTCAGATAAAATAGATTTGTTTAATAGAGCAGCATGGCGCTTTGTAACGATTTTAGAGACTGGAGGGCATCACAGTAGCAAGATCAGTATGACATGAATCTGGCAATAAATATAACAAATAAACCTCATGGAGCTGTGACTTACAGAAAAAAAAAAGATTATTCCTGAAGCAAAAAAAAAAAAAAAATTGAACAGATAATTTATTGACTAGTAAAAATGATGGTGAACATAGTTTTAAGTGCTGCAGTTTGTACGCAATACATCAGCATTGTTAATCATTCCACGAATGACAGTCTATGTAAAATGTCAAAAAGTATCCAATGTCTTATTACTGAAGCTCTTTCATGCGGTTGAGAGCACTGCCAGCCTGGAACCACTCAATCTGTGTTTCATTGAAGGTGTGATTTAGGGAGATTGTCTCTTGGCTACCATTCTGATGGGTGATAATGCATTTGACAGGCTGCGGAAAGAGGGGGGAAAAAAAAAAATTATAATTGGCAAAAAATACACTGGAAACAAAATGCTAGTGACAAAATCACAGATCTCAGAAAACAAGTGTTTCTATATACTGCCAAGGTACTCCCTGTACAGAATGAAATTTACTAGGTAGTACTCCTAGACCTATCTTCATATCATATGAAGTATACCAAAACAATCCTATGAACCTTTTAAGTGTATACAGTAGATTTCTATAGCTACACTAAATTCTACCACAGGTAAAAATGCCAATGTCTACTTTTGTATGTACTGGGGAAAGATTGAACCGGTAAAGGTTTTTATGGCTGTCTGCATCCCCATTGTAGAGATCTCTATCGCTATTTGTTGTGCATTGCCATGCCCATGCTGGTATATTAACCCTATTTGTCTGGGTGACCACATCTCCACTTTAGGCATTCCCCAGACTATTCTTGCACATGTTGACTGACTGTTAGAAGCATGTGGACTCCATAAAGAATCATTTTACCAAAGTCTTGATATTTTTCCTCTGAATTAGACTAGGATTAGGTTACCAACTTTTATAGTGATATTGCCCACTGGGAGTCATACAAATTCTTCCAATTCACCACTTTATTAAAGAAGTTCACCTTTTTCATTCACAGTACAAAAATTGACAGCCTTTGTGGTTGTCAGCTTGTAGTTCCCAATGAACTACCAGGGTACTGTTGAGTGCTCTAGGTAGTTAATTGATGCTTCCTGTCGGTGCAACTGCCTGCCTGTATGAGGTACGAGCAAGCAGTTACACACTGACAACAGTCTACAAGAGCCCTGCATTGCACCAGTGATCTGCTGAAATGTATGCAGAGGTGTGGTGCTCTCCTGCACATAATGTGACAGAACTGTATCTGAATGTGGAGGAAAAAAAAGAATAATGAAGCTATCCAAGGTTTTCATCAAGATTGTCACATACAAAAGACAACATTACTGATGCAGTCATTAGGTGTTGAAGGCAAAGCTTTGTGAAGATTACCTTCCCTGGTGCCAGGTCCTTTAATCCAGCAAGTGTAATCTTGTCCTCGGGGTGAATCTTCTCATAGTCAGCTGGGTCAGCAAAGGTGAGAGGCAGAAGCCCCTGTTTCTTTAAGTTGGTTTCTAGATGCACAAAAAAAGTTAGCTTTATTGTTAATAGGGTAATCTATCCCAACACCTCTTCCCACATGTGAAAACCAAGAAGTATGCATCACGTACGTAAACTTTTACATCACCATGACATGTGAAAGGTGGTGTTCATTTTATGTATTCTTCTCAAACATCTTCAATATATATTTTTTTTTTTATTGTAATTTTTATTAAAGGTTTAAATTTCACTTCAGATAGTTCATCTGGGCCAAGCTGAACACAAGCCTTCTTTGTGTGGGCTGGGATGGAGGAGCAGGCAGATGAAGTCACAATTTTTCACATTGGCCAATTAGAGTAGACTTGCATTTATTATATAAAAAAAAAAAAATAAAAAAACGGCAAGTAGCACTAGTTTGTAAGCCTTATCCAAATACCTTAAGTGAATATACACACTACTTGTATGTGCAACAATCTATATGACAATAGGAGGTCAGAAGTGACAATGGCTGTTAAAACAAAAAAAAAAAAAAAACAAAAAAAAAAAAAAAAACCACACATCAAACCCTGTAACACAATGATCTCACATGCAAAAATGTAACAAAGTGCAAATGCTGCTAACACATACAGTGCAATTATAGCTAAAAATGCAAAATACTACAATAAGTGCAAGTCCAGTACTGTAGAAGAAAAAGTGCACTGTGTTAGTCCACTCAGAAAAAAATCCACAAGCGCTCCAGAGAAAGGTATCCCAGAAAGTCCAAAGCTAAACTAATCTTCTTAGCGTGTGTTTGAATCACTAAAAGGTGACACCCGAAATGATCCTTCACCATCCACACTGACTCAGGTAACAGCTAGTCAAATTATAAACCAGCAACTGTGCTTTCATAACGGTATTCAAAGAGGGTACTGGTTCCCAATATCATCTCATATCATCAAAAACCTCTCATGCAGGTCACAGCCACACATACGAGACAGAGGGAGGAAGGCTTGCATAGCACAATAAAATTTTAAAACCGGATTTATAAGAATATAGATCCACTCTCATGTATCAAGTACCCCCCGACACAAAGGTATTAACGTCATTTGGCGTTACCGATGGTTTCCGGCTGTTAACCACAAGCTACGATTACGATCCAAGCATGAGCGGTGACGTCAGTGTCCTAGACCACTGCAAACGGTTGAATCGTACTCGCGGCTTGTGGTTAAATGCTGGAGACATATCTCCCCGACACCTTAGTGTCGGGGAGATACTTGATACAGGTCAGTGAATCTATATTCTTTTAAATAAAGCCGGTTTTAAAACATCATCACGCTATGAAAGCCTTCCTCTCTCTTGCTTGTATGTGTGGCCGTGACCTGCATGAGAGGTTTTTGATTGAGCGAGACAAATATTGGGATCCAGTACCTTGGAGGAGATTACCTCTTTGGAAATCATGATGAAAAGCGCAGTAGCTGGTTTATAATTTGACCAGCCATTATGTCTGGTGGGTCATAGTGTGGACGGTGAAGGATTACATCGGGTGTCACGTTTAGTGATTCAAACACTAAGAAGATTAGTTCAGCGTTAAGTTGCATTGGACTTTCTGGGATACCTTTCTCTGGATCATTTGTGGATTTTTTTTCTTGAGTGGACTAATACATTGCACTTTCTCATACAGCACTGGACTTGCACTCGTATTTTGTACAAGACTTTTCCTAATCCTAGAGAAGCACTCAGTCCAACTCTCTTAATTCTGTCAGCAGGCGGGAAGTTGCCTGTACTGTTGCTGAAACAAAGCACCACTTTTAACCAATGATACTATAGTTCATTAGAGCACACACAGTGTGAGTTCTGTAACAGCTGGCTAGCTTGGTGCAAAGTGGAATTATACCTGGAATTCTAATTTAAACAGCTCTCTTTAATTGGTTATGCAGAGGTCTGCACTAGCCTCAACATATAGCACAGAGCTTAGTTAAAAAAAAGTTTGTCAATTATGAAAGTTTGACGACACTTGTCACCAAAACATATACTCTTGGATCACTGCAAGGTCCCCTTCACATTGAAATTGCTCTCCGTTTTTCATCCGTCAACAGACGGATGAAAAATGGACAGATGGAACCCCCAATGGACAAAACAGATGTAAAACAGAGGAGCCTGTGTCCTGTAGTTTATTACAAGATAAGGAATTTACAGCAAGTCCAAAAAAATCCCATTACCTTAATAGTACAGTACAAGTATTCAAAGACCAGCAAACATTTCCAAGCAATCAACTGAGAAGTGAAGACCCCCACAACCACCAAACACCAGCATAGCAAATAGAACTGCCATCAGGCCCACAAGAAAGGCAAATGAAACACCTAACAGATGTGATTTACAACGGGATGGCAACCTTACAAAAGTGAGGTTTTCCAGTGAAATGTCTAATTGGTTGGGGGAAGGGGGTCTCTGGGATCCTAACCTGGCACACAGTGTTCTCAAAGTGAGACAGGAGGTAGAATTGAGGGATTTACAGTATATTAGCACCTCTATGAAGAAAAGTGTTGATTACAGATTGTGTGGCAAGATTTCGGAGACAGAATTGAGAAGGCAGAAATCTGTCCCTTAAAGGTACATAGCGCCACATGCTGGTCAAACCAGACTGAAGAAAGGCCAAAATAGGAAGTTAAGTCCCATGGAACAATCTTATGTCCTTGCACTAGGCAAAGTGAGCCTCCCATATGCGATGGAGAACGCAAATGGATGCAAATGCGAATGGTAAATTAGGAATAACAGTCAAAAATATCCCTATCCTTTAGGACCTGGATTTCAACAGCTATGCTGATAAATCCAACTGAGAAACTGAGGCCTTGGGCTAGTAAGTCTGTTCTGTTTGGAAGAGACCTAGGCTCATTTGCCAGAAGTCCAAGTATGCCTGTGTACCACATTCTTCTGGGCCAAATTGGCACATGAGAATCATTGGAACCCTTTCCTTCTCTTGTAGCAGTCATGAGGACTTTCATTTGAGAGAAGGCACCAACCAGCTTGAATTGAGTCCAAGGAATAACCAGAGCATAGACTACAAAGACTACAGGACCTTTGGTCTTTGTCACAAATTTGTTCAGCTTATTGAACCTGGAGGCCAGGTTGTTCATATCTCATAGTCCCCATACTTGACAGAAATTTTGACCACTGGAAGCAGAAACCGCTTTTCCCCAGGTTATGTATTGACTGCATAGCAAGTCCACATCAGGGATGTGAAGATGCAGAGAACTGAAATGCAAATCTATGTCCATGCGTTTATCAGACTTGTTTCTTTTAGGGCACCTTGATTGCTGTAGCATTGTCTGACAGCACCTTGACTGGGTGACCTTGATAAACTGAGGTCCAGTGTTGCAGCGATATACCAATGAGAATGCTTGTGCAGGGGATCTGGTCCCTACATTTTACTGCAGTTTGGGGTTGTAAGCTCCTACCCAGTCTGTAAGGCAAGCATCCATTGTCACCACTTTCCAAGGCATGTGAAGGAAAAATTTTACCCAATTCCCGGGCAGGATTGAAGACCCATCATGTCATGTTCATCACAGAAGTGCTTTGTCTGGCTAGACTGAAGCGTAAGGAGGTCCAATAAGATCTGCTTGTTCTAGGTCATTCGTATGTTGAAGAGGTCTTGAGTGAAACTAGGCATAAAGGAGTTGCCTTGAAGGAGGCCATCGTCAACCACAGAACCCTCATGCAGAAAGGAACTAAGGGGTGTTTTAACCTGAAGAGCCTAATGTGGAACCTTAGGGAAGCAACTTTCTCCTGGAGGGGGAAAAAAATTAAGAAAAAAAAAAAATCCTGGCTTGTGCAGTGTCCAAGATTAAACACAGGTACTCCAGACTGTGTAAGGGCTGGAGAACAGACTTTGGAAAGCTGATTATTCAGCCAAAGGTTTGAAGGAGCTGAATCATCCTATGAACATTGGCCGACAAGGTTGTGGCTGAGAAGTCCTTCCGTAGGCCATCCTGGTAACCTGTGACATTAATGCCCAGGGTTCAATGAAAAGCAAGAAGCAGTGCAAGCATATTTGTGAACACTCTGGGTGCAGAAAATAGCTGGAGCTGCAAATTGGAAGCATTGGTCTGCCACAGCAAAACACAGAAAGAGTTTAGGCGAGGGAAAGATGGGAATGTGAAGATAGATAGCTTGTATTTCTGATGTCCAAAAGCCCCCTGGTCTGAGAAAAGCAATGAAATGGATTCCACGCAGAATTTTGGTACATCAAAGAAATCTTTTTTAGAGATGTGAAACCTAGTATTGGGCAGACACTTCCATTTGGTTTTGGGAGTGTAGATTTGAATAAAAAACTGGATTTTTGTAAGAACTTACCGTAAAATCCTTCTCTGAAGTCCATTGACAGACACAGCTATTATGCTTCTTCACTATTGGGTTATGCGCCATCTACAGGAGTAGACTAGGCAGTGAGAGTTTTCACTCAACACGCCTATAGTGGCTGTCCCTCACGACATAACCCCAGACACACTGTGCTCTCGTATCAGTTTCGTAGCAAGCAGTAAAAAGAAGACCCAACCATCCCCAAAATAGGGGGGTGGGTGCTGCGTCTGTCAATGGACTTCAGAAAAAAGGATTTTACAGTAGATTCTTACAAAAATCCAGTTCTCTAGTGTCCATTGACAAACGCTACTCTTATGCTTCTTCACTATTGGGACGTCCCAAAGCAGTATAGGCATGAGTGGGTGGAAAGAACGCAACCAAAACTAACGTATTTCCAAGGCTAAAATCGTAGCCAACTGGGTAACAAAAAGCTCAACCAGTACCAACAGGCGCTTGCCCCCCCAAAAAAAAAAATTCAATCCCTTAAAAGAGAAAAAAACCAAGACTCTTGCGGCCAAAGGAGGCATCCAAGGATGCCAATAAATCTACTTTGTAGAATTTTGTAAAAGTATATACGGACGACCAAGTCGTCGCTTTTACACACTTGAGTAACAGATGCCTGATGGTAAAAAGCCCAACAGGCACCCAGCGCTCTAGAAGAATGCGCCTTCACAGGGAAAGGAGGAACCTGACCCTGCAATGAATAGGCCTGAACAACTGTCTACCTAATCCATTTTGACATGGTCGCAGCAGACACAGCTGAACCCTTATGAGATCCCTCAGTAAGGACAAACCGAGAATCAGATGTCCTAAAAGGCCGTGTGGCCAACAGGTAAACCCTGATCGCCTGAACCACATCCAGAGAATGTAAGGCAAATTCCTTGGAAGGCTGAGGCTTAGGACAGAGCGAAGGTAAAGCAATATCTTAGTTGAGGTGGAAAGCAGACACCACCTTAGGAAGGAAAGATTGATTAGGTCGGAGAACCACTATTGCTATGAGCGTCCAAATAAGGCGAACGACAGGAAAGCGCCGCAAACCTTGACACTCTGCGGGCATAAGGTATAGCCACCAGAAAGGCGACCTGAGACCACAAAGGCAGAGATATGTCCCTAATATTTTCAAAAGGAGGCTTTTGAAGAGCAGACAAAACCAAATTCAGATCCCACGGAGGCAAAGGGGATCTTCTTGGAGTTGCCAGATGACGCACCCCTTGAATAAAGGTGCGGATCAATAGTCGCCAACGGGAGTTGGAAGTAAATGGCTAAGGCCGACACTTGTCCTTTAATCGTGCCTAAAGCCAAACGTTGCTCAACTCCTTTCTGCAAGAAAGTCAAGACCCTCGAAACCGAAAACGAGCGAGGATGCAATTTTTGAGATTCACACCAGGCAATATACATCTTTCAAGTACGATGATAAATCTTCCTGGAAGTCACTTTTCTAGCCATCAACACGGTAGGAATCACAGAATCAGAGAGACCTCTGTCTTCTGAACACCTGGCCTAAAGGCAGCGACCATAAAGCAGGATGGAAGATCGGCCCTTGAGACAGCAGATCCTCTCTCAGAGGCAGCCGCCAAGGAGGCTCGACGACCATCTTTACCAGGTCTGCGTATCAAGACAGGCGAGGCCAGTCTGGGTCTACCAGAATCACTAGCAGCTTTTCCCCCGCCAACCTGCGGAGGGACCTCGACAACAGCTGTATTGGATGAAAGGCATAAATCAGCCGATATTGGCTCCAGAGCACCGCCAAAGCATCTATGGCGTGGGCCAGAGGGTCACGAGCCCTGGCCACAAACAACTAACTTTTTGTTCAGACGAGACACAAACAGATCCACCTCCAGAGTTCCCCATCGAGCACACAAGAAGAAAAATCTCTGGATGCAGGGACCATTCCCCCTGATCCAGAACCTGACGAATCTGCCTGCCAGTTCTCCACACCAGGAATGTGAACTGCGGAGAGAGCCGCAACATGTTCCTCGGCCCAAGTCAGAATCTCGGCCACCTCCCTGGCCGCCCGGATACTCTTGGTGCCCTCTTGCTGATTGATGTAAGCCACAGTCGTGGCATTGTAGGATTGTACCCGAACTGGAAAACCGTACAGCCGAGTTGTCCAGTGGAGCAGGCAGAGCTTGATCGCCCTGAGCTCCAGGACATTTATCGGTAAAGAGGATTTCTCAGTTGACCAGCTTCCCAGGGCACAGAGATTGTCCAGCACTCCACCCCAGCCTGACAGACTGGCATCTGTGGTGACCACTGTCCACAACAGTGGTAGAAAAGACCTGCCCTGGCTCAGAGCAGGCGACAGAAGTCACTACGAGAGCTCTGGCCTCGTAAAACAAACGGCTTAGACATTCTGTCCAAGGACTGCAGATCCTTGTTCCACTTGACAAGAATCTTTTTGTAGAGGTCTTGTATGAAATTGTGCAAATGGGACCGCCTCGAAGGTTGACACCATCAGCCCCAGAGACCTCATTCAAGTCCGCAGGGAGGAGAGGAGGGAGGAGAGATCGGTGTTCATCAGCAACCTGATCTCGCTCTGGAAAGTCTGACGTTTTTCCCCAGGGAGAAAGACCCTCACCAGAGGAGTCCAAAATCATACCCAGGTAATTCAAGCGCACTGACGGGGTCAAATGTCAAGATAACCTCTTTAAACCCCCCCCCCCAGGCGTCAGACACAGACTATAGCGCCCCCCCAGCGGGAGCAGGGAGGGTAGGCCCTGTCCCAATAGGCCTGGGGGATCTTCCAGAGAACAAAGCCCTGTTATCCTCAGGAGTGGGCCCACATCTCCCCCTCAGAGGTCTGCTTCAGGGACACGAGGGGGGGGGGGGCTGCATCGCTCACCATACCATGAACTGGGTGGGCTCCGCTCTGAAACAGCTCCCCTCCCAACCTGGGTGGGGGTGCTGCCAGCCAAAAGAGGTACTGCTGCGACTCAGGGCATTCCAGGTCGATGCGTCCCGACGAGGCATCCGCTCACAGGCTCATCCCCATCCACCGTGGCTCCATCATGGCGAGGCCTGGGCGGACCACAACCTGCTCATGCTCGTTGGCCAGGCTAGGAGACGGTAAGGATCTAGATTATACAGTGCGAAACCGCAGCCGGCTGTCGTTTGTAGTTCACCAGGAGGATCCCCCTGACACTAGCTAGCGATAGTGAGTAAAGAGAAATAAACAAACATTCTTTAAAGAATATAAAAACGGAGACCAAAGTCCCAGCAGGAAACCTAGGTCCTACTCCTTCACTGATATGAGAGCACAGTGTGTCTGGGGTTATGTTGTGAGGGACAGCCCCTACAGGCGTGTCAAGTGAAAACTTTTCACTGCCTAGTCTACTCCTGTAGATGGCGCATAACCCAATAGCGTCTGTCAGTGGACGATAGAGAAACCTTGAAATAATTCTACAGGAACGGGTACAGGCACTCCTTGTACCCAAAGTTGTTGTAAGGTCGTCATTAAATCTGTCTTTTTGGTGTGAAGCTGGCAGATTAGGGCAAAAGACAAGGGAGGGGGCAGCGATAGAAACTATTTTGTACCCCTTTAAAATGGCAGGTTTGAACACCAACAGATGTCCTCCTACTCTGAGTGCAGGTGCCCAATCATTGAGAGGGTAGCCTCTGGGCTGTTTTTTTTTTTATTTGATTTGAAAGTGCATGGCTGGCGTGAAAGGAGGTGTTAAGCTTTGTTTTGGAATTTATACTCGGGAAGAGTGAAAAAGGTCCCCTTCTCCGAGTAAAAGTAGTAGTCGTAGAAGTCTTAGGCTTCTTATGGGGTAGAAGTACCTTTTCCCTCTGTGACTTTAATGGTTTATCAAGGAGATTCCCCAAAACAGTTGTTCACCATTGAAAGGCATGCATAGAGGACACTTTTTTGCAGGTGGGTTCAGCAGACCTAGATTTTAAAAACAAAATCCTGCAAATACGTAGAGAGATCAGGAACATTCTAGAGACTTGGAGAACTACATTCTCTAAAGCAGGGGTGGGGGGGGAACATGCAGCCCGCAAAATCATTTGGTCCGGCACACCATGGCACTACAGGCAGCAGCACTATTCATTTATGTGGAGGAGGACATTGGAGGCATGCAGTGTCACGTGCTCCGCCTTCACCAGACATCCCAAGTCTCCCGCGAGGTGCGGTAGTCTCCCGCATGCGGCCTGCGGCTCCCTGACACCCGCAAGTGCTGCACGATATCTCAGCTGTCAGAGCGGAGCCAATGCTTCCTGTATAGTTTCGACTCAGTCTCCTCACAGGTGGAGTGCATTTGATATCACTCCGCCTGTGACTCAGACTGTCAGGACTGACCGAGAGAGGAATCATCGGCTCTGCTCCTCACACTCTCGCTCTGTTGAGGTCATCACATGTCTCGTGCCAGCAATACCAGCCAGCAGTAGCCACAGAAGTACCAGCCAGCAGTGAGTACTACCCACAGCAGTCCAAGCCAGCAAAGAGTCGACTGCGCTCCAGACTGACTGACGCAAAGCTGGAAAACCAGTTGAGAATAGCAACATCATTAATACCAGCTAACATCACACACCTCACCAATGAGAAGCAGTTCCAGCCATCAAATTAGGGGTGAGTTAATTAAATGTTTGACCAAATATAACAGGCTAATTTTTTGGTTGATAATTTTGTACGCCCCCGAATTATGGTATAAATATCCAAATGGCCCTTGGCAGGAAAAAAAAAAAAAAAAAAAAAAAAAAAAGAAGAAGGTTCCCCACTCCTGCTCTAAAATATATAAAAAAAAAAATAATATTGATTATGGCATCAGCTGCAGCTATTTTTTTTTTTTTTTTAAGAAAAAAGGAGTGGGGTCCTCAAATACAGGTTCCTAGTCTGTACATTTGTTGTGTTCAGTTAGAAAAAGTCTAGCAAATAGACACTTCTGCAATAGCTAGCCGCAGGGCAGGACCTTAAAGGGCAAAAAACAGCCTTTAAAAGTTTCCAGATGCCCATCAACAGAATCCTTAAAGAGGGAACATTCTCAACAGGAACGGTAAGGTGCTGGAGAACTGGAATCGCAGGATTCACAACCGGAACAGCCCATTTTTTTTCCATATGATAAATCTCAGCAAAAAGGCTTAGAAGTGAAATTACCTCTCAAGGTTGAGCTAGTCCTCAAAGTGCACAATCTAAGTGTATGTAAAAGTCTTTTGACTAGCCAGTTTAAGTGCTTATACGAGCTAGCACCTGCCTAGCACCGTATCACTAGTGTGACGACAGTAGAGAATTTGGCACAAACTTAGCTTGTACCTGAAAATGCAGGGGAAGGAAAACACAGACATCTTTGAAACAAAATTAGGGTCCTAATACTTTCCTGTAATATCCTCAAGTAAAATGAGGTTCCATTTCTAAATCCTTAACAGGGTCAGAGGCAATAGAGGTCATTGAGCAGTTTTGGCCTCTGGAAACAGGATTCAAGAAGCGCCAGAAGTATTCCAAAGAACTCAGTCAGACAAAGGCAAAGAAAGGGAACCAGTGTCAATTCTAGGACTATTTTTTATGACAAGAGAACAGCTAATACCTTGACAGAAATTTGAGTTTCCTGTAGTCCAACAGAACACATGCTATTTGGCCCAGCTTCCTTGCGTCTTATCTGTTATTGCAAAGAGAGGTCTGGTGGGATGGTCACAGAATGGAGCGTGGAACGGTTAGGATTTGCATGTCCATACACAGAAGCCACTATAACCCAGGCATTGACCATGTGCAGCAAAGTGCAGAGTGCGTTTTTGGTGAGAAATAAAAAGACCAGAATGCATTATCCGACAAGAGTGATGCAGGTACATCATGTTCAATCCTCCGATAGGATGACACAATCTGCCAAATTTAAACAGTTCACGCCAAGAAAAATTAAGACATAAAAACAGCAGGGGTAGGCAAAAAAGGAATAACTCCCAATTGGGTTTATAAAAGCTAGGAACAGGAAACCCTGTCTAATGCTGGCCATACACTATACGAAAAATCGGCCGAAATTCCGTCATTTGGACAGTTTGTTTTTTTGGCTCAAAAACGTCACAACCGATTACTGATTTGTGCCCATTAACTGGCCAAAAAATGAAGGACAAGTTTTGAAAAGACCTCCTCTGTAACCCTAAACCGATAAAATTTTTTAAAGGGCCGTCTATGGAGATTTTTTAAATACCGTAGTTTGTCGCCATTCCACAAGTGTGCCCAATTTTAAACCGTAACATATTAGGTATCTATTTACTCGTCGTGACATCTTTCACAATACACAAAATAATTTGGCTAACTTTACTGTTTTTTTTTTTTTCTTTAAATGCAGTGAAATTTATTTATTTTTAAATTGCATTTGAAAAGACCGATGCGCAAATACCCCACGACAAAAAATATTGCAACAACCACCATTTTATTGCAACAACCACCATTTTATTCGCCAGTCTTTGCTAAAAAAAAAATATATATATATATATATATATATATATATATATATATATATATATATATATATATATATATATATATATATATATATATATATATATATATATATATATATATATATATATATATAGTAATTTTCTAGCAAAAAATACGGATTTTAATTTAACGTGTCAGAAATAGGCTTGGCCCTAAGTGGGTGCGTTTCTCATCCAGTTTGCACTAGGTATATGTGAAAAACAGAAAATCAGATGTCCATTGAACAATTTATCGGTCAATACATGATGGCACTATCGTTTGCTCTCACAGCCGAGTGTTCATTTTTTGAAAAGGAGTTTGAATGATTTTTGTATAGTGTATGGCCAGCATTAATCATGATGCTGACCCTATTAAGGGTCCAGGATTTTCCTGTCACAGTGGGCTTCTCTTCCAAGGCAGTCTTCAGGGTAAAACCTAGAACACGTAGAAATGAACCATGGCTCGAGACCTGGATAAGGGCATACTGATCCCATGGAGCCAACCAGAGCATGTGGTGCTTCCACAAGAGGATCCCTGTGCCTGGAGTCACAAAATGTCAAATTTGTTGTCAAGTCTGGAGGTCCAGATTCAGCATACTTACATGGTAGAGTATAGGGGATTACTCCCCTAGGTCAGGTCCTGGTGAGGTTGGCTGAGAAATCAGTTTCTACCTCATCCACCATGTCCAAGGTGTCAGCAATTGACAAATTTCTGCCTAGTACAGGATCCAAACTACTGCAGCAGTGCTTCTGGTACTTCCCTTATGGTTGATGTACTTCACTGCTATGGCAGTCAAAGGAATCTCGATCAGATGACTCTCCAGCAGGATGGCCCAATGCTGCAGAGACAGGCAAATTGCCCATGGTTCAAAGATGTTTGAGAGACAAAACCCTTCCCAATAACCCACTGCATCAATCAGGCTGGCATCAGCCTTGAGAATCTTTGAGAAAAAGTGAAGGACTTCTGATACCAAAGCCAGATTCCTGAGCCATCAAGCCAAAGGACAACCTGGTCCTGAGCATGTGTCAAGCCAGACAGACAATCTGTACGAGTACTTCAATGAAATTGTTACACAACCAACCGAATGTTGTAGAGGTCGGAAGTGAAACTGGATGAGTTTGCCTAAAAAAGGAGATCACCATCAGGTTCAGGACTAATACAAAGCAGAGAGTCGGACAATTGCTGGACTGACTGCTCAAATCTGAGATCAAATCCTGTTGGATAAAACTCTGGCCTAACTACATCGAGAACTTCAGGAGATGAGTCACATTCAGAATCAATTACAGAAGATGGATTCTTTGGAAACATTTGGAGAGTCAAAGCCATGGTATTCATCACAGCCTGGGCTGACTAACCTCAACAGGGCAGCATTTGAGTATCTCAATTATAATTTCAAAGGAGCACAGTAGGGCTAATTCTGTAGTTAGCGGGTTAGCACTTAGGTTAACACTCAAGGTGCAGACAAGAAATTCAGGCAGTGCCAGAACTAGCAAGGTATGTACCCCATAGCATAGTGTAGGGAACATGAAAGTAACATTTTCATTCTGCTTCCACTAAAATACCCTCGAGAGGCAGAAGCCTCAGTTTTCACGCTCACCAAAGTATATATTTTGTCGCAGCTTCCTAGAACCAGGGAAAAATTTAAGTTAAACTCACCATGAATTCTTGCAAAGCTTTTTGTAATGATGGCTCTGCCACCTAAGTGTCGTGGTTCAAGGGCAGCATGTTCTCTGCTAGAGCCCTCTCCATAGTTCTCATCTCCGATTACTACCCAGTTTATTCCATTTGCCTACAATAAATGAAGAAAAGAAACCAAAGTGATTGAATCTTGGTCATCCTTTGGAACACTAGAGTACACAGCAGCTGATAAAGCTGTCCTGCACCCATACCCTATGTAAATATATTCTAACACAAGTATCCTTAGAGAGGTAAAAAACTGGACTTTAAGAACTTACCGTAAAATCCTTTTCTCTGATGCTCGACAGACGCAGCTCTGCTTAATCATAGACTAAAGGGTTTTGCTCCTCCCACTAGAGATAGACACTAGGTGGAAAAAAATTGTCCATGCCTACAGGGGCTGTCCCAGCAGGCATAACCCCTCAGGCTCTGCTATACGCAACAGTTGTGTTCCAAGCAGTGACAGAAAAAGACCGCATATCTCAAAAAGAGGGGCTGGTGCTGCGTATGTCGAACTTCAGAGAAAAGGATTTTACAGTAAGTTCTTACAAAAATCCAGTTTTCTCCATCGTTCGACAGACGCAGCTCTGCTTAATCAGAGACTATAGGGATGTCCCAAAGCAGTAAAAAACATGAGGGGTGGGAACAAGACAGAAACCAAAAACCTGAATGCCCCAATGGCCAATGTAGCCAACCAGGTTAAACAGCTCAACCAGAAACAACGAGCTCCCTCGAAACAAAGAACCCTCAAAGAAACCAAAAAGGGGGTTCTCTCAAACTGCAGCCTGCAAAACCTTGCGGCCAAAAGAAGCATCCGCTGATGCCAACACGTCTACCTTGTAGAATTTAGTGAATGTATGCACAGACCACCATGTTGCCGCCTTGCAAACTTGTAGCATCGACGCCTGATGGCGAAAAGCCTAGGAAGCACTCAGCGCTCTAGTAAAATGCGCCTTCATTTGAAAAGGGGGAACCTGACCCTTCAGTGAATAGGCCTGTACCACGGTCTGTCTGACCCATCTGGCAATGTCCCTTACGAGGTCTATCCCCAAGGACAAAAAAAAGAGCGTCCGATTTTCTGAAGGACGCAGTGGTCTCTAAGTAAACTCTGATAGCCCGGACCACATCCAAGGAATGTGAGGCACGACTGATTAGGTCGAAGTACCACCTTATCTCTGTGAACCACCAGATAAAGTGAGCGGCAAGATGGCGCCGCCAATTCAGATAATCTGCGGGCAGAAGGGATTACCATCAAGAAGGCAACCTTCTGAGACAAGGCAAGCAGTGAAATCTCCCAAAGTTTCTTAAAAGGGGGCTTTTGAAGGACAGCACTAAATCGAGATCCCATGGCGGTAACGGGGATCGCCACGGAGGCGCCAAATGGCGCACACCTTAAATGAATGTCCAGCTAAGGGCGTAATTGGCTAATGGGCATTAAAAATAGATTGCCAAAGCCGAAACTTGGCCTTTGATAGTACCCAAGGCCAACTGCTGGTCAACCCCTTTCTGCAGAAAAGCCAAAACCCTGGCGATAGAAAAAGAAAAAAACAAGCGAGGTCGCACTTTCAGCGATTCGCACTATGAAATGTACGATTTCCACGTACGATGACAGATTTTTAGAGAAGTCGACTTCCTAGACTTCAAGTGAGCGGGAATTACAGACTCAGAGAGACCCCCCCCCCCCCCCATCTCTCAACAACTGACTTTCAACGACCATGCCTTTAAAGCAGCATGGAAGATTGGACCTTGAGACAACAGATCTTCCCTGAGAGGAAGTGTCCAAGGGATACTGGTGGCCAAGCTTATTAGGTCTGTGTACCAAGACTAAAACGGGGAAAATGCATAAATCAGCCGATACTGATCCCAAGGAGCCACCAGGGCGTCTGTGGCATCAACCAGAGGATGTCGAGACCTGGCTACGAATCTCTGCACCTTCTCGTTGAGCCTCTGACAAGAGGCAAACAGATGACCTCGGGGGTCCCCCACCGAACACACAGTAGGAGAAACACCTCTGGGTGTAGGGACCACTCCCCTTAATCCAACACCTGACGACTCAGGTAATCCGCCTGCCAGTTTTCCACACCTGGGATGTGTACAGCAGAGAGGGCTGGAACAAATCTTTCTGCCCAAGTCTGAATCTCGGCCACTAGGACACTCCTGGTGCCTCCCTGGTGATTGATGTAAGCCACAGCTGTGGCATTTTCTGAACCCAAACCAAAGAATTCAGTAGGCAAGTCATCCAATGACTCAGACAACGTTTGCTCGCTCTGAGTTCCAAAACATTGATCAGAAGTTTTGACTCTTCCACTGTCTAGGTACCCTCCACCACAACAGAGCAGACTTGGTGTTGTGGCTTAACCGAATCAAGGAGTCCAAGGACTTCGGATCCTTGTTCCACTTCACCAGAATCTCCCTCTGCAAGGGTCTTGTATGGAACTGAGCAAATAACCACTTTGAAGGTTGACACCATCAGAACCAAAGCTTGCATGCAAATTCTGAGGGAAGACAGTTTGTTGTCCAAACGACGACTGAATCGCCCCCTGCAACTTTTGTAGCTTGTCCAGGGGAAGAAAAACCCACGCCAAGCCTGAATCCAGAGTCAGGCCTAGGTACTCCAGTTTCAGGACCTGAGTCACCGTGGATTTTTTTTAAATTTATGTTCCAACCAAACTCTTGTAGAGTTCGGACAGTGACCTCCAGATTCTCCAGCAGAACCAAATGAGAGTCCGCTTTAAACAGGAGATCGTCCAAGTATTCCAGTACTGCAATCCCCCTCCGGTGCAGCAATGCTAACACCAGAGCCAGAACCTTGGTAAACACCCTGGGAGCGTAGGAGAGACCAAAGGGTAACACCACAAATTGATAATGCTGCTCCGCTAGCGCAAAGAGAAGAAACCGCTGGTGTCCAGCGTAGATAGGGATGTATAGATATGCGTCCTTGATATCTATTGAGGCCAAGAAATCTCCCTGATGTAGAGACGCCACAACTGTACGGATGGACTCCATCCGAAACCTCTGTACCTGCATAAAGTGGTTTAGGGCTTTGAGATCTAGGATGGGGCGCACCTTGCGTTCTTTTCTGGGCACGGTGAACAGGTTTGAATAAAACCCTTGAAAGCGTTCCTAAGCTGGAATCGGCACAATCATCCCTTGCGAGAGCATGTCGTGTACCGCCCCTTTCAAGTCCCTTAACCTGGCTGGGGACAATAGAAGACTGGACAGGAAGAACCTGTCTAGTGGACGAGACTGGAATTCGATTTTTGTATCCAAAACTGATCAATTTATGAACCCATTTGTCCTGAATCAAGAAGTCCAGGGTTCCCGGAAGAATCAAAAGACACCCCCCCCCCCCCCAGACTCGGGGGAGAGTGCCCCTTCATGCAGATGAGGTTCAGTAGCAGTCTGTGCTATGAGAACATTCACAAAGTTAGCTTTAACATGTGACCCGTTACGACATGTAAATGGCGGGATAAGGATTCCAACTGGCTATCCACGGGATCTGAAAAGGTCAGTGACTCCTCCACCGGCACCAGAGTCGCTTTATTCAACCTGGCCACCGGGAATCCCCTTTCGGTGGTACAGCCCACCTGGTATCCACCACCTCAGCAAAGGGATAACGGCGTGCAAAACGCTTAGGCACCATCAGCATGTGCTTAATGAGTCCCCATTATTCATCCACAATAGAGTGAAACAAGTCATGACAAGGGAATACTTTACCCGATTTGCGATATTTGAGGGAGCCAAAAGACACCTGCATACCTGATGCTGTGGGTTCATCAGCCATTTTTGAGTTTCCCGTACAGAAACTATCAAATTTTCCACCAAGGTGTGTTCTCACGCGACAGCGGAGGACAGGTTCTTTTCACCGTCAGAATGTGAAGACACCGACCCCTCAGGGTGGTCAACATCTGTGGCAACCATATCGGTGTCAGAATCCGAAGATCCAGCAGAGGGAGGCAAGGACGGGAACGTTTGCGGCTAGCAGCACCAGAACAAACATTTTTTACATCATGCTTTGCAGAAAAACCACAATCTCTGGCAGCAACTGCGAGCCAAAGGGTCCAGCAGTCATTTCCAGGGGGTCTGCAGGTGATATTTTATCCTGGGACTCCATTTGCAAATAAAACATTTTTATGTGCAATGTCCCTTTAAGACCGCAAAAAACGTGGTCTCTCCGATATTACTGAGGACCCCCAAAAACTTGAGCAATGAATAAATATAGCAGAGCAGGAAAGGAAAAGCCTACAGGGGACCCCCAGAAACTTTACCACAGCCCAAATAAAACGTGCAGTCCTGGTCAAAACAAAAGTAACACAGAAGAGCAGGAAGAGGAAGCAGGATGCCAGTCCCACCCCCGGACCACAAGAAAATGGCTGCTATACATTCTCAATGGGGAATCCTAGAAAATGGCTGCCCATACAAACTAATGGGAACACAGAGGTCATGAACTATGGCAAAATGGCAGCCCCCATGCGCGCCATGCAGTCTTCGGGACCCCCAAGAGGTCACAGAACAAAAGGCAACTAAGGGTCCCCCATCCAAGGGCCCCCCCGGACGATCCATCCCCCTCAAATAAGTGCCAAAAAACGGGCCGCATTATTACCCCCCCAAAGGTGAAAACCCACTAGGGGAGGGAGAAGCAAGGGGTACGCCAGATTAGGCTTCCGGGTGCCAGGGAACTCCTAAGGTCTGACCATTCCAGGGGGGAGCCCAAGCCCACCCCACGACCTCCAGGGGTTTTGGGGGGACATTTTACTCCCTATACCACGGTACAAGGCGGGTGCCACTCCAAAACAAATCACCCCCCACCCGGGATGGGGGTGCTGTTAGCCAAGGGGAGGCTGCGACTTAGGGCATTCCAGGTCGCCTGCGTCCCGGCGAGAGGATCCACTCGCAGGCTTGTCCCCATCCATTGGGGCACTGTTGTGGCGAGGCCTAGTTACGGACTATAACCTGCTCACGCTCGCAGGCCAGGCTGGAAGACCGTAAGGATCTAGATTATCCAGTGCGAATACCAGCCGGCTGTTGCTTGTAGTTGCTCTGGATCTTGGTCCTCAGGAACTAATTAGAAAATAAAAAAAAATAAAAAAAAAAAAATCACAAAATTTTCCCTGTTACAGCGAAGACCGAAGCCCCAGCAGGGAACTAGGTCCACTCCGTGTCACTAAGCAGAACAAACTGTTTGATTATAGCAGAGCCTGAAGTGTTATGCCTTCTGGGACAGCCCCTACAGGCGTGGACACATTTTTTTCCACCTAGTGCCTATACCTAGTGGGAGGAGCATAAACCTATAGTCCGATTAAGCAGAGCTGCGTCTGTTGATGAACGATAGAGAAATAGAAACTATAAAAAATTATAGTTTTCAAATAAAATAATGTTTACATATAAAATCTTTGGAACATCTAATTATTCTTATGTTCCATGTACAGACTCCAAGTTCTTGAGACAAAGTGGGGAAGGCACACCACAATTTGCCATCCTGTATGTCTGTTAACCAAATTTAAACTCACATTTAACCCAGTGACAGTGGTCATATAGAGCATCTCTCTCCAGAAGCCAGCCACAACAAAAATCTAACTAATGATCTAAAGCTGGCCATAAACTGGTAAATCAGGTTGGTATGTTTTTTAATGTTAAGAGTCTTAGCAACTGTCACTCAAAAGATCCTCAACATTGAATTTGTTTTTAACAAATAGATACTATATAATAAGATAGAATAAGTGGGCTTTCCTGAAAGCTGCATACATGGCTCCATGTTCTATATGGCATAGAAGATTTGTCCATACATCTCGAGACAAGGAACTGTAGCAAGACCGCAGCATTTTTCACAAACAAACATGAGCTGACACACCAACGGACAATTCACTAAAGTGCTCCCCTGACACTGTCCTACTATAATAAGGATTTTATAGTGCTTTATGTAGGACTGATCATGAAAGAACCAAACTTCAGCTTTGTCGTTTTTCTGACCATATTCTTATGCTTATCCCCACAGTACTCTAAAAATCCATAAACCACCAGCTAGGCACAAAGAATGGTTTAAGTTACCTTGTAATAACGAGCAGTGTCAGGAATAGGTCCAAATTCTTGGGTAACACAATTCTTTACACAGTTTGCCTTGTCGTTTTCAATGTTGATGGCACCGATCAGCAGGTTGTTAGAAATATTGTCCAGATGACCCCTAAATTTTAGCCACGGCCCAGCAGCTGAAATATGATCTGTTGTGCACTTGCCCTTCACCTATGGCAAAAAAAAAAAAAAAAGTCAGACACTTTCCAGTCTATAGTAGAATATGGTGGCGCTTTTCAAAGAGTACACTTTTTTTTTTTTTTTTTTAAAGTACACTATTCAGCAATTCAATATTACTCTGTGTATGTTGCCAGGTAAAGTAGCCCAAACAGTGCACACCCTACAACACCTCTGTGCAGCCTAAAAGCATCAACACAACCAACAGCAGAATATGGGGTCATATTAAGGTTCCACTATTGATGAATGGGATGTTATTTTTAATAGAAATGCAGTTCCACAAACTAAGGGTTCTTTCACACGGCCGCTCCGTGTGTCCGCAAATCATCCTATTTTTTTGCGGATGATTTGCGGACATAATGTAAGTGAATGGCACTGCGGATGTCAGCGGAATACCATCCACTGACATCCGATTTTCCTCCTTTCAGTTCTGTTCCGTTTTTTCGAATGGAACAGAACCCTATTTTTTCATCCGTGTAAAAAACGGAAAGGAAGGAAAAAAATCGGATGTCAGCGGTGTCATCCGCAGTGCCATATACTTACATTATGTCCGCATATCATCCGCAAACGGATGGGATGATATGCGGGCACACGGAGCGGATAACAGAAATGTCATCCGCTCCGTGGAGAAAAAAAAAGTCCCGCAGCGGACTAAAGCAGCGGAGCGGCCGTGTGAAAGGACCTTAAGTAAAAATCTAGAACAGAAGAGGACTGATCATGTCTTTACTTAATTTCCAGGTGAAGCCATTCATCAAGAATCCAGCATATACTGCATATAATTGCTACTTCTAGATCATAATAGTAGATGTTTACTGTACCTCAATGACATTTAGTTTGCTAAACCACTGTGTATCAAATTTGTCTTTTGTTTCTTTTAGAAAATACAATTTCAACTTTTTTTGCATCTTCTGAAAGCAGATCTCCTCTAGCCTCTTTGCTGCCACTGTCTATATACGTGCACTCCTGTGACGGCTAAAGTCTTTGCTCAAGGCTTCCCAAATGACAAAACATGCCTGGTCACAGCCACGTTGCAGACAGAGCATCTTCACGCTACAAAAGCAAATGCCACAATGAGGATTGACAGGATTACTAGGTATTTAACCACTTGCCTACCTGGCCAATTCTGGCATTTCTCTCCTACATGTAAAAATCAACATTTTTTGCTAGAAAATTACGTAGAACTTCCAAACATTATGCATTTTTAAAGCAGAGGCCCTAGAGAATAAAATAAGCGGTGTTGCAATTTATTAGGTCACACAGTTTTGCGCAGAGTTTTGTCAAACGCAATTGTTGAAATACAATAATTAATTTTAAATGCATAAACAACAAGATTTTTGTATGATCTTACCGTAAAATCCTTTTCTCTGATGTTCATTGACGGACACCGCTTCATATCTTCAGTGACCGTTGGGTTATGCTGCTCTTCCTAGGAGTAGGACACTGGGCGGAAAAGGGGTTAACAAAAGTTAACAAGGCTTTGACTATGCCCATGGGTAGCACAAAGGGGGGTATACTCCCACTTTCTGCTCCAGGATCTCAGGTTTTGTAACAAGCAGTGTCAGAAGAATACATAAACCAACTCCACAGAGGGGTGAGTGCTGTGTCTGTCAATGAACATCAGCGAAAAGGATTTTACGGTAAGACAAAAATCAGTTCTCTTTCGTTCATTGACGGACACCGCTTCATATCTTCATTGACCATTGGGATGTCCCAAAGCAGTGTCATGAGGGGTGGGCACACCGCAATTCCAACAAAAAAATAGCCAACCAGGTATCAAGGAACCCAACCAGGAACAACTGGGGCTCACCAACCGGAGAAAAAAAAAAAAAAAAAAAAAACCCTCAAGAGGCCGCAGCCTCCACAACAGCGGCCTGCAAAACTTTGCGGCCAAAAGCAGCATCCGCAGATGCCAGGACGTCCACCTTGTAAAATTTGGTGAACGTATGTACAGACGACCAGGTAGCCGCGTTGCACACCTGGACCACCGATGCCTGGTGACGGAAGGCCCAGGAGGCACTAAGCGCCCTTGTAGAATGCGCCTTGACAGGGAAAGGAGGATCCTGATCCTTAATTGAATAGGCCTGCACCACTGTCTGCCTGATCCATCTGGAAATGGTCGCAGCCAAGGCAGCCTGCCCCTTACGGGGTCCATCCGTAGAGTACAAATAAGGAATCAGACTCCCAAATCATCTGTCGCTGCCATGTACACCCTGATGGCACAAACCACATCCAAGGAATGCAAGGCAATCTTTTTTGGATGCCTTGGCTTAGGACACAGCGAAGGCAACACAATGTCCTCATTCAAATGGAAGCCCGAGACAACCTTAGGAAGGAATGACTAACAGGAATGAAAAACCATCTTGTCCCTGTGAACTACCAGAGATAAGGCAACCGACAGGACAACGCAGCCAATTCAGAAACTCTGCGTGCCCAAGTAAAGGCTACCAAGAAGGCCACCTTCTGTGAGAGAGTCAACAAGGGAATATCGCAAATATTTTCAAAAGGTGATTTTTGAAGAACAGAGAACACCAAATTAAGATCCCACGGAGGCACTAGGGACCATGGCGAACTTCTTGCACAAAAAAGTGTGAACTAAGAAGTTCGAGGCTAACGGGCGCTGTAAAAAAAAATTGCCAGAGCTGAAATCTGGCCCTTAATAGTGCCCAGAGCCAAACGCTTATCTACACCCCCTTGTGAAATTCCAACTCCGTGTACCAAGATCGACGAGGCCAGTCGTGAGCCACCAGGATCCCTTCTGCCTCAATCCTGCGCAGGAGTCTCGGCGGGAGCTGCAACAAAGGGGGGGGGGGGGAGGCTTAAATTCGATGATACTGACCTCAGAGGGCAACCAAGGGGTCTCGTGATCTCGATACGAATCTCTGAACCTTTCTGAGACGAGAAGCCAGTAGGTCCACACCAGGAGTCCCCTACCGGAGGCACAATTGTTAAAACCCCTCCAGAAGTATGGACAATTCGCGCAGACTCAGAGCCTGCCAGCTGAGGTAGTCCGCCTGCCAATTTTCCACCCCTGGAATGTGCACAGCAGAGAGGGCTGGAACATGTTGTTCTGCCCATCTCAGAACGCCAGCCACTTCTTTGGCCACAAGGGCACTATTCGTGCCCCCTTGATTGATATTTGTCACGGCCGTGGCGTTGTCCGATTGAATCCTTACTGGACACCCCTGTAGATTATCTGTCCACTGGGACAGACAAAGTCTGATCGCCTGGATTTCCAGGATGTTGATGGGCAGAACAGACTCCTCCCGAGTCCAAACCCCCGAGCAGAGTGCGTGCCCCAAGGTACCTCCCCACCCGAACAAACTGGAGTTTGTGGATCTCACCATCCAGTATAAGGAAAGAAAGGATTTTCCCTGACGAAGCCTCGGGAAGTGGAGGCAAGGCGCCCCTCGCAATCCGGGTCAATTTGATCAGATTGTTTAAGGACTCCGGATTCTTGTCCCCGTTTTGCAAGGATCTTCTTCTGCAGAGGTCTGGTGTGAAACTGAGCAAACGGAACCGCAGCGAAAGTGGAAACCATCAACCCCAGCACTTGCATGCAAGTCCTGAGAGATGACCAACAGTTGGACAATAGAAGCTGAATTGCATGCTGTAACTTTTGCAGCTTCTCCCCTGGAAGAAACACTCAAGCAAAGATTGAATCCAGAGTCAGCCCCAGATGATCCAACCTGTCAGAGCTGACTCCTGTCTGAAAATTCAGCATCCGGCTGAACTCTTGTAAGGTTCGCACAGTGATGTCCAGATCGTTCTGTAAAACGGAACGCGACCCTGCTTGCAGCAGCAGGTCGTCCAGATACCCCAGTATCACAATTCTCCTATTTCTGAGTAAGGCAAGCACCGGGGTCAACACCTTCATGAACACCCAAGGAGCTGATGCGAGACCAAAGGGTAACGCCACGAATTGATAATGTTCTTCTCCCATCGCAAAGCGAAGGAAACATTGATTCATGCATATATTGGGATATGGAGATCGGCGTCCTTGATGTCGATAAAGGCCAAAGAAACCCCCCTGATGAAGGGAAGCCACTACTGTGCAAATGGACTCCCATCTTGAATTTTTGAACCCTCACAAAGCAGTTCAAGGCCTTGAGATCTAAAATTGGAGGAACCTTGCCCTCCTTCCTGGGGACAGTGAAAAGGTTTGAATAAAAACCCTGAAAGCGTTCTAAATCTGGAACTGGTTGAATGAACCCCTGCGATAGCAAATCTTGCACCACCCCCATGAGGCCCACAACTGATCCAGGGACAGGTGCAGGTTGGAAGGAAAGAACCTTGCCGGAGGCAAGGACCGAAACTAGAACTTGTAACAGAATTGGACCAATTGGTGAACCCATTTGTCTTGAATGAAGGAGGTCCAAGGAACCCGGAAAGAAGCGCAGACGTCCCCCCCACCCCATGATTGGGTGAGGATGTCCCCTACAGGCAGAAGAGGACTTGTCTGCGAGACCAGAGGGACCCTTTTTTGACTTCCTAACCCAGGGTCTTTTGGAACCCCCGCCCTCCCGAGAATGCTCGGGAGGGCTTGGAACCTTTGTCCTCTGTAGGACGAAAGGGCCGCTTGCGGGCTGAGCACACCGGACCACTTTTGCGCCTAGGCTCTCTGCCCTTTGTGCTCTGTGGAAACCGTGTGCTTTTTCCACTAGTAAGACCTTTAATTAACTCAGATCAGTCAGCACCTTTTTGGAAGCTTGGTCCACAGACTAACGTTTTAACCAAATCAAGCGGCGGAGGGTCACCGCAGTCACAGACTCCCTGCAGACCAACGGGGCCGCATCGCAGATATACTGCAACCCCCTGCATCAACTAGTGCATCAATTCCATCAGCTCAGGGGTATATTGACCCCCTTCCAAATCATTTCTTGCCCATTCCGTTAAGTCTGAGACAACAAGATAATGGCGAACACCTGCCTCAATATTGAACCTCTCACAGTGAAAAGATGGCGGACCAGAGCCTCAGCCTTCCTGCCTACAGGGTCTTTGAAAGGCAGAGCGTCCTCCACCAGTAACAAGGTGGCCTTATTCAGCCTGGAAACCAGTAAATCTACCACCGGCGGAACCGTTCGCTTCTTCAAGAGGGACTCCACAAAGGGGTACCCTCCGAGCAAAACGCTTATATATCCCAATTATGAATTTCGGGGAACTCCACTGACTAGTGACAAGCTCGTCAAAATAGGCGGAAAACAAACACCTTAATCGCCTTGGACGGTCTCCGGGTACCGAACTGCACCGGCGCAGCGCCAGCGGTGTCTTCCATCTTTAGAGTTTCCCGCTCAGATACAATCAGTGCCTCCACAAGCGCCTTTTCTTGCGCGGAAGAGGGCTCATCCTCACTATCAGAGTCCTCCAATTGCGTGCATGCTAACCCCGTGGGGTTGCTAGCATCCGCGGCGGCCACGTCAGCCTCTGAATCTGAGGACATAGAGGGGGCAGGTGAGGGCGCAGGGCCCTTCTTTCCCTGTCTTTTCTGCAGGGCCAAATCCACTTTTGCTACCAGCGACTGCAGGACCGCCGTCATGGCCAAGCAGGACGGACGTAGATCCTGAGGGTCCCGCAGCCTCTGAGAGTGGGTCGGGTGGCGACACTAGCTCCGAATGTTCCGTTGAGCAACCTAGGACCACTAGATTTGCAAAACATTTTTGCACAAAAAACGTCTGTAAATGACCCATCACTTTAATCGTGGCACTACAGGACACAGCTACCACTACACAGCAGGAAGGAAGACCGCATACACCCCCGGAGACTCACCACACCACACAGTGAGTGAAAACCAGCAGGGTCAGTCAGCCTGCTCCATATGGTTCTGAAAGGAAGTGGAATGGCCGTGTCACCACTAGAGGCCCCGCTGCACACCGCTCCCGTTGGCTACAAGAAAATAGCCGCCCATAGACTTCTATGGGAGCCTCACCAAACATGTCCGCCGAGCACACTGTATGAGCTACAATAAAATGGTGGCGCTACGCAGCGGGAGCATGGCACACTAGACCCCAGGGCTAATAGGTATGTAAACCAGCAAGGGGGCTTAGCAGGGACCCCCTACTATGACCAAAAGACGTGCAATTTTAGCGGGAGCCGCTGAATTGCGCTCCCAGACCCTGCCAGTCACAGCTCCCCATACATATCCCACACCACCAGCACAGCCTGGGGGGGGGGGGGGGGTTTGTACGGAGGCCTTTATTAGAAATGGGTTTCCGGAGGGGTCGGGAGGCCACAGGAGGGGACAGACCACCTCAGAATGGACCCGCTTCCACCTAAAGTTTCCCGGAGGAGGAAAATAAAAAGGAACAAACTACTCCCCATACCTTTGGAGACAGAGTGGGCACCATGCCAGGCAGGACACCTCCCCATCATCGAATGGGGGGAGCTGCGGGCCGGGGGGTACGCTGCGACTTAGGCCGTGACCCGTTTGTGCGCCCTTGCGAGCTATGTAGGGTTATGTCGAGGCCGACTGAGCGTGGAGCTACAGTCTGCAAGTTACAAGCAGGTGACAAGCTACAATACATAAAAATCTCTATAGGCAAGGCTTTAAAGCCTTTAAGGGTTACCAGTTTAAAAGTTACACACGAGGTCTGGTTTTAGAATTACTGCTCTCACTAGAAGGTTTGAGGCGATACCTCGCATGCATTCACCTTTGCATGCGAGTACAGGGGGTTGGAGGCAAGGGAACTTTATTTTATTTCAATTTTTTTTTTTCTACACAGGGTCTTTACATTTTATCACTTATTGCCATCACAAGGGATGAACAACATCCTTTGTGATGGCAGTGACCGGCTCTTAGACTATTAGACCCCAGTTCTCTCCTCTGTCCCTAAAAGCATCTGCTCAAAATAAGATTGGTTTGATCAGATGCTTTTACAAGCCAGTAAGGCTTCTTTAGAGTTACTTCTATAGTAAGCCAGGGAAGGTGCCGGTTTCATTCCTGGGCTCTCCGGTCAAACAGGTGAACCCAGGAAGATGGCAGGGAAGGAGGGACCTCCTTCCACCACATGTAAAGGCAAGCCAGTAGCTATTTGACCTCCAAGGATCACTTTTACAATTAAGAACATCGCCTGCAGAAGAAAAAAAAAAAAAGATACTGGGTTCATGACTAAGCTGCAGCCATGAATCTGCTATAACCACTGAAACCCAAGGACGTACAGGGATGTCCTACACGTAAGAAGGGGTTAATAAAAAGGTGCATATTTAAAAAAAAAAAAAAAAAGATAGAAAATGAATTATGAAGTTAAAACTGGCTAAAGATTATGAGAATGTAGTGATTGGGTTTAGATCTACTTTACCCGTCTACCCCAATGTCTCTTTAAATGGGCCATTATGCCTGGGGGGGGGCAGAGGATCTGCCTAGTAATGTGGCCACTGATTGGCTGTCGGGTCACCTTGCTAGGAGTGGGCAACGAGCACAGAAAGCGGTCACCCATAGAGGCATGTGTGCAGACTTTAAAACATGCCCGCTCTACCCTCTTTGCAGTTGCACCTATGCATTATGTGGGCGGAAAGAAGTTAAAAATGATCTCAAAGACAGGTCCAAAGCAGAGGATCTTGCATTTTGCTTTAAAAAAGTATTTACACATTTGATAACGAGAAACAGAATCAAAAACATTGCAACACAACTGTTATTCTGCATCACCTTTATGAGGATCTGCATATTTTCCAAGTCCTTTCCATTCCACTTGTCAAATGGCTCCAAAAGCTGCAGGCGCTGGCTGGTGGGACTCACATCAACCCGTTCAGCACTTCCATCCTTTGGTGGGTACTGGTAAGTGTCCTGGCCGGGGTCAAAGTCCTGAGGGAGTAATAAGTTATCCATATAAAAATGCATGGTTTTCTAAAAACACACAATTACTATTGTAGTACAAAAGCACGATTGGTTCTTTTGAAGGAGTCCTTATATCACCTTTATGCTCTACTTAACCACTTCAGCCCCGGAAGGTTTTACCCCCTTAATGACCAGACAATTTTCTACGATACGGCACTGCGTTACTTTGACTGACAATTGCGCGGTCGTGCGACGTAACCAAATAAATTTTGTCCCTTTTTCCCCACAAATAGAGCTTTCTTTTGCTGGTACTTGATCACCTCTGCGGCTTTCATTTTTTGCGCTATAAACAAATAGGGACAATTTTGGAAAAAAAAAAATTTTTTACTTTCTGCTATAAAACACATCCAATTAAAAAAAAAAATATTTCTTTATCCAATTAGGCCAATGTGTATTCAGCTACATATTTTTGGTATAAAAAAAAAAAAAAAAAAAAAAAAAAAAAAAAAGGATCCCAAAAGTGTATATTGATTGGTTTGCGCAAACGTTATTACGTCTACAAACATGGGATATTTTTATGGCATTTTTTTTCTTTATTTTTCTACTAGTAATGGTGGCAATCAGCAATTTTTTAGCAGGATTGTGGCATTGTGGTGGACAAATTGGACACCTAACTGACACACGACACTTTTTTGGGAACCAGTGACATTACAGTGGTCAGTGCAAAAATATGCAGTTACTGTACTAATGCACTGGCTGGGAAGGGGTTAACATCAGGGGTGTTCAAAGGGTTAACTGTGCCTAGCTGGTGCTTGCTAACTGTGTGGGGGTTTCTCTGACAGGATGAAGACAGATCCGTGCTCCTGCTTAACAGGAACACAAGATCTCTTTATTCTCCCCTGTCAGAACGGCAATGTGTCTTGTTTACATAGGCAGATCGCTGTTCTCCCTCTCTGGGGGAACGATTGCAGGTGGCCGGCGGATATCGGGTCAAATGGACCTGCTGATTGTGGGTTTATTGCACAAAATGACGTACCCCCTCAACCCCCTAAATACTTGGGCACAGCACTGAAATGAGCAAGAACTCCCCTGTCTGTAGCAGCTCACTCCTCTCCCCCAGGCTTTGCTGAGATAGCATAAGCCATTGGCTCTTGCTGCTGTCAATCAATTATGGACGCACACAGTGTGGCTCAGGAGCAAGCCCACACATCTTCCTCAATAGCACGCGCTTGCTATAGGGGCAGACACAGAAGAGGGGGAGCAAAGAGTGCCAGCAGGAGTCCCAGAAAAGGAAATCATTTACAACCACTTTAAGTTGACTGAGCACAGGCTGAGTGATTGTCCCAGGCACCCAAGGACGACAGGAAAGCCCCAGATATATGAGGGGATAGGGTAGAGGGTCAGCAGGTTCCAAGCAGTGTAAAAGTTGTAAAGGTAATAGTTTTTTGTTCAAGCTTCAACAATGGTCTTGACAGCACATCCTGAACTGTAAAATGGGTCTTTTTAGTATAAAGCGTTTTTTTTTGTATAAAGCGAGAGCAAGCAGATCACAATATCTCTGAAGGTGAACTGGGTCTGGAAGAACCACATCTTGCGGAAACACGCTTCACGTCTCCTCAGGGACAAGGGGAGGTCTTTCATGCGCACGTCATTTACCGCTGTTATCCACTGTTGCATGGTGACTTCCAGAGCGCTGAGATTCACGCCCTGGCCACCTTGATGAGCTGTGGGGACAGCTTTTGATTTCTGTGTAGGACCCTGCTATTCACCAATTTACTTTGGTTTTGTTTATGTGGTTATGGTTAAGGTTTTATGAGGTCTTTTTAGATCAACTATTAAACAAGAAGCGGCTCACACCACGAAACACGTAGAGCAGGGGTGTCCAGCTCCATTTCATTGTGAGCCGCACAAGCATTAAGGTTGACCTCAAAAACACCAGTTGCATCTTTGAGACTATCAATTCAGCTAGGCATTTTCTCTCTCTCAGAGAATAGCTACAGGAACGCAAACACCTAAGGCTTCACAAATGACGGGGGGGGGGGGGGGGGGCAAGAGTTGAAGGTGGCGGGGAAAAAAAAACCCCAGGGGCCAAATTAAAAGGCTTGGCGGGCCAGATTCAGCCAGTGGGTCTTGTGTTTGGCACGTTAACGTATAGGATCATAATAGGCTTGGGTTCCTAAGTATTGTACTTCACCTCAGGATTGGAGTAGTCGATCTACGCTTTTATAGTTGCCAAGGGAAACAGCTCTCCATAATTTAGAGGCTGATCTTTTAATAATGTATTTGTCAATTTTAACTTGGTGTGAAAAAAAAAATTGCCCAAGGTCTGGATCAGCTGAGAGGAAAGACAGAAGGGAGGGAGAAAAGAAAATCAGGAAAGGTGACACAAGACAAGACTTTCCTTTTTTGTCTCCTGGCAGCAGAGGTTATCTCCCTGATATTTTTCTCCTGGCAGCCTTGTGAATGTGTCCTGGCACTGTCCAGCTTCTGTCAACCTTCCTCTCCAACTTAGCCAAGACATACAAGCATGGCTGGAACTGTACAGGTTTTAATTGAAGAAAGTGACATATATTGTAGTTATGGAAGCCAAGGACAGGGGGAGAGTTTCCAATAAAGAAGTGAATGTTCTGGGCTTTACCATTGCTCCTGTTTATTCTAGCTGGAGGCCATTTTGTTAGAAGCAATTACAGCACACACTCCTTTTGTAAAAAACAATTGTTATCAAACTGTTATTGGTGAGCTCTGCTTTAAACAATAGAAATCCAGTGCTCTAAATTTCTGTGGGCAAAAATACATTGTTAATAAGCGATCAAGAAGAATGGTGTGACTTGGTCAGGCTAATGGGGTGTCCACAACTGTGCAATTACTCAATTCTTTACAACAGTGGTGTACAGAGGGCATCTTTAAATATGTGGAATCCTAAGGATTCAAGTGGCTGTAAAGGCTGAAGGTTTACCCTAATGCATTTTCTACAAGGTAAAATACCTATTGTCAGCTCTCCACCCTGCCCCCCCCCCCCCCAATTATTTACCCAAGTCGAATCTTGATCCAGCACTGTGCCACGTATAGCAGCTCTCTCCTCTCTAACCCTCCTTACTGGACTCCGTGAGACCACCCGAACAGCACGGTGTCAATTGACACACACAGCAGCTTAGGATCTAGCCCACGTGTGCCATATTAAGAAGCAAATTCCTTATGGTGACACAATGAGGAGATCAAAATAAAGAGCTAAGTCGTCTAGGTGTTTAATGAAACATCTGCCGCATCCCAAAATAGTGAAATACAAGAAACAGGGAAATCCCCCAAGGAGGTGGAACTTTATAGGCAGGAATGCGTGCGCACTTGCAGCCCCGACTCATCGGTCCGTGACACGGCCTTTTCCTGCGTGTCGGCGGCTCAGTGACTTCAGACGTAGCAGGGCTTGATGCTGCTGTAGTCAGGGGATCACTATGGACGCTGGCCCAGTAATCCGTTTGGGGCTATTCGTCTCGGCATTCATTCATGGAGCACCTCTTTCTCACACAGATACCTGGCAATTCTTAATTATTAATTAGTATGTCCTGGGGCGGCTGGATAATGATCTGGTATACGCCCACATCCACACTTTGTACACACATATATAGACCTGCACTAACTTGCTTGCTTTATGCAGCTGGTGTTTGTGCGCTTGCTTGATATATCCTGCTACCATATACATGCAAGTACCCCACAGGAGAGCTATGCTCTCTC